>NC_081412.1:252718393-253425893 GCF_030272615.1 Cryptomeria japonica
TCAGCCTTTGGGGAGTGTGATGGAGGATTTGAGGTGTCTCGTAGCCTTTGTGACAGAGGGTTGTGGCCACCTCCAGGCATGAATGGTACACTTTGAGGAACTCGGAGTATGTCTCGGCTGGACGTGAGGTTGCCTTGGTGGATGCACAGAAGGCTCGGGAGGAGCTGACCACCAGGTTGGAGGCAGTACTAGCGTGAGACTTAGCTCAGCGTACCCAAGAGTTGGATGCTGAGAGGGCAACGCCGGTGGCTATCGAGGAAAAATTGGTTAGGGAGACAGTATCATTTGAGTAGCAGTTGGTGGAGGCTGAGATTGAAAAGCATGTTTTGCAGACAAGTTTGGTTTAGGCACAGGAGGATTATGATGTCAAAGGAAGCAATAATGGTGAAATCCGCACTTGAGCATCGGATGGTAGCAGAATTGGGTTTTCAGGCGAGGACGCAGCAGGTGTATAAGTTTCGGGCTCGACTGGCATCAACAATTCTATTAATGTCATCTCTATTTTGTATTAAGTCGTCTGGAGACGACTTCTTTTCTTTTGGGGGGGATGATGTTGGCGGCAATATTGTACATGAAAATAAAACTAGTTAATTAAGTTGTAATTGTTTTGGTTAGTTGGCAACCGTGGGGTGGTAGTTGCAGTGCGACAGTTGGCGCTCGCACCCCCTTGGTATCTTTATATACTTCCGAATGTAACTTGTGACGGGGAACACTTATGAAGGGAATAACATCTGATATATTGCATTTGATATCTATGGCATTATTATTTTGCATTACGTGTTTTATCTGTGTGCTTTAAGTTATTCACCCGAGAGGGCAAACAAGGAGGAAGCACTACTGCACGACTGACTCGCAATTTGATCGTTGTGCCCGAAGATGAAGCACCCTCCTTGTTGTCAATCTGAATCTCAGACTTCCGTCCAAGAGGCCTCGTAGAATCATCTTCTTTACCAACCTTGATTTTTATAAGTCTAACAGCATTACTTTTCAGCCATGCGTTGGTGTTAGCCAAGATAGGCTGAAATCTGTCAAGGATGGATATGCACTCCTTGTGTGACCATTGGATCAAAGGAAGTGGAGCTTCCTCAACCCTCCGTGAAATGTATTCAGGATCAAGTATATGCCCGTCATCAATCATCCCTTGAGAGATATCCGCCAAGTTCAAATCAACAATTTTCTCAACAGTGAGCCTGCAGTAATCCATCTTCAAAACTTCGGCTTCCGTGCGGAGATCTACTCAGATGTCTTCAATGCGATGTACATGCACAAAGGATTTCATGATCTTCCTCTTCATACCCCTATAATCAAAATCAGCTCTAGGTTTAAACCTTTTGAGCTTGATTTCCTACAATTCAGTCTCCATAGCTTTAGGCTTCACAGATGTGACAAGGGAATACCGGCCAATTTTCAATGGGTTTGTGGTAGAAATCCCCATTTCAACCTTGTGCTTAGCAGACTGAAAAGTGTGGACAACCATGATCTGTCTTCCCAACTCCATAAGAATGATCTTATCAGTTGGGTATCTGGGAAGCATGTATGGCTGACCACCATAGCATCCAATCTTCATGTAGGTGAAGGTGGGAAACTGCAGAAACAAACATCCATACTCGCACACCTTATCCCATGCCTCATCTGATACTCTCTTGTTCCTGAGATTTCTATCAAATTGACACATGAAATACCCGAAGAATGCATCTTGGACTCTTCTGAAATGCAGTCTACTGGGTCTCAACGACAACTGGTCATAATACTCCCAAACTGGTATAAGTGAGCGATCACCCTTGGTAGAAAGACTTGGAAAGTGTCTAAGTGATGCTGCCAAGTATACCAAATATGAATTCATGAAGAAGGTCATGGTGGTAGGAACTGCTGCAAGTTGTTCGCACAAGGCATTGTTGATGACTTCTCCCCATGAAATGTGATGAGACTGCCTTATGAACATGATGAACTGGTACATCCATGGCTCAAAGACATTGGAATGCTCAAGGCCCATCATCTTGCTAAGAAGAGTGATGGTGTCTCCTATCTCCCATTTGAAATCGCAGCGGTACAACTTCGCCCACTTGAGAAGGAAGCTCGTGGCTCTTGGATCCACCTATTGATGTGTCGCTTGCAGTCTTTTTTCCTCTTCACATAATACTCCGCTGCACTTTCTTTGGAGATTTCCATATAAACAGGTGCAGGAAGTATTCTGAAGACCTTCTCAATCATATCTGCATCGAGATGGATTATAGCTTCTCCATCATCATTTCTGATGACTCTTGACTCTTTGTCAAAATGATGGGCGCAAGCAAGAACGAACTCAGGTTCTAGGGCAGCCATTGGGAAAGAAGATGCATGATGGATATGGCTGTCCAACAGCCGTTGCAAGTTATTATCCTGTGGATCTTCTACCCTCTTGACGAATTTTGACATATCAACGTGCCCTATTTCCGTGTCTCTGATGCGATCCAAAGGAGAAGAAACCTGGGAAGGTGCTACCTCATTCTGATATTTGTCATATTTATATTTCATCTTCTTTGGAGCTGGGGATGCTGGCGAATCTGCCATTGATTGTGAACCTGGAATGCTGTGATGAAGACTTAAAAGAGTTAAGGCAACATCATAGTCAGCTGCAAATATCATTCTTCCTTCTCCAAATGGGTAAAACTTCGATTTTAGAACTTTACGATTTTGTGAGACGAAGAGGGGAAATATATGGAAATGGGAAAATCTTGACTTTGACCAATTTCGGATCTTGGGGAAATTTTCGCAAGTATACAAGTTGGAATGAACAGACATGCAATCGGGGTTTTAAAACCCCGAATGCAAGTACACTTGTAAAATTGCAAATGGAGAAATGGATGGAAAATGAGAATTTGACTTGCGGAAAATGACGGAGATGGAAAGTATGGATATGGGAAACATGAATGAATAGAAATGGGAAAATCTGGGAATGTCATTTTCATGAAAATGAGAAGAACTCTTCAACATGTAATCCGGTTTTCAAAACCCGAATTTGAAAGGGAGGGGTATTTCACACTTTTCAACTTGGAATTTTAACCAAAAATGGTTAAATTCCTTAACCGTAAGGGAAGAACAAGAATTTCCAGCGAACTTGTAATCGGGATTAAAAATCCCGAATACAAGTAAAGAGGGAAATATGGGAAGAACAATGCAATTCAAAAATTGCATACCAAGGGGAAGATTTCTCTCACAAAAACCGATTTTTGGGGGAAGAACAACATATTTCCAAAAATGCAACTAAGAAAGAAAACTAAGAAAACAAGAAAATAACAAAAAGAAGGAAAGAAAGGAAAGAGAACATACCTTTCTTCAAACTGAAAATGCTTTTCCAAAAATGCAACAATCTTTGGAATGAAGAAGCATATCCAATAAATAGAGACAAACCGAAATGCCAAACCCTAGCCACGTTTTGCAAAAAACGCCTTATATGAAAAAATGTGGCAGCAAATGAGTGTTAAATGGTATGGAAAAAGGTTGAATCCTCCTTAACCCTCATCGCCTTGGCATGAAAGGCAAAAACGAACTAGGAGACTGCATTTTTGTGGAGATTTGGTCCTTCAAAATGTGGCATTAATAAAAAACGTGGTTGCTGATTTAATGCGAAAAACCAGTAAATGCAACCTCCAAATGGCGTGACAAGTGGTTTCAAATGCATAGGAATAGGGTAGAAACCAAAACGCCTCTCCTTCCTTGAAGATCTCCATAAAAATCGATTGAAAACTTCAACAAATTCGCTTCCAACTGAAAATCGGGTTTTTTGGAGAGAAGAACAAGTTCGAATTTACACTTGCATGTAAAAATCGGGTTTTTTGGAGAAAAATACAAGTTTTATTTTCACTTTTTCACTTACTAAGCCAAAATCGGGTTTTTTGAGCCAAATAGCAAGTTTTATTTTTGACTTTTTCACTTACAAAGCAAATTCGGGTTTTTGGGACCAAATAGCAAGTTTTAAAAATGTCAAAAATGCACTTTATGCATAAAATCGGGTTTTTTGGAGAGAAATGCAGGTTTTATTTACTTGTAAAAGGGAAATAAAATCCCTACAACAAGTTATACTTGCATGCACATATGTAATGGGGATTTAAAATCCCATTTACATTTAAAAACCATTAAAGTAGGGGTTTTTAGACCAAACTGCAAGTTTACTTGTAATCTAGCCAAAAAATCCCTATTTTAACTAAACAAGACCAAAAATAATAAAAAAAGATAAAGCAAACAAAGGGGAAATTTAAAACAAATTACAAGTAACATCTTTTAAAAAAAAGTGCACATGTAATAAGCCAAAAATTCCCCTACAAAGACCAAAACAATGAATATCATTAAAACTTGTAGTTTGAAGAAAATTCTCCACCTATAGTCGGGGTTTTAAAACCCGAAATTGAAGGAAATACATAGCAAACGAACCCAAAATTTGACGAAATTCGAAATGTAGTTCGAGGATGGACTGAGGATTAAGCCAGTCCAAAGATTAGTCGAAATTCTGCCTCGGTAAGCATGCCATAGAGTAAATTTTTTCATTTTTTCACAAAAATTTCATGTAGTGGTCTTTCATTTTTGGAAACAAAAATGAGGACAACACAATGTAAACAAATTGAGCCATTGTATACATTCACCATGTTCTACTTTTTAGATTGTAATTTTTTTTTTCCCTTACTATGTTGAGGACAATGCATATCTTGTAATTATTACATACCATGGGAAAACATGTGTTTGAGGAATTATTTCTAATTGCTTTCTTAACAATTTTGAAGAAACCTCAATTAATATTATATTGTGCTTTGTTTCAAATATTATACTTTGCCCATACAATATTGAACTTATCAAAAGGTTCTTCGGCGTACCCATTGCACACCAAGGTGCAATTGCTAGTTACACATACAGTGGCAAGGTGTAGACATATGCATTCAAATTCTCTAATGATTTTACTGTTCAAGGTTTGCTTAAATGTATCGGTTGATGTGTTTTTTATGCACTTTGAACATAGAATAAAATACTAAGCATTCTATCCTCTCTTGAACAAAGAAACCTCATATGCTAAAACAATGCGATCATGTAATGTCCCCTTTTGGGATTGCCCTAAATCTTGCCCTTGTAAATATAAAAGTCTGCTAATTTTCTCCCTTATTAATTAGATATTTCTTCTTTGATCCATTGACTTTTTTGTCTTCTTTGATCTTATGGATGATTCCTCCGATTCTCCCTTCTCAATTGAATTGATCTCTACTTTATATCTTCAATTGTGGGAGGTCACACCTCTTCATAAGAAATGAGTCATCACTCTTCATTGCTGCCTTTTGAGAATAGTAAATTATTCTCCAAATTGATGCCCCTTCCCTCTTTTCCTCAAATGAACTTCTTCCCTTTATATCTTCCCATGTGAGGGAGCGGTCACATCTCTTCATCATGCCTGCCCTTTGGCAAGAGACACAAACTTTCTCAATTCTCACCCTTTGAAATAGTACAACCCTCCATAATTCTTGCCCTTTGAAAGAGACACAACCTTTCTTTTCTCATTAATCCTTCCTTGATTCACATGCTTCATTCCTTTCTTCCCTCCTCCTTCCCTCTTTCAAATGAACTCTTCTATCTCATGTTTGAGGGAGTCACAACTCTTCATAGCATGCCTCTTGACTTTTCATTAAACTTAATTGGCTTGTAATTATAGTATATTATATTTTAATTTAATTATTATTATTTATTATTAAATCCTATTTTAGAAAAGGGACATTGCAGATCAAATAAGGTGATTCCAAGGTTTACACTGCGAACAATTGACTTTATATTCTAGATAGACTCAATGCATGATGTGATATTTTTGGTAATCACAAAAGGACTTATGCTTTGAATTACAACTAGAATGTGGATTCTAACTTAACTCGGAAAATAAAAGACAAAAGGTGAAAGGCAATGATGATATGAATTATGCTTTGATAGATGGATTTCACAAATCACGCCTTGCTTCGCCATGAGGAAACAACTACACAAAATTGATGCAATCTCCAAAGGGTAACGAAGGATTTTCATATTGTAAACATTCATCAAATACCCAAGACTGACACAATCCAAATGAACATCCACAAGTGAATTAGTGCTAAATTAGGTTCATACTAACCATGTATTGCAATTTACAATCAACAAATTCCAAATGGTATGAACTAGAATTCCATCAAGTATCATCACATTTCTCCATCATAATCAATGGACTTCATCTAACTTTGAGAAGTAACAAGAAACCATGCAAAATGTTGAAACACATAAATATCCACCACGCTTCAATGAAAATCATGTATTAATTCCACCATAGTCTTGACAGCAATATCTAGCTTCCTCCTACTCTACTGCTAACCATTAATTGCTTCAACTACTAACTGTTTTCTATTAACCTTTACAAATGAGAAGGTAATGCCTTATATAGATCATAATTACAATTCAAAGGCCAGGATTGATTTGAAATCAAGGGCCGAGATTTAACAATAAAACCCTAAGTAGGGTTAGTTACAACTAACTCCTCTTCGACCAATGAGAAAATTACAACATTTAGGACACATATCCTTTGAATTTGAACCAATAAGGAATGAGGTTAGGTACATTGAACAATATTCGATGTAGTGTCACATGTCACATGTCACATGTATAGTTGTCCACCTTGTAAGATGAGTTAGGTTTTGTAAAGTCCCCTTCTTTGCAGTGATTAGTTCTGTTGGCTGTTAGCCTAGTTCGGAAGCCTGTAGGCTAGTCGGGGGCAGAAATTAGGATTTCCTATTTTCTAGGAGGATTCTTTGGTGTTTTCAGGGGCTATATGTGGGAGTTTGACAGTTTGGATTCTGGATTCCTTTTGGGTTTTCAGAGAGCCTTAGGATGGTTCGACATGCATCTGCATCAGGTGACTTTTTCCAGACTTACTATTTTTAGTAAGTACAATGATTGCTTAGAATGTGGTTAAAATCACTTTGGAAACACTTACTATTTTTACCAGTAAGCTATTTTTAGTAAGTACTATTTTTAGCAGGATGTCAGCAGGCTTGTTCAGATGGCTATTTCCGACAGGTCAGTTTGAGCAGTTGGTCTTCCCTCATTTTTTGGTGCTATTCTTGGCAAGGGTTCCTCAGCTGAGTTCAGTGACTATTTCTAGCAGGGCACTTCTCTCAGCTTGTTTCCCCATATCCTTGGAGCTTGTTTTGGCAGGTTCAGTATTTGATGAAAAATGGTGTTTTAAATTAAATTATAACTTAAGGCAAAGGTTGGACGATTTATTTAAAAGGGGTTGCTTAAGTTATGTTGATATATAAGTCATTTCCTTAATTATATATTGGGTGATTTATTGTTGAGGAAAAATACTTTGTAAAATGAAATATTAATATGGCAAGATGGACGCCTTATGGAGAAATAAGTTAATTTTATAATATATTTCACTTATCTACCTTGGATGCCACATTATGATTTTATTGTCATTTTTTAAAAAGAATATTTGCTCCTATAAGAAGGTCGTTTTGGAGAAAGGAGAAATGAAATGTAATTTCAAAATAATGTGAAGTGAATGTGCATTTGGATTTGGCGTTCATTTGGAGGGATTGTGAATTTGAATTTGAGCCCTCAAAATCTATAAATGAGAGTGTTGGGCTTCTCATTTGGTATCAAATGAATTTGCATCGTTATGCTGCCGAATTGGCGATTGAAAAATCTGAGCTTCGAAGTGTGGCTTCCTAGCTAAGTCTCAGTTTCGTACTTGCAAGATAGTACCTAGCTGTGTTCATGTATTCCCAGTGCTGTTGGTAAGTGAGTTGCAGATTGTGGAGTGTTTTGATTGAGATTGGAGTGTTTTCTGGTTGCTGGTCGCGGGATTGCTGAAAGTGTATTTTGCTCGCACCTCTTGGCTAGGCGATTCCATCATTCTGGGTACCGGCTCATCCTTCCTTCCTACCACTGGCGATGCATATTGTAAGTTTTTAGCATCTTATTTTGAGTGTGGATTTTTATATTGAAAATCGAACTTCCTAGGTTAGGCATGGGGTTTAGTTAATACATTGGGAAGCGTGCAAAATAAATATGGGTGTTTCAATGGCTTTCCTTGGGTTTGTTCTCATTGTGGCGGGTATAGAAATTGTTTAGAACAGATTTTGGGTGAATTGGGTGAGTAATGAGAGAGTTATGAGCGTTTTAGTGAATCCACAGGCTGTTGGTTTTGCAATTCCGGCCTGCAGATTTTTGATGTTAGCAGAAATTTCATGTTCTTAATTGGATGTTCAGCATTACTCTCTTCTCACATTATCTTGATTATTGTAAGGTTAAGTAGTAGTACTACTAACCAATTCTGCCTTGTAAATCTCACCCCGCTGAAAAGTGGAAGAGGCTGGCTTGCCGCCTATTTTCAAGTAAATTGTAATTCAGTCCTCCCACTGCATAAATGGTCGAGTGATGTCTGATTGTAATGGTCCTCCCGCTGCATAAGCGGTTGAGTTGAGTTTGTTTTGTAATTTCAGTCCTCCCGCTGAAATATTGCGGTCGAGTGATTTGTGCCTTGTGTGTTTCTCTTGGCTGGTTCATCGCCAAGTTTCTTGCATTCCCGCTGGATAAGCGGAAGGGGCTGGCTTGCCGCCCAGTATCGTATTTCATTTCATCTTTCAGCAGTTTGAGATCTAATGATCCCCTATTCACCGTATGCTCTCACCTTCCCACATTGGGCACTTGGTGATCAGAAAGTGGAAGGGTTGCAATCTTCAGCAAGTTTTCAGTTTCTGCTTTCTAACCTTAACGGGTTATTTGTTGTGGATGATTGTTATTGGCCTAAAAACAAAAAAAAAATAACTAGGATATTACAGGTTCTTTGAACTTGGATGCCTTGACTTTGAATTATTTGATTGGTTGAATGTGATTAGGCGCCAAGTCAGCTAGCTCTTTGTAGATCATCACAAAGAAGATCTTTCCTCTTGAGCAATATTTCTTGATACTCAACACTGTCCAATCATGATGAAGGTGATGGATCATATTCCCAAATTGTATCATCTTTGGTGATCAAGTTTCTAACTTTGCTTAACTTATCATTTTTGCTTGATCACACTTCACATCACTTTCATGTTTGAGAATTCTTGGTGATACCTTTCATTGACCATGGACATCTTGACTTCTTCCTTGGACATTCTTCATGATGTTTGGAATTCCTTATGATGCTTTGCATTTCATCCTCATGTTGGGGAATTCTCTTTGTCTTGTCCCTATTTGCATTCATCTTCATCATAACACAAATTCGTCTTTCCTTGGTGCAACTCTTGAATGTGAAATATGTCCTTGATATGATTGAATGTCTTTGACTTTAACCTTAGGATCTTGAATTTCCCCATTTGCAATGGGGCGATGTGTGAAAACGTCACAACAGTATTCTTGGTTCATAACATTGAGTATAGAACAGCTTGCATAAAACCTAATCTAAACCTACAACTAACAAAATTGGACATCATTTAAATGGTGGAATGGATGATCTCACCAATGCAGATCAGTGCCTACACCATTGGGCAATAATCATGAACAAGAAAGAGGAAGGAGATTAAACTTATATTACAGAAATTGGATTGTGTTCACATATAGTTAAACTTATATTACAGAAATTGGATTGTGTTCACATATAGTCAGAGACTTACATTACATGCAACAAACATACTTAATAATCCGTAACTAGAACTACAAAGACTCACATGAAACAAAGGAATGACCATTGCAAGGGATTTGGAATGCATTAGAAATTGTCACTCATACATCAAGCCCTAGTTTCATTCACATTAGCAAATGTGACAAGAGGACATACATAATTGTGATTACAATACTTCCTTGAATCTTGGCAAACAGCCATATAGACATACAGTTGCAAAATTGTGCATTACAAAACTTCTACAATATTACAAAGCATCCCTTCATTTATAGTTCAGATTTTCATATTTTGGTGCCCTAGAATGCTTTGTAGAATTTAGTAGATCCAATAATTGATTTGGTGACCCTTTGGATGAACAGCTGATTTTTTTATATAGATCTATCTTTTATCTTACTCAAAATGAAGCCTCAGTATGACAATTGTGATGGCATGTGAAAACATGTCATCCTCTAGTTGCACTTGTTCACTCATTGACAATCGCAACCCAAAATGTGTGAAATTTGCTGAGAAAAGTTTTGAATTCCACTTGGTCTCTATGGAGGAACTCTGCTCAGACCTGTAAATGTCTGCTACGTTAATGATGCCTTTGGATTTGGAGTGAAAACAATGTGGGAAAGCCCAAGAAATCCGTTGCACCAAGAAATCTGTCGCAAGTTAGATTTGGACATGGCTTGAGCATATCGGGTTTTGCAACAGTAACTACGACATTAACTAGGGCATGCCCCTTTTCATTCATTCCTGTTCAATCTCATTGTCTTCTTTTTCATCTTTCTTGCGTTTCCTTCTTGTTTGTTCACTTCTTTCCCCTCCCACTCCTTCCTTTCTCATTTTTTTCACCTTGTTCTTCCTTCATTTATTATGATTCTTCCCTCCTCTTCCCTTGTTCATCTCTTTGCGTATCTCTTTTTTAGTTCTTAATTTTTCAATTTTGTGTTATTAGCTCCTTTACTCTTCTGTCTTAAATTTTTCTTTTTTGCTTACTCTTTTTCTTTGTTTTTGTTTTTAATCCCAGTTGTCTTCCTTTGTCCTTATTTATTTTTAGTCCTCTCATAACTGCCAGTGCTTTTTGTGATAATATTATAATGCTTTCTTGTTTTTCCTTTTGCTTGTACACTTGTTTCTACTCTCCTTTCTTTGTCCTCGTTTTTCTCCACTGCATTCTCCCTTCCTTTGTTACCATTCTTCACACCTCTTCCCCTGTTCACCTCTACCTATTTCTTTTTTAGACTATTGTTTAATTAACTTGTTGATTTTGGTATAGGGTTGAGTACGAGTATGTTGGTACATCAAATTTTTTTCTTTGGGTATGGTACGACTAGGTATGGCTGTATTCTATATATATATACCAAAAAAATGTACATAATTGAAAATACATTTGATATAACATATAATAATAATGACATTTGAATCTTTGATAGTATGATACTTTATCATTGATCAAGGACAGTGATAAAGTTCATATTAATTGTCAATTGATAGTTCAAAATTCCAATATTATGTCATAAATAATATAGTCTAGGACTTCAGATTCAAGATTCAAATAGAAAGCATTATACAAAATTTGAAAATAATACAATTAAAAATTTGTATCTTGGTCTTCAATCTTCAGTGAAAGTATCTAGATTGAAGTCATTATTTGAACCACAAGCTAGTGGAGTGCCACTCCCACTAGGTACATCATGCATAGGAGTATCATCATCATCTACACTAACTCTAGCAATCTCTACAATATATGCATTCAAATTGGCACAAATAAGGGTTATATTCCAATTCTTTGTTGCCCTTTCTTTGTAGTCAACTTCCATCTGTGATAGGAGATGCATGTTGGAATGGATATAGATCTTTTTTTCTTTTTTTGCAGCCAATGGGTTACACTTCGTTGAGTGGATAAAGGAGTATGTGAACTTTTGTTCAGCCAAAGAAGTCAAAACTTGTTGAATTGGAGAGAAAGTCAATACAACTTAAAACTAAAATACAAAAGAACGGTAAATGCTAAGAATTTAAAAAAAATAAAAATGCTTGTGATATAATTTTGATTGCAAAAGGCTGGAGGAAATTTAATCTTTTCCATGGAGTTACCACCATGTAGGAGTATCTTCTTTGTATTGGTCTTGAAGAGAACAAATACTATGATCTTATCCTGAAATGAACTTGCCAAACTCTTTCCTAACATCATCTACCACTTTTGAATTTGAGAAGATTTTTAGAATGCTATCTAGTACCCATTAGCAACTTCACTATCTCTATATGGTGTTGTTTTTTCTAGTAAAGAAAGTATCTTTGTGCTATAATATATGGGGGATAATGCATATGCAAGTAGATGCAAGGTTTGTTCTTCTTGTTCTCGTTGTCATGAATGATTTTACCACACTTTGAAAAGATGTTTCGTCAAGGTCGTTCTCCTTCTGTGCTATTACAACCTTTATTTTTTCTATCATGGAGTTGATGCCATCATAGATTTCCCCTAAATGTTGCCCATCTATATCAACAAACCTAATCATACTCATGATAAGCTCTGTGAAACTCAAGACATAGTCCACATGAACACATCAATCATCATCCGAGATCAATAACTTGAACTTTTGGGCACTCTCTAGATTTGTCTACTTCCAAATACTCTATTGGTGGCTAATGACCATGTCGCCCAAGTAATGTCCCCTACTAGGAGTATGCTTGTTTAACATAATTAAACATACTTCATCATACTTATTATGCCTTAAATCAAATTATTAAAACTAGAGAACCATTAGTATTCATAATACAATTGATAATTACCATATTTAAGCTCCCAATCCTTCTTTGCTAATCATCAACCCTGGTCCCTAACAGAGGTGGGGAATTACTATGTTAGGGTGCTAGAAAACCATTCTCCACAAATAACAATGATCAAGGTTGGACTTTTAACGAGTTATGCATTAGTTGCTAATCGGACTTTCGCTCAGTGTTGCATTGAGTTAGGTAGGAGTTTCAGCAAGTTGTGCAGGTCAGAGTTTTGAAAAGTTTTGCACAAATGCAAGGTCTAGCTCGGAGTTCAAGTTGTTTTTGCATTGATCTAAACCTAGGTCAGACTTCTAGCAAGTTGTGCATAAATAGGATCGAATTTTGAAACAAGTTTGCACAATGCCAAGGCTGGTCGGAGTTTATCAAAGTTATGCAATGATGCAGGTCAGAATTTGATCAGATTTTTCAATATTGGGAGGTCGGATTTAACAAAGTGATTGTAATCCTCTAAGGCAGGTCGGACTTTCTAACAGGTTGTGCACTGATCTAAGGCTGAGTGGACTTTCCTCTTGATTGTGCATTGATTTCTCTTGAGTGGACTTCTGACAAATTTGCAATGGAATTAGGTGGGACTTCATGAAACATTTGCATTTATGTAGGTTGGCTTTTTACAAGGTTGAGCATTAAAAAAACCCTAGGTCGGAGTTTAATGAGTTATACACAAGACATGACTGGACTTTTCTTGGACCATGCATTGCAGATGATCGGAGTTCTAAAATGTTTTACATCATGTGCAAAGTCAGACTTCTAAGATCTTTTGCAATCATGTTCTGCTAGGGTTGTGTATTGATCATACCTCCTAAGGGTAGAGTTTATACATTTTTGCAATGAAAGTCAAAGTTGTTGAATGCTTTGCACAATGCAAGTCAGACCTTGGCAAAGCTTTGCAATATGATAGTCCAATGAATCTTACCATACCCTAGGTCGGAGTTTAATTCAATTTTGCAATCCTCATTTAACCTAGGTTGGGGTTTGGAGATAGGACTATTAAATGATTTTGCATTGTGTATTAATCTAAGATGGAATTGAAACAAGTTTTGCACTCCATTACTCCAAGTCGGAGTTTGTTCATAACTTGCACTTTGCACAAGTGATTAGCGAAGTTTGAAGAAGGTCTAGTATAAGCCCTTTGCCATGGCGGAGTTCACATAAGCATTCGCAATTTAACTCTTTACACACCAAAAATGACACAAAATGCAACACTCTTAAGTTCCCCTTAGCAACATCAAACTTGTGACAACTTTGACATTTCAACAATATTTTACCCTTTGACAAATCTATTAGTCGCCCTCAACATTGTAGAGCAAGACCTACATGAAATACTTGCAATTCCTGACGGAATCACAAGCAAAATTTTCCACTCCAATGTAATGTCCCCTCCTTGGGATATATCATAATTCAGTCCTGGGACAACAATTCCAGATTAAAAAATGAGAAAAGTAATTTATTTATGAATAAAGTTTTATGAATCTGAAGACATTTTATTATAATATTTAATTTATAATTCTAAGAATAGTTTGGGAAGGAGAACATATCTTATGAGTAAATAATACATAATCCAAATCTGGAAAATAGAATAAAGTCTTCTATATAATTTCTTCATACTAAACTGTTGATCTATTTCTCCATCACAGCCTTTAGTGAAGGGATTGTTGCAACCTAGGTAAACATTATCCACGTGGAGCTACTTATTTATAATCCATGTCTCCTACAAGCTGAGCCTCCCTATTGTACATACGAATTTGTCTGTATTGGATAGCTGTCTTGTTTAAGATCTTATGCCCATGCGCTCAGTTTCTTCATAGCACTGTTCAGCATACCGGTTAACAATGATTGGTGGCTACCTTGTCTCCTTCTACAATGGCGGTAATCAGACCCGTGACTTGCTTATCCTTTACTTCCCGCTTGATTATTGACACTTGGTCAAATGCTCTACTAGAGCAATCCGAGAAGGATGAGACATAAGAAAACAAACTGATTCCCCTCCATTCTGAATGTCCCACGCACAGTAATGAGCCCGTGGTACAGACGTATTTTGAACTTTCTTGACAATGCATATTATACTTGCACTCCCACGCTTTCACGATAGTATCCATACAGTGATTGTTGAAATTAAATTCTGCTCGACAATATTATAACTTCCCCTGCATCATCCTCATACTTT
Organism: Cryptomeria japonica; assembly: GCF_030272615.1. NCBI lineage: Eukaryota > Viridiplantae > Streptophyta > Pinopsida > Cupressales > Cupressaceae > Cryptomeria > Cryptomeria japonica. Next base: position 252,732,988 of record NC_081412.1, read on the forward strand.
CTAGTGTGGAATTCTTAGAGACTTTTTGATACAAGTCGAGCACAACCCGATAACAACCAGACAAAGCCCCCTGGATCGAACCAAGCTTCTTCCGTATGCACTATGTTCTTCCCTCTTCCTTAACGGTTACTTGCATAGGCTCCATCATGGCCTTAATACCCAATCACTTCTTAATTAATGTCTATTTAGGTATGTACAATATATATATATCTATAATCTCCCTTTCCCATTCATATCACCAAGAACAAAGATGTTACTGCCTGGAACTTAAGAACAGTTCTGATCTGATTTGATCGATGGATGTTCTCCCGTGAGTTGGCTATAAGCGTATATTGTTGTCCACATTTATATGTGTCTTCATATCTATAATCTTTATTAATCATAGAGTCATTTTTAATGAGACTATCTTAATTGTTTCCTTCTTCATTTGTCTTTGTAAGAGTTCATTTGTGCCTTCTATTATCTATAAAGATAATACAAGGAGCTTTCCTTTAGTTGTTTGGTTCTAGAGTTCTAGCATCTGGATGGGGACATCACATCCAACATTTTGCAACTTGTACTTCAACACTTTGCCTCGACAACATTTTTGCAACCTCCTGAACCATGTTCTGACAAAACCTATCTCTCATAAGCAAACGCTAATGACTAAGAAATCATTGCCAAGCAAAGCAAAAGAACTAAATGACCACCTAAAAAGCAAAAAAAAAAGGGGGTCCCCATTTGCAATGAGGCGATGTGTGAAAACGTCACAATGGTATACTTTCCCACTTCTGATTTGGAATGGGAAAAGGCTGCTATAACCCTGCTGGAAAGTTGGAAACACATGTTGTTGACACTCGCACTCTCTCATGTGTTGCATTACATCCCCTTTCATCCCCTTCCAAGAGAATCGCTCCCTTGCTTGTATGTTTTGTAGAATCCCGGGTGGCCAACAAGTGGTATATTATGACAGGCTTGCAAAATTCTTCCTTTTATTTTGGATTCAGGTGTAATGTACACACATCCCTTATTGATGATCATCTCGTTTACCACTTAAACCTGTCATCTTGCACCTTATCCTCCAAAATATCATTAGTAAATGAATTCTTGACATACTCAGCTGTAATAAATGATCTCCAATCAGTAGATAAATCAGTAATAGAATGCAAATGAGGTTTCCTAGATAATGCATCAGCCACTACATTGTTTTTCCCTTTTACATATTTGATATCAAAGCCATAGGCTTGAATTTTTCTTACCCATTTTTTCTGCCTATCATTCAAATCTCTTTGGTTAAGGAAGTACTTCAAGCCGTTATGATGAGTTTTAATCAAAAACTTACCTCAGAGCAAATATTGCCTAAACTTGGTCAAAGCATGCATTATGACCAACATTTCTTTATCATAAATTGAGAACTTACGCTCAACCTCTTTGAGATTTCTGCTTTCATATGATATGGGATGTTTATTTTGCATCAAAACAGCCCCTATTCCTTCACCTGAAGAATCACATTCCAAAACAAAAGGAAGTGAAAAATTTGGAATTGCCAAGACTGTTGTCAAAAGCTTGTTGGGCTGTAGGGTTCCATAAAAATGCCTCTTCTTTGCTAGGTTATGTTGTGACGTTTTCATAGATCGCCCCATTGCAAATGGGGACCCCACACTTTTTGCTTGGTAGCTTAGTGTTTTTGCTTAGTTGCTTAGCTAGGCAATAGTTTCAGTCTTTAGCCTTTGCTTGTGAGAGGGGCTTTCATCTTGTCAAGTCTGTAAAAGTGTGTGGGTGACCCTTGGAATGTCTTAGGAATGCAAGGTGTGCAATCAAGTCAAGAACTCAAGCTTTGAATCTAGAATCTATGAACAAATGTCGGGATTGAGAATTGGGGTCAAAATTGTCAATAATTGTAAAGTGTTGCCATAGAGGAATATTGTCAAAATGCAAAATTGTCAAGGTTGTATGATGTTGTCAAGTACGAGGAAAGTTGCAAAAAATTAGTTATGCGTGAGGTGAATTTCCACCATTGAGGGTGAAGTTTGGATGAAGAATACATGGGCAAATGTAAGTTTGTTGGTGCAATGCATAAGGTCTTTTAAATTCCAACCTTGATTAGTGCATACATACTCCTAATTTACGCCCTTGTTCTCTTGTCAATGCATGACTTATGCTAAATCTCGCCCTTTAATCCTCGCTCAATGCACAAGCAATGTGTATTTCCGACCTCTCAATGCATGATCATATGCTATTTCCACCCTTGTTCTCTTCTCAATGCACACACACTGAGAAATTCCGCCCTTGGTTTAATGCATGATTCCTTCAAATTCTGCCCTTCTTTATGCAAAGCTACACCAACTCTCTGCCCTTGATTAATGCATATACAATGCTAAAACCCGACCTTCACCCAATACATGAGCAATGCTAAATCCCACCCTTTAATCAATGCATGATGACTCTTAAATTCTGCCCTTTTCAATGCAAGGGTATAGCTGAAATCCGCCCCAAACATGTTGTGCATACAATGAGTGAAAACCCGCCTAGAGGGAGTTAGGACGTTAAGATTGGCCTAGTTGAATGAGTGAAATTCAAATATAGAGAGTAATATAAGGTAAGATCAAAAAATTCAAATTAGGGCCAGACCTAAAGCAAATTGGACTTAAAAATGCAGAGCAGATTTAATGTTTGATGCAAATTCGAATTGTGTTTAAGGCTGAGCACTTAGCCTTTATTTATATGCATTAGAAAAATGATTTTAAAGGGCTGACCTAGTTGTGAGAACAGAAAAAACACTCTCCAAATACATAGATAGGTCTTGGCTGACCTGAAAATTTATATCAAAATGTGTGTAGAGTGCAACGTGTGGGAGGTTTAAACCTCCTTGGAAAGAAACTCAAAATTTGAAAAGACTAAACAATTGATCATTGGCAGGGCCGACTTGAGAGGTGATTCCATTGATCAAATTGCAAAAGATTTAGAGACCAAGTCGGCCTAGTGTGGCAATTATAACATTCAAATGGGTGAAGGCTATAAAAGGAGATCGAATTTTCTTTTCAACATAAAAAAAAATGCAATCCAAACAATATTTCAGCAGACCTGGGCAAATTATAAGGAGCATACCTGAGATAAATTTCATCAGATTTCAAGCAATTCCACATTGGAGCAAATTCTATCAACTTGAAGGAGACAATTCAGATCAAATTGACAAGCAATTTCAAAGCAGATCTAAGGTGATTTAAACCAGATTTTGAGGCAGACATTAATACGAATTAGCAGGCCTAATTCAAATTTTTAGATCGGACATAAGGGAATATTTCTCTAACATTAAGTGGTGCATTACCAGAGGTTCTAATAATCATTTTCAGACTTGGGAGGTCTTAAGGCTGCATGCTTAGTAAAGTACTAAAGTTGCTTTCATTCATTCTATAGTGTTTTGATTCAAAATATGTTTGTTTTCCAGATTTGATGCAAGAAGAGCAACATGAAGATTCATATTTCAAAGGGAGAACAAGATCCACACTCTATGAAGACATCAAGGAAAGACTCAACCACATGGAGGAGTCAAGGTGTTCAAGTTTAAGAAAGTGGATGCAAAGAATTTCAAAAAGTGAAGAAGAGGACTAGCTCAAACATGAAGAAAACTTCACATGAATTCCAAAGGATGAAAGACCGTTCAAGACAACATCAAGATCTACACTTCATCAAGACATTCAAGAACATCAAGTCATACAAGGGGTGATTGCAAGAATCAAGTCATGCAAAGGAGTGATTGGGATTGTTTTACGAGAAAGACTTTACATCGACCTTGGATTTCGTTTGGAAATCCAAGGTCGAAGGGTGGAACTCAACAATGCACACAAGACATTACAAAATGAAGGATTGCATGAAGATGAGGAGTTCTACAGTTACAATAAGAAGATCAAAGCCATCAAAGATATGATTTGTATTTCAAAGATGAAGTCGAGGAGAAGGACGTCATAAAGAAGATTCCCATTTAAGAAGATTGAAAGTGAGGACTGATCAAGGAATATAGTTTTAGAAGAGTTAAGAAAAGTTAGAAACTTGATCACCAAGACAATGCAATTTGGGAATATGTTTGGAAATGTTGAGTATCAAGAGTAATTGCAAAGAGAAGAAAGTTTACAACAAATGCAAGTTGGGGTGGCGCCTATTCATCATCAACCAATCTGGTGATTCCACCTTGACATGTCCAAGTTCAATGAACTTGACTTATCAACTATTTCACATGTGGAGGGCACCAAATTCAATATACCCTAAGTTGCCGGTTTGGGTTCGGGTTCGGGTTCAAAGAACCCGGTACGCTGGTACGGCAAAATTTTGAAAAGGGGTTTGGGTTCGTTAGTACAAAAACATGTAAATTTTTTTTATATATATATATATTCTGATATTTGTGAAGCCTATAAGCATGAATTAAAATATGCATGTCACATAGCATCATATAAACAACAAAACAAACATAAACTTGTAATCATAGCATCATGATCATACCATAATTGATAATAGCATCATATACATCAAGTTTAATATCAAAATGACAAAATATTCAAGTATCATTGTTTCAACTTTCAACAATATAAACTTAAAGTTTAATCATCAAATGGATCATCTAATTCTTCATCCTCCTCCTCCTCCTCCTCCTCATTGACATTGACATTACATGAGCCAATGCCACTTGCACTTGCACTATGAGTTGGCTCAATTTCTGAGTCATCAAGTGTCAATGCAAGAAGCTGAGAAGCAGGAGCATCCAAATCAGTATGCTCTGGCTCTATATCCCACATCTTTGTTTCCCCTTGTGTGTAGTCATGTTGTTTGTGTGAAAGAAGACGTAGGTTGGAATGCACATATACTAAATTCTCTGCTCTTTTTGATAGCAGCCTATTGCGCTTTACTGAGTAGATGAAAGAGTATGTGCTCCAATTTCTTTCTGAAGCAGATGAACTAGCAACCTATGAAGGCAAATTAAACAATTAAAGTTATACATTAATAAAAATAAAATTACTAGCAACCTATGAAGACAAAGTAAACTATAAATAAACTAAAACTTGTAAATTTAAAATTTTAATTAATTAAACTTGTGATAAAACTTTTATAGCGAGGGGTTGTAGGTGTTGGAAGCATGTGCCATGGAAGTACCACCAGCTATGAGCATCTTTCTTGGATCTATGACGGAGTGCATCAACACTTAGACCATTCCCATTTGCGAATTCTATGAACTCATTTGTAACAACATCTCGCAAATCATCATCGGGATATAGTCTAAGAAATGCTGCCTTGTACCCATCAGATACTTCCAGATCTCTCCATGGTGGAATCCTTCCTGGTTTATCAAGAAACTGATTGCTATAGTACTTAGGTGTCAAGGCATAGGCAAGAAGGTGCAAAGGAGTGGTCATCTTATTCCACCTCTCTACAATAATTACTTCCAGTTCTTTGAAGAATTTCTCCTAAGGATCATTCTCTTTTTCATTTATAGTGACCTTTATTTTTTCAAGCATTGAATCAATGCCATCATAAATCTCACCTATGCAAGGCCTATCCATGTCTGTATAGCAAATCTTGCTCATGATGGGCTCAGTGATACTTAGGAGATATGTAACAAGATCCCACCATTTCTCATTCAATATTCTATCCCTAATTTTTTCTGCCCTCTCAGTGCTACTTTGCTTCCATACAGTCCAATTGGTGCAGATCACCATATTGCATAGTGCCACTCTAACTTTCACAAGTCGTCTTAAGATGATTGTGTTTGATGCAAAACGGGTCTCAACAACCTATAACACAAATTAATGCCAAATGATTAAAAAATATAGCCAAACTTTAAAGAAGAATACACAATATAGCTTACACAATGATATTATTAACATTGAAAATTCAAAAAAATCAGAAAATATAAAATTAAATTACTATTTCACTTACCTTCAATAGCTCCAAATTCGAATAGGTTCTAAAAATCCCTTGAGACATGTGGTGGTTTGTGATGAACATCTGGATGTCCTCAGCTTCTACATACACATCTCTGATCCATTTTATTTTTTGCCCAATCCTTTGTAGCATAAGATTGAGTGAATGTACCGCACAAGGTGTCCAAAAGATGTGATCATAGCGTTGCTCAACCAACAAACCAGCAGCTCTACAATTTTTTGCATTGTCCGTTATGACTTGGACAACATTGCGGGGTCCCACAAACTCAATGGCAGAGATGAGAATTTCTGCAATAAATTGGCCATCTTTTATTTGGCCCTCACAATCCACAACTCTCAAAAACATTGTCCCTTTAGGGGACACCGCTATGACATTGATCAAGGGACGGTTTTTAGCATCTTTCCACCCATTTGAAACAATTGTTACACCTGTCTCAACCCATGAATCCCTTATGGGTTTCAATGCATCTTCAACCCTCTTCACCTCTTTCTCCAATAATGTTCCACGTACCTTCTCATAACCGGGGCCCTTATACCCTCTTGGTGCCTCATTAACACTTTTTATCATTTGCTTCCGATATGGGGAGCGAACAACATTGAATGACAACCCATTTGCATAAATGCACCTTACTATATCTTGATCAGCATTGTCTCCACTCTCATTTTGGAATGCGGTTTCTAAAGGCCCCTTTGTTCTTTTACGTGTCAAGGGTGGTTCACTTTGAGGTTCATTTGTGGCAAAGAAGGGGTGGTCTTCTACTACAATACTGGGATTAGAAGGGCCTTGCATTCCCTTTGTTTTCTTTGATGCGGTTTGGTTCAATCTATGGGCTTCCCTCTCTTCTGCCGCCTCATGCTCCCTAATATATTTCATCACTGTCTCATCTGGTATAGGTTTACCATTTTTTCCAGGGCATTTTTTGATGCCTCTTCCTTTTATTCCACACAAATGGCCTACCACCTGATAATATGAACTATTACGTTCAATATCACATCCATGACATTTCCAACGGAATCCCCCACCTCCCGGAAGTTGTTTTATAATGTCCACATATTTCCATAAGGGAGAATTTGGATCATTTCTTTGTTTTGCAATTATTTGTTCATTGCCAATGGAGGAAGATGTAGATGTCATTCTAGTTCCTATGGCAAGAAATAAAATAAACATATTCAAAAACAAAAACTAAATAATGAAAAAAAATTCAAGTTTCATGTTTGACAATTTGTGAAACAAAAATAGTTGGAAAAAAATGTTTAAAAACCTACCTCTTGCAGCCAATGGAAGCTTGAAAATGTATGGAAATGATGCTGCAACACTTGTTGAAGCTTCTAAAATCAGTCTTCAACTCCTCCTCTTTGATCTTGGAAGCCAAATTTTGTTCACCCTTTCTTCAACCTGCTCTCATAAAAATTTTGTTTGCAACACAAATGAGGTGAAATGAGTCAATAAAATGTTTTAGAAGTGTTTTTTAGGTTATAACTTTCACTTTTTACAAGGCGGAATTGAAAAATAAATAAAATTTGCTTTGTTTTTTGACTTTATGGGCCGCCCAACCGCCCGAGTTCGACTGGGTCCGCCCGGGTTCGATTGGGTTCGACCCCGGGTACCCTGGGTTTTTCGAACCCTGGTCGAACCCAGGTCGAACCGGACCCGTACCATGGACCTGGTCGAACCCGGAATTGTACTAGGGCGTCCCAGGGGCGAACTCGGTAACCTAGAATATACCTAACCTTATTTCTTATTGGTGCACATTCAAAGGAAGGACACGTGTCCAAGGTGTTGTAATGATCTCATTGGTCAATGAGGTGTTAGTTGTAACTTGTAACTAACCCTAATTAGGGTTTTAGTTTTAAATCTTGGTCATTGATTTCAAATTAATCTCGGCCCTTGAATTGTAATTGAGACCTCTATATAAGGCTTTGCCCTCTCATTTGTAAAGGTCGATAGTTAGTAGTAAGAGAATAGTTGATAGTTAGTAGTAGAGTAGGAGGAGCAAGCTAGAGATTGTTGCCAAGACTATGTTGAAATCAATACATAATTTTCATTGAAGTTATGGTGGATCTTTGTGTTGTGTTTCTACAATTTGCATGGTTTCTTTGTTATTTCTTAGGTAGTTAAAGTTCATCGATCTTGATGGAGAAATGCCATTATATGTGATGAATTCCTTGGTTTCATAGCATTTATAATTTGTTGATTGCAAATTGTAGTGCATGGTTAGTTTGAACCTCATTGTTGCAATAGTTCGATTGTGGATTTTCATTTGAATTGCACCAATATTGGGTATTTGAATGGATGTTTGCAATATGAAAATAATTTACCACCTTTGGAGATCGCATCAGTTTTGTGTGGTTGTTGTTATCATGGCAAAACAAAGCTTGATTTAAGGAATTCATCTATTTGAGCATCATCCATTATCATCATTGTCGTTAGGATTAGCTAAAGTTATCTAAACCCTTTCCCTTTTTGATCTTTGTTCGAGTTTGAGCTTGGTTTCATAGCATTTATAATTTGTTGATTGCAAATTGTAGTGCATGGTTAGTTTGAACCTCATTGTTGCAATAGTTCGATTGTGGATTTTCATTTGAATTGCACCAATATTGGGTATTTGAATGGATGTTTGCAATATGAAAATCATTTACCACCTTTGGAGATCGCATCAGTTTTGTGTGGTTGTTGTTATCATGGCAAAACAAAGCTTGATTTAAGGAATTCATCTATCTGAGCATCATCCATTATCATCATTGTTGTTAGGATTAGCTAAAGTTATCTAAACCCTTTCCCTTTTTGATCTTTGTTCGAGTTTGAGTTAGTTGGTTACCAAGTTTTAGCTGTTTTGCAAAAGCGTAAGTCCCTTTGTGATACCACCATATCACATCATATTCACTGAGTCTATCCAAATTGTATTGTCAAGACCTAACTAAAGAAACCTTGGGATAGCCTGCCTTGATCACATTGTTTAGCATATAAGGTTTCCTTGTTCAAGAGAGGATAGGATACTTAGTATTTTATTCTATGTTCGAAGTGTCCTAAAAAACACGTCAACAAGTTAGTTAAGGGAGCAGCAAGCTGTGAGAATCCCCTTACAAACCTTCTATAGTAGCTGCATGGCCCAACTAATCCTCTCAGCTGAGTTAGATTTCTTGGCCTAGGCCATTCTTGAATGACTTTGATTTTCTCTTCATCCTTGCTCACTCCCTGTGCACCAATTTTAAACCCCAAATACAAATTTTTTTGTAACCCAAACTCACATTTGGACACTTTAGCATAGAAAGAATGCTGCTCTACAATGCTCAACACCTCTTGTAGGTGTTTCAAATGATCTTCCCAAGTTTTGCTGTAAATCAAAATATCATCAAAGAAGACCAACATAAACTTTCTCAATTGTAGAATAAATACTTGACTCATACATGACTGGAAAGTTGCTGGTGCATTTGTTAGACCAAATGACATCAACAAAAAGTCATAATGCCCATAATGACACTTGAATGCTCTCTTGTGCATATCCTCATCTCTAACCTTGATTTGGTGGTACCTTGAACGCAAATCAATTTTAGAGAAATACCTTGTTCCATGTAGCTCGTTAATTAACTTTCCATCTCTGGTATAGGGTAGGGATTCTTAATAGTTCTTTTGTTGAGAGTTTGGTAGTCAAGACACATCCTCATGGTTCCATCTTTCTTCTTGACCAGCACTACGGATGATGCAAAAGAGTTGGAGCTAGGCCTTATATGCTCCATATCCAAGAGTTCTTTAATTGCCTTTTCAATTTCCTCCTTATACACCTTGGGATGTCGATAAGGTGTAATCATTACCGACTTTGCTCCTTTAAGCTCAATTATATGTTGGAAACCTCTATTAGGTGGCAATCCGGGCATGATGTCTACGAATACCTTGCTATGCTTGTAACAGATGGCCTTGTTTGCTGTAACTCCCTTCGACTAACTGGCTGCTGGCATTTCATTAAACAGTAGGTAGATTTCCAAATAAGGGGTGAACTGAGTTTTTCTGTGGTTTTGCTGATACCTGGTGTGTTTATATGTTTAGGAGTTTTTTAACGTTCTAAAATCATGCCAACATTCAACAATATTGCAGAAAAAATACATGACATTCATAATACTCGTATTTTGCACCAAGACTGGCAATTTATATTGAAAATTTATCATTGTAATACTTTCCAGTATTTATGGCACTAGTTACAACAATACATTCAAGCTTTTTAGAGTGAACTCAGTGTATATTGGAAATCTAAGACCAAGATATAGGGTCCGAACTATTGGAACCTGGGTATTACTCCCACTGCGGCAGCTTTAGTTCACTAAGGCGCTGTCCAATTAGCTGCTACAACGACCCCAGCCACTTCCTTCACACCCAGCCAAGGAGTTCTTACGCTCAGCTGTAAGTGTTATTGCCCAGCCAATGGTAAAAAATCACGCCCAGCATTGACTACTATCCACGACCAACAGAATAAGAAACTTTCTGCTCATTGATAGCTCCAACCTAGCATTTCACTTCACGCAATCTTGATGCAGGAGGTAAAGATCTCGCCCAGCTAACTACTGCTCATGTCCTAGTTAGAAAGACTCTTATGCCCAACCAAAATATATAAATGCGCCCAGTCAAAAACTGGTTTCTCATGCCCAGCAAATGATAATATGTATACGCCCAATTAGAGAGGATTGTTCACTATGTGCAGAATAGGAGGTTCGAACTGCATTGGCTACCAGCAAACTCCACGAACTATAAACTAAAACGCGTGGCCCATGCTGTCTCTGTACATATTTCCCATTTGTATGCTGTTGCTAAGCTGTTCAATTTCCACGATTTTGCTTTAGTATGCTCCGAGTATTCTGAACTAAGGAATTTCTACAACTGGAACTTTCAATATTGAATAACACAGTGCTTGATTATAACTTCTTACCAATTCAGTGTGCTCTGCAATGTAAAACAATCCCAAATTGAAAGACTCCAACTCTTCCTTCAATGCCAATTTTATCTTTAAGAGATTTCCACAACCTGGTCTCTCATAGGCAAGAGAAATGTCACACTTGAGGAATTTTGTCTCCAAATGCCAAGAAATTTTCCAAAATAAATTCCAGAAACACAAATCCCAAGACACAATTTCCAAGATGTCTAAATCTGCTTTAATTCTTCCTTTTATTACCTCATTTGGGCTCAAATCCCAATGCACCAAGAATGTGGGATAATAGAAAGTTATAATAAAATAATAATAAACCTTATGTCTCCCATTTGAAAGGGAACTTTTAATTTTTCCCTTTTAACTATAGTCCCTGCATTTAAAAAAACATTAAAGTTAAATATTTAAATTTAACTTTAGTTCTTTTCATAAAATGCCCAAATAAATTAATAGCTCCATAAAATGGCGAACTTGCTGATGAAAGATGAACCCCAATATTTTGGCATAATAAAATGTAGAACGCAAGATGCGATTGAGGGGGGGATGAATTAGTGGTTTCCAATATTTTGAACCTTTTAATCCAAAGTGTGAGTACCGGTTAACATTACAGAGACCAAGCAAACTTACCGGTGAGATAAGTTAAGAGATAAATATGTAGGCATACACAATGACACATCGCATAACAACGGATATACGAGGAAAAGCCAATATGGGAAAACCTCGGTGAGAAATGCTGTTGGAGTCTACTGCTCCAATCCAGCCTCACAATAAACACTGTATTACAAAGTTTAGGGCACCGAGCTCCAACTCAGTGATTACAATGAATACAAACAATACAATAGTAATAGCCCAATTACAAATGAGTTTTGTAACCTCTCATGATCAAATCACTCTACCGGTTAAACTCTTCTCAACCGGTCTTCCTCTGCTCTGTTCTCTGCCGGTTCTCCGACTCTTCCTCAACTCAGCCTTCACCTTGTCTGGTCTCTTCTCACACTCTCTCTGCTCTCCTTTGCTCACTGCAACTTCCTTACTGGTTCAGACTCTACCGATTTGATGGACTGTCAGACTCTGCACTTGGTTACTGGTTACTCTGCTTACCGGTCAAACCCTGCTATGTGTTATGATGGTTCTCTGCTGACATTCGCTCTGCACCGTTTCACTCTCTGCTGCCTTCTGCCAATTCTAGCACTATCGGTTCACTTAACTGTTACCCTCTTGGCAGCTTACTAATCACTCTAACTTTACCGGTTAAACCCCTCTTAAGCCCTCTTGCTAGTTGCACTTCCACACACTCTCAGTCGTTTATGATCTTCCATAGATTACACTTGGACTGAACCATTGATGCGCTCTTCTTCTCCTCTATCCGGCCTGCAGCATCATCTTCTATGATCTCTGGTCTGCATATTTATACTTGAGCTTTCCCACCAAAATGGACATTCAAACTTGGCATGCTAGAGTTCCTTCCACCGACCATGGACAATATCAAATCATATCTGATCTGCATGGGGATTGACAACTTGCAAGCAATCAGACATCATCGCCAATCTCACTGCTTCCAATACACGTTTGCTATATTTAGCAAACACGACAAACTGATCATCGACCTGCATTTGTCAATCACATTAAATGAACTCTCGATTGCCTTCACCAGATCCGATCTGCACTTGGACACTTTGCATCGTTCATGATGCCAATGAATCAAATCTCTATCATCTGATCTGTCTTGAGCCGCAAACCCTTGCAATCGACCCGTGATATTCGGGGTCTTCATTTAATGTCGACCGATTCATCACCAATCTCGCCAAAACACCCTTCACTGCTTATTGTACGTTTGCCACCTGGAGATTACGTGTCTTCTTTGTCGGCATCCACCTCAGCTCCCTGTGTCGGTTTAGGCATGGCCACTGACCACAGCACACAACCGAGATGTACCTACCGGTTCATCTCACCTTGCCAGTTATAAATTAATCGACAAACCTTCAAATCATGCAGTCACCTGTTCTGTCGGAGGGATCACATCAGTCCGGTCACCAACCTTGTCAATCCACAACATGCTCATCTTCATCAGATAGGAGCTTTTCACTTTGCCTCTTTGCTAGCTCACCGATTGTCCTACTTATCGGTTGATAATGCATCTGCCTGTATACCGGTAATAACCTTGATGACACCATGCCATCAAACTTCAACTGTCATGCATCAATCTACATGTGCATTCCGGTTGACATCAACATCTTGGAATAGATCCATGTCTGCAAGTGCTAAGCTTTTCCTTCTCCTTCATTAGTTCTGATCTCACTTCAACCGGTTTGTCAAAGTGACAAGCCCATCACTTCTTTACTTGTCCTTCTCTGTCCTAGTAACTCATCATGCCTTCTCTTGCTGATCCGGTGCACATCTTTGGTTTCACACGTTGGAGGCTTCTGATGCATTCCCTACATGTAGTGGGATATACTAAGTATTACCACTTACCGGTGGAAGTGGATCTTTGTCACTTGCTGACCACCATCTGATAGGAATTGGTTGCCAATACATTGCTTTCTCTGCTTCCGGTAGCACTGATATGACTTAGCTAACATTGAGCAGATACATCTTCGATCAGGCATATAACTTGAGAGACATCCCCTTTGTGTACTATACTAACTTGTAGCAGCCCAAACTCTGTTGGTCATATCTTCATCTTGTGATGACATCTTCATCCGGTGGGAGTCCTACTGTATGACATCCAACAGCATACCGGTTGCTTGTACTTTCTCCATTAGCTCAACCTTGCTTGCTTACCGGTCACATGCTTGCCGGTTGGCAACCATACACTGCCAATATATCACTCACCGGTTGGCATTGCCATAATGTCAACTGTCTCCAATGTGTACTCCCCGGTCAATACCAACTTATGTCTCCAACAGTAACTTGTATACTGGTGACAAGCTATACCGGTAACCTGCTATACCGATTGACATCAATGACAACACAATGCCAATAATCTGTCCCTTTGGCATTGATGTCAACACATGTAGTATACGGTATACTACTGGTTTTCTCTCCCCCTTTGACAACAATGGCAAAGGGTATTGACAGAGCTTTCTACCGGTTGCTTCTCCCCCTTTGACCATTATACTTTGCATCCTCTTATCCAACAACACTTGAGGTAGAGGGCTCGGACACCAACCTGATACCAATAACATATACTGGTCTGATACCAATCTGATATCAATTGTATATTCTCTCCCTTGTTGCAGGCAACTTTCCCGGTGGTCCAATTGTGATTTCAATTAAGTACAAATTGAATAGACACTGAGGGAAATCACAAACAGGTTTTGATGAGCACTTCCCAATGTCTCAAACCTACCGGTGCAGCAACATAGAGTCTTGATCTCTTCCTGTATTCATTATATCTGATACAAATCAGAAGATATGGCTATGAACTCCCCCTGAACCACAAATCTCAAGTCTTCATTGCCTGACAGGTCCTAAACCGGGACTCCAATTTGCACCTTATACTAGTAGAGCTGAGCATACATGATCTACCGATGATTTTTCAGCTCCATGATATCCATCACAACTTATGACATGATCTTATATGACCACAATGCCAAACCACATTACTATCATGTCAATTATCGAACCGGTTGGCCTATAATGATGCAAGCAAATGAGATCAACTACCGGACCAATACATTATCACTCAAGACCTTCCAATGTCGCCTGAGACATAATTTCTTCACTTCAAGCCACAAGAGTCACTGCACAGATCATAATTTGCAATACCGGTCCAATATTTCTACCGGAACACTTTCCTCTAACCTCTGTCTTTTGGAGTCAAATGCCTCTGATGCCAATTTGCATTTTGAGCCATCCATTGACACTTGCAGCAATAATCCATCTCACATATGTAGATGTGTAGCTAAGGCACTAACTACACACACTGTCATTTCGTCTTCTCCTTTATACTGGTGGCAGCCTATCCTTACATTTTGATTTTTTTTTCAAAATTGGGGGTGAATAATATGAACAATATGTAGCGAATAATATGAACAATATGTAGCTCCCCCTAAAGTCTTGCATCTCCTTTAAGCCTTAGGAGATATCACCTGTGCATTGAATGCACAGTCCTTGCCCATGGTTATATTCTCTTCCTTCTTCCTCCATACCTTCTTGGTCTCCCTCCTTTTCTCATTTGCAGTCTTGGGAGCAGCATTGACTTCCTTTTGCTGATTGGTTCTTGCTCCACAAATGTTGCTGTAGTAGCAGACTGTGCTCATGCCAGCCAAATGATTGGAGGACCTTTTATCAAACCGGTTTGATTTTCTTCCTCTAATCATGTTGTTGTAGCCAACTACTGGAACCGGTGGATTTCTTGATCCTACAGGAGCACTTCTCCTTTGGTTCCATGTAGGTCTTTGACTCCTATACATTCTGTAATCTCTTCCATGCTGACCATAGTTGCTACACCGGCTGCCATGAGACTGAAATCTCTTCTTGCTGCATTCATGACTTCTATGGCCAAATCCATTGCAGTTATAATGGAGCAGCAAATGGACTCTTCCTATCATGCAGAGGAGTAGATCTATGCATGTTTTTACAATTTGACATACTATGGCCATATGCATTACATCTTTGACAGACTACATTCCTATTTCTAGACACTCTTCTACATTCATTTGCCCTATGACCATAATCTTTGCATGAAAAGCAGTAACCGGAGAAAGGGGGCTTATAACTTACAAATTTATTTTGCCAAACATGAGATGATCTTACCGGTTTGGCTTCTCCATTTCTACTTCTCCGGGGACTTGTCTTGAGCTGTTCGGTCACTACAATCCTTTCATCTGATCCCTTCTTTTCACACACTTGCTTTGTCTTGTGGGCAACAACATTTCTTTGTCTTCTATCGGCTGGAGGTCTTCTAGGCTGTTTTCTTATGTCCTTGTTTCTGATGAAGCCATCTTCTATCAGCTTACCTTTCCCTTTTGGATCAACATCGTTCCTCCTTGTAGCACTGGTCTTCATCATCATGTCTTCACCTGTTGTAGTTAGATCAACCTTCCTCCTAGGAGCATTTCTGACTGTGAAGGTCTGTCACTTGTTCTCTCCACTTGAGGAGACAAACTGAATGTCTTTATTGAAGACATCCTTGCTTGTGGAGCATTCACCGACAGCGAGACCTAATCCTCCGGGTATCCTTGGAGTGTTTTTGTTTCTTCAACATTTTGTCCAAGGCTTCAAAGCTGCTATCAAACCGGATCCTCATCTTGAGCTCATCTTGACACTTCTCAAGGTCTTTTATGAGATTCTCCATTTCATCTTTAAGCTGCTGATACTCTTTGTCTTTGGCCTCTAGCTCTGATTGTAAATCTTTGCACTTACACTCCTTGTTATGCAAATCTGATTCTGATTCTACACTCACCTTTTTTGCATCATCCACTTGTGCTTTCAGATTTGCAATGGTTGACTCTGACTCTTGAAGACTTTCAATCAACTGGTTTTGTTCCACAATAGCAACATTCTTGAACAACTTGTATTCTTTTCTTACTCTGCTAAGCTCCTCGAGTGCACTTACAAGTTCTCCTTCAAGATCAACTTCAGCTTCATCTTCTTCTTCATCACTGCCAAACAAATCTTGCCGGTAGGATTGATCTGAGTTATCATCTTTCAATGTGTGCATTTCACCTTCTGTCTCTTGAGCCATGAAGAGATGGGTTTCTTCTTCATCATTGTTGTAGCTGCTGACAGATCTACAAGCATCATCTGTATCTTCATGTGTTCCATTTCTTTTCTTGCTCTCACAAACCGGTTCTGCAGTGCTAGGTTCATTTCCATATAGCTTCTTCAACCTATCCCACAAACTCTTTGCCGATTTGCATCTGTCCACCTGTGAAGAAACATCATCCGAGAGCCCACTGAGTATAGCCTTCATTGCTTCATCATTATACCTGTATCTTCTTTCTGCTTCGGGATTGGTGGGCGGACTGACAGGACTAGAGAACCCATTGACAACCGACATCCAGACATCAAAGCCTAAAGAGGATAGGTAGACTTCCATTCTACAACTCCATATAAAATAGTTTGACCCATTAAAATAGTGGGGATTGACTCAAAATTAAACATTGTGTTCTCAAAACCAGATACTACCTAAGCTGGAGAAAGCTTATCTAACTGGGAACCTAGGGCTCTGATACCAATTGTAGAACACAAGATGCCATTGAGAGGGGGGGGGTGAATCAGTGGTTTCCAATATTTTGAACCTTTTAATCCAAAGTGTGAGTACAGGTTAACATTATAGAGACCAAGTTAACTTACCGGTGAGATAAGGGAAGAGATCAATATGCAGGCAGACACAATGACACATCACATGACATTGGATATATGAGGAAAACCCAATATGGGAAAAACCTCCGTGAGAAATGCTACTGGAGTCTACTGCTCCAATCCAGCCTCACAATAATTACTGTATTACAAAGTTTAGGGCACCAACCCAAGGAGCACCAACCCTTGCACCGAGCTCCAACTCAGTGATTACAATGAATACAAACAATACAATAGTAATAGCCCGATTAGAAATGAGTTTTGTAACCTCTCACAATCAAATCACTCTACCGGTTCAACTCTTCTCAACCGGTCTTCCTTTGCTCTGTTCTCTGCTGGTTCTCTGACTCTTCCTCAACTCAGTCTTCGCCTTGTCTGGTCTCTTCTCACACTCTCTTTGCTCTCCTTTGCTCACTGCAACTTTCTTACCGGTTCAGATTCTACCGGTTTGATGGACTGTCAGACTTTGCACTTGGTTGCCGATTACTCTGCTTACCGGTTAAACCCTGCTATGTGTTATGCCGGTTCTCTGTTGACATTCGCTCTGCACCATTTCACTCTCTGCTACCTTCTGCCAGTTCTAGCACTACCGATTCACTTAAATGTTACCCTCTTGGCAGCTTATCGATCACTCTAACCTTACCGGTTAAACCCTTCTTAAGCCCTCTTGCCGGTTGCACTTCCACACACACTCAGTCGTTTATGATCTTCCACAGATTACACTTGGACTGAACCACTGACGCACTCTTCTTCTCCTCTATCCAGCTTGTAGCATCATCTTCTATGATCTCTGGTCCACATATTTATACTTGAGCTTTCCTGCCAAGATGGACATTCAAACGTGGCATGCTAGGGTTCCTTCCACTGATCGTGGACAATATCAAATCATATTTGATCTGCATGGGGATTGAGAACCTGCAAGCAATCAGACATCACCGCCAATCTCGTTGCTTCCAATACACGATTGCTATATTTAGCAAACACGACAAACTGATCATCGACTTGCATTTGTCAATCACATGTCTTCACCAGATCCGATCTGCACTTGGACACTCTGCATCGATCATGATGCCAATGAATCAGATCTCTGTCCTCTGGTCTGTCTTGAGCCGCAAACCCCTGCAATCGACTCGTGATAATTGGGGTCTTCATTTAATGTCGACCGACTCATCACCAACCTCGCCAAAACACCCTTCACTGACTACTGTACGTTTGCCACTTGGAGATTACATGTCTTCTTTGTTGGTATCCACTCTCAGCGCCTTGTGTCGGTTTAGGCATGGTCACCGAGCACAACACACAATCGGGATGCACCTACCGGTTCATCTCACCTTGCCAGTTATACATTAACCGGTAAACCTTCAAACCATGCAGTCACCTGTTCTTTTAGAGGGATCACATCAGCCCGGTCACCAACCTTGTCAATCCACAACATGCTCATCTTCATCAGATAGGAGCTTTTCACTTTGCCTCTTTGCTAGCTCACTAATTGTCATACTTACTGGTTGATAATGCATCTGCCTGTATACCGGTAATAACCTTGATGACACCATGCCAACAAACTTCAACTGTCATGCATCAACCTATATGTGCATTCCTGTTGACATCAACATCTTGGAGTAGATCCATGTCTGCAAGTGCCAAGTGTTTCTTTCTCCTTCATTAGCTCGGATCTCACCTCAACCGGTTTGTCAAAGTGATAAACCCATCACTTCTTTACTCTTCCTTCTCTGTCCTGGTAACTCATCATGCCTTTTTTTGCTGATCTGGTGCACATCTCTGGTTTCACATGCTGGAAGCTTCTGATGCATTCCCTGCATGTAGTGGGATAAACTAAGTATTACCACTTACCGGTGGAAGTGGATCTTTGTCACTTGTTGACCACCATCTGATAGGAATCGGTTGTGTTGGTTGAAAATTTTGTACACTTGGGAAAATATACAAAATTGTGGTTTCAACCACAGCACACGAGTAAAAACTCTCCTAATTAAGGGAAGGCTCCCCCTATCTAACTACAACTTGGAAAATAAAATGGGATGGGACAGCAGTCTACCTTGTTTCTTCAAGAAAGACAATAACCTTTTCTCTTCATAGAAAAGGATAGCGATTGAATATGAACAACAATAACTACTTTTAAGTGAAATGAGAGAAAGGAAATGAAGTTTCCTGAAAGCGCAAAGACTTCCGTCACTTCCTTCGGGTCGGGACAGCAATATCAAACTCAAAGACTTGACTATTGGAAGTCCTATCTACCCTTTTCTATACTAAATTTTACAATGAATAAAAGATAACAGCTCAAAGACTGGAATAATCTATTCTTTCAAGACAAAGACAAGAATTAATGCAAGCTCAAAGACTTGCTGCTATTTCTTATCAAACAGTAATTTTTCCTCAAGAATAGATGCAAGCTTAAAGACTTGCTGCTCCTTCAAGAGAGTTTCCTATTTTAATTAATCTTCTCTACTTGCAGCTCAAAGACTTCAAATCAGATTGGACTAAGCTCCTTTAGAAACACTTTGCATAGAAGAAATAAAAAGATTCAAACTCAAACATGTAGCTCAAAGACTCAAAACTCGAGTAATCCTTCTTTATTATTCTTCAAAAACTTTCAATCACATACATAAGCTCAAAGACTTCTTGCTGTAAATTTGGCAGAGTTTTTGCTTGCTTTCCAAAAGATATATTTACAATGGACCTCTCAAGTATTTATAGAAGAGGAGCCTTGAGAAAGAGGTGGGAGGATCCTAACTAACTTGAGGGATTCTCTCAACCACCAAGACTCATTCAATAAATAACTGAGACTTCATTAACTAACTAAGAGTTACTCTAACTAACTAAGACTTATTCCAACTACAGTCCTAATCGAACACAACTTGTAGTTGCCTTACATGTAATTACAAAAGTGCAAGTAATGTGTAACTTGCATTTTACAAAAATTACTTTTACATGTAACTTGTCAAAACAAAATTACAACTAAAGATTACAAAAGAGGGAAAATTCAACTAAGTGTTGAAAAACACTTAAGTTGCATTTTGTGAAGACACGAATCCTTGAAATTTCTGGATGCTCGCTTGTAATTCCTCGGGATTCGGTTCCTGGGTGTTCTTAGCAACAACCATAGTCTTCACAATAGTGTTGTGACA
Organism: Cryptomeria japonica; assembly: GCF_030272615.1. Lineage (NCBI taxonomy): Eukaryota > Viridiplantae > Streptophyta > Pinopsida > Cupressales > Cupressaceae > Cryptomeria > Cryptomeria japonica. The sequence goes on from NC_081412.1 coordinate 252,753,265, forward strand.
GCGGAGGAGCACGGAATTGTCTTTATCCAGGATAGACTGGATCTCATGCAAAAAGGCTTGGTGTTTCATCAATGTTTGAATTGAAGCTATTGAGAATTGTTCGCTCCTCCATTCATTATGAATCCTCATCTGTAAATCAGCAAGAACCTCTTCTTTTGGAATCAACTCTCCATCCTGACTTACTATATTGCAAGAGGCCCTTTCACAATGCGAGACAATACCTCGATAGACTTCGTCCCGGAATCTCCTTGCATCACTGATCTCCTCAATGAGGGATTTAAGAACAAGGGTCTTGTTTTCCATGAGTTCCTCAAATTCCAAGTACATGACCCTGGAAGAGATGATGGCGTGCTCCTGCAAAATACTTAGCTGTTATTGGAGCATGGTACGCCAGATTGCCAGGCTTTTCTCAACACTTTCCAGATTCTTTTTGAAAGTGTTAGAAGTCTGCTCCAGTTTCTCCTCAATGGTTTCCAACTTAGACATTATTTGAAAAATGTCTTTTACCACTTGTATACATTGATCATGAAGTTGATCAACCCAGGAATCGAGTGCTTGTACTTTCTTAGCAGCCCTTTCCACTCCACGAATCGATTCTTGGGAACCAGAAGAACCTATAGAGTTACTCCCTTCAGCAACAGGTTTTGTGATTTTATGAATGGCTGCCATGAGCTGTCAGTTTTCTTCTTCTAGCTTGTCTTTCTTTGCAAGAAGATCGTCACACCTTTGCACTAGTGAAGCAACAGAAAACTGAGCATCATGTTTAATGACCTCATGTGTTTGCTTGCCCAATTCTACCCTTGTAACCTTATAATCAGCAGCTGACATTTCATCAAGTGGTTTATCTGCAATAGGTTCCACAATTTCAGCTACTTTCATCTTGTTGCTATCAACAGTTACCTTAGAGATAGTCTTTGCCTTCTTAGCAACTTTGGATCTGGACTGTTTGAGTTGCTGGTAGTCAAAGGCATCAGGTGAGATCTCTTGCTTCTTCCTTTTTGGGGTGAAAGAACTAAGCCATGGAGGCAAAGTCAACAACTCACTTCCAGTAGTAGCCGTAGGCAAAGGAGAAGCAGTTTCTGTTTGAATTACTGTGGTCACCTGGGGAAGAATATCTGTTTGAATGGCGACCACGGTTTGCTCAGTTACCAATGGACATGAAGATTGCCTCATGAATTCTTCAAAACCAGAAGTGGAAGTATCAATTTCTGATAACTGAATGCAAGTGGGATTATCTTCAGGAACTTTCAACACACTTTCTCGTTGTCGATCAGGAGAAGGCTCGTATGCTGAAATGGGAACTGCATTCTGAGGAGACTCATCTACGAGCAAATCAGGAGGAGAAAGAGGCGTCTCAATGGAAACTGGAGGAATGACCTCATGAGGCGAGTCTGAAACTGGAGACTTAGGCGCATCGTCAGATTGCTGCCCCTCTTCTGGATTATCCAGATCGATCACCCGAACATGGAACCGTGATTTCTCCTTCCCACGAGTAGTTGTCTCCTCAGGAGGAAGCACTACTGCACGACTAACTCGTAACTTGATCCTTGTGCCTGAAGATGAAGCACCCTCCTTGTTATCAATCTGAATCTCAGACTTCCGTCCAAGAGGCTCTGTAGAATCATCTTCTATACCAACCTTGATTTTGATAAGTCTAACAACATTACTTTTTAGCCATGCGTTAGTGTTGGCCAAGATAGGCTGAAATCTGTCAAGGATGGAGACGCACTCCTTGTGTGACCATTGGATCAAAGGAAGTGGAGCTTCCTCAACCCTTCGTGAAGTGTATTCAGGATCAAGTATATGCTCGTCATCGATCATCCCTTGTGGGATATCCGCCAAGTTCAAGTCAACAATTTGCTCAATAGTGAGCCTGCAGTAATCCATCTTCAGAACTTCGGCTTCCATGCGAAGATCTACCCAGATGTCTTCAATGCGATGAACATGCACAAATGATTTCTTGATCTTCTCCTTCATACCTCTATAATCAAAATCAGTTCTAGGTTTGAACCTCTTAAGCTTGATTTTCTGCAATTCAGCCTTCATGGCCTTAGCCTTCACAGATGTGACAAGGGAGTATCGACCAATTTTCAATGGGTTTGTGCTAGAGATCCCCATTGCGACCTTGTGTCTAGCAGACTGAAAAGTATGAACAACCATGATCTGTCTTCCCAACTCCATAAGAATTATCTTATCGATTGGGTATCTTGGAAGCATGTATGGCTGACCATCATAGCATCCAATCCTCATATAGGTGAAGGTGGGAAAGTGCAGGAACAAACACCCATACTCAGACACCTTGACCCATGCCTCATCTGATACTCTTTTGTTTCTGAGATCCACGTCAAACTGACACATGAAATATCCGAAGAATGCATCTTGGACTCTTCTGAAATGCAGTCTGCTAGGTTTCAATGGCAACTGGTCATAATATTCCCAAACTGGTATAAGCGAGCGATCACCCTTGGTAGAAAGACCTTGAAAGTGTCTAAGTGACGCTGCTAAATATACCAAATAAGAATTCATGAAGGTGGTCATAGTGGTAGGAATTGCTGCAAGTTGTTCGCACAAAGCATCACTGATGATTTCACCCCATGAAATGTGATGCGACTGTCGTATGAACATAATGAATTGATACATCCATGTCTCAAAGACATTGGAGTGCTCAAGGCCCAACATCCTGCTGAGAAGAGTGATGGTGTCTCCTATCTCCCACTTGAAATCACAACGGTACAACTTTGCCCATCTTGAGAAGGAAGGACGTGGCTCTTGGATCCACCTATTGATGTGTCGCTTGCAATCTTTTTCCCTTTTCACATAATACTCTGCTGCACTTTCTTTGGTGATTTCCATATAAACAGGTGCAGGAGGTATTTTGAAGACTTTCTCGATTGTATCTGCATCAAGACGAATTATAGTTTCACCATCATCATTTTTGATGACTCTTGACTCTTTGTCAAAATGATGGGCGCATGCAAGAACAAACTCAGGTTCTAGGGCAGCCACTGGGAAAGAAGATGCATGATGGATATGGCTGTCCAACAACCGCTGCAAGTTGTTATCCTGTGGATTTTCTACCCTGTTGATGAATTCTGCCATATCAACGTGCCCTATTTCCGTGTCCCTGATGCAATCCAAAGGAGAAGAAACTTGGGAAGGTGCAACCTCATTCTGGTATTTGTCATATTTGTATTTCATTTTCTTTGGAGTTGGAGATGCCGACAAATCTGACATTGATTGTGAACCTGGAATGCTGTGATGAAGACTTAAAAGAGTTAAGACAACATCATAGTCAGCTGCAAATATCATTCTTCCTTCTTCAAATGGGTAAAACTTTGATTTCTGAATTTCACGGTTTTGTGAGAGGAAGAGGGGAGATATGTAGAAATGGAAAAATATTGACTTTGACCAATTTCAGATCTTGGGAGAATTTTCGCAAGTATACAAGTTGGAAAAGACATACATGCAATCGGGGTTTTAAAACCCGAATACAAGTACACTTGTAAATTCGAAAATGGAGAAATGGACGAAAAATGAGATTTTGACTTGCAGGAAATGATGGAAATGGAAAGTATAGATATGGGGAACGTGAATGGATAGAAACGGGAATATCCGGGAAAGTCATTTTCATGAAAATGGGAAGAACTCTTCAACATGTAATCCGGTTTTTAAAACCCGAATTTGCAAAGGAGGGGCATTTCACAATTTCCAACTTGGAATTTTAACCAAAAATGATTAAGTTTCTTAACTGTAGGGGAAGAACAAGAATTTCCAGCGAACTTGTAATCGAGATTAAAAATCCCGAATACAAGTTAAGAGGGAATTTTGGGAAGAACAATGCAATTCAACAATTGCATATGAAGGGGAAGATTTCTTTCACAAAAACCAATTTTTAGGGGAAGAACATCACATGCCAAAAATGCAACTAATAACAAAAAATAAAGAAAACAAGAAAATAATAAAATGAAGGGAAGAAAGGAAAGAGAACATACCTTTCTTAAAAATGCAAAATGCTTCTCCAATAAAGCAACAATTCTTGAAATGAAGAAGCAAAACCGGTGAAAAGGAGCAATCCGGGATGTCAAACCCTTTTCACGTTTTTTGTAAAATTGCCCCAAACTGATAAATATAGCAGCAATCTCAAACTTGGAGGACCAAAATGCTAATGAGAGTGTGCATCCAAGTTTATTAGAGCAAAACGCCTAAGGTAGAAGAAGAAGCAATGATGCCAAATGTTTTAAAACGTTGCCAAAGGTTGAAAACCATTGCCAAAGGGAATCACGTGGCCATCATTATAAACTCCAACGGCATCATTAAATGGTGCGAAAATCCCCTCACCCTCCACGCCTAAGTAGAGAAAGGCAAAACGCTTAAGGAGACTGCAGATTTATGAAGTAAAAAACGCCCAAAATGTGGATTAAAAGAACCACGTTTTTGCTGATTTAGCTCCAAAAACCAGTCAATATAACCTCCATTTGGCATGAAAGATGTTGATGATTGCATGAAAATAGGGTAGAAGCAAAAATGCCTTTCCTCCCTAAAAAATCTCCACAAAAAATTGCTTTGAAATCTTCAACAAATCGATTTTTCATGCAAATCGGGTTTTAGAAGACACATGACAAGTTCGAATTGCCCAAAATGAAGCAAATCGGGTTTTAGAGAGAAAATAACAAGTTTTATTTTCATTTTTTTCATTTACATGCCAAAATCGGGTTTTTAAAGACAAATGGCAAGTTTTATTTTTCACTTTTTCACTTATCAAGCCAAAATCGGGTTTTTTGGAGCAAACTGCAAGTTTAAAATACTTGTAAAAGGGAAATAAAATCCCTACAACAAGTTAGAAACACTTGCACATATGTAATGGGGATTTAAAATCCCTATTACATGCAAAAACCATTAAAGTAGGGGTTTTTTGACCAAACTGCAAGTTTACTTGCAGTTGAGCCAAAAAATCCCTATTTTAACTAAAAATGACCAAAAAACAATAACAAGATAAAAACATCAAAGGGGAAACTTAAAATAAATTACAAGTGACATATTTAAAATAAAAGTGCACATGTAATTGATCAAAAATTCCCCTACAAAGACCATAACAATGAATATCATTAAAAGTTGCAGTTCGAAGAAAATTCTCCACCTGCAGTCTAGGTTTTAAAACTTGAAATTGAAGGAAAGGCATAGCAAACGAACCCAGAATTGGACGAAATTCGAAATGTAGTTCGAGAATGGACTGAGGATTAAGCCAATCCAAGGATTAGTCAAAATTTTGCCTCGTGAAGTGTGCCATAGAGTAAAAATTTTCATTTTTTCATAAAAATTTCACCGTACTGGTCCTTCATTTTTGGAAACAAAAATGAGGACAACAGGTTGCTAATACATTGCTTTCTCTGCTTCCGGTAGCACTGATATGATTTAGCTGACATTGAGCAGATACATCTTCAATCAGGCACATATAACCCGGTAGACATCCCCTTTGTCTACCTTACTAACTTGTAGCAGACAAAACTCTGTCGGTCATATCTTCACCTTGTGATGACATCTTCATCCGGTGGGAGTCCTGCTGTATGACATGCAACAACATACGGGTTGCCTGCACTTTCTCTATTAGCTCAACCTTGCTTGCTTACCGGTCACATGCTTGTCGGTTGGCAATCATACACTGCCAACATATCACTCATTGGTTGGCATTGCCATAATGCCAACTATCTCCATTGTTCACTCACTGGTTAATACCAACTTATGTCTCCAACACTAACTTGTATACCGGTGACAAGCTATACTGGTAACCTGGTATACCGGTTGACATCAATGACAACACAATGCCAACATAAAATGCATCAAAAATTTGACTGCTATTGCGCACCTGCTGGCTTACTATAAATAGTAAATATTTAGAAATCCTTTCAAAAAACCTCGGATTGGCCTGAAATTGAAATTTCCTAGGGCAAATCCTTCACCGATCCCTGCAAAATCCTGGTTAGTCCTCGAGACTATGGCAAAACGGGCTAACGACAAATGCCACAAATTGCCTGATGACTGCTAAAAAGGGGACATTACAGTCGGCCCCCTTGAAATTGCTTGTCCTCAAGCAATCTCAACTCTGGATGCTACAAAACATGCTCGTCCTCCCAAGTAGCATCCTCTACGGGCAAGTTCTTCCATTTCTCCAAATACTTCTGATGACCTGTCTCTGTAAAGTGCGCTCCCTAGAATCAAGATTGGCCTCAGGAACTAGTATATGTTTTCTCTCATCATCCAAAAGCAAAGGAGGTAACTTTGCTGAAGGTACCACGTTATAACCCAATGCCTTTTTGAGGCGAGATACATGAAACACATTATGGACCTTACTATGTGCTGGCAACTCAAGTTCATAATCCACCTCTCCATCTCTCTTGATATCTCTGAAAGACCCATAATAACATGGCTTCAACTTCTCTGCACCACTCCTTTTGAGAGTGGACTATCGGTAATGCTGCAACATAAGGTAAACCATGTCACCAACCTCAAAAGATCTCTCCACTCTGTGCTGATCTGCATACTATTTTTGCTGATTCTGAGCTTTTTGCATATTCTCCTTCAGGGACCTCACTATATTCTGACTCTCCTGTAAGAGATCCTTAGCCTCAGGTACCCGACTATCACCAAACAACAAATCCAAAAAGCTCGGAGCCTCGTAGCCATAGAGAGCCATAAAAGGTGACATTTGGATAGACATATGATAAGTGGTGTTATAACAATACTCACGTAAATGCACCCACTTCACCCATGCTTTTTGTTGCCTTGCAATATAATTACAGAGGTATCCTTCCACCCATTTGTTCACAATCTCGGACTGCCCATCTATTTGCGGGTGATAGCTAGTACTTGGTGTAAGCTCTGTCCCACACAACTTGAAGAGCTCCTGCCGAAAATTGCTCATGAACCTGCTGTCCTTGTCACTGACAATGCTCTGTGGCATCCTGTGCAACCTGAATACCTCTCTAAAAAATATCTCTGCTGTCTGAACTGCTGTATAGGTGGATGAAATAGCAAAGAAATGTGCAAACTTAGTCAACCGATTCACCACAACATATATGCAGTCCCTACCTTGGACCTTGGGTATGCTTGTAATGAAATCCATCGACACACTGCCCCACTTCCTTTCAGGAATGGGTAGGGGCTGCAATAATCCACCTAGGAAAGAGTGCTCATGCTTATTCTGCTAACACACAGGGCACTCCCTCACATACTGTAACACCTCTGTCTTGAGCCCTTTCCATGTGAAGCGCTCTCTCACCTGCCTGTATGTTTTGGAAAAACCTGGATGTCCTGTTGTGGGTGAGTCATGGAAAGCTCTCAAGATCTTCTGCTTCATAGCAAATCCAGGCACTAAGAAGATCCTCTTCTTGTAAATGATCAAGTCATTTACCACTGTGTACCTATCATCCTGAATAGTGCCATCAATAATCCCAATAGCCCATTTGTCCTTTGCATACTCTCCAGAAATGAATTCCCTCCAATCATCCTCCATCACTCCCAAAGAACACAAGTGAGGTCTCCTGGATAAAGCATCAACAACTATGTTTTTCTTGCCTTTTACAAAAACTATGTCAAAATCATAAGCTTACAGTTTGCTGACCCACTTCTACTGCCTGTCATTCAGATCCTTCTGCCCAAGGAAATGTCTCAAACTATTATGATTTGTCTTGACTGTAAACTTACTGCCAAGCAAGTACTGTTTGAATTTAGCCAAGGCATGCATTATCGCCATCATCTCCTTGTCATAAATACTGTAGCTCTTCTCAACACCCCTTAACTTTCTGCTCTCAAATGCAATAGGGTGTCTATCCTGTATCAGTACCGGACCAAGACCTTCGCCCGAAGCATCACAATGCAACTCGAAAGGTCTACTGAAATCAGAAATGGCCAAAACTGGGCTTGTGCTCATCAACTCCTTAAATCTGTCAAAACACTGCTGAGCTCTGTTTGACCACTCAAATGCATCTTTCCGAGTCAAGTCTGTAAGGGGAGCAGCAATCTAAGAAAAACCCCTCACAAAGTGGCGGTAAAAACCACACAAACCAAGGAATCCCTTCTACTGAGAAATATTCTTCGGTGGCAGCGAATCCATAATAGCCCTAATCTTCTCCGGATCCACACAAACGCCCTCAGCATTGGTGATGTGCCCCAAATACAACAACTCTGTCATCCCAAAAGTACATTTAGACATCTTTGCGTACAGGGATTCACACTCTAGTATGCTCAACACAATATCTATGTGTTTCAAATGCTCCTCCCAAGTCTTCCTATAAATCAGTATGTCATCAAAAAATATCAGCATGAATCTCCTCAACTAATCTCTGAATGTCTTGTTCATACAAGACTGGAAGGTAGCTGGTGCATTGGTCAAGACAAAAGGCATGACTAAGAACTTGAAGTGTCCATAATGACACCTGAAAGCTGTCTTCTCCACATCATCCTCCTTGACCCGAATCTGATGGTAGCCGGATCTCAAGTCTATCTTGGAGAAGTAATAGGCTCCATGTAACTCATCTATGAGTTCATCAATATGGGGAATCGGATATCTGTTTTTAATTGTTTTCTTGTTCAATTCCCTGTAATCAATACACATTTTGAAAGTTCCATCCTTTTTAACCAACACAACTGAAGAAGCAAACAAACTCTTATTAAGCCTAATGTGTCCCATCTCGAGAATCTCTTTGATAGCCTTCTTGATCTCATCCTTATTCCTTTTCGGATGCCTGTAGTGTAAAGTTATTTCAATTTCAATTAAAGAACAAGTTATGAACTATGTATGCTATAAATGGATATGAGGAATTATGTCAATGTCTGATAATTCTGATTTTATCTGCAGGTCTGAAGGAGAGAGATCATTTAATATTTTCTATGTCTACTCCAAATGAATTCAATTGGCATATATATCATTTAGGCAACCGGTCAATTGGTGTATTGACCGGTCATGCCTTTTAGGCATGACCGATCAATGCACCCATTGATCGGTGCCTTTGTAATTATACCATTAACACAATGCTGATTATCGGTTCAAAACACCCGATAGCATATTGTCATATCATAATATAATGACTGATCAATGTGATGAATCGGTTCATATAAACACCGATGATTCAAAGTGCACGATGTATGTAATCCAACCGGTGCAGTTGTTAACTAATGTTAATTCCAAATGAAGTGGTGTATTCATTAAACCTGATAACAAATATGCCCGATATAATTACGCCTGATAACAGATGTGAACCAGTGCCAATGGTTATGCACCCGATAGCAAGTATGTATCGGCTAATAACCCGATGACTTATAGCATTTAATATGCTATCGGGTTAATACCCCGATAGCATATTAATGCCAATTAATAATTGACATTAATATGCTATCGGGTTGTTAGCCCGATAGCATAATGATAAGTGATGTTTGTACAATCCGATAATCATATGCAATATAAATCTGACATGAAGCATGTAAATAACAGAACAAGGAAGGTTAGGAAGATCTTATCTTGCATAAGCTACCATGCATTAACATGTAGGGTGTAGTAATAACAGGTTTAGCCTCTTCCTCTAATTCTATAACATGCTCAATGCCCCTGTCAGGAGGTCTACTTGGAGGTATATCACCAAACACTTTGGAGTGTTTGGTGGTCAACAATGACTGAACTTGTGAAGGATACTCCTACTCCTGCTGCCTTGTCACCTCTGGCATCACTAAAATCTCAGCAGCCCACTACACCTGGTCATGATGGATCAACCTTTCCATCCGCCTAAGTGATACCACCCTAAGTCCACCATTTGATAAACCACGAAGTACCACTTTCCTGCCCTGATGCTCAAATATCATTTCCACCTCCAAATTAAATGTAAACTCTACAAGAGAAGTCATCCACGTCATGCTTAGTATGACATCATAATGTCCAATGTCAACTACATAGAAATCATCAACCAATTCATAGTCACCAATCTTCATATGCAAATTAGTAATTTTCTGTGTACATAGGATTTTGTGTCCAATAGCCACCATAACTCTGAATCCCTCATGCTCCTCTGTCTATAATCCCCGTTTTGCCACTACCTGAGCATCAATAAAATTATGAATAGCACCAGTGTCAATCAATGATATCACTCGCTGCCCCTGTATCACACCACACACCTAAAGGTAATTGATTTCTGGGTACCTGTCAATAGTGCTAACACCTTGTAATCACTACTGTCCCCTCCAGCTATTGATTTACCATCGCTCTCCCCAGAAGTAGATGAATTTTCTGAACTTTCAGACGCTGTCTCCTCAGCTGAAAAGTACTCAATCTTCTTAGCCTTAGCCTTAAGAGGACATTTATGAGACTGATCCCATGGCTCATTACAGTGAAAACACAGTTTTTTCCTCCTAAGTTCATTCAGCTGGTCACTATCCAATTTCTTAGTACCCTCGCGTGGCTGATGCGAATCCTTTTGGATTGTTTTCTTATCTTTGTCCTTCCCGAAATGAGAGTCCTTAGATTGGAATTTACTCTTGTAGGATGATGGTGCCAAGTCCTTAGCCTTTTTAATGGCCTCTTGTAATGTCAAAGGATCATGTCCCTTGGCCCAACCCCGTAATGGATTTGAAAGACCATCCATGAATAAAACAACAAGCCTCCTCTCTAAGATATCAATGACTAACATAGCAATCCTCTGGAATTCTGCAATATATGCATCTACTGACCCCCACTGTCTAAGTTGCGCTAGCTCCTTGAAATGCAACTTAGGTTCTTTGGTGTCAAACCTCTCAATCAATTGTTCTGTGAACTCAACATAAGAAGTAATCTGTTCATGTTCCATAGTCACCATGCCATGGTGCTACCACTCATGTGCAACTCCATCAAGGTGTATAGCAGTATAGTTAATGGCTTCTTCTTTAGGCATAGGATTTAGTTGAAGGGAAGTATCCACTTTTTGGAACCAAGCTCTTGCTGTAGTTTTTCTAGAAGTGTCAAAATATGATAGAGACAACTTCCCTACTTTCTTCCTTAACTCATAGTTTTGATTCCGATCTCCTGCTCGAGGCATGTGTCTCATCCTCACGTCAATGTAGTCCTGTCGAGTTATAGCTGCCTAAAAATCCTGTCCTCCACTCTTCCAATCTCTCCGAAACTGATCCTGTAAATCTACGATGTGTGGCTCAATAACTGGCTGAACTGGAACTCTAGGTGGAAAAGTGGGTATGAGAGATCAAGAACTCGCTGCCCTAGTGGGTTGTGCTGCATGACCAAAATTATCTGCCATCTGTCCTCCATTTCCTTTGTGCCCACCATTGTTGCCACCGTTCTGTCCATTATTACCCCCTTGTTGGTTATTATTACCAACATTACCACCACATAAGTTATTCATATTAATACCCATATGTCGTGCTATCATCTGTGTCAACAAGTCCAACCACTGATTTTGTTGTTGTGCTCTTTGTTCTGCTAATTGTTGCCCTTGTACCGACGTGTCTAATAACTGTAAAAACCTCTCCTCACCCGAGTCTCTTCTCTCACCCATATTTCTAGCTGGAAAAGGATCACCTATTTCTTCAATTACAGGTGATTCTTCTTGCCTTGCTCTAGTCTAATTATTGAGGTTAGTATTGGACCCGTTTCTCCTCAAATAATATTGATGATGCATGAGTTTTTTAGACCCTCAGGTTGGCAAAATCTTCTGCTCTGATACCACTGTAACAGACTGCCTTATTTGCTATAAATCCCTTCGACTAACTGGCTGCCGACATTTCATCAAACAGTTGGTAGATTTCCAAATAAGGGGTGAACTGAGTTTTTCTGTGGTTTTGCTGATACCTGGTGTGTTTATATGTTTTGGAGTTTTTTAACGTTCTAAAATCATGCCAACATTCAACAATATTACAGAAAAAATACATGACATTCGTATACTCGCATTTTGCACCAAGATTGGAAATTTATATTGAAAATTTATCATTGTAATACTTTCTAGTATTTATGACACTAGTTACAACAGTACATTCAAGCTTTTTAGAGTGAACTCAGTGTATATTGGAAATCTAAGACCAAGATATAGGGTTTGAACTATTGGAACCTGGGTATTACTCCCACTGCGACAACTTTAGTTCAGTAAGGCGCCGTCCAATTAGTTGCTTCAACGACCCCAGCCACTTCCTTCACGCCCAGCCAAGGAGTTCTTACGCCTAGCTGTAAGTGTTATTGTCCAGCCAATGGTAAAAAATCACGCCCAACATTGACTACTATCCACGACCAACAGAATAAGAAACTTTCTGCTCATTGATAGCTCCAACCTAGCATTTCACTTCATGCAATCTTGACGCAGGAGGTAAAGATCTCGCCCAGCTAACTACTGCTTACATCCAAGTTAGAAAGACTCTTACGCCCAACCAAAATATATAAATGCGTCCAGTCAAAAAAAGGTTTCTCACGCCCTGCAAATGATAATATGTATACGCCCAGATAGAGAGGATTGTTCACTATGTGCAGAATAGGAGGTTCGAACTGCATTGGCTACCAGCAAACTCCACGAACTATAAACTCCCACGTGTGGCCCATGCTGTCTCTGTACATATTTCCCATTTGTATGCTGTTGCTATGCTGCTCAATTTCCATGATTTTGCTGTAGTATGCTTTGAGTATTCTGAACTAAGGAATTTCTACAACTGGAACTTTCGATATCGAATAACACAGTGCTTGATTATAACTTCTTACCAATTCAGTGTGCCCTACAATCTAAAACAGTCCCAAACTGAAAGACTCGAACTCTTCCTTCAATGCCAATTTTATCTTTAAGAGATTTCCCAAACCTGGTCTCTCACAAGCAAGAGAAATGTCACACTTGAGGGATTTCGTCCCCAAATGCCAAGAAATTTTCCAGAATGAATTCCAGAAACACAAATCCCAAGACACAATTTCCAAGATGTCTGAATTTGCATTTAATGCTTCCTTTTATTACCTCATTTGGGCTCAAATCCCAATGCACCAAGAATGTGGGATAATAGAAAGTTATAATAAAATAATACTAATAAACCTTATGTCTCCCATTTGAAAGGGAAATTTTAATTTTTCCCTTTAAAGTATAGTCCCCCGCATTTAAAAAAACATTAAAGTTAAATATTTAAATTTAACTTTAGTTCTTTTCATAAAATGCCGAAATTAATTAATAGCTCCATAAAATGGCGAACTTGCTCATGAAAGATGAACCCCAAGATTTGGCATAATAAAATGCATTAAAAAATTCACTGGCACTGTGCCCCTATTGGCTTACTATAAATAGCAAGTATCTAGAAATCCTATCAAAACACCTCCGATTGGCCTGAAACTGAAATTGCCTAGGCCAATTCCTTCACTGATCCCTGCAAAGTCCTGGTTAGCCCCTGAGACCATGACAAAACGGGCTAATGACTGTAGCGTCCTAAAATTGCGACACTTGCAATTTTGACTGCATTTGGGTCTTCATGATGGCGGCGCAACGTTGAACCTGAATGGAGACCCCGAAACCTGCTTGCGACATCAAAAACTGCATCTTTCTGCACCTTGGCCTGATCCTCCTTGCACCCTGCTGTCCCGGGAGGTGGGACCATGGCGCCCAACACCCTGGTCCCTAGCCCTATTTTGGGCCCGGTCTCTTGTTGGGCATCGGGTCTTTAAGTTTGCAATTTGGAAAATAATGTTCCTGGGTCGGCCTAAGGTCGGAAAAATCAGTCTCCTAACCCTAATTGACAAGTATTTAAACTACTTTTCCTCTCCTAGAAAGGGAGGAAGGAAGTAAGGAAGGGCAAGATGCGGAAGCGATATTCAAACATTCGAACATTCAAGCATTCAAGCATTCCTTCAAGCAATTGAGCGTTCTAAGTCTCCATTCAAGGCTAGGTGTTGCATTCAAGACAAGGATTCAACCATTGAAGAGGAGATTACTTACAACATACAACATACAACATCATTACACCTTCGCATGTTGCAGGTATGCGGCTGTAATTGAAGATCTGGAATCCTTGTGCAGAGACGAACAGATCCCCCTTCGTTTCGCGGATTTTTCGGAGGACCGTGTGCACTCCGGGCGCCATCGTCCCGTCAACTTTCGCTCAAATTTGCATGACAACATCGTCTCAACATTTTACTGCGATTTTAGGTCTGTAGCTTCATCCTGTGTCCCTATCTCCATCTACAAGCGAATCTTTCTTACTTTACATGCATTCCTAGTTCAATCATTCTATCTACATTCTTTACAAAAGAGGGTATCCTTGATGTCTTAACCCTTGAAACTCATTTAGAATCCAGTCTTGCATTGTGTGGGATTGGATCGTGTGGGTTTCAACCCCTCTTTTGAATGTAAAGTCTCTCCTAAGTGAAAACCGCCAACCCTAGTGACCTCCTTTCTCTCTCCTTGGAGTGGGGGAACGTCTAGGGTTCGATTTTCCGCTTTACAATGACAAATCGCCTCATGACTGCTAAAAAGGGGACATTACAATGCTTGTCTAAAATAGATTGGATCTGGACATTGTTGACCCCCTCTTTCTTAGGAGAGCGTGCATTAGTAATGAAAACCTTTGCTGCCCATGCCACTTTACCTTTACGAAAAACTTGTTCCATCCTCTTGACTGAAACATTCATAGGCCTTTACTAGATAGCCCATGTAGGATTACATTCTTTCCATTATGTTGGAAAGAAATCTCATGGTTTGATGGCTTTTCTCATTTTATCAATTGTATATGGCCACTAAACTCCGAACCCAACTTCCATATCCATGCGGATCACATAAAAATCATCCTTCAATTTGTATTCTCCCATTGTCAACTCCAATCAAGGTATCTTCCTAGTGCATGAAAGAATTGTTCCACTAGCTACCTTGACATCAAACCCTTCAATTGCTTCCGTGTTCAATCCAAGTTTCCTCATTACTTCCTCATCAACATAATTATAAGTAGCTCCACTTTCAATAATAATTGTTACCTTCTTGTGTCGCTGGGCTGAGTTGCGGGGATACCCTGGACTACCCAAAAAAATTAAAATAATTGTTACCTTCTGCCCTTTCAAGACTCATTTCCATTCATCTTCTCACAGCCATTTTTATAGCTAATCTTATAGCTAGGAATAATGAATTTTTAACTCTCATCACCCCTTCCGTATTGTGCCTTTTGCTGCCTACCTCTCTCTCTTTTGAGCCTACACTTTACCAGCCACCACCATTAAAAATTGGTATGATGCACCTTATGTTGTGCAATAAACACTCACAACCTGCAACTACCACGGCCAGATCTGTTAGTGACAAAAATTGTGCTGATATAGATAGGAATTCAGCCAAAGTTGACCTCACAGAAACAATAATCCCTTTTTCCTTGGTAACATAAATGATACCCCCCAAGGACTCTTAAAAGCTGTGGAGCTCCAAAGCCTGAACCAAGGGATCAGGGTCACTCAAATATAATCTAAGCAATGTCAAAGGCATCAAGGATGATCAACATGCTATAATCAACTGCCTAAACAAGTGGGAAGAAGGGATTGCTATCGTTAGGTACTGTTATTGAATTTTCTTAAATAGGGCTCAGACAATTGAAAGGATCCTTAGTGCATAGAAATTAAGGAGGGACTTGATGTGTGTTTTTAGGCACAATCAAACATAATAAAATACCAAAAGTATCTTATCCACTCTTGAGCAAAATCTTCCCAAATGCTAATTTATTTGATCAATTGGAAGACTCCAAGGTTTCTATTGTCGGGTCTTGACTTGTGGATAAGCACAATTGGCCGTTGTGATTGCTGTTACTTCAAGGGGCCTTACACGGAATACTTGAACGTTGAACGTTTGGATGTTGGTGGAACTTAGATTCTAACTACTTGGTTTGGAAAATAAAATAGCAAAAGAGATAGGGTTTGAGAAGTCTACGTTACTCCTAAGATTGCAAGAGACAATGAACGATTAGGTGAAATTCAACTAAGCTTCGCTTCGCCATCAACGAACAACTCTACAAAGCTAGTGCGATCTCCTAAGGTAGGCACGTCATGTTCA
Organism: Cryptomeria japonica; assembly: GCF_030272615.1. NCBI lineage: Eukaryota > Viridiplantae > Streptophyta > Pinopsida > Cupressales > Cupressaceae > Cryptomeria > Cryptomeria japonica. The sequence goes on from NC_081412.1 coordinate 252,769,281, forward strand.
AATCACTATCAACAACAAAGACACCATCAAGGCAATGCATATCAAAGTGTGAATAGTAATTGAAGTTGAGTTCATTAATAATTCTAGTTGACCACACAAGGCAAACTTACAATTAGTAAATTGCTAGTGGTATGGATAAATGAATTTCACTACTAGTCATTCATAATTCCTTTCATTCAACTAAACAACAGGAAAGCAAATTGAGAAGTAGAGACCATGCAACTTGTTGAAATAACACATCAAATTTATGAAAAGTCCCCCTTAGTTTTTTTCAAATTTTCAACACAATAATTTCACCCATTAGCATTAGCAAGGTGAAATACTGAGAGCAATACATATTGGTGGTTAGACCAGCCACTTCCACTTTTCAGCGGGATAAAGAAATGTTGGAAATTAACAACTACTTGGCGGTATAACCAGCCAATTACAAATCCAAGAAAACTGAAATTGAATAAAGACAATCACTCAATCACTTATTCAGCGGGAGGACTGGAAATAACAAACTATCACTCAACCACTTATTCAGCGGGAGGATAGGAGTACAAAATGAAATAGAAATAGGCGGCGAAGCCAACCTCTTCCACTTATGCAATAGGCAATACAAGGAAGTATAATGCAGTATGAAAATGGACTATTTCAGTACTACTGAATACAGTCTTACAATAAGCAAACTCTGCAAGATACTGTCAGTAAATTAAAGCTCCAACCTCTAATGGATACAAGAAAGTACTCCAAGAAGCCACAAGCAAGAATATTGGAAAACACAAGCCAAAAATAACACTTTACCAAATCTGATATAGCATATCAGCATTACCAAAAATCAGACCAGCAGCATTGTGAAGCCCATATCTCCATCCAAATACCTCCGAATGAGCTCCAGCGAATTGCAGATGAAACTTGAGCTAGGTGTCCAAGGAGGGACAAGGAAAGACATCACCAAAGGGGTCTTAGCAAGGGCACACTCTCCAAAACAGAAAATCGAACTAGGGCAAACAATAGCAAGTGTTCGATTTGAAATATGAAATCAACCACTCCAGCAAAATCCACCAAAGTTTGAGCAAATGGGCACCAAGAGAATACAAAACTTTTGAATCCGTACCCACAAAATTCAAATGAAATCTCCAACCAGAATGTGCAGAAAAGCGTATCAGCTATAGGCTTTTTTCACCAATTTATCACACCAAACTTCATAAAATCCACTGGTAATCTTTGAATGAGATCACTTTGTCAAGTAGGAGTTATCCTTCAAACTCGAAATTGAAGATGAGCTAGGAGGGCATGCAACCTCAAAGACAAGACTTTGAAATCAATTCAGCAGCACTTCGTTATCAAACATTCATGGATACCAAAAACAAGAGCCCAACACTTTCATTTATAGACTTTGTGTTCCAAATTCAAATTCACATTCCATCCAAATGGACGCCAAATTCAAATGCACATTCACTTCACATTATTTTGAAATTACATTTCATTTCCCTTAATAATAAATCCACTTACGTATTTTCCCTCAACAATAAAATTGCCCAAACCTTATGATATAAAATAATACTTTATCACCTCAAGTCGTCCCCTTGAGTTATAACCAAAAATACGTAAGTCATACGCCTAGGCCAAGATGGGGCATTAAAAAATATTAAAAATACTTTTTCCATTTGTTGAACAACTGCCAAGGTGAGCTGAAGGCCCAAAAATACTAAAAACTGCACTACCAGAAATAGCCTTTGAACTGGACCATCGAAACCTGCCAATAATAACACTGCCAAAAATAGTACTTACTAAAAATAGCGTATTGCTAAAAATAGTAAGTTTGTCCAAATGCATTTTAACCAGATTCTGAGCAGCCGTCACAACTTACTAAAAATAGTAAGTTTGGAAAAGTCTTCGGATTTGTTTGCATGTCACACCATCGCGAGGCTCTTTGAAAACCCAGGAAAACCCAAAAAAATAAGTTGTCATCGCCCCCACTTATTAAAAATAGTATGTTCGGAAAAGTTCTCAGATTCAGTTGCATGTCACACCATCACGAAGCTCTTTGAAAACCGAGAAGGAATCCAGAATCATAACTATAAAATTCCAACATGCAAGCCACCAAAATTGCCAAAGCATCCTCCTAGAAAAAAGGAAACCCTAATTGCTGCCTCTGATTGACCAACGGGTCTCGGAATTGGCCAACAGTCCCCAAAACAAACTAGAGCGGAAATGGGGACATTACAATTCACCATAGCTTTAATGAAATCATATGCTCTTTACAACAAAGTCTAGGCAACAATCTTTGCCTTCTCTTAATCTTGCTTCTATTCTAATTTCTGACTTCTAATCTATCTATTCTTCAATTATTCTAACGTTAACCTACTATTATTAACCCTTTACAAATGAGTGATTTGAGCCTTTTATAGATAACTCTTTACAATGAATGTCTCAGATCAATGACCAAGATTACAAGATGGAAACCCTAATTAGGGTTTGTTACAACGAACTCCTTTTGGCCAATAAGATCATTACAGTGAATTGGACACATGTCCATTTTGATTTCTAACCAATGAGAGAATAGGTTAGGTACATAAAATAATATTGATAAGGCGCCATGTGTCACTTGCTACACCATGAGATGAATCAGGTTCATTGAACTTGGACTTGCTGATGTGGGACCTCTTGATTGGTGGAGTGGTGACTAGGATGCCACCTTAGCTTCTTCTAAAACTATTTCCATTCCTTGATCACTTTCACTCTACTTTACTCTAACCTGGAAATTCTACTTCTTGTGATGCATTCCCAACCTCAACCTTTGAATCTTGAAGTACTTCCTTCCTTAACTTTGTTTGATCTTGAACTTCTTTGCCTTGGACTTGAAACATGTTGTTTTGAAAAGAAGACTTTGATCCTTTGGAGACCATGTGATGTGTATCCTTTTCATGCATCTTTGAAGTATCCTCTATCATGTTGATGGCCTTGATGTTGAAATGTGAAGCATGTCTTTCCCTTGTTACGTTGAGCTAGACGTCAATGTGTGAATCTCCTTGTTGACTTGGCTTAAATGTGTTGATGTTGTGATACTCATTAAGTTTTCAATCTTCTTCTATGATGTCAGTTCTCCTTCTCCAAGTTGCCTTGTGTATCTTCCCTTGACATGTTCATGTACGAAGCTAGAAGTTAGAAGGTTTAAAGAATATTTTAAAGCTTAATTTCACTAATACTTCTAAGTTCTGACTTTCTTATAGGTGAATACAGATGCTTTCAAATTTACAAGATCAAAACTTAGAATCATTTATGTTAAATTCGGAAGATAGCATGATAGTGCATTCAATTTGTGTTTCAAAACCTGATTTTGTGATCTGATTACACTCAGAAAATCAGAAATATATCTCTTTTTACTTCTGAAAATTTGATAAGACTTTATATTCCAATTTCTGAGACAAATGTATCTTTAACCGACACTTGGAATGCAAGGTGATTTAGGCTTTGGTCTTTGACCAGCTTTTTGATTTCTTCCTCCACGAATTGATGTCTGAAATTCTTCCTTTCTAGCTATAAGGAATGGATCTGTGATTCTGATTGAGGGTGAACCTGTGTGTCTAAGGTCAGCGAACTTCTTCCTTCATGCAATGTCATCAACTTTAAACAATTTTCTTCTTTGCTGTGCAAATTTATTGCTGGGCGAACTTGTTGCTCTGCAGGTTTGTGATTTGCATTTGCATTTATGTCATTGAAAACAATCTTCTTTCTTTTACTTATACAACTTGGGGTTAGAAGTCGCACCCCTTCATTTTCCATGCAAGCGACTTGGCATCTTAATGTTTTTTATTAATGAAATAGCACTCATTTAACCTTCCTTAGGAAGCCGACTTAGCAAGTGGATTGAGCAATTTTTTCTAAGTTGAAATTTAAATCGCCTTATATGATTTTATTCAACTCCCAGCCGTCTAGGTTTGAACTACCTTCAAATTCGCTTTATCATTGTCCAACTCGCTTCCTTGGAGGTTAGATTGATGACAATCTATATCTTTAGAAGTTCGACCTTGATACTTAGGTATTTTCAACCTTCACCATTGCAACTTAAAAGTTTCATATTTGTAAGGAGCTAGTTTTAGTCTTGCTTTGTTTAGCGAATTCATCTCCATTATCTTCTACCAAACTTCATCTCATCCAACTTGCATCTTTCCAACTTCTTGGTTTTGACTTCTCAAATTTGCCTTACTTGACCCTCCAAGTGTAGACGTTCCATCTTGATTTTACTTGCTTGGATACTCCTTCCCACGAACTTAGGTTGGTGCGCAGCTTTCCTTCTTTCTTAGGAAGATCGACTTCCTATTGATAGAGGTTGACCTTCATATTGTTGAGAGTTAAGTTTATAAGTTTATCTTCTCATTATAGTGCTTGTGAATTCTGACCAACTTAAGTTGATTCGTAGGATGTTCTTTATTACCCCAAGTCGAAGTGTTTGAACTGGACGACTTTGTTTAATCAACCTTCTCATTTTGCAAAAGTTATACCTTAGTCATTTGAGAAGATGAAACCTTCTCCCATCGACCTTGTTTATGATCTCAAGTTAATTGATTCCTTGTCACCCTTTTAGGAATTTCACCTTCAAATTGATTCGCATATTATCAAGGGTTGAAATTGATTAATTAGACTTTCCAACTTAAGTTGGTGTGCAAGAGGTTCGATACTTGTTGAGGTCGAAATGCTCTTATTATGCTCTTCATCGTTTTTCTTTGCCAACTTAGATGGATTCGCAGCCTCTTTCTCATCATTGAAGGTTGACATTTACTTAAGTAATTTAACTTTCCTATCAACCTAACTTGATGCGCAGGGTCTTAGACAGAGAATTTTTTTGTCTTCCTACCAACCTAAGTTGATGCGCAGGTTCCCACACTAGAAAATTTTTACTCATCATCAACTTGAGTCAATCCACAGGGTCTCCTCTAAAACTTCTTATCAACCTAAGTTGATCCTTGCAACATATTGGCATTATTGACAACCTCTAACCTCAAGCAATTTTGCAACATGACCTCAACCTGACATCTCTTACTCATTAGCAAAGGTTAACGACTAAAGAAACTAAGAAAACTAAGACACCTAATCTAAGCAAAAAGTGGGGGTCCCCATTTGCAATGGGGCGATGTGTGAAAACGTCACAACAGGACTGTTCAATGACCAACCAACACTTTAGGCTATATCCAATGCCCTAAAAGCCATCAAGTTTGATTGTACAAACTCTTTTTAACAATGGAACATGCAGCGAGGAGGCCAGGGAGGTGGACCCATGGAATGGGTGTTGAACAATGAAAATAGGACACCTGCTGGTCCACATTGTGTAAGAAAACACTTCTTCCTCACCTGAAACAACACATGAAGATTCCAGGAATATTGTTGATCATATGTTTTTGCTTACTGTGCCATCTATTTATGTCTGAATTTAGTTCTCACAGGAAGATATTTCTGGTCAAACTGTTTGCATGTATGTAGTTGAGTCTTGGTACTCTCTGTTGTCTTTATGTTGTTTCCTTTGGACCTTTATTAGTTGTTTTCTAATCATCCCACAAATACATTATGTGTTGTTTATGGAATTTTGTAATCTACTCTTTAGTCAATAAAATCTTGGCAAGTATGGTTTGTTATACAAAGGTCATACTTGTGTTCTACTTGTCACAAATTAAGATCCGATCACATAGTTTTTTTCTTCTTTAAAAATAAGAACTAGTTACATCAAGCACAAGCTCAAACATCAAGATTTATTGATAATTGCATCCCATAGCTTTATGCTGCCTTTTCATTTGGGCTCCCATTCATAAAATAAGTGACATGAGACGATTATAACTGCAGCGGTGGCTATCATGGAGAGTCATAGAACATGGTTTTTGATACAAGAGTGAGGTTATTTTTTAAAATGATAAACTTTAATTAATGTTTGGATTGGTATTTTTAATGTATCAGGTGCAAGTTTTCATAGATGTGGGATCAAGCTATATCAAAGTAGAAGATGATGGTTAGTCATCCGTTGTCTACCATGTTTGAATATTATTTTTGTTGAGCATGATAATGCTAACTGAATCTTACTCCTTTAAGTGATGCCTCTTCAGCATTTTCTTTTTGCTGATTGGAATGCTTTGCTTTCATAGGATGTGGCATTAGAAGAGATGATTTGACACTCCTTGGTGAACGACATGGTACATTTCTTGCTAGAGGATAATTCATGCCTTTGATTCATCAATAATTAGTACAAGTTGTTCATTCTTGAAAAAAATAAAAAAAATACGAATGTTGTTTTTCTTTCAAATGCTTCTGTAACTTATGTGATAGTGTTGATATATCAGCTCTGAAATGTCATAGTGAATAGTGGATTGATATTTTATTGTGTTTATGGTTAATGATAAAAAATAAGAAAGAAGTATTTTATTTTACATGTATTTTCTATGTTATTCCAAGTTGAACTTCATAGATGATGAGATAAAACCTTGTAAACAATAAAATTTCATCTTTACAAGGCAAGAGAATTTGATCCATTTTACCTATTTTTTAAAATTATATAATTGTTAGTTTCAATGTTGATACACAATAGAGATGATTGACAATAGAAGAAAAGAAGCGTTCCACGGAGTTTCCTGAGAGGGGGATAGGGGAACCAAGTGCCTAAGTTTGGGGATTGTGGGGGGCGGAGGGTGGGGAAGGGGGTGAGGGAGAGGGTCGCTGTTATACATATAGTACTTGAAAAAATAGTTATAAAAAGATGCATAAGAATTGCAATTTTGAATTTTCAAATGAAACTTTGGCCAATTAGTAAAATACTAAATACTAAAATACTAAAATACTTGAATACTACTAAAATTTAAAGTGAACATTCAACATTAACAATTTAATGTTGCAGTTTGAACAACGAAAATGTCAAATTCAAAATTTATATTATTTTCAAGATTTCATAAAGATGATTACAATGAGTACAATGATTTCAAAATAACAAAATGTAGTGAAGGTAGGCCTCTAATAATCCCCAAACTCCTCATCACTATAATTGCTGGACTCCACATGGTCAAGCTCTGCCAAACTAATACCAACCAGCCCTGCCTCTGTAACTGGGACATCTTCCTCAATCAGTGTTGGCTTCTTTGGCTCTACATCTCACCATGTTGCTGGACTCTCTTTGTACACAAATGTCTTGTGGTCAATGTGACGCAAAGCACTATGTACAACCACAAGCTTCTGTGCTCTCCTATGGGTAAGTCTATTCCTTGTAAGAGAGTGAATGAAGCTATAATTAGACTAGTTCTTCTTAGTAGTTGAAGAAGTAGAAACCTGAGATACGGATCGAATGGTTAGAGTGGTAGTCAAAGAAATCAGTCCATGGAAATTCCACCACAAAATTGGGTCTTCTTGTGCTATAGTTGCCACATACATCTTGGCCACCTCAAAAAAACCCCTACGAGTGGCAAATTTTGCCCACTCAGTACAAATGATGCTAGCCTGTACAGGATCATACATCTTCTCAATGGCCCTAAACAACCCTGCCTTCACCTTAGTATCTTGTATTGGTGTAACTCTACCAAGTATATGCTTGTACTGGATGGGGTTCAATGCATAGGCAACCATGTGCAAGGTAATGTTGAGCGTCTCCCATTTTTGATGAATGATTGGCCGAATGTGCTCATTGTAGAATGCTAATGTGGGGTCCTCTTGGATAGTAGTCGTCATTTGGTGAAGCATAGAATCAATGCACTTATACACCTCTCCAAGGCTAGATGCATCAACATCCCCATATCTAATGACCTTGGCAACTGGAGGAATGATGGAGACTATATATTTTGCATCATTCCAAAAAGCATCACTCTTCAATGTATCCTTCAACCTCCTTCACTGCTTTGTCTTGAACTCGGCCCACCAATTCCATTTTGGTGTCATAACCATTAGTTGCACTTGCAATGACGCTTGCAACTCAATCATTCTTTCCAAGAGAATGAAATATGATGCATAGCTAGTCTCTGTAGGTTTCATGAACTCCTTAGAGAAGCTCCTAAAGAGTGCAAGTGAAGTGTGGCAGTTGCAGATAAACATCTACACATCTCTAACAATATTGACCTTCCATTCACTCAATCTTTCCCATCTCCTTCAACACATTATTCATGGCATGCACACAAGGAGTCTACCAAATATGTCTATAAGATGCCTCAACTAATTTCCTTGCAGCCTTGCACACATGGGCTACATTTGTCACTACTTGGACCGCATTTTGTCGCCAACCATCCTTTAGGATCTGAAGCTGAAATTCAGCATCTTTGCGATGCCCTAAACAATCAACCACCTTAACAAAATATGGGCCCTCTGTACATTTAACCATTATATTGGTGAGTGGACGATGCGTAATGTCCATGCACCCCTCCACGACTATACTGCCTCCACTTTTAACACTGTCTCCATGAGTACATTTATCTTGGAATAGTTCTTATCTAAGATCGTGGTCCTCAATTTTGTCTCCCCTAGCGGTACATATGATGGTCTTCCCCTTTCTACAATTGCCATCATCTCCTTGTAATAAGGAGATCGAGCCACAATGGAATGCCATTGGCAAAGAAGAATTTCCCAATGGCATCATCTATATCATCCTTCAGTTGCTGAGTCAAAATATTTGGGCTTACTAAGTACTCTTTGAGTTTGAGTATGCGATCTATGTATGAAACTCATAATTTTTTTGAAAAAAGTCGTAGAATCCTACCTTGTGCTTGAAAAATCTTTCCAACTTGTTTTAGAATCCCTCTTGTACTTGCAATACTTCAGTCACACTCTTTCACTCTACTCACTCTCTTGGTCTTCTTCAACCTAGCAATTAAAATGAGATTGTGAGTAAAATGAGAAAAAATGAGTGTTTTATAGAGTTTAGGAGGTAGGGTGAAGGCGTAGTGGGTGGACATTGGCCATTAGGGTTTGGCCTTGAGCTTTGGGATCGAGGTAAAAATTAGAATTTTTATTTTTCCTTACTTTTTGGCCACCCCAGCATGGGGGACCTCTACGTGTCCTCGGGATGTCCCAACGTCTTGATGGTGTCCTCGACATCCTGACGACGATAGTGGTTTGATGGGGGGGGGGGCATCTTCTCGTGATGTCCTTGTCCTCGAAATAGAAGGAATTTGGGGGTGATGCGTCCTTGTGGTTCACTGAAGAAAAGTGTAGTTAGTAATGAATGGTGTTGAGTGAAACCCTTGGTACCTTCATGAACCTGCTATAACTACAATTAGAACATCTCTATATTCATCTTTTACAATTGTTTTTCATTTGTTGAATGTGGGGTATGTGCTACTAGGTACTGCATATATCCATGACACCCCTTGTGTACAGGTCTTGGTCTAATTGGGTATGGCCCCAAACTGTGGGTCCTGCCTAGGTACATTTGGGGCCCACACTCTAGGGATGTACATTGGATGTATTGAAGCCATGCCTACACCCCAATATATATATATTTTTAATGGAAAAAATTAAAATAAAATTAAAAATCCTAAACCTTTTAGACTAATGTGATGATGAATTGACTTTCCATGTGCAATTGCACATTTGCCCATGAGTATTGCTATATGTATGGGTAAAAGAAAATTGGTGAGCTCCTATATCTTAATCTAGCAGGAGCTTAGTGTGTTGCCTTAGAAAAGAAGTCATTGATGACACGAAACCTGTTACAAAAACTTTTAAAAAATTATACTTTAGTTGCCTTTTTGATTTATCTTGCTTGGGACAAGTAAAGTCATGACTATTTAATAATTTAATAATTTAATAATTCACTCAAGTTTCAAAAGCATCAAAATGAGATAAATAGGAATTTTTGACCATATCATAATGTTTTTTAGGACTTAGGATGATGAATTGTAGCAACTTGGTGTCAATCTAAAAATAGTTTGCTTCTCTAAAAAGTGTAGAGAGCTTCCAAAAGGATGGAATCGCATTCTCAAAGCATCATGATGTTGTAATGGAGGGGAAATAGTGTTCACAAACTTAAGCGTGCAAACTAGGAACTAGACCTATTTCCCAAATGGTTTTACATTTAAGGAGAGGGTGAATCTACTTGGCCCAATCACAAATCTGATTGAAAAGGACTGGGCACAAGAGTGATTCGGGTTTCCTTCTTTGAGTTGAAAATGAACTATGGAAAGGTGTAAATTGAATGCAAGATCTAGGGCTAAAGGTGTAAAATTGACATAAATCAAAATGAAAAGGTAGTTTCAGATTTGATATGCAGACATGAATTCGGATCTGGAATAAGGAAGTTGAGAAGAACCTGTGTTTGAAATCTGGGCCTGAAAGTGTAGGACAAGGATGCTCCAAGCAACCTTGTCCTTGGAATGTTGGGTGGACAACAAATATCTTTTCGGGACTAGAATGTAGTCCAGAGTGATCTCCTAAATATTTTCTGGAAATTCATCGAACATAGGTGTGTGGGGCAACCTTGTCCTCCACTTTTTCCCTCTACAAAAGTTGGACCTGATTGTCTTTATCTGCTTTGCGTAATTCTGCAATCGCTTCTTTAGAACTTGTCGCTTGCACACAAGAAGAGAAGGGTTTGGAATTAAACGTATAATTGAATTGAATTGAATTGAAATGTAAAGCCTGCCTTTAAAAGGTCAGAGGCTAGATCTTGAATTGAAATGCTGAAATTGGAACGTGATACCTTGAAGAATCTTGCCTTGAAGTCTTCATGCAAAGGTTGATGTTGTCATGTAGAAATGTAGGAAGTCTTCATAATATCTTGGATGCCGTCTTGAATGCTTGGAATCTGAATATTTGACCTCTCCTTCATTGCCTTGATAATACTTGATTTCTTGCTCACTTGAATTTAATCTTGCTCTTGAGAAATCGAATTGGAAACTTATGGAGAGATGTCTTAAATTAGGGGGGTAAGGCTTGCTTATATACCTCACCTCATGAAATGTGTTTGAAATTTTGAAGCAAGCTGACATGGGAAGGGAATTCCTACCCATGTTATCCGATCGTTGGAGGGTCCAAAATTGCTCCCCGTTAAGTGGGACAAGGGTGCCTGGGCATCCTTGTCTAGCCTATTAGGGCTGAACTCAGGACCATGAAGCTACATGCTAGGTGAAAATTCAGATTTGAAGCCAATGTGAGTAGAATCAAAACATGGCTAAAGTATGAAAGGCCAGAACGCTATAGTGAGGCCTAAGTGAGGATGAAATTGTATAGGGATACAATTTACAACACTACAAATGTTTACCGAGATCATTTGAACTCATTGCTGTGAACAAAACTATGGTTTGTTCAATCTTGTGCTCTCTAAGAAAGTTGGAGTTCTACCTTGTACACCAATTAGCCTATGGGAGAACTCGAAAAATAGGCCCTTTTTCTCTCAAATTGATTATGGTTGAGAAGGGGACATTACATAGATGATGGGGGTTACTTTAGTAATCATGTTTCATAGTTGTATATTTTTGGAAGTTTGAAGTTGGACTGCTTGTTCTACACATCTAGTTCTTTATTTATAAGCCTTGTGCAAGTTCCAATGATTGTGTCCTTGGCTGGGGATGAAATCTAGATGTTAGCTATATGTCTTTTCAATTCTTTGGTATGCATAAAATCCATACCATTACCATGTGTTGCCTTTACATTATCTAATTTTGATTCAAAATGTTTTTGATGCTTTTCTTTTCTTTCATATGCTATATGTTCTTTCTTGACTTGTTAGATGCTTGATTTTGTATGATTTTAGCAGTTAGCATGGTTCTACTAGTGACTAAAAGTAGAATGGACTAGTCTTTGTAAATGCCTTCTGTTGGTTCCTGAAATCATGGCTTACACATCTAGAGGGATCAATCCACATTAAGGCCAAATATATGTTGTTCCTGAAAGTGGATAATCCAACTCATCAACAATATGTGAGTGATGATAGGCTAACTGCTGAGAGTTGATGAAATTTCCTTCACTTCTGGCTCAATTGAACCCAAGAGGGTGTTCTCAGAGGCAACCTTTAACAAGATTTAATTACAATATCTAGATATAAGCCAAATGTAGTAGTTGTTGTCATAGAGGATTGCACCTGTAATGCTAAGTTCGAAAACAAGCAATCCTATGAAACATGGAAACACCTTTCAGCCTGTGGGTTGCTCAAAGTGAAGGTGAATCTCCAGAGATCGGGCCGGCTTCCTGCTTGGTGAATCTCTTGTAAATACTATTGATAAGAAAAGGGATAGAAAGCTTGCATGTAATGAAAATCTATTCTAATGAAGGTGATGCACCAAATATCTTATCTGAGATCTGCAACTTGCTTAACTCACAAAACCTTCAACATATAACCTTGATTCCTTCACAACTCAACTGAACATGTAGATACATAAATATTTCCTAGAAAAGGATGAATTTAATGCATGCATGAAGGAAAACAACGAGTTTTCACAACTTCAAGCAATTAAAATCAACTAACACAAACTAGAACTTGCAACTAACACGTATCTCCTTGCACCACAAATTGACTGAATGAGATAAATTAGAGGATAAAACCACAAGAAATTATCAAATCATTCACTCATTAGATAATACAAGAAGTGCCAAGAAGGAAATCTGCTGCTATATTATTGAAAAATAAAAGAGTGCTGCTGTTACAAAAACTCAAATACTGCTGAGCTACAATGCTTTTTTGCAAAAATGTGTACGCAAAAAAGAAAGAACCAGAGGAAAAAAAGGAGAGAAGGAATATATAGAAATCATGATGAATTCCCTTCGAAACCCTAAAAAGACTGCATGAGAAAAGCCTTGGGCGAATCTGCCTCAAAATGGCATAAAAACTCATGCATAATACTGTAAAATAATAATCTTTGCTGCTCAAAAGGACTGCCACTGATCCTGCATGAAGAGAAACCCTCATTACTGAATATGGAATTGGCAGTCTCACCCTGAGTAGCTTCATTGAAAAAACGAACCTCCTGTTTAAAAATCTGCATGTCTAAATGCGAAAAATAGCTATCCCCATGTGAAAGTTGCATGATGAACTGAACTGTAATTGTATGGAAAAGAAATCCCACTGAAAAAAATCTTATGCATTCCCTGGCAACTGCTCTCCGTGTTGAAACTTCTGTTAAAAATGATTGAAAAAATGCATCTTTATGTTTCACTAGCTTTCCAACGGTATGTAACACTTGCATGTTTAGACAATCAATAAACATTTGCGTTAATCTTTTATGCAAAAATTCATCTCCTTGCTTGGCGGGCTTTTCACCGTTCAAACAACCAGTTCTAAGTCCACCGTGCAATTTTTATTATTGCCAGCCATTAGATCGCCTGCGTGAACCATGGCCGCTTGCATTAACTTTTTGTTTACTTTCTAGCGGGCCCCACCGTTTGCTTTTATCTCTGCTTGTTTGCTTTCTTCATCTTGGGCCCAGGGGAATGAGCGATGATAATAAACTTTGAACCATTGAACCATTTTGAAGCGATGAACTTTGAACCATTGAACCACTTTGAACCGTTGAAAGTTCAAGTTCAAAGTTGACTTAAAAAATATATACATCCGCTCGTCTGTAGCCTTTTGCCATGTGTTAGCCTCTGATTTGCTCACAAGTCCACTTTGTCTGCCATCTGGACATGCCACCTGTCTTGTCGCCAAGTCGCAACGATAACTTGGTGTGCAAATTTCCATTGCGCGTTAGCGACCACTGTCGGATCCTCCGGAATTGCACGATCTCTAGCCTCTCTGAGCATTTTCCCTTATGCCACAGTGTCACCGCTTTTGGATCCAATTGGGCGCCACCTTAACCACCACGTCATCAGTTGCTATGTCGCAGGGGATAATCATCGAGCATCTTCATCATGTGATATAGCGACGGCCGTCGATATGTCCCAAACTGCTCGATCTTTAGCACCTTAGCCGCTCACCTTTTCCGCACGTGCTTTGTCGCCAAGTCGCGGAGGTAACTGGTGAGCTTCTTTCTATAGCGGTATAGCGATATCCCTTAGATCTTTCGGACTACCGTTGATCTTTCCTTAATTTGCTCCACCTTTAACCTTGGCTGATTTTTCTTTCTTGTGCCGCGTGTCAAGATGTGTCACCCTCTGATTGGCTCATGAGATCCGCCTAGGCACCACTTGTCTGCCGGGCCTGCCACGCGTCTTGCTCTGTCGAATATCCTTCTTTCGGCCAAACTACTCTCTCGGCGAGCCATTTACCAGTCTCATTGAACCTACAGTTTCATCGATATTATTATGTCAATGAAACTGAGCCTTCGGTGAAACTTTTTCAGGACTGATTGCGGCCAAGGTCTGTTTGATGTCGCCCATCCGTGCCATGTCACCAGCCACTGGACCGCCACCTCAACTTTGGTCTTATACTTTCTGTTCCGCCACGTCATCAATCGCCAAGTCGCGGCGATAACCCGGTGTGCATCTTTCATTTGTGCCTTAGCGACAGCCGTTAGATCTCTGCGATCATCGTCGATCTTTCTTCAACTTGCTCGCTCTTTAGTCTCCTCCTGCCAACCAGTCACAAAATTAGGACGCCTTGAGATGTGCGCGCACGGGGTCCAGCAGGCCACGAGCTTCTTCTTGCCAAAAGCCCGTAAGCTTTGACACTATAGTTATATGTGAGTTTATATTTAAATGTGATAAACTCCCTCCGCGCGGCTGATGTGGGATAAAAGGTCCTCCTGCCTGGCGACTGAAACCGCTTTGAAACTCTAAGGCCTTTTAAAACCCTCTTTGGCGCCCAAGTAAAAACTTTACACAGGCCGATTGCATTTTGCTCTGAGTTTCTTTTGGCCTTAAGATTTTAATAGCCACGCCATTTCATCTGCAATGGAGCATAGATGTCTTTGTGATCTACAACATGCTGAGCTCAACCTCTTCGGGAGCCCATTTTAACCCACACGTTGTCTTACTTTCTTGTATTTGCACATGAAGCAAACAAGTTAGAGAAATAAAAAGGTGTATTTCTGATTTCTTGCTCATGATTTGGACCTTTTCAAAATGAATGCAAGGCTTCATTAGGGCACCAAATTTGGCATGTGCAAAATTTTGGTAATATTTTTGGCGACCTCTCAGCGGTGTTTGCCTGCTAAACAGTAGAATCCAGTAGCCTAGCATATCCATTGGGCATTGAGTCAATTTTGCCTTCCTCAAAAATCTGGAACTGCATCTCAGCATTCTAAACAAAATTGAAAAGGAAACTACAAAGGCTCTGCATATAGCTAAGCCTGCACACTGTGCAATTTGCACTTCAGGAAAATAGAAACAAAAACAGACTGAAAAAAATCAACTGCGATGTGCTTGGAAGCACTTAATTCAATTAAAACTACTATAGCTCTGCTTATAGTTGAGCTTGACAAACTGCTGAAAAGAAAGAACTGCAACTATTTTACTATGTACATATGCAAACTGTTAGTACTCAATAGCATAGTTTGAGATGAATGCCATTGACAGGGATTGGCAACACCTCTCCATCCAACTTAGCAAGCTGGAATGCATTATTCTGTTTGCATTCTGTGATAACATACAGACCATCTTACATGGCATCAAACTTGGTATGTCTACCAGGTCTGTTCTTTAATTCATCCCATTTGAAAACAAGATCACCTTGATTAAATATGCGTGGTACAGGTTTTCTATCAAAGGTTCTCTTCATCTGAGCATGGTGAATTTCTAATTTTCTGTATGCTTCCCTGTGAGTTTCTTCTAACTCCATAAGCTGAGCAAGCCTAATCTGCATTGGCTGCTCTTCAAGTAACTCAAACTCTTTTACATAATTCAAAGTTGGCAATTCAACTGAAATAGGTAACCTGGCTTCTTTGCCATAAGTTAAAACATAAGGAGAGTTACCTGTTGATCTCTTTGGTGTAATTCTGTTAGCCCAAAGGGCTAACTTGAGCTTTTCATGCCAAGTTCTTTGATTCTCAACAATGGTCTTCTTAATGATGTTGATCAAGTTCATGTTAGTTGATTCAGCTTGTCCATTACCCTGAGGGTAATAATTGGACGAAGTATTCAAATATATATTATACTAAACCGACCAATCTGAAACTCTAAGACCAATGAAAGCTAAAGCATTATCAGAAATGATTGATTCTGGGTGACCAAACCTGGACACTAAATCTCGATGGAAATTCAAAACAAAAGTCTCATTAGCTTCTTTCAATGGAACTGCTTCTGTCCCCTTTGTGAAATAATGAGTTGCTGTAAGAATCCATTTGTGACTTGCACTTGAAGGTGGATTAATAGGTCCTATAAAATCAAGCCCCCACTTTGCAAAAGGCTGCTCTACTTCAATTGGTTGCAAAGGCAAGGCTGCTAGCCTTTGTTTGCCTGCAAACAATGAACATTTTTCACATTTCTTCATCCATGAGTGAGCATACTTAAACATTTCAGGCCAATAATAACTAGCTCTCATAATTTTCAGAGCTGTTGTTCTTGCTGCAAAGTGACCTCCTGCAGGCCCTTCATGAAATTCACTTAGAACTTTTTCAATTTGATTTGGCTCAATGCATCTTAATAGAACATCGTTATAATCTTTTTTGAACAAAATACCATGTATGAAAGCATAAGGAATGGCTTGTAGCTTGAAATACCTTCGTTTTGATCTGTCTAAGCCTTCCGGACAGTCACCAGTTTGTAAATAATGGGCAATCTGCTGATTCCAAGTAGTTGGTAAAGCTGGGGCAGCAGGCTGTTCTTCATTATTAAGCACTGTTTCAACTTGTTGCTCCACTTCTTTACTATTTTCTGTGCCAGCAAGCTGCTCACATAAACCCCTGCTTCTAACTAGCTTGGTTACCTTGATAGAGATGTCATATTCCATTGCCTTAGTAATCCAACCTGCCCCTTTGTCATTTATGGCTTTGCTGAGCAAAAACTCTTTCACTGTAGGATGAGCAACCATAAGATGAATCTTATTGCTAGAGAGCATGTGCCTAAATTTCTTAAGGCTTCTTATTACTGCTACCACTTGCTTTTCTACAAATGAGTATCTAGTCTCATAATCATGCAAAATCTGGCTAAAGAAAGCAATTTGCTGTTCTAAACCTTCATCATTTTGCTGACACAACATTGCAGAAATAGTATCCTCACTCCCAAAGGCATATAGAATAAAATCTTTCTTAAAATTAGGATTAATGAGTAGGGGCTGCTGCAATTGCTTCTTTAATCTCTTCAAAACTGTTCTTACCTTCCTCAGTCCACTGAAAAGGAATGTTTTTCTTAAGCATGGTTGTAAGTGGCTGCATCAATGTTGCAATATTAGGAATAAACCTTCTGATAAAGTTAATCCTACATATGAAACTCTGGAGTCCCTTCTTATGTGCTGGTAATGGCAATGCCAGTATGACTGTGATCCTCTCAAGATCTATTGAAATCCCATGCTTTGAAACAATATATCCCAGCAACTTGCCTTCATGAACAACAAATATGCTCTTCTTGGGATTTAATGAAACTCCATATTCTTTGCATCTCTCAAATACCTGTCTGAGATGGTCAAGATGTTCATTAGCCTTTTTAGAAAAAATAGTTACATCATCTAGGTAAACCAAAACAAACTTGTTAATCAGGCCTTGAAATGCCATATCCATTGCACGCTGAAATGTTGCCCCTGCATTGGTCAGTCCAAATGGCATTTTATTATAAGCCATTGTACCCCACTTGGTGGTAAATGCTGTTTTGTACTAGTCTTCTTCTTTAACCAGAATTTGGCTATATCTTGAATAACTGTAAGTAATGAGAATCTCTTTGATCCTGATCCAACCTGCAAAATTTGCTCCATTGACGGCAACGGGTAATGGTCTTTCAGGGATGCTCTATTTAGATCTCTAAAATCAACACATAATCTCAGTTCACCATTCTTCTTCCTAACGGGAACTAGATTGGACACCCTGGATGTGTGCTTGATTGGAAATATAATATTTCCTTCAATCAACCTATTTAACTTAGTTCTCATAAGATGTTCTGATTTTGGATTAAGAGGCCTTTGTTTCTGCCTTACTGGTTTTGCATTATCTACCAACTCTATGGTATGCTGAGCTAAATGAGGATCAAATCCTTTCAAATCTTCATACCTCCATGCAAATATGTCATTGAATTCTTGACAAAGTTTTACAAAAGCATGTTTTTCTTTAGGGGTACATACCTTGCCAATTTTCAGTAGCTTGTCCTTGAATATTTCAACAGGTTCATAATATTCTTCCTTCACAAACATGCTGCCTTTATCCTTCCTGACCTGATCATTTGTATTAAAAATAGATTCAAGGGTTGCCAGACCCTTGGGCAGCTTGTTAGTTTTCAATTGGAGAAACTGATTTTCATATTGATCATTGAACTTACGCTGATTTCCAGCAGAAAACTCAGCTTCTTCAATTAGGAAATTAGTAATCTGCTCATCTGAGTCAAAAACCTGCCAATTAACAGTGTTATCTGGAACTGAGGGCCTTACTGCAACTTTAACATACTGTTGTCTATCAATATTTTCTAGTTCTATTGGAATATTAAACTAAGCTCCTAAAGCAGCAAGCCTATCCACTTCTTTATTTTGACTTCTAGGTATGGACAGCAGATTAAATGCATCAAAATCTTCAATTAAATCCCAAATTCTGTGCTTGTACATCTTCAAAACATCATTTTTGGTGACATGGATATTCCTTGGTTCACAACTAGTTCACTATCACCAAAAACTTGTAAACATTTAACTTTTTTCTTCCTAGCCCATTCTAAGCGATGTGCTAATGATTCATACTCAACTGTATTGTTTGTATAGCTAAAATAAAATATGAAAGCAGTGTAGTATCTCATACCTTCAGGTGAAACTAGCATAACACCACCTCCGGAACCATTTTTACTTCTTGAACCATCAAAATAGAGCCGCCAAACCTGATTTTTCTGCTGTTTTGATTGTTGGTCAAGGGGAATATCCTCTTTTTCAAGCTTAGGAATAACATAATCCTCCTCATGAATCATATAAACACCAAGACCTATTTCATCCATGCTGATGAAAGGATCTTCTGGAGTATTCCGGGCTGCCCACTTATCCAAATTCACATCAGGTATGCCTTGAACAAGTGTATTTGGATCTTGGATAGGTGGTAACTCTTCATGGTCTCTGATGGCAAGATCTGCATTTAAAGGACTTGGGGTATATGGGTTCTAAGTGGCAAGTAGCTTGGGGTTTTGACTTAATGGTAACCTTAGTACCATACCGGGTTCTAAAAAACAAGTGTGACCAATTAGCAGAAAGGTATCCTCCTAATTTTGCTGTGAAATCTCTAGATAGGCAAATAGCAAAGTGTGGAGGTAAGTCATCTATGTACATGTCCTGAGGTATTACAAAATTAGGACAAGCATGCAAGGTCAAACCAAGGTCTTTGACCAATCCAACTGACTTAACTGCTGTTCCATCTAACTGTACAACTCCTCTAGAAACAGGCTCATAAATTAGACCAAGTTTATCTGCAAGATCTTTGGGTATAATTGAACTACTGGCTCCTGAGTCTATCAAGCAATTGTGGACTAGATGGTTGCCAATTATCAATGTTACAAAAAACAAAGGAGGCTTTGGTGTTTGGATTGGCTGATTATTCTTAACTGGGATATCATTTGCTAATGCAACTCTATGCTGATCTTTTTGAGGCTCATTAGTCAAGGAAAGATTATCCAATTTGTCTCTCAACAATTCCTTTTGTCCAGGAATTTACAATGCATCTATCATTGTCATGGAAATAGTAATTTTTACCATGGATTCAACAATATTAAATGGAACACCACTAACCTTGTGTTGTACTTTTGGAACAGCAGACTCTTGATGAGCTGGTTTTAATTGAGATTGAACTTTCTGCTGTTCTTTAGGTGCTGTAGGTTGTCCTCTTGGTAAAATCTGCACATTCTGGACAGGTGGAGGTGTACTAACAGCTTGCTGACTTGTAGAAGCTTGTTGTTTTTCTTTATTTGGCTGCTGTCCGGATTTATTTTGTTGCTGTCCATTATTTACAGCTTGCTGTTGATTATTTGCAGCTTGCTGTCCAATGCCAATAGCACGTTTCTTTGACCTTGTATTTTCTACAACAGGTGAAAAAGGTCTATTTTGTGCTTGAGGATGATTAACTCCACAAAATTCCTCACCTTGCCAATTCATCATAGCCACCTCAGGACCTTCTGGTTCCTCATTTATACCTGCATCGTGATAAAACATGTTATTCTGAACTATCAAAGCTTGTGATTGAGCATTCATTGCATTTTGGCATGATGCTTGATTATGAGGTTGTTGGTAAGAAAAACACTACTCTTGTGCCATATTGTTCTGAGCAGGAACAATTTCTTTAGAATAGCTAGTAGTATTCTGATTATACTGCTGGTTTTGCCTATTGTTGTAGTTCCTCCTTTGATTCTGAGCATCAACTTGGTAGTTAGGCCTATTGGGTTGATAAGGAGCTTGATACCTTTGATTTTGGTTTTGGTTTTTCTTGATGTTCACCAATTCATTGCCAAAATTTTGCATAGTCTGCTGGATTTGTTGTGTTGCTTCAACATTCTTTATAAACATCTCTTGTAACGTCTGTAGTTGCTTTGACGAGTCTGCTACAACACTATTTTGAACATAATTTTGAAAACCTAGTGCTGGAACAACAGGTATTGCAGCTATAGGGGGTACTTGTAAAGGCATCAATGGCTGTATATCAGGAAAAATAGGCATAGGAGGCCTAGGGGCAATTTTACCAGCTTGTATAAGGCTGTTTTCTGCTTTAATAGATATATCATAAGCTGTTGGTAATGTAACCCCACCCATAGATTCAATCATAACAACAATATCGCTATTTAAAGCTCTCAAATAATATAAAATGCATGTTCAGGAGAGGGCTTTACCGTTGTAGGAATTCTATTCCAGGTTCGCTCAAACCGGTAATTGAAATCAGTCATCTGCTCTTGCGGTGTCCTTTTGATAGTGGTCATCTGCTCAACCAATGATAGGTGATCAGATTTATCTGCAAACTGCTTTGTTAGCTTATCACCCAAATCATCCCAATCAATAATTGAATTAATTTGCAAGCCCCCGAACCATTGTAATGCTTTGCCTTTGAATGATGCTGCCAGTAGCCTGAGCGCCACATTCTCTTGGGTTATATGGTGAACTGCACATAGAGATGCTATATCTCTTATGTGCTCAATGGGTGTAACGTGGTCTTCACTAGTGAAACTAGGAAGGCTTTTCAGAGCTGCTCTTGTTATAGGATCATGTTGGGTTAAATTCAAAGGGTTGCCTCCATTGAAGGGTACAAAAGCATGTGCTCTTGGTACGGCCATTATAAATACTGGAGGATTTACTGGTGGATTCTGGGTAATAGATGGCTGAATTGGAGTAGTTACAAAAAGAGGATTTATGCGGGTAGCAAAATTGGGCTGAGAATTATTAGGTAGGGGAGAAGAATTAGACAGAAGATTAAGATCTAGAGTTTCAAGAAAAACTTCAACTGATGAGCTTTCTGGAAACTCAATTGTTGAATTTGCTGTTTTTTGTGTCTTTTTTGTTGTCCTTGACCTTCTCTGCGATGGTGGTAGCTCAATATGCTCAACCAGATCCTCACTCTGTCTGGTTTGATACTTTTTCATATGCTGTTAAGACCTGTTCTGCACATAAAACCAGAAAATAGAGTCGCCAGGTACTTAAAAAAAATAACCTCAATAGGCTGAAATACTGCTGTCAATACCAAAACAACAGCAAAAATGGATTTTCTTTGAGCTGTGATAGCTCAAACGTGTCCCACCGGGCGTGCCAAAAACTATTGTCACTGAGGATTGCACCCGTGATGCTAAGTTCGAAAACAAGCAATCCTGTGAAACATGGAAACATCTTTCGAGCCTGTGGGTTGCTCAAAGTGAAGGTGAATTTTCGGAGATTAGGCTGGCTTCCTGTTTGGTGAATCTCTTGTAAATACTATTGATAAGAAATGGGATAGAAAGGGATAGAAAGCTTGAATGTAATGAAAATCTATCCTAATGAAGGTGATGCACCAAATATCTTATCTGTGATCTGCAACCTGCTTAACTCACAAAACCTTCAACAAATAACCTTGATTGCTTCACAACTCAACTGAACATGTAAATGCATAAATATTTCCTAGAAATGGATGAATTTAATGCATGCATGAAGGAAAAGAACGAGTTTTCACAACTTCAAGCAATTAAAATCAACTAACACAAACTAGAACCTGCACCTAACACGTATCTCCTTGCACCACAAATTGACTGAATGAGATAAATTAGAGGATAAAACCATAGGAAATTATCAAATCATTCATTCACTAAATAATACAAGAAGTGCCAAGAAGGAAATCTGCTGCTATATTATTGAAAAATAAAGGAGTGTTGCTGTTACAAAAACTCAAATACTGCTGAGCTACAATGTTTTTTTTGCAAAACTATGTATGCAAAAAAGAAAGAACCAGAGGGAAAAAAGAAGGATAGAAGGAATATATAGAAATCATGATGAATCCCCTTCAAAACCCTAAAAAGATTGCATGAGAAAAGCCTTGGGCAAATCTGCCCCAAAATGGCATAAAAACTCATGCATAATACTGTAAAATAATAATCTTTGCTGCTCAAAAGGACTGCCACTGATTCTGCATGAAGAGAAACCCTCATTACTGAATATGGAATTGCCAATCTCACCCTGAATAGCTTCATTGAAAAAACGAACCTCCTGTTTAAAAATCTGCATGTCTAAATGCGAAAAATAGTTATCCCCATGTGAAAGCTGCATGATGAACTGAACTGTAACTATATGGAAAAGAAATCCCACTGAAAAAAATCTTATGCATTCCCTGGCAACTGCTCTCCGTGTTGAAACTTCCTGTTAAAAATGATTGAAAAAATGCATCTCTCTATTTTCGCGAGCTTTCCAACGGTATGTAACACTTGCATGTTCAGACAATCAATAAGCATCTGCATTAATCTTTCATGCAGAAATTCATCTCCTTGCTTGGCGGGCTTTTCACCGTTCAAGCAACCAGTTCTGAGTCCACCGTGGAATTTTTATTATTGCCAGCCATTAGATCACCTGCATGAACCATGGCCGCTTGCATTAATTTTTCGTTTACTTTCTAGCGGTCCCCACTGTTTGCTTTCTTCATCCTGGGCCCACGAGAACGAGCGATGATAATAAACTTTGAACCATTGAACCACTTTGAACCGATGAAAGTTCAAGTTCAAAGTTGACTTAAAAAATATTTACATCCGCTCGTCTGTAGCCTTTTGCCACGTGTTAGCCTCTGATTTGTTCGCGGGTCCACTTTGTTTGCCATCTGGACATGCCACCTCTCTTGTCGCCAAGTCGCAACGATAACTTGGTGTGCAGCTTTCCATTGCGCCTTAGCAACCACCGTCGAATCCTTCAGACTTGCACGATCTCTAGCCTCTCTGAGCACTTTCCCTTATGCCACAGTGTCACCACGTGTCACCGTTTTTGGATCCAACTGGGCACCACCTTAACTGCCACGTCATCAGTCGCTATGTCGCAGGGGATAATCATCGAGCATCTTCATCATGCGGTAAAGCGACGGCCATCGATTTGTCCTCAAACTGCTTGATCTTTAGTACCTTAGCCGCTCACCTTTTCCGCACGTGCTTTGTCGCCAAGTCGCGGAGGTAACTGGCGAGCTTTTTTCTATAGTGGTATAGCGATAGCCCTTAGATCTTTCGGACTACCGTTGATCTTTCCTTAATTTGCTCCACCTTTAACCTCGGCTGATTTTTCTTTCTTGTGCCGCGTGTCAAGATGTGTCACCCTCTGATTGGCTCATGAGATCCGCCTGGGCACCACCTGTCTGCTGGGCTTGCCCCGCGTCTTGCTCTGTCGGATATCCTTCTTTCGGCCAAACTACTCTCCCAGCGAGCCGTTTACCAGTCTCATCGAACCTACGGTGTGATCGATATTATTATGTCGATGAAACTGAGCCTTCGGTGAAATGTTTTCGGGACTCATCACGGCCAAGGTCTATTCGATGTCACCCATCCGTGCCTTGTCACCAGCCACTAGATCGCCACCTCAGCTTTGGTCTTATACTTTCTGTTCCGCCACATCATCAGTCGCCAAGTTGCGGCAATAACCCAGTGTGCATCTTTCATTTGCACCTTAGCGACAGCCATTAGATCTTTGCAAGCACCGTTGATCTTTCTTGAACTTGCTTTCTCTTTAGTCTCCTCCCGCCAGCCGGTCACAAAATTAGGACGCCTTGAGATGTGCGTGCATTGGGTCCACCAAGCCATGAGCTTCTTCTTGCCAAAATCTCGTAAGCTTTTACACTATAGTTATATGTGACATTATATTTAAATGTGATAAACTCCCTCCGCGCGGCCGATGTGGGATAAAAGTTCCTCTTGCCTGGCAACTAAAACCGCTTGGAAACTCTCAGGCCTTTTAAAACCCTCTTTGCCGCCCAAGTAAAAACATTACATAGGCCGATTGCATTTTGCTCTGAGTTTCTTTTGTCCTTAATGTTTTAATAGTGACGCCATTTCATCTGCAATGGAGCATAGATGTCTCTGTGATCTACAACATACTGAGCTCAACCTCTTGCAAACACTATTATGCTTGAATACTAATAAATGAATATAGATGTGACATGACTTATCTAATGGATTATGATGGTTATTAATATACACATATTTGTACTCATATGTTTGATTCCTAACCCTTGCAGAAATAATTGTTCTTATGAACTATATTTCAAATGTTGTCTAATCTGATTGCAGGATCTAAACCAAGATTTATCTTGCTTAAAGCTTTTTAATCATTAAAGTTATAACCCTAACTATTTATCACTTCTTATGTTAATGGAATTTGTGATTTTAGGGTAAGATTAGGGATCCTCCCAAATGTGGACATTACAAAAGGAGATTTATGAGTGTTTATTCCACATCTAAACTCTGCCCTACAAGGGTAAGCTCTCTTTTCTATCTATTCTTTATTATAGGGTAATTCCACACCTAGGGTTTGACCTAGGAAACCCCTATCAATCCAACACCATTTTTCCTCTCTTGTGTGTGCAGGTATTAGATTCAACAAAGAAGGAATATAAGATTCTGAAGGTGCAGACTTAGACAAAGAGATTCAGACTTTGAAGAAGCAGAAAACCTTAGACACTATGACTTAGCCACATAGTTTGACACTTTTCCAACTAAATTTTAGGGAGAATTTTGAGCGACATCCTGATTTCGAATTTGTTTTTAATATGCACATCAGACACCTTCAAGACTAGGACGTCTAGCGACATAGTCTAGTACTTTTAGGCTCAAATTGCAGACACAATTTCCTTTCTATTCCTTTTTCTAGATCTGTACTTAGAGTTTGCATATCTATTTTGTAGCTTCTTGTTTATGTTGATTATTCTCAATTTTGCATCATTAGCTACTTCTTGCATTTAATCTTTCTATCTTATCCAATTGCGTATATTCTTAGAAAAAGGAAACAACTTACCATTGTGCCCAGCTCTCCCAAGGGTTTGGAGTTGGGCCTATTGGTTGTTTCCCCAATGTGGATTGATGTGAATGGGTTTGAGTCCTAGTTTGCATGTTAAGACTAGTGAACCCTATTCCACAACTTTACAAAAACAAAGTCATGTATAGAGACATTGCAAAACTTGATCTTCTCTATCTATGGGAAGACAAGCATTATGCGTGACTTTCGGATGCTAGGGTTGATTTCCCTAGTGAGGTCTATTCATGCAAAAGAAGTTGTTAGGAAAAAATTCAAATAAAGAGATTGAATTAGGCTTTGACACCAAATAAGGGAACAATAATTGTTAAATAGGTCATGCAACTTTGTTTGCCATTTGTGGATCAAATTTTCAACTTCTCCCAAATAAATGTGTAACAATATATTTACAAAATGGTAATATATCTAAGAAAGCACCATAGTACACCCACTCTCTTCTCTCAAATGATATTTAGGATAATGAAGATGTAGAGATTTGCAATAGGGCATATGTATTTTATAGATTTTGTGATCATGATTCATCATTGGTCTTTTACCTTGTACCACATAGACCTTCATGGCGAACACCATTTCCATGTTTTTTTTCAAAATCCTAGATGGGCATTGTTGTTCACCAAAACTGATTAACCCAAGATCACCTGCAAATCAATCTATGAGAAAGCCAATCTCAATCAATGAAACACTTCAGGGCTTGGACAACATAACTTAGGATCCTATTGATCCTCCTACACTTCAGGTTCTGCTAGACCTAGGGGGGGACACCCTTTGATGCAGTGAATCAGACTCATTTACCCACATATGACAGCATCAATAAAAGCAGGGAGATCTCATAAAAGGTTCAAAAAACAAGGAGGGTATTATAGATGGGCTAGATCTACACTTACAACTCAACAATATTTTGAATCATGAGATGGATGGAACACAACCACAGAACAGAAAAACAAAAGATATTCTGATTTGATTTTAAATTTCCTGTGCAAATAACTTCTAATTGTAACAGATCAGTGCCTTCATCTGGGCATAGAGTCAACACAAATGGCCACAAATGAAATCCAAGCTGCAGATCAGATTCATTGAAAGATATACCTGTACTAATGCCTGGCATTAATACATTTTGAACTTCAAATCAAAAGATCATACAAATCCAAACATTAATTCAGAATTCACAATTTCTGCTCATTGAATTTAAATCCTTTATGTAAAGCATGCCTAAGAACAGGAATTACACTCTCCCTTGGAGAAGATAAATTCAAAATCCCTTGAAGACTGAATTTATTGAAATTAAAAAAATGCCCGAAGACAATCCAATGGAAATGTATATATGCCTTACATATATATGGCCTGCAACTAAGAATTTACAGCTAAATGTATCTATTCCATGACAGAAAGAATGAGAACATCAACAATTACAACCCAAAAAATTAAAATGCACCAGATTGGAACCCCTCTTGGAAATCTCCCATAGAGAATTTCTAAAAAATTGGAACCCTTACAATTGAGAAGAAATGGGAATAAGAAGAGGAGGGAAAAAGATCACGTCTGCATAGCACACTGCCAAGCGTCCCCTTTCTCCAACTGAATATTCTCCTTTCTCCTTCCCATGGAAATTGCTCTCGAAATATCTTAGATCTGCTGGAACTAATTCCATAACTGCATTCCTCATTTCGAGAGCTTTCCGATGATATATAATACCTGCTATTTTGGGCAAAAATAACCTCTCAGGCGAATTAAACTTGGAATGCAGACCATCATTTAAATTTTTGCATTATACATTATAGTTTGCACTATATATTTAATTTTGATTTTTCAATCCATTTTTTGGCCTGACGCCCTACCACGTGGCAACCTGCGATTCGCTAGGAGGGTCCACTGGGTGACACCTGGGATGACATCTTACCTTTCGCCACTGGACTGCCTGCTTGTCGCCTCGTGGACTACCACCTGTCGGCCATGTCACTGCCACCTCACTCGCCATGTCAGTGGGACCTACGAGCTGGACCTCCACTTGGACCTGCCACGTCACCTTTCGCCATTTCACGAAGGGTAACGGGCGTGCATCTTTGCCTCGCAAAATCACGCGCACTGTCGGATCTTGCTGAACCTGCATGCTCTTTAACTCTTTGCCACTTCGCGATGCTTAACTGATGAGCATCTTCACTCCGCGACACAGCGCGCTTCGTTGATCTTCAGGGAACTTGCTCACTCTTTAACCTTTTCGCCACTTTGCGATGCTTAATTGGCGTGCATCTTCACTCCGTGAAACATCGCCAGTCGTTAGATCTCCTGCAACCTACTCACCAATTAAGTCGCCCTTTCTCTGCAAAACTTGCCTACCTCGGGATCCGTGCTTGCGTGGGGTCCACCTGGTTGCCACTCGGCCTCCTTGGTCGCCTCGAGAAACGCGCCCGCGCGCGTGGGGTCCGCCTGGTCGCCCAGCTAGCACCTTGTGTCAAAAGCCCTTAAGGCTTTGACATTATACTAGTGTGTAGCTTTGTATTTAAATACAAAAAGGTTCCCCTCCACAGTCAATGTGGGATATATGCATTTGCCTGAGATTGTGCATTTGCTTGAAATTTCTCAGAGTCTTTCATGGCTGTCAATGGCGTTTGCTAAATACCTTCATCTGCCTCCATCTCACACTTCATGCAGGGAGGAAGAAACGGCCATTTACATGCCCAAATGCATTTGTTTGAAAGGTCTATTTTAAAAGACATCGCCTTCCAAAGACCACGCAGGGAGGATGCTGCTTCAAACCTGCCAACGCATTATGCTTGAAAGTTTCTTGATGATCTTTTAACAGCCATCATGGGAGGAGGTGAAAGAATTACTACGCACAGCCTTATGATTTAACAATGCTAACTTTATAACTCGTTGAAAATCTCTGCAGTCTTATCCATTTTACGCACAACAGGGAGGAGGCATAGGGCGTGGAGAACACCATGCTGAAGGAGGGAAACACCTGCTAATTGCATTAATTTGAAGGTTTGAATGCCCATTAAACTTCCTTTTGTGGCTCACCCACCTCGCAGAGGCTCACGCACCTGCCATATTGCATTGGCTCCATGTTTTCAATGGCCTTTTCAATTCCATGCTCCACTTTACATCTGCAATTTGCATTTGTTTGAGGCTTCAACGCAGCCTTCCAATCTCTACGCAGGGGATTCAACATTAAACACCTGCCATATTGCATTTGCTTGAACTTGTTTTAATGCCCTTTACCATGCCACGTAGAGGGAGATAATTTGCTATGGTTGAAAGTTGGAGTTTTCTGATTGCTGCAACACGTGGGGGGGGGCTTTGTACCGTTTGCATTTAGTTGAAAGTTTCTGCAGCCTTTGCCAAAGCCACACAGGGGAAATTGGCTTCAAATCTGCCAATTGCATTTTGTTTTAAACCTCCCCACTCTCCACGCAGAGGCATCACTTGGCCTGCACCTCATGTACTAGAGGAATGTTGGCAATATAACCACTTTTGCATTTGGTGAAAAGTTAAAATGGCCTTCAGCCATGCCACGCTGCCTTCATTGATTTCCTCCTTCCATTGCATTAATTTGAAGGTTTGAACCTTTTTCATGCCAAAGACCTACGGTAGGGAGGATTTGGGGAGGCCATGGAGTTTGGGCTTCATGCTTTGCATTTGAAATCCCAATGCCAACAAACCTAAAACTATTTGCCCCACAAACCTGAGAGTATGGACTTGTAGCAGAATCCAAAATGGTGCCTCACAAGCTCCTTGCATTTCTTTGTCAGACTGTGGATAAAACTACCATATGCACGCCCAAGAGCAGCATTAAAAATAATATAGCCATCAACACCGGCAATGCTTCCTTCAACTCAAGAATCTTCAATATTCTTTCGCTCAACAGCTAAATCAAATAGACCTCAAGATTGCCATTGGCACTGAAATACCAATCTATCTCCCATCTTTCTTCAACTTTCTTTCTCGATACTTAAATCATTTAACATATGATTTAACAATAACAATTTAGATCTTGCTGAAAAGGCACATGAAGCCACAAGTCAGGTCAGACCCCAAAGTGGGTTCGGCTAAATTTTTTTTCGTTTTCATGCAAATGATCCCTGAAAACACCTTAGGAACCTTGAACATGCCTCTGGAATCGATCGGTACCATTTTCGGATCATCAAACTAAGTTTTGCAACTTTCAGGCGCCTGCGCCACATTTCCGCATTTAATTGCGAAGACGTAATTTTCAAACGGGTCAAAACACCTTTCTGGACCTCACCATCTGACAGGCATGTACTCTAATATACAAACATGAACTCTACCAAGTGGTTTCTCAAGACGAATCCCGAGTGAAGAAATATTAATGGTCAAAGATGACCAACTGACTTTGTCGACACTGCGGACCTGATGAAGTCAATGCGCAGGCAACACATGATGCCTTTCTTAAAAATATCAAACGATCTCCACAGACCCTCAAATCTGAGGCATAGGTACCTTGAAGTACATATCAAATCTTAGAATGCTTAGTTCGACCGGGAAGCTGACTAGGTGCAAATGGTGCGCTCATGAAAATAGCCACATTAACTGATATAGCAATGAAAGTACGGAACACTGAAAAAGATGGCTCAAGAAATCCTTTTGAAAACCGATCAAATGGATTGGTAGGAGCTTGAAACTGGAAACATAGCTTGTCATTTATACCAACAATAGCCCGGAACAAACATTCTAACATGACACTCATTGAGGCAACTTTTACACTTATGCAAAACAGGGCTCCGACTAGCAGCTAAAACAGGGACTTGTCAAACCATACAAATTGCAATCAGATTGAGCTTGCTAAACTGAACAAATGGATTCACAAAGACTTGAAATTTTGCACGGAGGCACACTTTTATGCATAGAATTCAATGCACTTTGAAACTCTTCATGATGATCAATAGGGCAAAAGATATAAGCACTCAAAGTAGGCTACTTGGTAAAATCTGCATATGTGCCTAAAATGCACTTTCAGCTCACCCCTTGAAATGGGTACCTGATAAATTGATCCAAACTGAATTCTGAAAGTTGCACAACACTTCATTAACCAAATGAAAGGTGTAGGACACATTTCCCAAGCCTTATCCTTTGAAAATCAACTAGCTCCATTTTACCCTCTCTCTGACTAGTCCATTCAAACTGACTCATTTTATGATCATTTGGAAATGCAGAGCAAAATTTTGAAATGTGCCTCTCAAATTCACTCAAATTTAATGAGTCCCAATAGGCATATTGGAAACTAAACAAACATTGAATGGTTGTAAGTTTTTTTTGAAAAAGTAACTAAAATGTCCTTGTCTTTGTTAGGGGATGGCTAGTCGTCCTTGTGACAGATAAGGAATATTTGGACATCCTGTTGCAACCCCTAATGTCCACAATTGTTTTTGACATCTCGGGGATGTTATCTAATTTTTGACAAAAAAGGGGATGATAGGGGGATATTTTGTAAGTGTCCCCACATCTCCGAAACATACCCTATAGGGGACAAAAGTAAAAGGGTAGGGGATGCGTTTCCAAGGAGTATTGATTTTAATGTATTGCAAACTAAGGTTCTTTAGCTTCTTATTGTTTGATTCCATATTTCAACACCCATTGAATTCTATATAAATCAGAACTAGGTAAAATCTTCTTGGGTAATTAGCAACATGATATTATGAAGATTTATATTTTAGTTTCTCCTAATATTTTGAAGTCACTTTTAAGATGCCTATAAACTATATATGTTACAAGTTGAGGAGTTGTATTTGTGGGATATTATTGTATTAGTTTGACTTTATGTTTATGTAAGTGCCATTGAGGTAAAAATGTGTTCATAGTTTTTGTCCTATCACATGCCTTTGGTGAGTAAAAATTTACAATGAAGGTAGGGAGATTGGAGTTCAATTCTTCTTGTCTGAGGTAGGCTTTGAAGCCTTGTCAAATTTTTTGCTTTTTGATTGTTTTGAAGAGTGGATATTTTCTAATTTTATTCAAAGTGGGGCTAATTCCCTGTTGTGAAAGTTAATTTAACACAATATTTTAATATTCTATTAAATAATAGGATACAATTACAAAGAGGTTCGTCTCCTTATATAGACAATGGAGGATGAAACCATGCAAAAGGATAAGCATAATATAACTCACCCAACACTAAAAATAGCAAACTAAAAAGATAGAAAAAAAACGTGACTAAGGTGACTTTATTGCAACTGTAAGCCTTCTCTTCTAATAATTATTTACTACTATTTTAATACCCCTTCCTTAAGTCTTACTTCGGTGAATCAAAACATATCAACTAAAAACACCCCAAACCGTGAATTTGCCATTCTTTAGAAGCTTTTCTTTGAAAACAGACCATACATCAAGTAGAACTCCAAGCTACCTCAAACCTCCGTAAAGATGTAGCTTCTGAGCTGAATTCCCAAGTTCCTAGACTAATATTTCCCTGCACTCCTGAATTGCAAATCTATTGAACTATTGGATGACAATCCATGCTAAGATACACTAATAGAGATCCATCAAGTTGTCTCATAACCCTCAAAAGGGTATGACTCCCAAGATCCACAGGCTCCCAAGTTAACTAGGCAACCATTCATTTTGAGCTTTATCTACACTACCTTCCTACCTATCTTCAAAGTGTGGACTTCTTAGAATATATGCAATTCATCATTCATCTTCTAGGCTCTCCTAGCAATGCATCTGGAGGATCTTCAACATGGCGATAAAGTGTTTACATTAACTTCAAGATGTACCTTAACACATTTTACTTCAAGATACCCATAGACAAAGTGCATAGTTGTCCAAGCTTCCGAGTTTGTTCCGTCTTCATTGTGCTGATCATTGAGAGCAACTCCAGCGAAAAGAACAATGAATGCAATTATAGAGTCTAATGTTGCTACTACCTTAATTGCAAAAGTAAGTCTGTCACCTGGAATCTCAACACCCATAACTTGAAAAATGTTTCGATCATTCCAGTACTTCATCATCATAGATGGGCCTCCAATCTCATCCATTGTAGTGAGCACACATCAGACCCAACTCACCCATGAAACTTTTTTCATGTGATGTACTAAATAGCTCACAAAAACCCTCGATAAAAAATCTTTCACAATAGCCCAGCAAAATAAATGGTGAAACCATATGCCCTAGCTGCTGCAGAGTAGAAACCAAGTGTGCGGATTAATCTTGCATAAAATCCGCCTATGATTTTCAACCATGGAAAAATTTGTTAAAAATCTTGGCATAAAAAGACTTGAGTAATGGCTGCCGAAATAAACAGGTTGCAGCACAATTTTAACTTGAAAAGAGGTGCGATTTAACTCGTACCCAAGGCAGGGCATGATTTGTGGTAAAATAAAATACTGATGAAAAAAATAACCTCATGATTTTTGGTAAGCTTTATCTTCTAATAATTATTTAATATTATTTTAATAGTTCCTTGTTATATCCTCCTTGAATTACTTTCTTATATATTGACATAATTATTGTGCAGCTACTTCAAAACTTCATACTTTGGCTGAGCTCAATTTGGGAGTAAAGACCCTGGGGTTTCGTGGAGAGGCTTTGAGTTCACTTTCTGATGTTGCTTTGCTTGAGGTGACTACAAGGGCACGTGGAAGTCCAAACGCCTACACAAAAATTGTAAAAGTGAGATTCTTTGCTTTCTGTATTTCAAATTTTGTACCATTTAAGTGAAATGAAGACTTCTCTCTCAAATTTTCATTTTAGCCTTAATTTTGAGTTTTAATGGTTTGTCAGGGTTGTAAATGTTTGTCACTTGGACTTAGTCATGGCACTCGAGGACTTGGAACAACAGGTAGATATTGAAGTTTCTGGAAAGGGTTTGTGTGTCACTTGTACATCTATGATTTTTATCCATGCCTTAAAGAAAAATATCTGTTTGAGAAAAGGATTCTATTCCTCATAACTAAGCTGAATTATATTATTCTAATTAATTACTATGCAAGCATTAGATGTTGCAAAGGAATACATAGAAGATGATGCATTGATGTTTTTGTATTTCAAAGGACTTATATAGCCTGTTTGGAACTTCACATGATTTTTCTGTTGGTGGATCAAAGTTAAAGCTGTATTGACTGCCTAAAATGTATATGAAAGAGTTCTGTTTTGCAATTGAAAATATATAATTTAAACTCCAGGGGAAATCATTTTTCCATGGAACTTCACATTGAAGACAAAGATCACTAAAATTTCAAAGCTATTTCAAAATCATCACGTCTTTAGAAAATGCAACCAAAAGAGCTGAACTGGCAGGTGCAATTTGAACTGTCGAAGACCAATTTGCTTGACTGAGCAGCTTACACTGAGCTAACTCATTTATTGTCATCTGTTTCTTCCATTGGCCATGATAAACAGTGGATAAAAGAATCATACCACCAAAAAGTTTATCAGTGGCAGGGCTTGCAGACTGAACATTAGTGTTGCTATCCCTTAATGAAGTGAAGCTAAAACTATCTTATAAAAAAAATTAAAAATGTTGAAGGAAGCTATAAGAGGTGCCCTTTGGGTTGTTCTGATTCCATCATTGTTTACATGAAGAGCGGACACAAGAAGAGAGAGTATGGAGTTATTGGGATTTTTTAAGGAGTGCAAGCAAGTAATATTGCTGTAACAGATGATTTTGGTGTTATATATCTTCCAAGAGGCTTTGGGTGAAGCATTTATTGTTACCTCTTGCAGTTGCAAAATATGATTCATTTGTTCAAGTGTAACTTGGTTGACATTTGGATTAGTTAGCATACTCTCTGGCATGAATATGTCTATATTGTCACTGCCAGGCAATATTTGGTATATATCATTTAGCTTTACTGCAGTTTATTGTATGAATAAATTTTAATTTTTTGTTTTTCACGGTTCTGTTTCGATTCTACTGTTTGCCAAAGTGATGAATTTGAATTTAAATTATGCAGTTATTGCCCGTGATGTATTTTACAGCCAACCAGTTCGAAGGAGGCTGCTTCAATCCAGGTTATAATATATTAATTGCATATTTTCTTCTATATATGCTGAATTATATACTCTTTTATTTTTTTTAAGACAGAATTTCCTAAGTAGATTTGTCTATAATGGTTCATTATATATTTTACAATCTCTTCAATCATATGCTGATTCTTTTTGTTTTGTTGTGTGCTGATTTTTAAAATGGATGGATGCTAACAGTCCCAAGAAGGTTCTGCAGTCAGTAAGGGAGCGTGTTCTCCGGATTGCCCTTATTCATCCCCATGTGGCATTTAAAGTCATAGATGTGGACAAGTAAGATGCCATTTTGCTATTATAATATTGACATCTTTGCTCCATCGACAGAAATTAAACAGAGAAAATATAACTGTCATCTTCTTTTATAATAGGGAAGAGGAAGTCATTCACACCAATTCTGCCACGTCTTCCATTTGTATACTTAGTAGCATTTTTGGGACTGAGCTTGCCAATAACTTACGTGAACTTGATTTTGCCAAAGGAAATCTAAGGCTTTCTGGATTTTTGTCGAAGTCACCCAATCATCTGTCTTCAAAGGTTTGCAGAAGTCATTGTTACGTTTTTGTCTCTTACTTATTTCTTGTATGTAATAGAAAATAGCGCATGGGTTTTATTCTTTTCATTTGTGTTTTCATCTTGTTTGATGGGAAGCACTTATCAGCTGGTTAAATTTCACTTCTCTTTTCAGGCTGTGCAGTTCTTCTGTATCCTACATCCTACAGAGGAAATATTGTAAACAATTTTTTTTGGTGAAGTCATATTTTATAATGATTTGTAGCCTTGATTCTTATAGACATCAACTCTCATTTTGTTCAAAAAACTCCCATCCATAAATTGCTGAACAAACAATCAACCAAAATCAAGAGCATTTTGGTACCATCAGACGATGATCTGGATCAAATAGACAGAGGAAATGAAAAACCAGTCAAAGATTCCTGTGAGATGCATCTATATCCAGCCTACGTTTTGAATCTGAGTTGTTCCCTTTTGAGCTATGATATCACATATGAAGTATCAAAAACTATGGTGGAATTCAAGGTAATGTACATTCTACTTTATTCTGTTCTGAATTTATTTTGAAACATAAATGTGTAGAATGAATTTGATTATCATCTTGCATTCTTCATGATTTGTCATGTATTAACTGAGTATCTTTCCAGGGAAATTATGTTGTTTTCATGAGTTTATACTTCAGGGAATTTGACACAATGCATGTTTGATATGAGCAAGTAATGTATTAATAGGGAGATTGATGGCGATTATTCTATCTAGTTGGTATGAAGGCACCTTTGACTCTCCCACTTATGAGCATGCAGCTTACTTATCTAAATATAACTTAAGCCTTTGTTGAGAAACACTTCTTTCATCAAAGACTTGGCCCATTTATCTGATTTTGTTATGTACAAACAAGTTTGAGAGGAAGCTTTGCTTATAAGTTTTGATATGGTGTTGTTGTAAACCAAGGCATCAATCAAGGAGTCAATTGAACTGGTGCTACAGACTTCTGGTTTGATAGAGATTTGTCTAAGATATAGCTTTTTCTCTACTAGAGATATCATCCATAAGCAGATTGAGGGCATACTATGTGATCTCCTCTCTGGCTGATGGTTAGAAGGGATAGTATTTAATTTGTGCCTTCTGAAACCAAAATGGTGGAAGACGTATGTTGATGAAACTCATATTTGTTGACAGCAAAGAGAATCTATAAGAATTCCATATTCACATAAACAACATTGTGGACAGCATCAAGTTTATATAGAAATTGGAGATGAATAGTAGTTTACATTTTTTGGATGTTCTCCTTACAAGAAAAGTAGATGGTGCACTTGTTCATCAAATCTTTAGGAAATTGATTCATGTGGATCTTTATTTACATGCTATGTCTCATAATCTTTCAGCACAAAAATAGGAGTCCTTAAAACCTTGGATGCGGGGTCTTAAGAAGTTGTGATAACGAACATCTGGAGCACAAGATTGAACACTTGCCAAATTTTTATAAGAAGAATCACTACAAATAGAAACTGATTGCTAGGGCTGTATTGAACAACAACAAAGTTTCAAAGACCGGACTCATGTTTCAGTTGCAAGATTTGGATGGCATTTCATGTATAATTGGCATTTTCAACAATATTTCAAGCCCGAAAACATCAAGTTTACTTTTCTCCCTTATCACCAATATTATTAAAGCCATAAGGTCCTTGAATGACAAGCTGGAACCAGCTCAAAATGGTGGAGTATATTGAACTGATTGCTTTTTTGGTGTCCCCTACATTAATGATAAACATAAATTCCATTAATAAGGGTTATTAAATTATTTTTTGCTAAATTATCCTTCTCAACTAAGCATGGAATTTGTACTGAAGATGCAAATGTTATTGCTATGGATTATCATTATTTTAAGCATCACTCAAAGGAGATAGTGGAGGTACTTAAACATCTGATATTAATTTGAAGGAGGACAAATCTTTTAGCTTAAGCCATTCTTTGCTGCTAATATCAACGTGCTAAAAATGTTTCTGTCAGCTTAGGAGATGTTGATACTTAATAGCTTCGGTAAGATAAATGATTGAATGGGAGATAAATGAAGTCTCCCATTCAATCATCTATCTCATCGATAGATAAATCCAGATCTCAAATGATTATTCCTTTATCTATAATTGCTCTCCTTATTCTGATACAGTCAATTACGTTACTCATGCAAACTGATCGAGTGCAAACTGTTAGACTGATAAACCGATAATGATCGGGTCTTATTCTAAACCCTCCCGATTCATTATCGGGTTATCACTTTTATAGCCATCGAGTTTATAACCATCGGGCTTAATGCATATCACCGACTAACTAATGTTATCGAGATAAATTGATAAACCGACTAACTTATGTTATCGGGTTTAAACCGATTAATAGTAACCACCGATTGATATTGCCACCGATTATCATCGGATTAATTATATTAATAACCGAAGTGACTTCGGTTCTTTTGTATATGTGATGACACCGATTAAGCAATCGGTTAAGGAGGGACACGACCAAGGGGTATCTTGGTCGGTCATGTCCAAGGGACATGATCGATCAAGGTACCACTTGATCGGTTCCCTCCATGATATATATACCCAATGATATATTGTGGAGAACACATAGAAAATATAAATGCTCTCTCTC
Organism: Cryptomeria japonica; assembly: GCF_030272615.1. NCBI lineage: Eukaryota > Viridiplantae > Streptophyta > Pinopsida > Cupressales > Cupressaceae > Cryptomeria > Cryptomeria japonica. The sequence goes on from NC_081412.1 coordinate 252,806,857, forward strand.
CACCTGCAACAAAGAAAAGAAATCAGATTTATTATATTGAGAAATAACATTTACTTGAAAGGAAAATAACCTTGAATATAACTTGCACCTTGAATTGAAAATTGACATACATTTACATGGTATCAAAGCTATAGTTAAAACGAACCCGAGGCTATTCAATTTTGTGGAAAATTCTAGACAAGCATATATTCAACATCACATTTCTCCAAATGGCTAGCACTATCAGATTCGAAGATAGACTCGGAGGAGGCGATGACTTCTCAGCATGGAAGTTCAGAATTAAGATGATTCCAAGAGAAAATAAAGTTGAATCATTTGTAAAAACTGAAATTACAGAACCTGAGATTGAACCTGACAAAGCAACCTGGATAGAGGGAAATGAAAAGGCCATCAAAATCATAGTTGATGGGGTGAGGAATAATATTATGCCCATCATAAGGAAACATGAAACGGCCTACAACATGTTCAAAGCACTTGAAGATGCATTTAAGATATCCAATGCAAGTAGAACCTTGGCTTTAAAGAGAGAAATAAATCATATAGCTATGATCAAAGGGGAGTCAGTCAATGTCTACTTCATGCGGATATCAGCCCTAAGGGATGAGCTAGCGACCCTTGAATATGAGATCCAAAGCAAAGAATTAACACTCATTGCTCTAGATGGGTTGCCTAGTATATGGGAAACATTCATCCAAGGCATCAGTGCAAGGGATAAATTTCCAAAGTTTGAAAGGCTAAAAGCAGACTGTCTCCAAGAAGAATCAAGGTTAAATAAGAAAGGGATCAGACAAAAGAATATAGATGAAGATCTTCAAGTCCTAAATACAAACTCCAATAAGAAAAGAAAGTAGAAACTATTTAAGAAGAGGAAAGGCCGTCATGGCAAGAACACCTTCAAGAAGGATCTTTCACAGATTCAATGTTACAGATGTGACAAATTCGGACACTATGTTGCCAAATGTCCGGAAAGAGCCAAACAACAAGCCACATTTGCCAAAGCAGGAAAATCTAAAGGGGAAGATGACTCCGAGAAGTATGTACTCTACTCAACACTTACAAACCAAGCATCAAACAAGGTTAACTCCTGGGTGATCGACAGTGGCTCATCCAAACATATTACAGGGTTTAGAGAAGTGCTAGACTCTATGATAGAGGAAAATGATGAGGAAGTGACTATCGGAGATGACTCCACACATCCAGTCAGAGGAGTTGGAACCTGTCAGGCGTATCATTGCAACTTAAAGGAGTACTATATGTCCCAGGCATCAAGAGAAATCTAGTCTCTATATCAGCACTAGAGGATAATGGGTACAGAGTGACCTTCATGGACAACAGAGTGTTGGCTTGGCAGAGGAATTCATCTATCAAGAAAGCTAAAACCATTGGTCAAAGACAAGGCTACTTGTATGAGCTGTGCACAGAGCCCAACCTAGCCCTAATCCATGAAGCTACAGATGCTAATGAAGTTTGGCATAGAAGACTAGGTCACCTGAATTTTAGAGCTTTATCATCAATGGGAAACTTTGTCACAGGTCTACCTAAGTTAAAGCAATATCATTCAGGGGCATGCAAGGGATGTGCCCTAGGTAAAAATCCTAAGGGTGTTTTTCAAAATAGTACTAGGAAAACAAGCAAAGTTCTAGAGTTAGTTCATTCTAATGTATGTGGACCTATGTCCGTACCTTCTTTAGGGGGGTTTTTGTATTATGTAATATTTGTTGATGACTACTCTAGGAAAACTTGGATCTACTTTCTAAAATGTAAAGAATCAGAAGAGATTCTTAATAGGTTTAAGGAATTTAAATCACTAATAGAAAACTACTCGGGAAATAAAATTAAAACCTTAAGTACTGACAATGGGGGGGAATACACTTCATATTTGTTTAAAGATTTTTGTAAAAATGCTAGGATTAAGAGGGAGCTTACTATACCTTATAATCCTCAACAAAATGGGGTCGCTGAGAGGAAAAATAGGACAATTGTAGAAGCTGCCAAAGCCATGATTCTTGATCAGAATCTAAATACCAATCTTTGGGCAAAAGCAACCAGCACTGCTGTATATGTACAAAATAGATGTCCTCACTCTCATCTTGAAGATAAAATCCCCGAGGAAGTCTTTACTAAAACAAAGCCAGATATTAGCCACCTTAGGATATTTGGGTGCCCTGTCTACATTCATGTACCTAAGGAGAAAAGATTAAAATTAGAGCCTTCTGGAAAAAGGGGAATACTTGTAGGATATAGTGAAACCTCCAAGGCCTACAAAATCTATATACCTGGTCAGAGGAATATTGAACTGAGTAGGGATGTAATCTTTGAAGAAGACTTAGCCTTCAAAAGGGCCCAAAGCTCAATAGAACCTGAAGTCTATATCCCTACTCCTAGCATAGATGAAAACCCTGCTCTTGAGCTTTAGAGGGAGAGTCTTGAGGAAAATGAATGTGAAACTCAAAACCCACCTAGAGAAAATTTCAAGAAAAGACCACTATGGGCCACCAAAACTGTAGAAGAAGCTCAAAAGTATGTTGCTCCTTCAGGAACCTTCAGAGAAAGCAAAAGGCCTAACAAATTCATTAGCTATGTTGCCCTTATGAATGATCTTTCAAAAGCTGAACCTAATAGTGTATTAGATGCACTTAAACATCAAATATGGAAGGATGCCATGTCTGAGGAATTTCAGTCCATAATGAAGAATGATGTCTTGGAAATTATTTCTAGGCCAACTAGAAAATCTGTTGTTTCTTCCAAATGGCTTTTTAAGATCAAACATGCTATAGATGGCAGTATTGAAAAACACAAGGCCAGATTTGTAGCTAGAGGGTTCTCTCAAAAAGAAGGAATTGATTATGAAGAAACATTTGCACCTGTAGCCAGATACACCTCAGTAAGAGTTGTCTTAGCCATTGCCGCAGCAAAGGGATGGAGAGTTCATCAGATGGATGTTAAGACAACATTCCTTAATGGTGAGATCTCAGAAGAAGTATACCTAGAGCAACTTGAAGGGTTTGGATTCATGATGCAGAGTCTCATGTGTGTAGACTCAAGAAAGCCCTCTATGGGCTTTAATAGGCTCCTAGGGCCTGGTATGAAAGAATTGATACTTATCTCTCAAAACTAGGCTTCTCTAAGAATGATGCAGACCCTAATCTCTACTATAAGAAAAACAAAGGTGATATGCTAATATTGATTTTATATGTTGATGATTTATTAATCACAGGAGAAGATCACCTTATAGATCAATGCAAGAAAGATCTTTCTAAAGAATTTGACATGAAGGACTTGGGATTCCTTCATTACTTCCTAGGCTTGGAAGTATGGCAAAATTCTGATAGCATTATACTAAACAGGAAAGTATACCTTGGACATTGTGAAGAGATTTGGAATGATAAACTGCAGACCCATGACCTCTCCAATGGAAACAAATCTTCATGAACTTAAGGAAGCAGCAGCAGAGTCACAACCCACCGATCCTACTCACTACAGGCAAATAATTGGGTCTCTGATGTATCTGGTAAATACAAGACCAGATATCTGCTATGCAGTTAATGCTTTGAGTCAGTTTATGTGTGAAAGGAGATACACTTGATAGCAGTAAAGCACATTATGAGATATCTACAAGGTACTCTAAATCTTGGTCTCAAATATGAGAGAGTTGATCTAGATCTACACGGATTCACAAATTCAGATTGGGCTGGAAGTGTGACTGACAGGAAAAGCACCTCAGGATGCTGTTTTAGTTTAGGTTCAGCCATGATATCTTGGATCAGGAAAAAGCAGTCTTCAGTAGCACAGAGTTCCATTGAGGCCGAATACATTGCAGCTTCCATGGCTGCCCGAGAAGCAGTATGGCTCAAGAAGTTGCTTGTAGGATTATTCAGTGAACCAATGAAACCTACTTTTATCCACTGTGACAACCAGAGCTGCATAAAAATTTCAGTAAATCCAGTGTTCCATGACATTATCTAATTATTTAATTAATTAGATCTTTTAATTACTTTATTTACTTAAGCTAAACTTAGGTGCTTTTTATCTTCACTTAGTTGAGCTAATATTTAGTTATTTGAGCTAATTTTAGTTTCCTAATTTGTGATTAGGTTTCTCTTGCTTTCTAGAAAGAAAGACGTCCATTCATTGTAAACTATCCAATTCATTTATAGGTTAATCTCAATATCAGATTCCTCTTTGGATTAATTCTCTCTCAAGGTTGCATAGCATTAATCATGGCTTCTTCTCTTCAGATGTGATAGGTGTTTTTCTTTCAGGTGATTCATGGGCTTGTGGAATTGAACAAATAACTCCAACATTTATGACTTGGATCAATGCATGCAACTCCTTATAAATAGATTAATTCAGTTTAGTTGCAAAGAAAGTTTCAAAATGAGAAGCCACTAGATGACCACTTTGTTTCAAAACAACTTGAAGTGCCAATTGTGAAGCATTTGTCTCAATCTCAAAAGGCTGTGATAGATCAAGTACTACAAGAAATGGTGCAAAATATAGTTTCTTCTTCAATGTGTTGAAGACATTGGAATGGCCCTTTTAAGTCTTCTGAGTGTTGGGTATTAAACGGTCTAAATGGGTGTTGGCTTTTTTTCAATGAAATTGCAATTCTTGTGATATTATCTTATCCTAGCATCAAAAGTTCTGAAAGAAATGATTATTTAATTTCATTTTTCTGCTTTTTGCTGTGTGAGAAGATTAAAAATCAGATTTTTCAATCACGGGGATATTACAATGATAGTTTCCTTTAAAGCTGCGACAAGTTGTTCGTAGGTGTTGAGTGGGTTTCGAGCATCTTGGTGCTTAGTGGTCATGATTGGTGATGACCTTATTGACTTTAGAGAGCTTCAACTTTGCAAATACAACTTTGCCTTCATAGGTGTTTGGCTATAATTGAGTTGAGTCCCCATGTCAAGAATTCAATTGGCAAGGACCTTCGAGTCATGAGAGCCATCAAAGATATTGACCTCTTGTGGTAAGGGTGTTCTCAAGATGGGCAGGATGATGAGTGGCAAGTCTCATGATGAGAATTCCATTGATTTTTTCTCTTATGTAGATACTGTACCAGCAAGTTCAACTACTTTCTCAGTCAAATTAGCAGATATATAATGAGTTAAATCTAGTGGTAGATTGATTTTCAAATAAGAGTGAAGATTCCACTTTAATGTCAATCAACTATGGATTCTATCTCTGTAAGTGTTGTTCCAACTTCTATGACCAATTAACAATATAAATAATATAATTTGGATGTTCTTACCAACCCTCTAATGGTTGCCATCTACTTCATTCATACAGTATGCAATCCTGACATGAACAAAAACATGTTATGAACATTGAATGCTACCGTATGCCTTCTTGCCATGCCATTTTTTGTTGTGCTTTCGTTGTTGGGTGTCAATTGAGTACTTTTCAGTACTTTTGTAGAATTACTCTTATTATTTGTTGTTGATTGATATATGAACTTGCAAGATTGAAATATGAGTAAGGGAGCATTCAAACACATTCACACATGGGATAGAAGACAAGATTTACCCTAGAGAAAGTCAAAATCTGAGAAACTCCAGCAATGGGAAAACTAGCTTCCTCAGATCCTGTAATGTACCCTTCTCCGCAGTGATTAGTTTAGTGGTCCATTGGCCTATTCCAGAGACCCGTAGGCTATTTGGAAAGGAGAATTAGGGTTTCCAACTTTTGTGGAGTTCTACTTGATCTTTTTAGGGTTTACCAAGAGGGAATTCTTCAATTCTGTCTATGATTTCCTTCTGGGTTTTTCATGAGCTCTAGGGTGGCATAACATGCATTTGATTCTTTGGTGAAGTGAGAACTTACTATTTTTAGTAAGTTAGGGTTTGGCTGTTTGGATGATGTTGTCTTACTGAGCTTTCCAAGCTCTTTCTTTAGGTGCGAAGATCATGTTTTTTGGAGGAGTATTCCATGACTTATTATTTTTAGTAAGTGGCAGTATTGAGCAATTCTATTTTTAGCAGTTTGGACAGGGTCCTGTTCCTCTAGCAGTTCAGTGGTCTTCATTGCTCAACTTCATCTTCGATTTTGTTGATAATCAGTATTGGAGATATAAGTGATTTAATTAAATATTATTTCCTTATCCTAAGGTTTAATATTTAATTATTTTATTACTGATTAATGATATATTGGGCGACTTAGGAAAAGACATATTTATATCTGATATCAATGTTATATTTTCCTAAGTTAGGTGTTGAAATTTGAAGAATGCATTATGTTATTATTGAAGACTTAGGCAAGTTCGAACTTGTTTAAATTGTTGGTAAAAATGCAACTTGGGTGCCCACCTTGGGAAATGAAACGAAATGTCATTTGGACGCCATGTGTGAGTGAAATGAAATGCAAATTGGAGGTGAATTTGAGGGCATTTACATTTGAATTTCAGAGGAAAAAAACTATAAATACAGGTGCTTGACCTCCCTTTTGGATATCTTATGAAATTGCATTGTTATGCTGCCGGTTTGGCGATTGAAAATCTGAGCTTCGAAGTGTGGCTTCCTAGCTAAGTCCTAGTTTCGTACTTGGAAGATAGTACCTAGTTGTGTTCCTGTAATTCCAGTGCTGTCCGTGAGTGTTCTGCAAATTGTGGAAAGTTTAGTGTGGATTTTGGGGTGTTTCCTTGTTGTTGGTCGCGGCATTGCTAAAACCATATTTTGCTCATACCTCTTGATCAAGTGATTGCATCGTTCTGGGTATCAGCTCTTTGGAAGCATATTGGGAAGACAATCATTCTCCTATCTTGGCGTGGCTTTTGGTGGTCATCACAATTTTTGGTTGCAAATTGAAGTTTGCTGCTGTAGCACCATTTTCAGACTTACCTTGGGATGCGTGCAACACATTCCGGGTTTCCAAGTTGCGAGTTTGCGGTATTGGATTGGTTGCCTATGTTATATTAGTCATTTGCATTTTATTTGGTGTGATTCTGGTTAGTTTTGAGAAAGTTATGAGTGTTTTGGTGTTTCCGGTAGTGGCTGGATAGTGTGTTTTGTAGCTTGCAGAATTAGAACAGCACTAGTGTTCAAGTGTGGTGTGATTTTGATAGTGGATTGTTTGATATCAACATTAAGCTTCTTATCTTATCTCTCATCTCTATTTTGTAAGATTGTTTCAATAGTACTGATCAATCATTCTTGTTGTTCTTATCTGTAATTCCCACTGCATAAGTGGAAGAGGCTGGCTTAGCCGCCTTCTTGCTTTGTAATTCAGTTTATGTTCTCAGTCCTCCCACTGAATAAGTGGTCAAGTGATAAATTTTATGCAATTGTCCTCCTGCTAAAATATGCGGTAGAGTGATAGCTTAATGTAATGTCCTCCAGCTGAAATACGCGGTAGAGTGATTGAGTTTCAGTTCTTGTTATTTCCCTTTGCTGGTTTACCGCCAAGAGTTTAGTTTTTATCCTGCTGGATAAGAAGAAGGGGCTGGCTTGCCGCCCGTGCATTGTAATTTCAGTTTGATTTATGGTGCTAACGATCCCTGGAACACTGTATGCTCTCACCCTCCCAGATTGGGCTCTCGGTGAACAAAAGGTGGAAGGGTTCCCTTTCAGCAGTTTGGTTTATTTCTTTAACCTTAATGGGTTATGGTGTTTGCTTGTAATTCTTATTGCTAAAAACAAAAAAAAGTTAAAGGGGAATATTATAGATCCACTATAAATATGCAATTTTACAATCTTGTTGTCTTCATGAGGCCCATTGGGATGCCAATCATAATCAGTAATATCTAGATGTTTGTAAATGAGCTTTGCAATACAGTGGATAAGTGATAATCTCAAAACCAATTTAGTAACTACCATTATGTAGTGAAATGCACAATGCACTAGCTGGTCCAAACCCTTAGGGATGCTGATTCTCAGCTCCAATGGCTATGAAAATGGCCAGTGAAGGATCAAAACAGCTCTCCTTCCTTCTTGGGAAACAACATTGCATTCCTTTGTTTGCATGCTTAATTTGGATTGAAATGCCAATTCTAGCAGATTGATGTTTGACAAACCACTTTGGCGATTCCAAATCTGCCCTAGTGGTTTTGAAACCACCACATCTGATAGAAATGAAATGACCTCATCAGTGCTTAATTTGTCTCCAACCTTTTGGTAACTATAAATTTTGCATACAAACTCCAAAAAAGGTGCATTTTTTTTGAAAGTACATAATTATTTTAGAAGAATCTGGATATGTAAAAATATTCAATTTCGGATACAATCGAAGTACAGTTTTGCATATATGAGGCCAAAGCCGTGTCCAAGCACTTAAAAACTATTATTGAATTTGAACAACTAATCTTGTTGATGAAAAAGATCCATACATGGATAACAAACATCTCCTCCCTACAATTTAAATGAAAATATTATGTAATTAATCGTCTTCATCTAGATTTTGCTAAAATAAGTACATTTTCTTAAAAAATTGCCACTGAAAAGGATTTCTTATGAGGGAGAAAATGCCTTGGAAGTTGCAAAAATGGAAACATGAAAGAAAGTCACAAAATGAACTAAAAATCTGAGGAACATGAAGCACAACTACTAGAAATAAAGATCACCAATGTGTCGCTGTTCTAAAAATAGCGAAAGATTGTTTTTTTACTTGATTAGAGTCTAGATGAGTTAGAACAAATCTGTCAAAGTTGAAGGGTGAAATTGAAGCACAATCTGTCCATATGTAAGGATTTTGATGCAAAAGGGTAAACACATAAACCATCTTTCACATACAACAACTCAAGTCGAATTGAAATGCTATGAAACAAAAAATGAAAGTCTGCAAATAAGAACTTGATTTTTTCACTCAACAACTTAAGAAATCAGATGATGTCTCTATAAATCTGCAAATACATGAGATTTCAGCCTTATGGGCTGATGAATACAGTCACAAATGTGATGTAAAACAAATCTAAAACAGCTACCGATAACATGAGAGAGCTAGAGAAATGATCTTCTTTCTCTGCAAAACCTGTTCTTCAATCTACAAATCTTCAATAGAAACCTCTACTGCTATCAACCATGGATTCACAAATCCATTTGCTGCTGCAATACCATCTTCAAACCAGAAAATGCATGTGTTTGTCCTTCTCCTTCAAAATGCTACGCTCAAGAATCTTTCCCTTCAAAATTCTAGAAAATGACCAAGTTAAATTGCCAATATCATAAATTTTAAAAGTTTTATTAAACCCCAAATTATTGGTAACCCAAAAGGCTACGCCAAAACATGGAAAAAGCCATAAAACCCCTTTTAGAAAATGCATTTAATGTTCAAATGGCATTTTTTCACTCCACTTCCAAAACTACCAAAAATGTCCTACCAACTAGACTCCCACTCCACAGGTAGGGGCTCAAATTGGAAAAAGACAGTCAACTCAGCTTGGGCACTCAGATTTTAAATTCCTACACTTAGGAGTAATTAATGAGTTGGCATAATGCAATAATTCTCATTTCTCACGCCTACAATGGTGTTTTCAACTTCAAACTTCAAAATTGGCTCCTAAACTATCTCACACATCAAAATTGTTGCAACACTATAAGTGACCAAATACTAAATAAAATATTTTGGCCTAAATATTGCATTTATTCACCTACAACATAATTAACCAAAACCTTAGGGAAAAATAATTAAATATTCTCTTTTTGGTTGATGAGGATTGCCTTAGACCATGGATGCTTCTGCATTAGCTTTCCCCAAGCACTTGATGATGTCAGTAGGATGGCATGGCACAAGCATCTCTAGGATGATGTGACACTAAGTGTGTTAAGAGTGAAGAGCACTCAAATATACTGAGAGGTGGGGGGGGTGTGAATCAGTATATTATTTAATTTTCACTTAAAATAATCTGAAACAATGCTGCTACTCAAATAACCATACACATTTGCAAGGAACACAACGAACACAATTATTTTTCTCGTGGAAACCCAAAATGCGATAAAACCACGTAGATGAATACTAATAGATTTCTTTTACAATGTTTGTAGAGGCACCAACCCCTAGATTGATTTGTGAGCACCAACCAACAGGAAGCACCAACTCCCTTATTTCGTAAGCACCAACTTACAAGAGGTACCAAACCCTTCAAGTGAAGCACCAATTCCACTAGATCAAGCACCAACTTCAAAAATGAGGCACCAACCTCAATACAAACTTCTGATATGAATAATTCCTCCAATAATTGTCATAAATTTGATCGTAATCTTTTGTTGTGACCATTTCACACATCGCCCCATTAAAATGGGGATCCCCTCTTTTTGCTTTTGTTTTGCTTGTTCTTCTCTCTGCTTTTAGGGTTTTGAGTAAGTGGGTGAGTTGTTTGAGGTAGGGCTAAGCCCCAGGGGTTTCTTTTGGATATTTTCAAGCCGAGTCCAGTCAGATTTTGAAAGTTATTATGCATCCTCCCGAAGATTGCAATTTTTGAAATAAGATGAGTCTGTCAGGAAGTCAGATATGTCTCAAGTTAGGTCTAGTCAGGGTTTTTTGAGGGAAAATTCAAATTTTGTCTAAGTGTTAGCATTTTGAAGATGGAATTGTATATTCTTGCCTAGGCGAATTTTGATCAAATTTTGGAGGCGAGATGATGCCTGAAACAGAGAAATCGCTCCTGTCCTTCACTGGAGGCCCAGGACGAATTTCATTCTAAGTGCAATTTCTTGTTTTGGGAAGGCTAGATAATTGATTCCTGGCCTTAAAGATGACCTAATTATGCCTTGTGAAATGATTGAAGACCTAAATTGTGGATATTTTAGCTTAGAAAAGTGAAATCGCTCCTGTCCCTCTCCCAGGGACCAAGACGAAAATGTTTTTAGTGCATTTTGGTCTCTGACTTTTTTTAATTTGTTTTGTGTAGGGTCTACAACGGAGATAATTGAACATGACTTGATGATTTTAAGGATTTTGGAGATTTGAAAATAATAAAATTTGAAGGATTAAGATAAATTCGCCCCTGTCCCTCCCTGAAGGACCAGAGCGATTTTCTTTATACATACCTTTTTGGACCTTTCTCGGACTTGAACTCTCGTTCATGGCTTGTAAAAGGGTGATATCTTCCCCAGCAAAGGATTTTCGAGATGAAAAGTGAAAAAGATTTGGCCTAGAGGGCAAAATTCGCTCCTGTCCCTCACTGAAGGACCGGAGCTTGAATTTCAAATTTGCATTATCCTTGCAAGATTAAAGTGATTTTATGATTTGAAGAGGCCAAGGGAAGTGTGTTCTGTCCGTTGAATATAACTTGAGTGGGCCACAAAGGAGGGAATCAACCCAAAAGACAACAATCGCTCCTGTCCTTCACTGGAGGACCAGAGCGATTTTCTAACAAGGCAAATTTCTTGAAAAGGTAAGGCAAGTTTCGTGTTTGAAATGAATGAAAGAGGGCGTAATTGGTTCATTGAAGATAATTTCGAAGGCTAGCAAAGCACAAGTAAGTTCATAATTGCAAAATGGCTCCTGTCCCTCTCCAGGGGGCCAGGGTGAAAACCTAAAGGACTATCTCTTCTCTCCAAATTGGGACGAACCTAGGCCAAGGCACAAGTTTGGAATGATATTTGAAGTGCTTCGGAGTGAAATGGAGTTGCAAGAACCACAAACTTCGACGACAATTGGCTAAAGGCGCTCTTGTCCTTCACTGGAGGACCAGGGCGATTTTTATAAAACCAATAATTTCCCTCCAAAACCACGCCAAGACAAGGTGGTGCAAGATGAGAAATGTCTTTTAAAAAATGGTGAACAAGGAATTGCTTCCCAAAGATTGACAATCCTAGGCTCAAGGACAAAATCGCTCCTGTCCTTCACTGGAGGACCAGGGCGAAAATCTTGGGAGAGTCTATTTTGCCTTGAAGAAACGAATTAAGCATGCATAGAATGGGTGAAGGAGATCGTTGCTTACCCCACAACATGAATTGGCAAGTTGGAAGATAAAGATCAAGGACAAAAGACAAAAATCGCTCCTGTCCTTCACTGGAGGACCAGGGCGAAAATGTCCTAAGGTACGCTCCTCTTAAGGATCGAGTAAATTAAACTCAAAGTTCCGAATGAAAATCCCATCTTGGACGCCAAGGAGGAGATTTTGAACGTGAAAGCAAGGAATGCGAGGCTTAAAATGAAGAGCGCTCCTGTCCCTCTCCAAGGGACCAGAGCGAGGTTATTAACATTCATTGTTTTACCATGCTTGAGCGCCAATATCCTCCCAATCACATTAAATGCCAAATTCGCTAAAGACTTCAAAATATTTAAAAAAAAATTTCAATTAAATTGGCATTTAATAGCTAATTTTTGAGCCTTAGAAAATCGAAATTTTAATTATAAAGGCATTTAAATTAATTTTTATTGAAAATGGAGCGCTTTGAGGTATTATTTTTATCCATTTTATTAAGTCGGCCTTCTTCTTTTATTAATTTTTGTTTATTTTGGGTCCTATTTTACCAAGTCGGCCTATGGAAATGAAGTGGTGAGCGCCTATATAGTAGGGGTGTGTTGAGCAATTTTAATCAATCATTCATTCATTGTTTCAAGCACGATTTGGAGAAGCAAGGAAGAAGTGCGAAATATGATTTAGCTGGAGCGAACTTTGTTGAAGACTAGAGGTGGTAGATTGATGCTCGTGAGGACTAGAAGAAGGCGCATTTTGCTAAAGGAAGGAGTTCAATCTACATTTTGCCTAGCGAATTCTCCTTATTTTTGCATCGTTTTTTAGAATTAATTCTCAAGTGGAGGTATGGCGAGATCATCCTTGTCCCAATGTTGAAATTTTGAATTTTGAACTTCAAGTTTTTGAAAATTGCGTAGTTAAATTAGGAAATGATAACTTAAAGATTTATCATGAAGTTTCCTAATTAAAAGCTTAAATCTTCCTTTCTACTCTATATTCCTACGTTGCAAAATATATTGCTCATTATGAAATGTTGTGTAGGTGACAAGATGGCGACCCCAAAAGCAGGAGCATCCACTAGTTGTCCAGCTCTCATGAAGGAAGATCAGAGGAATGAAGAATTGGAGACTAAGATCGTGTCAAAGTGGAGCAACATTGGAGATACCAACTTGGGAAACTTCAGTGTGAAGAAGTTTTGAGAGGTCCCTTACATTGGAAAGCCATCACCTGTCGCAAAGAAAGTAATTGAAAGTGGCATCATCAAGGCGGCCGGTTTCCCTCCAGCAGTCCAATGCCATGAGTTGATGATCGAGTGTGCCCGCCATTATGACCCACAATCAAGATCAATAGTGTCCAAGGAAGGGAACACTTTGGCTTACCTTTCGGAAGAGGCTATAAGTGAGGCTCTCCATCTTCCAGAACGTAAAGATATGATTTACAAAAGCTTAGAAGGAGCTAGGTCCATGTATGAAGATGATCCAGACACTTGCTAAAGCATCATCAATAAGAATTGGTTACTCAAAAGTCATCCTCGCCTGAGCAAGATTCCCAACACACCACATAGGATCGACTTCCAGGAAGAATATAAAGATTTGATAACTTTGCTCAATCGAGTTACAGGGGCTTCTCAGGCCTTCTATTTTGAGAAGTGGATGTTCTACTTCATCCAAGTGATAGTTCAAGGAAAGGGAACGATTCATTGGGCTAGAATTATTAGCCATTGCTTGGACGTGCAGTTAAGGAGACTGAAGGCTACCAAGTCCTTCCACATGAGTTCATACATCATATATGCCTTGATCAGAAGTTTCGAATATGCAGGACTACCTCACAGAGGAGTGATCGGAAAAGGACTCGGAGAAGTCAGAGTTTGTGAATCTTATGTTCATTTGCATCACCCACCAGGAAGTGACTACAAGTTAGTCAATGATACCTTTACGATGAATATCACCAGGATATTGCAAGGCGGGATTCACAATCGGTTATCTCAAGATGCACAAGAGCTTGTAAAGAGGTATGGTGCTTGGTTCATCCAATTCCAAAAGTTTACATATATTAGAGTTCATGGGTGTCCTTCACCTCCCTATATGTTGCCAAGATACCCGACAGATAGGATAGTGCTACTTGGGGTGACTAGGCAGTTGGCGGCTTATGCGAAGGCATTCAGACACAGGCATGGAAATGGAATTCCTGTGCCTATCATACTTGAGGTATGTCCTAATGCTCTAGCCTTAGATGATGCAGAAAGGGAGTTGGCCTTATATTCATTTTCATTCTTTGCCTTGAGGGAGAATTTTGATCCTTATGGGTATATAGAAGAGACAGTTGGTAGAAAGTACAGGCATGAATGTCAGGTAGAAGACTTTTGGATGAATCTCTCAAGTGATCTAGAAGTAAAAAGAAAGATGCATTCCAGATTGCCTTTAGATTTCATCAGGAAATGCAAAGTTTACAGAGTGGCCGATCAAGCTCAGGACAGTGGCAGACATCTTCAATCATCTTATGACCGAGAAGACAAAGAAGTGAGGATAGATTGGAACGAGCCTGAGGTTTTGGACTTAAAAGCTTTGATGGCTCCAGTTTTGTCATATACTCGCAAATGGGTAGATATACAACATCAAAAGTTGAGAGATCAGAACGCACCAATAACTTTTACTTTGGAGGAAAGGCCAGGAGAAGGAGGAGCAAGCGTAAGTGAAGGCGATCCTCATCCTAGAAGTGCAAGTGAAGGTAATCCTCATCCTAGAAGCACAAGTGAAGGCAATCCTTATCCTAGGGGCACGAAGAGGAAAGAAAGACCTGAGAAAAGGGAACCCTCCAAGAAGAAGCAAGAGGCCAATCGAGATCGCTCATCCGGTACATCTTCTCGACATGAAAAAAGAACGAGTCAGGTTGTAGGACAAGAGAAGAGGGTGCCTGAAGTCGAGGAATCTATGGAATCAATGGTACAGAATGATAAACACGAAGAAGGGCAGGCATCTCAACGTTCATCAAGTCAATCTCCCCAAGTCAGTGAGCTACATGAAGACAAGAATAATGATGAAGTGACATCTCCTCTCCGAGAAGAAGAACCATTGCCTAAAGAGATACAAGTTAGAGAGACAAGATCCACCATTCCGAATTGGTTGAAGGAGAGGCTAACAAGGGTGATTGTGATCGAGGATGAAGATAATGTGATTGACTTAGAAAGCCTTGTAGGAAATTCTCAAGGAGTAACAGAGAAGAGGAAGGCCACCAAGATGTCCAAGATGATCAGAGATGAGACAGGGTTCAGGAAGTTGCAGATAGCTACACCAGTAGTGGACAAGTATGAAGGTGAAATCCTTGCAGAAGAGTATGATGTAGAAACCTTTGAACTTGGCCCCTTCACCGCTGAGCAGACGCTGGATGAGGCAACCGATTCATTTGAGGCACTTAAAGACAAGCTTAAGGAAGAAATGGAAAAGAATAGAAAGCTTGAGAGAGAGGTCGGTGCTTGGAGAGGCTACTTTAGCCATCTCAATCAGCCCTTGGGACGTCAGGATCCAGCAGTGTCTCCCGTGCAAGCACTTCCCCTTGAATCAGTTGGTGAGGCAGAAAGATTTAAGAGCCTGGTTCAGCTTATGAGCTCTTGGATTGATAAATCCCACACAGTTGCCGTTGAATTCGCAACAAGAATGATGCAGACCATCCATCGAGCTATCCAGGTCCTTGAGATCATCCACAACCTAATGATAACAGTAGCCGCCTTTGCCCACACTAGAGATGTTATCATTCCTGTTCTACAAGTAATTAGGCAAACACCAAGGAAGATCCTAGCACAAGAAAAGATAATGGATGGAGGAGCTCATAATTTACTCCAGTGGTCAACTCTACTCCAGATGAAGGAAGTTCTTTTCGAAGACATCAACACCAAATGCAATCAAGTTGAAGAGGTCATCCATCCAATTCAGGACAAGGTGTTTGGGGTGTTATGTTCTATTCTTGGCAGGAGAATCGAAGATGAGACAGATGTGGATCTTCAAGAGTTGGAAGAAAAGGTCAAGGTCATCTTTTGCAAAGATGAGAATGTTATCACACATGAACAACGGGATCAAATGTTCGCTACTATGCTCCTGATTGAGAAAATCAAAGAACTCGAACCTGGATGGGATGCGGCTCTTCTCAAGGCCTTTGATCAGGTTATCCATTTGGAGGAACAAATGAGGAATCTTCCCGAGATTCCTATTGCTGAGGTTGAAGGAATTGTGTCCAGATTCATTGCATATGCTAAGAAAGAGCATTGGAAAGGGAATAAGGTTCTAGAAGAGAGGTTGTTGTAGATGATGTGGCACCTTAATTATCATTGGTCTATGTTTCCTAGATTTTTGTGCCAATTAAATATTTGGCTATGCATTTAATATTGTTCAATAAAAGGGGAACTTTTTGTAACAAACCCTAATTAGGGTTTAGGTGTCAGAATCTCAGCCGTTGATCTTCTTTTGATCTGGGTCGTTCATTGTAATTGAGGATGCTATATATACCCTCACTCATTTTCATTTTGTCATTAGAATTAGAGATTAAAAGGAGAAATAGATATTAGAGTCAGATAGTTAGAAGTTATTTTGTAGCAAGATTGAGTATTTGAAGAGAGAATTTCAAGCAATTGTTGTCTATTTTGGCTTTGAGATCAATAAAATATTGAAGTTATGGTGTTTTATTGCAATTCTTGTGGCTACTTTCATGGTTGCTTGCTTTCTTGAATCATTCTTGGTTGAAGTAGTATTTAAATTTGAAGGACTAAGTGTTGAGCTTGATCTTTGGTGAGATTCACGTTCCAAACCACTAGCTTCTTGCTGATTGTAAGGACGCCTTGTGTGGTCAACTGGAGATATTTGGATTGCTTAAATCTTCAATCATTATTGAACTATTGATACGTACTTTCATGGTAGTGTCTATGATTCTTGATGAATTGAAAAAATCATTAGTCACCTTAGAAGATCGCATCAATTTCAGTAGAGTTGTTATTCCTTGGCAATACTGAAATTGGTAGTCTTACCAAGTCTAGCCTACATTGAATCATTCTTAGGATTAGATTAGAATTCATCTCTTGTAAACCCTACCTTTTGATCTTTTTGAGAACTTGTTAGTTTTAGGAAATTCTGTTCCTATAATTCGGAGACGTAAGGCCCCTTGATGAAACAGCATTCACAACGACCACTGGTGCTTATCCACACGTAGAGATCCTACATCGAAGAACCTTGGAGTCATCCTGATTGATCCTTTTTTGCGACATCTTCAGCAATCAGAGGCTTTATTCAAGAGAGGATAAGGTACCCTTGGGTATTTTATTCTGTGTTTGATTGTGTACAAAATACACGTCAACATCTTCTCAGAATCTGCTCATACACTTGTAGATAATTATTCTCACAGTCTTTTGTCAAATTTGCTGTTGATTTCCATATAAACTCCTCTTGTGACTGATCTTTATGTATTCAGTCTTATGTACACCAGAAACACAGTATTACTCTTTTTTTTAATTATTTCATCAGCATTTCACATCACATAGTCTAAGAATCCTTTATTTTCTGTATTATAATCTCAGCATTACATTCAGAATTATTTTTCTCACACCTCACACTCTACACGCTATGAGCATGTTGGTTGAAAATTTTGTACACTTGGGGAGATATACAAAATTGTGGCTTCAACCACAACACACGAGTAAAAACTCTCCTAATTAAGGGAAGACTCCCCCTATCTAACTACAACTTTGAAAATAAAATAGGATGGGACAGCAATCTTTCTTCTTTTTTCAAGAAAGACAATATCCTTTTCTCTTCACAGAAAAAGATAGCGATTGAATATGAACAGCAGTAACCACTTTCAAGTGAAATAAGAGAAAGGAAATGAAGTTTCCTAAAAGCGCAAAGACTTCTGTCACTTCCTTTGGGACGAGACAACAATATCAAGCTCAAAGACTTGATTATATGAAGTCCTATCTACCCTTTGCTATACTAAATTTTACAACGAATAAAAAACAACAGCTCAAAGACTGAAATAATCTATTCTTTCAACACAAAGACAAGAACTAATGCAAGCTCAAAGACTTGCTGCTATTTCTTATCAAACAATAATTTTTCCTCAAGAATAGACGCAAGCTCAAAGACTTGCTGCTCCTTCTAGAGATTTTCCTATTTTAATTAATCTTCTCTACTTGCAGCTCAAAGACTTCAAATCAGATTCGACTAAGCTCCTTTAGAAACACTTTGCATGGAAGAAATAAAAAGATCCAAACTCAAACATGTAGCTCAAAGACTCAAAACTTGAGTAATCCTTCTTTATTATTCTTCAAAAACTTTCAATTCACATACATAAACTCAAAGACTTCTTGCTGTAAATTTGGCAGAGTTTTTGCTTCCTTTCCCAAAAGATAAAAATTACAATAGACCCTTCAAGCATTTATAGAAGAGGAGCCTTGAGAAAAAGGTGGGAGGATCCTAACTAACTTGAGAGACTCTCTCAACCACCAAGACTTATTCAATAACTAACTAAGACTTATTCCAACTACAGTCCTAATTGGACACAACTTGTAGTTGCCTTACATGTAATTATAAAAGTGCAAGTAATGTGTAACTTGCATTTTACAAAAAATACTTTTACATGTAACTTGTCAAAACAAAATTACTACTAAAGATTACAAAAGAGGGAAAATTCAACTAAGTGTTGAAAAACACTTAAGTTGCATTTTGTGAAGACACAAATCCTTGAAATTTCTGGATGCTCATTTGTGGTTCTTTGGGATTCGGTTCATGGGTGTTCTTGGCAACAACCATGGTCTTCACAATAGTGTCATGACATCGGAGGAGCGCATAATTGTTTTTTATCTAGGATAGACTAGATTTCATGCAGAAAGACTTGGTGTTTCATCAATGTCTGAATTGAAGCGGCTGAGATTTGTTCGCTCCTCCATTCATTATGAATCTTCATTTGTAAATCAGCAAGAACTTCTTCTGGAATTAGCTCTCTATCCTGACTTACTATGTTACAAGAGGCCCTTTCACAATGTGAGACAATATCTTGGAAAACTTTGCCCCGGAATTTCTTTGCATTGCCGATCTCCTCAATAAGCGATTTAAGAACAAGGGCCTTGTTTTCCAGGAGTTCTTCAAATTCCAAGTACATGATCCTGGAAGAGATGATGGTATGCTCCTGCAAATTACTCAGCTGTTGTTAGGGCATGGTACGCCAGATTGTCAAACTTTCTTCAACACTTTCCAGATTCTTTTTGAAAGTATTAGAAATCTGATCCAGTTTCTCCTCAATGGTCTCCAACTTAGACATTATCTGAAAAATATCTTTCATTACCTGTGCACATAGATCATGAAGCTGATCAATCTAGGAATCCAGTGCTTGTACCTTCTGAGCAGCCCCTTTCCACTCCACGAATTGATTCTTGGGAACCAGAAGAACCTATGGAGTTACTCCCTTCAGCAACAGGTTTTGTGATTTTATGAACGACTGCCATAAGCTGTCGATTTTCCTCTTCTAGCTTGTTTTTCTTTGCTAGAAGTTCATCACACCTTTGCACCAATGAAGCAACAAAAAACTGAGCATCATGTTTAATGAGCTCATGCGTCTGTTTTCCCAACTTTATCCTTGTAACCTTATAATCGACAGCTGACATTTCTTCAAGTGGCTTATCTGCAATAGGTTCCACAATTTCAGCTACCTTCATCTTGTTGCTGTCAACAGTTACTCTGGATATAGTCTTGGCCTTCTTAGCAAGTTTGGATGTGGACTATTTCAGTTGCTGATAGTCAAAGGCATCAGGTGAGATTTCTTGCTTCTTCCTTTTCGGGGTGAAAGAACTAAGCCATGGAGGCAAAGTCATCAACTCCCCTCCAGTAGCAGCCGTAGGCAAAGGAGTAGCAGTTTCTGTTTGAATCACCGTTGTCATCCTGGGAGGAATATCTGTTTGGACAACAACCACGGTTTGCTTAGTTACCAATGGGCATGAAGATTGCCTCATGAATTCTTCAAAACCAGAAGTGGAAGTATCGATTTCTGATAACTAGATGCAAGTAGGAGTATCCTCAGGAACTTCCGACACACTCTCTTGTTGATGATCAGGAGATGGCTCGTATGCTCAAATGGGAATGGCATTCTGAGGAGACTCATCCACAAGCAAATCAGGAGGAGAAAGAGGCGTCTCAATGGAAACTGGTGGAATGATCTCATGAGGCGACTTTGAAATTGGAGACTTAGGAGCATCATCAGATTGCTGCCCCGCTTCTGGATTATCCAGATCAATCACCTGAATATGGAATCGTGATTTTTCCTTTCCAAGAACTATCGTCTTCTCAGGAGGAAACACTACTGCACTACTGACTCGCAACTTGATCCTTGTGCCCAAATGTGATGTCCCCATCTAAACAATCAAAATATTATATTGCCATTCTAAAATAGAATTTAATAATAAAAAATAATAAAATTAAAAATATAAAAAAATAATAATATAAATATAAATATATATATATATATAAACAAATAAATGAATAGAATGAACTAAATAAGATATTAATAATAATAATATACAAGACTCAATATATAATTTATATTTATTAAATATTAATATTGATTACATATTCATCAATTAATAATATAAATTATACAATATTACATTATTACAAAACACAAATAAAAAGTTCTCATTGGCTCCTTGAGTTGGATTGTTGTTGGCAGCATATCAAATGATAAATTTGGGGCAGACCAGATCTGACGCATGTCAGAATGGTCTCCCTTGCAAAAGTATAAGAATCCTTCCAAGTGAAAATATGAACCATACAATTATGGTGATGATGACCTTTTGGTGGTGATTCATTAAAATGATTAATCTCTTATATTTATATGAGAAAACAAAGGTGACAGCTGGATCAATAAAGATAGCAGTGATATTAATATTCGATACAAGCATAGAAGATAGCATGTGATAAAAAGAAGACCGGAATTAGTCAACGACCATAATAAGTATCAATGAATGACATATCCTAAACAAGATACGATTATAGATGAGAATCGATAATAAATTACCTTGAAGACTAGACGGAGAGTTTATGATCCTTCAAAGCTACGTAAGACTGCAAGAGATACCCGTGGTAAATAATTATCGAAGGCAATCATTCAAGACTAAGGCATAAACCTTTGATAATCTGCCTTACCCGTAACAGAGATCATTTTTATGTTAACAAAGGAGATTCATACCAAGGAGACCTCATGATAACTAATTACCATCTGTTAAACATAACAACCAATCATGCGATTTTAATGGAGTCCGATAATGGATTATATAATAACAATAGTAAACAAGAGGTGTGATTGGAATAATGAAGTGACACGATCCCGTAACGAAGCATGCTCTTTAGCTTTCAAAGAGCACAACCATTCAATTGTGAAGAGTTATATAAGACAAATCAAATCATTCATTCAGAATAAAGGGGAGGAACGGAGAAGGGTAAGGAAAAACTGCGGTTAGTGGAACCACTACTGCTGGGAACATAATAGGTAAGTAATAAATTAATATTTTATATATATGTTACAGGTTACTTATTGTATGTAATATGGAATATAAGTAATTAACGTTCAAATATATACAGTAAGGAATGAATGTTTTAATATATATGTAACGAATGAAATTAATACATATTTAATATATATGTTAACGAATGTAATTAATACGTATAAATATGTTAAGGAATATTTTAATTTATATGTTAATGAATGATTTTCATATGTTAATTAATATGTATAAATATGCTAATGAACATGTTAAGAGATATGTGTAAACATATGTGATAAATATGCGTAAATAGATGTTATTGAATACATATTAATAAATAGATAGGAATATATTGAACATTGATATGCATATGTATGGCTTGGTTGATTAAGTTCAACCAAGAAGAGACGGATCTGGCCAATCCCCTCTGAGGACTTGGATGATGAGGACATCACCCAAGGCAAGGAATAGACAAGGGTCTTCCTTGGATG
Source organism: Cryptomeria japonica (assembly GCF_030272615.1). NCBI lineage: Eukaryota > Viridiplantae > Streptophyta > Pinopsida > Cupressales > Cupressaceae > Cryptomeria > Cryptomeria japonica. The sequence goes on from NC_081412.1 coordinate 252,828,725, forward strand.
GCTTGGGTGTAAGAGGTTACACCCAAGACAGGATTCGAACACATCTTCGATTTCCTGGAGGACTTGGAAGCAAGGGGTTCCAAGAGGGTGAGCTTCACGGCCGCCTAAGGACATCTTGGAAGCAAGGGTTTCCAAGAGGGCGAGCCTCACGGCCGCCTAAGGACGTATGGCATTCGTATCCTTTTATTAGATGAAAATTATGATTATGTTAATTTAGTATTAAAGATAGATTGCAAATTAAAAGATGGTTTATACCGATATATATATATATATATATATATGTTGTATTCTAACAATTTGTTTTGCAGGTAGTGATCTCTAACTAGTAGGGACATTACACCGAAGATGATGCACCCTCCTTGTTGTCAATCGGAATCTCAGACTTCTGTCCAAGAGGCCCCGTAGAATCATCTTCTTTACCAACCTTGATTTTTATAAGTCTAACAACATTACTTTTCAGCCATGCGTTAGTGTTGGCCAAGATAGGCTGAAATCTCTCAAGGATGGATATGCACTCTTTGTGCGACCATTGGATCAAAGGAAGTGGAGCTTCCTCAACCCTTCATGAAATGTATTCAGGAACAAGTATATGCCCATCATCAATCATCCCTTGTGGAATATCCGCCAAGTTCAAATCAACAATCTGCTCGACAGTGAGCCTGCAATAATCCATCTTCAGGACTTCAGCTTCTGTGCAGAGATCTACCCAGATGTCCTCAATGCGATGCACATGCACAAATGATTTCTTGATCTTCTCCTTCATACCCCTATAATCAAATCAGCTCTAGGTTTAAACCTTTTGAGCTTGATTTCCTGCAATTCAGTCTCCATGGCCTTAGCCTTCACAGATGTGACAAGAGAATACAGACTAATTTTCAATGGGTTTGTGGTAGAGATCCCCATTCCAACCTTGTGTCTAGCAGACTGAAAAGTGTGGACAGCCATGATCTGTCTTCTCAACTCGATAAGAATGATCTTATCAGTTGGGTATCTGGGAAGCATGTATGGCTGACCGCCATAGCATCTGATCCTCATATAGGTGAAGGTGGGAAACTGCAGAAACAAGCATCCATACTCGCACACCTTGTTCCATGCCTCATCTGATACTCTCTTGTTCCTAAGATTTCTGTCAAACTGACACATGAAATATCCGAAGAATGCATCTTGGACTCTTCTGAAATGCAGTCTGCTGGGTCTCAACGGCAACTGGTCATAATAGTCCCAAACTGGTATAAGTGAGCAATCACCCTTGGTAGAAAGACCTGGAAAGTGTCTAAGTGATGCTGCCAAATATACCAAATAAGAATTCACGAAGAAGGTCATGGTGGTAGGAACTGCTGCAAGTTGTTCGCACAAGGCATCGCTGATGACTTCTCCCCATGAAATGTGATGAGACTGCCTTATGAACATGATGAACTGGTACATCCATGGCTCAAAGACATTGGAATGCTCAAGGCCCATCATCCTGCTGAGAAGGGTTATAGTGTCTCCAATCTCCCATTTGAAATCGCAGCAGTACAACTTTGCCCACCTTGAGAAGGAGGCTCATGGCTCTTGGATCCACCTATTGATGTGTCTCTTGCAATCTTTTTCCCTCTTCACATAATACTCCGCTGCACTTTCTTTGGAGATTTCCATATAAATAGGTGCAGGAGGTATTCTGAAGACCTTCTTGATTGTATCTGCATCAAGACGGATTATAGCTTCGCCATCATCATTTTTGATGACTCTTGTCTCTTTGTCGAAATGATGGGTGCAGGCAAGAATAAATTCAGGTTCTAGAGAAGCCACCGGAAAAGAAGATGCATGGTGGATATGGCTGTCCAACAGCCGCTGCATGTTATTATCTTGTGGATCTTCCACCCTATTGACGAATTTTGACATATCAACGTGCCCTATTTCCGTGTCCCTGATGCGATCCAAAGGAGAAGAAACCTGAGAAGGTGCAACCTCGTTCTGATATTTGTCATAGCTGTATTTCATCTTCTTTGGAGCTGGAGATGCTGGCAAATCTGACATTGATTGTGAACCTGAAATACTGTGATGAAGACTTAAAAGAGTTAAGGCAACATCATAGTCAGCTGCAAATATCATTCTTCCTTCTTCAAATGGGAAAAAATTCGATTCTTGAACTTCACGATTTTGTGAGAGGAAGAGGGGAAATATATAGAAATGGGAAAATGCTGATTTTGACCAATTTCGGATCTTGGGGAAATTTTCGCAAGTATACAAGTTGGAAAGAACATACATGCAATCGGGGTTTTAAAACCCGAATGCAAGTACACTTGTAAATTTGCAAATGGAGAAATGGACGGAAAATGAGATTTTGACTTGCGAAAAATGACGGAAATGGAAAGTATGGATATGGGAAACATGAATGGATGGAAATGGGAAAATCCGAAGATGTCATTTTCGTGAAAATGGGAAGAACTCTTCAACATGTAATCCGGTTTTTAAAACCCGAATTTGAAAGGGAGGGGTATTTCACACTTTTCAGCTTGGAATTTTAACCAAAAATGGTTAAATTCCTTAACCATAGGGGAAGAACAAGAATTTCCATCGAACTTGTAATCGGGATCAAAAATCCCGAATGCAAGTAAAGATGGAATTTAGGGAAGAACAATGCAATTCAAAAATTGCATACCAAGGGGAAGATTTCTCTCACAAAAACCGATTTTTGGGGGAAGAACAATATATTTACAAAAATGCAACTAAGAAAGAAAACTAAGAAAACAAGAAAATAATAAAATGAAGGAAAGAAAGGAAAGAGAACATACCTTTCTTCAAACTGAAAATGCTTCTCCAAAAATGCAACAATCCTTGGAATGAAGAAGCAAAATCAATAAATAAAGACAAACCGCAATGCAAAACCCTTGCCACGTTTTTGGAGAAAACGCCTTTTGCATAAAAACGTGGTTGCTGATCCCAAAGAAATGGCGTGAAAAGTTAATGAATCCTCTTCTATTCTCAACGCCTTAGCATAAGATGCAAAAACGATTCATATTGTTGAAGATTCGTGGCATCAAACCCTTCCAATATGCAGCCAAAGGAATCACGTGGAAAAAACGTGGCAACCAATGCATCTTCTATGGATCATTAAATAACTTGAAACATATCCCAAACTCCACGCCTAGGTGAGGGAGGTAAAATCGAACTGGGAGATTGCAGCTTGATGGAGTTTTAAACCCCCAAAATGTGGCATTAAAAAAAAAACGTGGTTGCTGATTTGAAGCAAAAAACCAGTAAATGCAACCTCCAAATGGCGTGAAAGGTGTCCAAGAATGCATGAAAATAGGATAGAAACCAAAACGCCTCTCCTTCCTAGAAGATCTCCACAAAAATTTGCTTTGAATTCTTCAAAAACTGTTTTTTCTTGCAATTCGGGTTTTTGGAAGACAAGTGCAAGTTCAATTTTGCATAAACATGTGAAAATCGGGTTTTTGGGAAGTTATAACAAGTTCTAATTTTCACTTTTGCACTAACAAAGCCAAATTCGGGTTTTTTTAGCGAAATAGCAAGTTTAAAATTGCACTTTTTCACTTACTAGGCCAAAATCGGGTTTTTTGGACCAAACTGCAAGTTTAAAATGGTCAAAAATGCACTTGCAAGGCAAAATCGGGTTTGTTGGAGAGAAATGCAAGTTTTAATTACTTGTAAAAGGGAAATAAAATCCCTACAAGAAGTAAGAAATGCTTGCACATATGTAATGGGGATTTAAAATCCCTATTACATGTAAAAACCATTAAAGTAGGGGTTTTTTTAGACCAAACTGCAAGTTTACTTGTAATTTAGCCAAAAAATCCCTATTTTAACTAAACAAGACCAAAAACAATAAAAATAATAAAAACAATAAAAGGGGAAATTAAAACAAATTACAAGTATTCATCCTTGAATAAAAGTGCACTTGTAATAAGCCAAAAATTCCCCTACAAAGACCAAAACAATGAACATCATTAAAACTTGGAGTTTGAAGAAAATTCTCCACAATTCTCCACCTGTAGTTGGGATTTTAAAACCCGAAATTGAAGGAAAGACATAGCAAATGAACCCAGAATTTGACGAAATTCGAAACGTAGTTCGAGGATGGAGTAAGGATTAAGCCAGTCCAAGGATTAGTCGAAATTCTGCCTCGGGAAGCATGCCATAGAGTAAAGTTTTTCATTTTTTCACAAAAATTTCATGTAGTGGTCCTTCATTTTTGGAAACAAAAATGAGGACAACAGAGCAATATATATCTTCCCAGCAAGCACGATTCCTATAAGGACATACCCTTTAATAAATATTTCTCTCCAAGACCAATCACACTCTTTCTAATTACTTGCCTTTAATCGTTGCATTTAAAACACTAAATAATACTGTTCTTGTTTCATATTGCTGACTTGTATTTTACATGCGCCTTTTCATGAGTTGTTATTTGTTTAGTAATATTATTAACAAATAACTTTGCTTAACCAACCGATATCAACTTAATCATGAATAATACCATTCTTGTTTCAATCGATTATTTCTACCTTGTCAATTCAAGGTCTATAGAATTCTGAATATCACAATGTCGGGATTCAAACTTCCTCAACCCAAACCAGATCAAGAGTCGGTATATGAAGAGCCCTCGAATTATCACAGAAGTCACTGAATACAAGTACTGCGGATGATAATAACAGAGCCCTCTCTGTTTTCTATTATCATTTTGTAAATGTACTCGTTCTGTAGGGCTGCACCTTCTTCATCTTTTATCAGTTCGTTTCCATCCTCCACTTACTCTTTTAGAAATCATGATTATCATGAGTTTATATTTGATCGCTGTGACAGTGACTGTGACAAAAAATAAATGAGGCAGCCAGTGAATATGGTCAGAATAAATAACATTCATATTTACTGTCATAGTGTTTATCATTCTGTTATAATGGATATATTTATCAATTCTGAAACTCAAAGATGCCATTCACCCACTGTTCTGTATGATCGTATTTCTTCAACATTGGGAAGTAATATATCAGTTCTTAAATGTGGTGGCATGAATATAATGAAGTCTCAAATAATCTGAAGCTTATCATCGCTGCCATTCATAATTCACTCATCATGCATATGGAGTTCATTTCCAGACTTGATTGTTAATCTGATCATGGAGATGTTCATCTTCAATGGTTTCATGTAGATGTATTCTTCATATAAATCACAGCTATCCAATTCCTTGACCATCACTTTTTACATGACTAATTTGTCTTCTTGCAACTTAGACATCAATGATGATATTTCCATCAGAGAGATGGTGGTAATGTGACTCAGTGATGCAGTTGCACTGATGTGACAGAAGTTGTTGACATAAGAAAATTCTAGATTCCTAAGGTATATTTTGGCATAGGAATTCAGTTGTACTTACTAATGGCTAACTTTTATATGAGAACATCCTTTTCATAGATCACAGACTTGAATTTAGAGAGTACTTGGCAAGCCCAAAATTTTTGACTTAGCAAAGCTCTACAATTTAAAAAGTGCTAAAATTTCTTAAAAAAACTGTGAGGAATTGTTTTCTATTAAATTTGATTCTTGAGTACATATCGATTATGAAATCGCATCATCATGCGAAGCAGGATAGTGGATACAATAGCATTATCATGAATGTTGTGTAAGGGTTGACTATTATAAATTTGAATTGTTGATTGCTCAAGGTGTTTTGAAGGGCTGATTGGCTATGAACATGTGTTTGCATTCAAGGGCTGGTAGATTTTGAAGAAGACTATAGAAAACAACATAGCACATACTGAGGCCAACTTTCATAAAGAAGAAAGCAGCATAGAGTAGTGTGTTGGTTTTGTGACAAAAATAAAAATTTTGACCTGTTTGTAGTGTGGTTTTTGTCACGCATCTCGACAATAGTGGGGTGTGAGGCAAAATTTTATGTTAATAAAATAAAATTAAAAATTGACATCTCCTAAGAGAAAATCTTGGCTGTTTATTAAAAAAAAGACTTAATGAAAAATCAAAGTACACTAATGAATAACATTTTTGGCAAATTTTGGTCATTCAACAGGCTTGGTGGCAACTTTGACAATTCAATATTTTACAGGCTCATGCAGTAATCTTTAAATGTATGTGTATTGAATCTACTTAGATATCCTTAAAGTATTTATGATAGATTAAATAAATTCTAAATTTTGCGATAAATCATATTTAGGTGATTATTATAGGCATTGTCTATTATAAGTTAGCAATATCTATTGTGCTGGGCTTTGTCAGCTTTTTTTCATCATATACTTTTGAAAAGATCCATGTTTTCTATGTATTTACTGATTTTTAAGTTGATTCCTGAACTTGGTGATTTTCGTGCCACTTAACTGTTGCTATTAATCAGGACTGGGCACATGTTATTTCGTTTATTAATGAAGTGCTCCAGCAAACATGGGGACAGTTTCCTGCTAATTCTCCCCACAGTAAGCTACAGATATAGATGGTTGTGTGTGAATATTTAGTTAGTTTTCAAAGATGTTGCATTACATGAATTTGGGTTTGTTGGGAATGTTGGCAGGAGCTTCAAGATTTGATTTATCTCGAAGCGATGCAAAATCAACAACAAAGAAACGGAAAAAAATGCAGCATATAAATCCAACACATCAATTTTCTGGTAAGACTGAAGCTAGAAAATCAATGGATGATTGTCATTTGCCAGATAGGGAAGCATGTTGCAAAAGAAAACAAAGAGAAGTTTCAGCTGAACTAGTTAGTGAAATTTCACAGATGCCTGTGCACCTAAGAATTGAACAAAACACAAATAAAGCTACTCTATCATCAATTTCTTGTCGTGACAATGTGTCAGAAATCACATTCAACAGTACTCAATGGTGTGCACCAAAGATACATGGTTCTAAAGAAGAAAATATTCCTCCACTGCAAAGGAAAATATTTGGTATAAAAAGTAAAAAGGATGAGGAAAACAACGGATTCCTGGAAATGGAGTGGGAAAACCAGGTTCCTGGAAGTGGCATGGAAATTCCAGATAGAAGACAAATGAAGTTCAAGACAATGTCTGATTTATATTATATTTATGATGATGAAGCTCAGTCAACATTCTACACTTTGAAGAGCAAAGATGTGCTTTCTAAACGTGAATCTGCTGAAGAAATGATGAAAGATGTGTTGACACCTGTCTTTAGCAATGAGAAGCTTCTAGGTAAAGAAGTTAGATTTGGGCCAGATGATGGAGAACAGAGTAACTCATATGTAAGAATGCTTGATTCGAGTTGTGATGAGGAGCATTCATTGTCTTCTCAGATGTCTTGTTCTTTTTTATCTCCAATAACTAATGGCTGGACCCCAGTAACCAGAAAATTGGGAAGACATATGTGGGGAGATGATGATCATAGTATTTACAAAGAAATTGATTGGCCCAGAGACGAAGAGTTATTGGAAATTGATTATTTAATAGCTAAAGATAACATTCAATCAGTAAGGGCACCTTCTACCATATCTCCAGAATCGTGCACATATTCTCAGGTCGATTCTTTGTATGCCAACAGGGGAAATCGTTTGGCTAGAAATAGATCTCTGCAAATGGATCTGGAAACTGTGTCATTAAAAGATAAGTGTGGCCAGAAAACAAGTGGTGTCCAGGCAATCTCTTTCTGTGTTAACTCAGACAAGCTTATTAAAGATTCCTCGTTGTATTTTAAGAATGGCCTAGACTCACACAGATCAAAATTTGGAAGAATTACTAAAGAGTTATGGGGTGTCAATGAAAGGAAGAAAGGATCTCAAGAATTTCAACCATATGCGTTTTCTTCAAAGGACAGAGATTTAAATGATGTGGATTTTCAAACTTATGACTTTGGTTTAGATCATCCATCTTCAAGCAAATTGAGAAAAATGGTTCCCACTGTTTCATCTTATTCTGAATCAAAAGATTACAATCAGCATACCTTGGGGTCCAGATATGATATGGAATTGATAACCAAGAGGTTTTATCATGCTTCTTCCAAAGCTATCAAAAGAAGAAGTATGTCTGCCCCACCTTTGTACAAGTCACGAAGAAAATATGGACTTCACATTAATCCTCCATGCAGTCTGTCAACAATAACTACAGAGAGCAAATATTGTTCTGACCGTTCCAAGTTATCAGGTAAGAATGGGTGTCTGTTGTGAGTTGTAACATTGCAATGAAGGTGATCCAAATGACATCTTGCAATTTTGTTAAGAGCTAGAATCACTCGAAATAAAAATAAAAAATATTTCAGAATTCACTTTTAAGCAAACATATAATTTTAACTAGGAGCTTCATTTTTTCAAAATGATATCAAACATCTACCACTGCCTAAACATGCAGGGGGGGATATTCCAATATCAGATTTCCAGGTTGAATTGGAGTCTACTTTCAGGTGCAATAACTTTCTTTGTCATTAACTTAATGTTATGACAGATAGGCATATATGATTCTGATACACTTATTTTTCAAAAATTGGAATATATTCTGTTATAGGGATGTTCAGGAACCAAATCAATTGGAAACAGACGTGCAGGAAGAAGAAGAAACTGTGGAGGCGTTTGAGCAATCTGAACCATTACTTCTGCTGGATAAACCTAACTCATTGACTGGTCTGGCCAGTCTTTCATGAATTCCTATACAGATATTTTTATTCCAGTTTTTGATATTTCTGACTAAATTTTCTTAATGTTGAATAGAGAATAAAAATGCTGAGTGTAAGCTGGCAACAAATGGAGTGCTGTCTTGTCCTATTGCATTATCAGCCATTGAAAATCCGGGAGATCTGCTAATGGTAAACACATTAGAGGTAAGCTTAAATTTCTTCTAATTTTAATATCATGCAAAGCATCCTTATTATAATTTCTGTGTTGAATCATTTAGTTCTTTATGGTTTATTGTTTAATTATTTTTATCTCTTATACATAACTCACAGGATGTTGCTTGCCATGAAGTTGTATTGAGAATCTAAAGTAAACTATATTTCGAAGAAGCATTGCTTCTTTTTATATACTTATATTTCTCAGTTCCTCTTCATGTAGGATTGGAAGCAAAAATACTTGAGAAATGATTGTGAAGATGATGTTCTAAATATTTGTTCAGGAGCTTTGAACTTGGCTAACAGTGATTTGGTACCAAAATCAATTACTAAGGATTGTTTCATGAAAGCAAACATCCTTCAGCAACTGGACAGAAAATATATTGTGATTGTTGCCCAAGGCAACCTTGCTGTTGTTGACCAGGCATGTAGTTTATTTTACTGCTTCATTTAAAACTTCAAACGTGGCATAACTTGAAATTCTGGTAGGGTGGTTGCTCAAAGATATTCAATTCCTTTGAGTTGTATATATGCTTTTTTTTCTTTTACAAAAAAATGTCAGATTTCTCTATAAAATCCAATTTGTGCTGTTTTGTTTAATTTTTATTTGATTTGTAAATTGAAAGGTAAGGACACTCCCATTTTATAGAATTATATCAAAAGTAAAAGTTTAACAGAGTTTTCTATAGTACCATCATTGGTGTTACCAAAGTTTGCATTTTTGGACATGCCTTAGACTTGGCAGACCAAAAATTTCTGATTCAGCAACTTAAAAAATTACTTAGTTTAAAAAAACAAAACACAAATTTTATGCAAAATTCAGTTACAAAATGCATCAAATGAGTCTATAAACATTGCACAAGTGTTTTATATTAGATTTCACTACAAATAGATTACACAATTGCGTCATCATGCAGATTTCAATAGTTAGATGATAACTATTATGAATTTATGATGATTGTCTTTGAAAATCATTGTCATCAATTGCATATCTAAGCAAGTTATGAATTACAAGATTTTACAATTTCCTCTTCCCCATTCCCGAAAAATTGGGGAGAGGGTCTAGTCTTTGCGCTCAGCTATGGCTCCTCTCTTGGTCTAGAAGGCTGCACTTGTTACTTCACCCTGCTACTAGATGGCAATGGCTCCTGCTCTGCCACATTAATTTCATCGAATCCAATCTCACCTACTACTGCATCCACATCCTCCATAGCTTGCTTCTTGAAATCAACAATCTTGTCCTCTACAAAAGAGGGCTCCTCATCCTAAGCAGTCCAATTACTCTAGGGATCAATCATATCCAAATCAAGAAGATCCTGTGGTTTATCTTCCAACTATCTTGTGCTTAGCCAAAGGCTGTAGTGCACAAAAACTAAGTTTGGTGGGGTTTGGGGATAGTGCCCCTTGTGGGGTTGAGGTGTGGTACTCTTGGCATATTTCTTGTCATGGTAGAGGGTAGGGTTGAGGGGCAGATCTCTCACCACCAAGCCCAAATGAAGGATTTTGAGAGTTGAGACCACATAGAACTTCACATCTATTATAAAATCTTTCCAATTTTCTCAACAATGTTGAGATGCTAATGTACTTTCTTACCTTGGGTGGATAGGGCTTATAAAGAAAGAAAATCACATTGTTTCAATGTCCTTTTTGTGATTCTCGTGTTTCCTAGAAAATCCCTATGTATCATGAGCTTTTTGCATGGACTCATTGAGTACTTGACGCTTAATTTTCCAAAACACATTTGCAACTCGCCTCAAAAACATGGCGAGACATCAAAAGCTCACAAGTAGTTAAACTATGGGTGTCATAGACCATACACTCCCAATTATAGATTTTATGCCTTTTTCTATAGACTATTGCCCTAATTTTCTTTGCTTGCCTAGATTAGTGCTTGCTAGCATTTTTTCTTGAAGCTTAAAGTAGAGAAACTGTTACTCTATGTTTCAAGTTATGAAATTTATTGTGGATTCCCGGAACTGAATGATTCTATAGTTGCATTGATTTTTTTTTCTTAATTGCAGAAATTTATATTTATTTAATCTAATATGTGTTGCATTTTACTGGTAGCATATAATGTTTGGCATTGCAGAAAAATTGTTAGGTGTAGACAAGTAGAAATCATAGTTAGGATTAGCAAACAGTTTATGTTTCTGCACTTTCATCTACAAGATTTTCCTTCTAGTTCAAAAGTTTCCTATTTTAAACCTACTTTTGGTAGAATAGTGGATTGCACTTGAATCTTGATGGCTATGTTGCAGTTTGTGAGTCCAGAACTTGTGGTTTGTCTTTTTGTTTCTCAGGTTCAAGTTATATATATATATTTCTATGATATATATATATATATATATATATATATATATATATATCATAGAAATGAGACTCAGACTCGGTGAGGATGAGTCAACTTAGGATTCGAGACTTGGCAAAAAAAATCGGCACAAACTCAACAAGTGAAAAACCCCAAAAGTTTAGATTTTTAAGGATTTAAAACTTGTTTCATGCACCCTTTATTAAATAAACCTTAAAGACACAATAATGTCATCAATTAGAAGCTAATTTGATCCCATACACAAGTATACATCAATCACATAATTATAAATGCAAATTATAGCTGAAGGAAATAGCACACTTAGATATTAAAATATTGTCAAATGTATAAAAAACTCATGGAATATGAAATCCATGGCATCAAATGTTCCAAACAAATATTAAAACAATAACTAGAAGTCTATGGCTCAAAGGAGCCTGCATTGCAACTACAAAGGCATCTAAGGTAGGCCCACTAACTAGTGGGGGTTTGGGAGTGGAGACGCTAATAGGTTTGAGGGGTAGCAATGATAAGCTGCATAAGGTGTTAGATGTTAGAAAAACTCAATGATAGAAGAGGTGTGTGTAATGTCCTCAACCAAAAATTAATATTACTCTCAGATCTAGAAATTAGATTCACAAATGCCATACCAAATTTCACCAAAAACACCAAAAACACCAAAACTAGCTAGCGAGCCTTGCACATAAGAAGCCAATTTCAATGAAAGATTAGAGAATGTATTGAAACTGATTTTTTCTGATATGAGAATCATATAATCAGGTCTGAAACTGATCTTTTACAGCAGCAACATAAATATCTTCAAACTCCAATTTTAAAGAAAAACCCAAAATGACTATTACAACCGAATACCACCAATGTCACTGTAAACACGATAAACTGATTTTGTTTGATTTCCAAATGAAAAGTACGTAGCATATGATCTTATACAAGATTGATAACAGCAACAAAGTTACAAACCCCTTAGAGTACATCTAGATCACTGCAGCAACACTAATAAGCCTTGAACACAAACAATGGAAAACTACTCGAACTGCTGAAATCTTGAAACTCCAATGCAACCTCTTGATGAAGCTGCTCTATGTGAACAATGGGGTTTCGTCCACTATCCACCTAAAACTCATGGGTTTCCGTCCACAAGCCTCCAATCTCCAATGGGTTTCCATCCATTGAAGAATCTTGCTGAACATGAAGTTCATACAATGAGAAATTGAGAAGTAGGAATAGCATAAAGATCCATTTTCCCAAATATGCTTTGTATTTATCTTGTCTTTGGCAAATTTGGTGGGAAAATCGATAATTAGAAATATTACAAATTTCTACTCCACTCTTACTTTCCAAATTTGCACTTGGTGGGAAAATCATTAATTAGAAATATTTTAATTTCTCACTCCACTCTTGCTTCCCAAATTTGCTCTTGGTGGGAAAATCATTAATTAAAATTTTTTCAATTTCCCCTTCCTCTCTTGGTGGGAAAGTCATAAATAGAAATATTTCAAACTTTCCATTATGGCACAACATCCAATTCCCCACTAATTGTTTCCAAATATTTAATTTAACATCTGAATGTCCTTTTGATATTGAAAATATTTGGACATTCATAAATTTAAATTAATTATTCCCCTTTATCTTTCCCGATTAACCCATAGGAGAATAAAATGGGTTAATATTGACCAAAAACTAATTTTTAACAAAAGGGGACATGACAAATTCTCCCTCCCAAAATTGCTTGTCCTCAAGCAAGTACGAACATGGCACTCCAAGGTCTTAATGCCACAATGTTTTTTCATGAAATTTTTTATACGAAACCTTGATCCTTTTTCTATGTGATGTAACATCTTTTGCCAGGTAACACTATGCCAATTCTTTTGTACTAATGCCATGAATCAAGCAACACTAATCTTGCAATCTGGGTTCTTGGATGTGTAAATATTTGATGCATTGTTTCTCATACTCCAATTGATCTACATTCTCCCATGAAGCTTTACCAAGTGTAGTTTTGTCCATGTTCCTTCCTTTCCTTTTGAAAACTCTTTGAACAGTAAATTTGATGTGAGTGATACTGATGTAGCAATTAGCAAGGTGTAACCAATTTACCAATGCAATCAATTGGTATGTGATATGTTTCCATTCATTTTTCACCATTATCCTTCCTTTCACAACCATCTTTGAGTTGTTGAGGTACAAACTGCTAAAAACAATACCATTTGTTTCAAACTTTGCCTCAACTTGAAGGATGTCGTATGCAACTTTATAATCTGATTTATAGCAGTAATATGATAGCTGGGGGACAAGAGTTAGCACCATACACTCCTTCTAACTCTGAATATTGACCCTGCAAATTGTCGTGGGAATGATGATGCACTGTCTTTGAGAAAATTGTTCCGGAGACTCCTCAAGCGTTTGATAATGGAAAAAGTTTCATTTTTGTAACAAGATGGGCTATGATGGCAACCTCCATAATAGACAATACATTTTTTTTTGGAAATAAATATTTCGTTCATTTCTATACTGCTGAAATACACATTGCAAAAATATTCATCAATTACCTCAACTTGCAAGATGGTGTCCTCATTTTCATGGGCTGATATATAAAAATAAACATTCTGTAGAGGGGCAGCTAATAGCATCATGTAACAGCAGCATTTAGACCACCTTTTCCTAGAATTTGAATTTGTGAGCAACAATTTATATTGGTAGGAGACTATGCACCTTCCATGTTCTTTCACAAGAGCAAACTGATCACCCAATATACTTTCCAAAGAGATAGTGGCATGCATATTGTTAGCATAACCTCTCATCTGAAAATAATTCCATTCTTTATCCACAAAACCCTTCCAAGACATTCTTAAATGTACATTTGAATTTCCATGGTGACTAGTTAGTAAAGGAACAACAATATTGGTGGTTAATTTCTGTTCTAAGTACTTCCAAGCAATGTTCTTTTGATTATAATTGATCTCTGATAGGAAATAGAAACAAAGGAGTCTATTACAACATAAAATTATTTCCACAAACTTCTGTGACAAATTTAGAAATATCTGCTTGCAAACTAGACCAGACTGCTGAAAAACATAATGTACTTTTCTCCTTTTACCTTTAAATGCTTGGAATGGATTAGGAGCATCAAAACCATAGTAACATATAGTACACAACACTCGTATATGAGATTTGTCTGTATAACCATGTGCATATTTCAATTCCCAATTTCTTTGATGACTCGTTCAAAAGTAGGAATATCCACAAAGGAAACTCCATCATAAAAATATACTTTAACTAGTTCCAAAATATTGCGTACCTTGATCTCAATCCACGAGTCATCCAAAATTTGACTCTTCACAGAATTAGGAATAGTGAATCCTACATGTATCACCATATTCCTTATGAAAAACTCATCTTCAACCATTTTATTAATTTCTTCATCATGTGGTCTACTTCGAAAATTTCCAACAAGAAGCTTCTTGCACTTGTCCACATTATTTTGCACCTTTTCATGTGAACATATAAGCCATCTATGGTGGAAAGCATTTTCCATAAGTTGACATTCTTGTTGCTCTCTCTAAGTTTCATTTGTATGTTGCAATCTTCCATCAAAATATGAAACAGTTTGTTTTTTATGCATCACCAAGAAATTTTCTGCCCAAACAACTTGTCTCTTGTAAGAAGTTTTCTCATCTGAAATAGCTTCTAGGATTCCATTAGAGACACCTCTAAAAACCACATCTTTCCCATTATGAATCTGCAATGACACACAGAAAATGCAACCATCCTACATCCAAAACCATGAAGTACATGAAAGTGAAAGAGTTACCATTTCTCATAACCAAGCCAATGGATACCTTGGATTCATGCTCTTGAGAAGTTCTTCTAACTATGCTTACTTTCATCATGACTTGGTACTTACTGGTGATATGTTTCTCCAGGAACTGCAAAAATTGATCCTCCATAACTTTGTTAGTTCTCATATCAAAGTATTTGTTGGTGTAAATAATTATTCATCTTGGATATTATTACACCTTACTTAAGTTTACTTAGGAAATGCATTTCATAGTAGTTTGGGTATGAGACACTTGGGTGTTTGTGCCACATTGGGATAGTGTGTGTAGGAGAATTTCCACCTTTTGTGGACTTATCTTGTTGTTACACTCCACATTCAGTGGGTGATCCACCTCATGTGGAATATTATATTGTTTCTCCTACCTACCCACACCTATTTCCTACCTACCCTTGTTTCTTATTGAGCCACATGTTATGTTTGTGTGCTCACATATCCATATAGCCTTGCCTATATAAGCAGGCTCATATTCATTGTATGAAATGATTGATGATCTAGTTGATTAGTATTTTCATTTTGATAGAATACAGTTTATTCCTATCAATATTTTGTCTCTCTATTGTATTTTTCATTGAGCCCTAGATCTTGGCAAAATCTCACATGGTATTAGAGCCTTTAGGGCTTCATTGATTAGTCTTTTGGAGACATTTTGGAGGCTTCAATTTTCGGATTTGGGGATCTTCATTTTTTGGGGGTGTCATACAACGATTTGGACATCACAGTTGAATCCGGGAGGCCGTTTCCATGAATTTTGGCTATAAAGTCTGCCTATTTTGGTGAGAAATTTTTTTTTGCCCATTTTGGCTATTATTGTACGGATTTCAAAAAATTTTTTATAAAAATATTTTCTGAAAAAAAAAAAAAATTTGAAAAAAAAAAATTGGAAAAAATTGAAATTTTTTTCGGGTAAATAAAAAAAAAATATTGTTTTGTGGGGTCTGCAGACCCCCCCCCATGAACTTCGTATTCTACAGATTTGTGTGCTGTAGCTGCCGACCCGTACACCGTACCTCCCTGCGATTTGCTCCGACGGCGTGGTCTTTCTGGCATCTCGGACCTGCTATCCTCGGCTCCCCGGCTCCCTGGCTTCCGGTGACAACACTCTCTCGCGACCGTCCTCCGTGCCGACCGCCGCTGAAGACCTGTTGGCGCCTCCCGCCGGACTCGCGGCCCCTCGGCTGCCGCTGCTGCAGACCCACCTCCTCTTCCGGCGATCTCCCTCGCCGCCGACATTGTCCTCCATGACCTCGCCGACCCCTAGACTCCTTGCTGTCGGCGCCGACACCATAGCCCTCCAACCCGGAGCCTCCCACCGACCTGCAGCTCCCGACAGTCTTTAAAACCGGCAGACCCACATCCGCCACGTGGCAGATGGCCACTGGCCCACGGTCAACATCCGTATGCCCAGTCAGATCGCCACGTCACCCAATCCGTACTATATGGACATTGAATGGGCAAGGAGGCAAAATTTTTTTGAAGGGCAGACGGGCGTCAAATTTAAGCCTGTCATTTGCTGACGTCAGCAGTATTTTGGAAATTTTTTATCGGCCCCTCTCATTGAGCTTTTCAGTTTTGCAGTTCAACTTGGGAAGGTCATATCTTGCTCATTTTTGCTCCTTTTTTGGTGCAATTTTTTTTGAAATGGGCTAGAATTTTGTGCTCTTCGCAGTGGTGGAAGAATTTTCTGATCTTGATGGACGGATTTTTTAGAAATCGCAGATCTTCATGACTGTACCTGTCTAATTCCTGATTTTGCAACTTCAGAGGCTTCGTTTGGGGTCATACGACCTCCTTTTCAGGTGCCGTTTTTTTTGAAAGTGCATATTTTTTCATCTACTTTCATAATCTGCCATTTGTTTGCAGTGCTTTTGAGTAGAAATTATACTTTTAGTATTTGGCCATTCTTGGCATATTTGGTACTTGTGTTTTGCTTGGATCTCAGTTTAGATCACTAGCAGTATTTGTTGAAGTCTCTTAGATATCATTTTGAGAAGTTGTCAATTGAAATCAGAAGTCCACTTTGCCTTGTTTTGCAAGTGGCCCATTGTATATGCACTAAGTATATAGTGCCAAATCACCTTTTTTGGGGGGGTTTCTTGATTGAGTATTTTGGGGGGTGTCTTGTGTGATTGTGCCTCTCTCTATCTTGTGCTTTTTCATTGTGGTGCTATGGGTTCTCCTAAATTTCCACTTTTAACTCCTCATAATTATGCATCATGGAAGATTAAGGCATGGAGTAAACTAATGGAAAAAGGACTCATTCATTATGTAAATGAAACTATTACAGCACCACCTGATCCTAAGGCTGATCCTAATGCTCAAATTGAATGGCTTACTAAGAATTCTATGGCACTTGGAACTCTTAGAAAGTATGTATCAGATGACCTCATTTTTCACATTGATAAGTGTACAACAATTAAAGAGGCTTGGGATATTTTTAAGAAATTGTATGGTCAAGTTGATGAGATTAAGGGCTACAAGCTTGATAGTGAACTCACAACTTTGGATCCCAAGGATTTTGATACAATCCAAGATTATGTCACAAAAGCAACTGAGCTAAGAGCAAAGCTAAAGGATTGTGGAATTGACAAAAAGGATGCTCAATTGGTTTATAACTTGTTGGACAAGCTTCCTTCAGAGTATGCAGCCTTTGTATCTAGCTTTCATACCCATAGGTTAGCTCAAGGTTCCTCATACACTTCTCCCTCATTTGATTCATTCACGGAGATGTTGATACTTGAGAAATCTAAGTTGACCACGATGGGGATTCTCAAATCTTTAAAGTCACAAACTTTTGTGGCTAATAAAGGGAATCAAAGTAATCAAGGAAAAGGCAAGAATTAAAAGCAACCTAAGTCAAAACCACAATAAGATGGAGCACAATCTTCCTCTCCACAACAAGGTGATACACCATTCTCACGTAAGAGGAAATCATATAAGGACACTCTTTTTTGTGGATATTGCAAGAAGTCAGGACATGATGAACATCATTGTTATAAGAAGGATATTGATGAGTTGAAGAATCTTCTTGAGAATAATAGAATCAACCTACCTTCTAGAATGTCTACATCGGCTTCTTCTTCCAAGGATAAAGGAAAGGATCACTCTTTTGGGACAGATAAAGGAAAGGGAAAAGCTCTTTGTGCTACTACAAGTCCCGGTTTAGGGAGATGGCTTCTAGATTCAGGGGCTTCTCATCATATGGCATCTTCGTAGTCTATGTTTTCTACATTTGAGCCTTGCCACATGCCACAGATTTTGATGGGCAATCATACATACATGGATGTGATTGGGAAAGGATCTATTGCCATTGGGGATAACTCCCTCAATGATGTGTTGTGTGTACCCCACTTGACAAACAATCTTCTTTCCATCTATCAAATCACACATGGGGCAACTAGGAAAACTGTGGAGTTTACACCTGATTCAGTTATAATTAGAGACTTGGAGAGTGGAGCTATCATTGCGACTGGGGTGGTTGATCATGCATCTCGGTTGTACTTTTTTTTCAGATTTTGGTCCTATTGATGAGGTTGATTCTTCCTATGTTGATGATTCAGATTTTGAGGAGAACTTTGGGCATTTGAACTTGGGGATTCTCACATGTGACGCCGTTCTTGAGCCTTGCATATCATCTCCTCCTATTGATATCACACCACCTATTGCACCTGATGATGCAGCTAGTGCGACAGTTTTGCCTTCTTATGATTCAATGCAGCAGGATATTCCATGTCTTCTAGCTTCAGTTGATTGGGATGCCTACTTGACTGACATTGCAGGTTTGTTTGTGGAGTCCTACATTGCAGATTTGGGAGACATCATTGATGACATTCATCTTTTCTTTGATGAAGATGATCCTTCTTTGATTGTTGTGAGGGATCACTCTGACCCTCTTGTGCATTTTCTACATGATCAATCTTTAGAGGTTGACATGATTGTGGATACTTTTGTACAACACTTGGAGGAGATCTCTTTATCTTTTGAGGAGACATATGAGTCTTTGGATATTGTTCTACATTCTTCTCCACTAGATCTTGGAGTGCCTTTTTCAGCAGTGTGGCGCAGTTTACCACCTTTGGAGGGGATCACTTTCAGCATCGACATGGGGACACTTGAGTAGTTTTCAAAGATTCCTTTCATCATGAGTATTTTTGCTTCATCTTCCCTTCATGATTGGGGAGACTTCATGGTTACACCTTTGGTTTTGTTTCTTCCTAAGGGGAGGAATGTGGTTCGCCGTTCATGGAGCAGTTTCTTCATTCATCTTTGAGCTTCTATCATTGGTGCAGATTCCACATTGAGGGGGGGCTTCCTAGTCTCTCTTCTTCTTCTCTCATATGGGGGGGACTTTTCCTCACATGGGGTTTTGTCCTTCATATGTTTCTATGAGAGTTCTTTGTATCTTGTTTTCATCTCTCTTTTGGGGGAGGGTTTTTTCCCATTGGGTTTTTCTCTCTTTCCCCGCTTTGTGAGAGATTTCATTGCATTAGTTTGCATGCATTTGTACATGGGTACCTAACATGGCCTAGTAGCCGGGACCCATCTTGCATTGCTTAGTTGCATTGTAGACTTAAGTGCATTCCTCTAAGTTGCACTTAAGGGGGGGTGTTGGTGTAAATAATTATTCATCTTGGATATTATTACACCTTATTTAAGTTTACTTAGGAAATGCATTTCATAGTAGTTTGGGTATGAGACACTTGGGTGTTTGTGCCACATTGGGATAGTGTGTGTAGGAGAATTTCCACCTTTTGTGGACTTATCTTGTTGTTGCACTCCACATTCAGTGGGTGATCCACCTCATGTGGAATATTATATTGTTTCTCCTACCTACCCACACCTATTTCCTACCTACCCTTGTTTCTTATTGAGCCACATGTCATGTTTGTGTGCTCACATATCCATATAGCCTTGCCTATATAAGCAAGGTCATATTCACTGTATGAAACAATTGATGATCCAGTTGATCAGTATTTTCATCTTGATAGAATACAGTTTATTCCTATCAATATTTTGTCTCTCTATTGTATTTTTCATTGAGCACTAGATCTTGGCAAAATCTCACAATATTCAAAACATACCTTATTTTGACTCAATGCTGCACTCATTTTTCCACTTATCCATTTGCATGAAATGGTGAGTTTATGAAGAATTTTGACCTTCATGTGCTTCTAAATATCTTCTTTTTGTGAGTCTTTGGTTAAAACACCAAGATCCCATATGCAAAAATATTCTTGAACTTGAAGCAAAAGGTCTACATGTCCTTTGCTATAAGTTGTATCCATTGCTCTATCACCACTTTTAACATGCTTTCCATGATGACAAGAATTTTCTAGTGACAAATAAGAAAACAACTCTGACATAATTTCATATTGTGGGCTGAAAATAAAATTCTCGTCCTCATTTTCCAAAGGAGAATTGATTGAGATATCCTCAACACTTCCATTTTTGTGAATCAAAACCCTTGAATTAGAGCCAACCAAAACATTCTTCTCAAATGCATACCCATCCATCAAGCTAATCTGCAAATCAAATATTGGTGCATCTTCCCTTGACTTGTGCTCTTCACTTTCAACAAGTGAATCCTTTCCATCACCTTGCATGCCACCTTTATTCAATTCTCGCACAATAGAAATATTCTTTTCACCAACTTCAACTTCAATAGGTATTTCTTTATTATTGTAAGAATCCATTGGAACAGCTTCCTCATTTTTTGAGGCTTCATATTCCACATACAATGATGATCTTTCATTGAATTCATCAAATGGAAACTTTTCTTGATGTGAAAACTCATTATAAATTATTGAAAAATCTTTTTCAATTAAAATGTTTTTACCTTCAATTTCTGAATTTGATTCTTTTTCCTTATCTTGAATTTGCAATGATATATCCAGCACCCTTTTTGGTTCCACCTTCTCATTTATACATGCTTCTCCTTTTAGTGCTTCATTGCTCCCACATCTATGACTTGGCTCCCAAGGTTCCTTGCAAGAGAAACAAAGTTTTTGTCTTCTAAAATTGCTTCTGCTGCCTCCTTTTTCACTGTCCATAGGATAGCTCCTTTCTTTTGTATTTTTTTCCTTGACATCCTCCTTAGAAACCTCTGATTTTTCTACCTTTTTACACTCCCTTAAACATCCTTTGCAGGGAAACTTAAGGAATTTGTCATTCCCATGAGACTGGTGTGCTTATACTTCTCTCTTAAATTTATTCTTCATCTCTTCATTACCTTGATTTTTGTAATTTCCTTGACCTCTTTTCCAAGGATCACTCTTCCTTGCATTTTCTACATATTCTCCACAAGACATTTCAGATTTGATCTCTTTGGGTAGAGAACTGTAATATGTATGCCATCTGTGAACCTTTTTAGGATCACGACCTTTATACCTCTCATAGTATGCCATGTTGCATTTATTCAACTGACTTAGCTCTCTCACCCGCTCTATAATTTTCATGCCATCTTGCAACTTTTTAAGTTTATTATCCAAGTCAATTAAACATTCAAAGATTTCTCCCATAATTCAAATCAGCAACTTAATTTACCTTGTAGACTGGCAAGATCATGCTCTGATACCACTGTAATGTCCTCAACCAAAAATTAATATTACTCTAAGATCTAGAAATTAGATTCACAAACGCTCTACCAAATTTCACCAAAAACACCAAAACTAGCTAGCGAGTCTTGCACATAAGAAGCCAATTTCAACGAAAGATTAGAGAATGTATTGAAACTGATTTTTTCTGATATGAGAATCTTATAATCAGGTCTGAAACTGATCTATTACAGCAACAATATAAATATCTTCAAACTCCAATTTCAAAGCAAAACTTACAATGACTATTACAACCGAATACCACCAATGTCACTGTAAACACGATAAACTGATTTTGTTTGATTTCCAAATGAAAAGTACATACCATATGATCTTATACAAGATTGATAACAGCAACAAACCCCTTAGAATAAATCTAGATCACTGCAGCAACATTAATAAGCGTTGAACACAAACAATGGAAAACTACTCGAACTGTTGAAATCTTGAAACTCCAATGCAACCTCTGGATGAAGTTGCTGTATGTGAACAATGGGGTTTCGTCCACTATTCAACTAAAACTCATGGGTTTCCGTCCACAAGCCTCCAATCTCCAATGGGTTTCCGTCCACTGAAGAATTTTGCTGAACATGAAGTTCATACAATGAGAAATTGAGAAGTAGGAATAGCATAAAGATCCATTTTACCAAATATGCTTTGTATTTATCTTGTCCTTGGCCAATTTGGTGGGAAAATCAATAATTAGAAATATTACAAATTTCCGCTCCACTTTTACTTTCCAAATTTGCACTTGGTGGGAAAATTATTAATTAGAAATATTTTAATTTCTCACTCCACTCTTGCTTTCCAAATTTGCTCTTGGTGGGAAAATCATTAATTAGAAATTTTTCAATTTCCGCTTCTTGTCTCGGTGGGAAAGTCATAAATAGAAATATTTCAAACTTTCCATTATGGCACAACATCCAATTCCCCACTAATTGTTTCCAAATATTTAATTTAACATCTGAATGTCCTTTTGATATTGAAAATATTTGGACATTCATAAATATTAAATTAATTATTCCCTTTTATCTTTCTTGATTAACCCATAGAAGAATAAAATGGGTTAATATTGACCAAAAATCAATTTTTAGCAAAAGGGGACATGACAGTGTGGTTTCCCCCCTAGCCAAAAATGGGGGTTTGGGGGCTATGCCCCCCAAAATTGTTTTTTTAGAGAAAAAGAGAAGAGAGAGTGAAGTGAGCAAATGATCTTTGTATTGGGCGAAATGATGCTTTTAGGGACATTTTAGGGTGCAATTGTTTTTATAAAAACTGTCCAAAAATGCCGATTTTTGTTATTTTTTTTAGATTAGAAAAAAGAAAAATTTGATTCTAGCCGAATTTGGGCATTGGGCCTCACCAGGGCCGGTCCGAGTGGAAGAGGCTGGCCCTGCCACCTATCTCTATTCTATTTTGTACTCCTGCCCTCCCGCTGAATAAGTGTTTGAGTGATAGTTTATTATCTCTAGTCCTTCCGCTGAATAAGTGGTAGAGTTGATTTGTATTTTCATTTCTAGTCCTCTCACTGGATAAGCGGTTGAGTGATTGCTATTTTAGTTTCTTGGCTTGTCCTTGGCTAGTTTACCACCAAGTGATTTTCAATATTTCTGTCACCCACTGTATAAGCGGAAGGAGCCGGTTTGCCATCCAAGCATTGTGATATTTCCAGTTATTTGAAGCTAATGATCCCTTGAACACCGTATGCTCTCACCTTCCCATATTGGGCACTTGGTAATTAGAAAGTGGAAGGGTCACAATTTCAGCATTATTGTATTTCGATTTCCTAACCTTAACGGGTTCTTGTTGTGTTGTAACTCGAAATTAATCAACAAAAAATTGTGGGGATATTACAATGATGTGGGGGGTATAAGGGTAGTAAAGGATGGGATGGGGTATAAAGGGATAGTGAATGAAGTTTAGGATATGATGTAGGAAATGGAAGGGTAGTGGTAGGTGAAGGGTTAGGATAGGATAGGAAGGTAAGTGGGTGTGGATGTGAAAGGTAGGTGGAGGATAGGAATGGTAGGAAGTGAGGGTGGAAGGAGATGAAGGAAAATGGAGTGAAGATGGAGGTAGATGGAAGGATGGGAGAATAGAGAGAGGCATGAAGGATGTTGCGGCTAGGGAAGGTGTAAAGGATAGAGATATAAGAGATATGCCGCATGCAGATAGGTGTGAAGGATATTGGGGATATGAAGGTAAAAAGGAAGATGGAGGATGGAGGGAATGAAGTGGATAGACAGAAGGATGGAGAGGCGGACTCCCTCTCATGAAGCAACTGATATTCCAAGTTTCGCACTTTCACAAATACCTTACCAATCAATTATCATTTTTGTTGAGATACAGATTTACTTGAGGATTATCAATTACCTTAAACCTTCATCATGGAATTCATGCTTGGACACGATCTTGAAATGCATTGCATTCTCTCTCAAGTAAGAGGTTAAAAGCTCCAAATTGCTGCTAAGCTAAGCAACTAAACTAAAACAACTACTCCAGAAAACAAAAAATGTAGGGGTCCTGTTGTGAACTTTTTCGTACATCGCCCCATTGCAAATGGGGACCCTCTAATTTTCCCACTTTCTAGGGTTTTGTTAGTGCCCTGTGACCTTTTGCTGTAGTTTCACCAAGCCTTATCTAGTTTAGAGCATTTCAGGCCTTGACGAGTGAAAGTTAGTTTTTGCAAGTTATGTGATTCTGGAGTGTGAACACCACCAGAGTGCTTAGAGAGGCCAGAGGACGAAGATCGCAATTGATTTGGACGAATTTGGATAACTTTCTATTTTTAGAAAGTTTGCTTTTTGCTTTTTTTCCTATTTTTTAGGAAGTTTCGTTTTTGGCATTTTCAGCCCAATCCCCGATATGGCTAGTTTTAGAAAGTTTTCCCTATTTTATAGGGATGTCTGCTTTTTGCTTTTTCGGGATGCAAACCTAGGGTTTACACTTGCACCATTGACCAGCTTCGACCGGAACTTGAAAATTCCAAGTTTTGACCTAAAAAAGCTAAATCCCTAGATTTTAGGCTTTTTGCTTTTTTGGGATGCAAACCTAGGGTTTACACTTGCACCACTGACCAGCTTCGACCGGAACTCGAAAATTCCAAGTTTGACCTAAAAAAGCTAAATCCCTAGATTTTAGGCTTTTTGCTTTTTTGGGACGCAAACCTAGGGTTTACACTTGCACCACTGACCAGCTTCGACCGGAACTCGAAAATTCCAAGTTTTGACCTAAAAAAGCTAAATCCCTAGATTTTAGGCTTTTTTCTTTTTCGGGATGCAAACCTAGGGTTTACACGTGCACCACTGACCAGCTTCGATCGGAACTCAAAAATTCCAAGTTTTGACCTAAAAAAGCTAAATCCCTAGATTTTAGGCTTTTTTTTGCTGCTTTAGACGATCCACCTTAACATGGATTTCAAATTTCAAGTTAATCCAGTTAAATTTGATTAAGCTGCGAAATTTTGAAATTTTTCTAAAAATCTTCTAAGTCTGGCTAACAAAGGGTTTTGCAGGTACAAATGAGGCTATCCAGAAGTCCGCCATGTGTTGAAGAGGCCATGATGGCCAACACTCTAAAGTCCGCCCATGAGGGGATGTGTTGAAGACCGCCTTGCATGGAGCAACCATCAAAGTCCGCCATGTATGCATTGGAGGTCATGTAGGAGGCACCACCAAAGTCCGCCACTGTCTTGCAGGTCATGTGGGAGACACCTTCAAAGTCCGCCCAAGCATGTGGAGAGATAGAAGAGCCAAGTCTGAAGTCCGCCAAGGTTAGGAGGGTCAAGGTGAAGGAGCCTCCACCAAAGTCCGCCATAGGTTAGGGAGCCATGTAGGGGACACCACCAAAGTCCGCCCAAGCAAGAGGAGGGATGCCTAAAGTCCGCCCAAGTGATGGAGGAGCTATCCTTAAAGTCCGCCACACCTTAGGAGGCCATGAAGGAGCTAACACCAAAGTCCGCCCAAGGTGGAGAGCTATCCAAAGTCCGCCAAAGAGGGATGTTGCTTGAAGTCCACTTAGGGGATGGGTTTAAAGTCCGCTAAGGTGGGAGCCTAGCCTAAAGTCCGCCACACCTAGAGAGGCCATGAAGGTGCTATGCTCAAAGTCCGCCCAAGATGAAAACAACTCATTAAAAGTCCACCTATGCATTGAAAAGTCAAACAAAATCAACAAGATGCCAGTGATGTCACAAAATCCACTGGGATTTCAAAATTAAATCCAAAATGAAGAAAATATCTAAAAATCCTCAAAATAAATCCAAAATGGAAAGTTTTTTTTTGGAAAAAGAGAATATTGAGGAATATTGGAAAATTATTGAGATATTAATTCAAAATGGAAAGTTTTCTTTGAAAGGGAATATTGGAGAAGTGATGAATATCTTCAAACTTAAATCAAAATGGAAAGTTTTTTTTTTAAATTAGAAGTATGAGTTGGATGATTTTAGGGATTTTACTTGAAGATTTAACCTTGTCTACAAATACTTCATTATCAACTTCATTATTACACCAAGAAGTTCAAAGTTACTAAGGAGAGCTTAGTAAAGATGTCAGTTTGAAGATCATCTGGAGAAAATTCTAGATATTGCTGGAAGTGGGACAATGTTTTTTGGCAGAAGGTTTACAGATTTTTGGAGAAAGGCAACTAGTACGAGGAATAATCATCCAAACTTTTCTGAATTTTCTGAATATTTTGGAGAAAATTCTAGCCTTACTTCTATCCAAGTCAGAGGTGAAATAAAAATTGTGAATTTTCTGAATATTTTCCAGAATTTAATAAATGATTTTTTTGAAAGTTTTGTAGGAAGAAAATCATTTTTTATGGCTAAGCATGAAATTTTTTTGAAAGTTTTGGCACTTGGTGGTAACCACAACCAGCCTTAAGACTGAGGGTTTTAAGGTGAAAAATCGATTTTTATGGCTAAGTATGAGAATAAAAAAAAAATGGAAAATTTTCCAACACTTAGCCATTTTGCAGCCCCGTTATTTTCAAAACTTTGCAAATCATTTTCTAACTTTAAAATTTCCATTGTTTGCCTGCAGGCCCTAGACATTATGAAATTCTAGGTAGACAAAGATGCTCCTCCAGAGTCGAGGGTGACTTCAAAGTGGAAGAACATCAGCGAGACGAACCTCGGACACATCAATCTGAGGGAGTTTAAGAAGCGAATGTTTGGTTTGGACAACCTTGTGCCTACACCATTGCGCGAAAAATGATGAAGAGTGGTATCGTGCACACTGCTGGCTTCCTCCCTACCATGTAGTGCAACGAACTAGTAGTTGAATGTGCCAAACATTACAACCCCATCAGTAAGGACATTGTTGCACTTGATGGAAGAGTGTTGGCAAACGTCAGCGATGAGGCCATCAGAGAGGCCTTCAAGATCCCCGAGTACCACAACACAGTATATATGACAAAGGATGAAGCTAACAATCTGTACCACGACCACCTAGAGGAATATGATGCCATAGTTAACCACTCCCTGGCTAGACAAGCCGAGGAAGGGCGCCTCCAAACTCCAGAGAAAGAGCCTAGTGCGAGCATACTTCAAGGAGGACATTGGGGACATGATTGTCCTGCTCAATAGATTAATAGGGAATCCTCAGGGAGCTCCATTCGAACCCTAGATGTATTATTTCATTAATGAAATAATCAATGGAGTAAAAATGATAGACTGGGCCCGGATGATCAGCGACAACCTAGACAGCCAGCTA
Source organism: Cryptomeria japonica (assembly GCF_030272615.1). Taxonomy (NCBI): domain Eukaryota; kingdom Viridiplantae; phylum Streptophyta; class Pinopsida; order Cupressales; family Cupressaceae; genus Cryptomeria; species Cryptomeria japonica. The sequence goes on from NC_081412.1 coordinate 252,855,982, forward strand.
AGAAACCTGGAGACGAATAGGACTTTCTTCATGAGTTCTTACTTATTTTATTCCTTGGCCAGGACCTACAGGTACAGAGGTCTCACTTGCAGAGGAGAAGTTGGGAACAAGGAGAACCAATTTCCAGTGTACGATTGCTATCCCAGCTCCACATGGAGGAGAAATTCCATTTTAAAAGAGTGAATGATACCTTCCTGATGCACATCACCCGAACACTTCAAGGTGGCTTGCACCAGAGGCTCTCTCAAGAGTCTATGGACTTCATTGGTCGGTTCGGGTGTTGGTACATACAATATCCAAAATTCTCTTACCTCCGAATTCAGGGATTCTCTGGGCCTCCATACAAGCTTCCAGCTTACCCTACCAACTGAGTGGTGTTGCTCGAGGTTGTGAGACATTTGGAGGAGTATATAGTGATTCAAAGGGATAAGAAGAAGAAGGCAGGGACGTCCTCACTTACAATTGGTAATGGGCTGGAAACATGTCCATTATCACAGGCTGCAGCCACCGCTGGGAAGGAGCTGGCCTGGTATCCCTTCTATCAATACAAGGCAAGAAAAGATTTCGATCCATTCCATAGGATAAAGAAGATCGAAGGAACAACGTTTGAGCACCGACTGGATCTAGAAGACTACTGGGCTAATGCAGCTGATAGCTTCGAGATCAAGAAGAGATTCTGGTCAAGAATCCCGTTGGGTATGGTGAGAGCGACATAAGTATTCAGAGTTGTCGATCAAGTAGAAGAAAGCCTAGAACTTTAGCAGCCGGGCTTCGAGAAGATGAAGAATGACCCCCTAGTCCTAATAGATTGGACAGAGGGAGAGAAATCAGATCTAGCAGACCTCATGAGGTCGGTGGTTGAGTATTCAAGATGGTGGGCATTTGAAAAGACAAAACAGTTGAAGGCCAAAGGTGTGACCTTGACTTATGAATTAATGGGAGTAGATGATACTCTATCCGTCAATCCTTGTACCTCCGCCTGTGATGCTCGAAATCTAGAAAGTGTTGGGTCTCGAAAGAGGAAGGAGTTGGGTGGAAGCTCCACAAAGGTCACACGGAAAAGGGCTGTAGGTGAGAGAAGAGAATCCAGCGAAAGTCACTCCATCTTGAGTGCTGCTTCCATTGCGCCTGATCAAAGTGCAACTGGGGAGCAAGAAATGAACATCTGTGCGATTGATAATGAAGTAACAGTGCTTTCCCAGCCAGTTGAGGAAGTAGTGAAAGAGGTCTTCCAAAGCCCAAACAGAGAGCAAGTTGAAGCACCTACAATCTTCTTGGATGGCATACCAGCGAACCCAGGAGAGGCAGATGATGAGTTCGATCGGAGCACTGTAGAACAATCAACCATTCCAGATTGGCTGAGAGCAAGGATAAAGGCCAAGGTTCCCAAAAAGGCCCACTCAACCGAGGAGGTCACCGCAGCATTCCTGGAGAAGGTGAATGAACCCGCTATAGCTAAACCACCCAAACCCGCCAGGAATTTTTCCCTGATTCAGAGAGACAGTGCCGGATTCAGGACAGTCCAGATAGTGGTGCCCAAAGAAGGGAAGACTAGGGACAATGTCACCGCAGATGATTACAAGGTTAGCACCATAGAGATGGGTAAGCCTACCCAGGACCAAGAGATCCAATATTTTGATGACTCCTGCAATGTTCTGAAGACGAGGCTGGCTCATGAAAAGGAAAAGAGGAAGAAAGTGGAAGAAGAGAACCAATAGTGGAAGAAGTATGTTCTCCATCTTACCAGCCCACTCAACCGTGAAGTCCCGGCTACTCCTCCACAGCCTCTTCAGCAAGGATCAATGAAGGACTATGATGATATGAAGGGCTCATACACTCAAGAAAAGGAATGGATTTCAGACGCTTTGGTGCGTGCTGACACCCTGGTGGAAAACTTAGTATCGGCACACGAGGCAACTTCTTTGTTGATTGACCGTATCCAGGATCTAGCATCCAATTGGGAAGAAGTGGATGAAATTCAGAATGAAATACTCCCTCATCTGAAGGTTATCCGAGGCATGTCAAAGAGAAGCTTAGTGGATGCAGGCATCATACAGACAGGAGACAAGTACGACTTTGGCACATGGTACTATACTTTGGTCACTCGGATTGAAGTTTTGAAGAAATTCGAGACCAAGTGCTTTGAGTCAGAGGCAAGTGTTAGAGACATCCTGGGCAAGGTATTCCGTGTGGCGTCAGAGATCTGGAAGAAGGAAAGCCTAAGGGATAAGCATTTACAAGCAGAGAACCTGAGAGCCAGGATTCAGGCGAGCTTCTTCAGGGATTCAGGGATGATTGACAAAAGCGATCTTTCAAAGATTGCAAACTTCCTCTCCATCGATGACAACTTCCTCACCCAAGCAGTGGAGTGGGAAGGCATCCTTGCCACATGTGCTGATGATGTGGACCTCATCGACTTCTAGATTGGCGGTTTGCCAAGTGTCACCATGGAGGAGGTCAAGCTCATTGTGTCCAGATACATTGAATCTCTGAAAGAGGAAAGTGGCCACTCACCTCAGTGAAATTAGCAGCTGCGCCACTTGTCACTCTTTCATTTGTTTGAACTGATAGTATTTCGGGAAACCCTAATTAGGGTTTAGGACTTTCAATCTTGGCCCTTGATTGCTGTTTGATCTCGGCCATTCTTTTATTGTGGAGAAACTATATAAGGTTGTCTCCTCTCATTTGAAGAGGTGAGGTTTTTGATGTATTGTTGCTTAAGGTCATTTCCAGATAATATATTGCATGTGCACTGCTTTGTAATCTCTATTATTTGAATGATTTGCATGGTTTCAATTGCCTCAACACTTAGTTAAAATTTATCTAGATTTGCTTTCATTGTTGTTAATTTGAATGAAGGATTTGATAAGTATCAATTGATGGTGTATCTCCGCTCATACTTTTGTAAATGGATGATTTCCATTCTACCGTGCAAAGTTAGTCTGAGCCCATCCCCTGTGCATCCCAACATCTCGATCATAAGCACGACCCATTGAAGATTGCACTGGCCTTGTGTAGTTGTCCCTAATGTGGCGAAGCAAGGTTTGGTTTCTCGAGAGCACCCAGTTGATACCGTCTCCAGAGTTCGTAGGTTTAGATTAGCCTTCTCAAACCCTATCTCTTTTTCCCTTTCTTTTGAAAGTCTAAATCCCAAAAAATCCCCAAAAAAAGAAGAAGAGCCTAAAATTGCTAAATCCATCTAAGTTCAAGATACTTGTCAACGTAAGTCCCCCTTGAAATTCCAGCATACACTACCCAAGAAGCTATTCCACTAAAGTCGCTTGTTCCCACATATAGACCTTGGAATCAGTAGTGGTTTTTCAGGAGAGGATAGAATGCCTTCGGGTATCCTATCCTAATGTTCGGTAGATGATAAAACGGACACCAATAGGTTCCCATTTTCAATGGGGTGATGTGTGAAAATGTCACAACAAATATGAAATTGTTTGGAGAGTTCTTTTCATGGGCTTGGAGGACGGAATCCCTCTTTGCTAACAATCTCTACACTGTTGGAAGACATAGTTTGGGGATTTAATTGGGTATTAAGGTAAAATTTGATTATTATTTAGTTGTTCATTTCCCATTCAAGGGAGTCGCAGACATTCAGAAGAACGATTTGGGTTGTGTTTGAAGTATATTGTTGTTCACCATTTCCAATTAGCTGGTTGTGCTTGATGATAAATTCCAGAATTTATTGCTCTTCATTCTTAGCTATTCATATCAGTTTGGAGGGCGATTCAAGGTATTTGGCTGGTCATATCTATTTTTGGTCTCATTGCTGCAAAAGTTTTATGTTCATGCTAGCCGTTCCATGTAGAAGATTGACTAGATGGTAGGAAGATTGTATGCACTTAAGGCTGATTTTATAGTTATTTCTTAGTTTGCTGGATATGAACTCCTGGAGGAACAATATCTTGTTGTTGTGTAGATTTATTACTGCTGTGATAGTTCAAAGCCCAGCCGTACCAAACTGGAGATTGTTGTTGTAGCTGCTTGGAGTTTGATACAATGTAAAAGCTGGAAACATGTAATAGAGACCTCTTCTCCAGTGCTATTGATCAGGGTATGTTAGTAATTGGTTGTATATTCATCCTCCATTGGAATTCTGTCAAAAGTGTGAGAAAATTTGCATTTTTCAGATTTGTTAGTAATTCTGGAACTTATTTACTAAATTATTTTCTAAGTCATATGATTTATATGAATGTTGTAGGTCAATCTTTGTAGTTTCAAAATATTGTTATTTGTTCCTCTTGGCACTTTATAAACCATTTCAAACAAGAAGCAACTTCATCATTCTAACCTCCATAAAAAAAAGGAGACCAAGAGACTGTCGGCAATGTGGTATTTCAATCTATTTATGTCACGTATGCCACGTGATTCTGAACTGAGTTTTCTTGTACGGTGGTTGTACTATGCTCTCTTGTCATACGGGTCCGTACAATGCTTCACTAGAATTCCCAAATCTGGTGTCCAATTCCTTACGGACCTTGCAAAAATTCCTTCTTAGCTCCGTATGCTCAAACTTTGTATGGACTTCTGTTCTTCTTTTCATGCAAATTCCTTCCGCCTTCGTACGAAGCCTTGCACACTGTGCCGTATAGACTTCTGCTGTCTTCATACGGTCTGCTTCAACCTCCGTATGGATTTATGATCTCGTGTTTTTGGCTTCCGTACGAAATCTGTCTTTAGTATGGATTGTTAACTCCCTCCTCCCGTTGACCTGTACGGCTCCATACGGTTGTCCACCCTTGCTTGATTTGCTTTCCGTACGGGTGATTTTCCGCACCCCTTATACTTGATTCTGCTTTCCATACGGATTTGTACGCGTCATTTCTCTCCTGTTGTACGGATATGTATGGATGATTTTCTTCCTGCCGTACGAAAGTGTATGGACTTTTGCCTCCTATTGCTTGTACGGTAAATGACATGCTATTTGCACGACCCCTTGTGTACATAAATAGCCTTGTGGCCAATCTTCGTGCTCTTTGTACGGTGTATGGAATTCCTACTATGCGTTTTTGTCTTTGCTTGTATGGTTCCTTCTTTTTAATTTTTTTCTCTCAACTACATGCTTTTTAACAATACACTTCCATACAATTCGACTCTGTACAGCTATGATTTCCTTCCGTGCAGGTTCCCTTGTTTATACAACTCTTGTTCTTCCTTCATGGGATTTTCCTTTCCATTTTTATCTTCGTACTATCAGATGTATCATTCATAACTTTACATTCTTTCATCAGTTGCTCTTCACGAAGAGTGGTAGGTTCAAGAAAATTGCATGTTGGTGATAATACCTCATAGTCCTCCATTTGCCAGTGGAATCGTCCATTCAGGGAATTCGTCTCATCTTCAGAGCAATATTGCACTTCATCGTTGGGTTCCATGCCTTTTCCACCCTCAGACTCTGAGTCGAAGGATGCCACCTCTTCACTCACCCTTGGTTCCTCAAGTCAATGACGTGCTTCCTCCCATCACTCTTAATCGAGAGTGTGTTGCACTTCCAATTATGATTTTCCTTGGCAATAATCAACCATCCCCTCCTGAGGAGTGTGTCGTACGCCTTCTTCTGTAATGGGATGACTACAAAGTCCAAGAAAAATTGTTGTGTCCTGTTGTGACCTTTTCCACACATCGCCCCATTGCAAATAGGGACCCTCTCTTTTCCTGCTTTCTAGGGTTTTTGTTAGCTTCCCGTGGCCTTCCGCTTCAGTTTTGCCAAGCCTTGCTTAGTTTTGAATTTGAACGGTTCGAGTCATAGTGATTGAAAGTTAGTTTTTGCAAGCCAAGTGATACCAAAGTCCGGATACTGTCAAAGTGCCTAGAAAGGCCAAAGGACGAAGATCACAATTGATTTGGATGAATTTGAACAACTTTCTATTTTTAGAAAGTTTGCTTTTTTGCTCTTTCCTTTTTTTAAGGAAGTTTTGTTTTTGGCATTTTTAGCCCAATCCTCGGTATGGCTATTTTTAGAAAGTTTTCCCTATTTTTTAGGGATGACTGCTTTTTTCTTTTTCGGAGTGGGGACCTAGGGTTTGCACTAATACCACTGACCTACTTCGATCGCGATCAAGAATTTCCAAGTTTTGACCTAAAAAGCTAGTTTCCTACATTTTAGGGGTCATGATGCTTTAGATGGTTTGCCTAAACGTGGATTTCAAATTTCAAGTCAATCTGGGTAAAATTGGTAAAATTGTGAAATTTTGAAATTTTTCAGGTCTGGCTAATGAATGATGTTGAGTGTTATGGCAGGTGATGAAAACTCCGCCCAAGGTGCTAGCGATGGAGGTGTCTTCAAAGTCCGCCATGCTTGTTGAAGGTAGTCAAAAGTCTGCCCAAGCATGATGATGGAGGTCATTCAAAAGTCCGCCCAAGTTGAAGCCTTCAAAGTCCGCCCTTGAAGCATGTCTCCCAAAACTCCGCCCTATGCATTGAAGGCACCAAAAGTCCGCCCTCATGAAAAGTGAAGAAACTCTGCCATGTTGGAGGGAACACCAAAGTCCGCCATGCTTGAGAAAGGTCATCAAAAGTCCACCTTGAAGAGGGAGCACAAAACTCCGCCCTCCTTGATGTCTCATGAAAGTCCGCTCTCCTTGATGCCTTCCAAAGTCCGCCATCCTTGGTGATAGACCAAAAGTCCGCCCTTGGAGATGGTTTCAAAAGTCCACCTAACCAAGGTATGATGATGTCATGGAGAGATGCCTCCAAAGTCCGCACTAGGAGTGGTCTCTAAACTCCGTCATCCTTGTTGGAGGGATGTCAAAAGTCCGCCCATGATAGTGTGCAAGCCTCTTAAGGCCTCCCAAAACTCCGCCTTAGAGGTTGTCTCTTCAAACTCTGCCCTATGGGATGATACCTTCAAACTCCGCCTTGAGGAGGTAACCCAAAAGTCTGCCTTAAGGAGGTAACCCAAAAGTCTGCCTTGGAGAGGTCATCCAAACTCCGCCTTGTCTAGAGTCATTCAAAGTCCGCCTTGGTGAGAGCCAACAAGGTAAGCATGAGAGCCTAACAATGGGAAGCCTTCCAAAAGTCCGCCCTATGAATGGGATGAAAGAAGTTTAAGGCAAACAAACATGATGATAGAGGTCATAACACTCCGCCCAAGCATGAAGTTGAAGCCTCTAAACTCCGCCCAGGCATAAAGTTGAAGTCTCGAAACTCCGCCCTACTCTTGGAAGTCAAACAAACTCAACAACAAGTTCAAAATTGAATTCAAATGCTAGTGATGTCATCGAATCTTCCTAAAATTTGAACTTCTAACTAATTTAGAAAGTTGAAAAAAGAGATTTTCAAAGATCAGTGAGCTGGGAAATCAAAATGGAAACTCGAGGTGGAACTATGAATCAAAATTAGAAAGAAGATATTCCCAAGGTTTAAGTTGAATTTAGAAACATGAGTTGGATGGTGTGCACGTGTTTCTAATTGTGAAATCAACTTCATTACAAATACATTCTTTGTTTCTTCATTCTTACACCAAGAAGTTCGAATTTTCTGAGCAAGCATTGAGAAGTATTTCGCAGATTGAAGTTTATTTGGAGGAAAATCTTGGTATTGCTTGTAGTTTGGGCGAGATTCTTGAGGAATTCTGATTTTCTTATCAAAGAATCCGCAGATTTTGGAGTGGAACTAGCTGGTAGAAGGCAGAGTTGTCATTTTTTCTGAGTTTTTCTATCTTTTAGCCTTATTCTCATTCATTCGAAGGTGAAGTTGGATTTAAAATGCAGATTTATTGCATTTTTCTGAGTTTTCCAGATTCGTTTATGAGAAAAAGTCATTTTGTTGACTAAATGGAATGAAAGTTTTAAAGTTATAACACTTGGTTTGTTGGATTACAATCGTAAATGTCCTTAGGTTGAATTGTTTACATGTGAAAAATCGATTTTTGTGGCTAAGTATGAAAATGAAATAAATCTCCAAGCACTTAGCCATTCGCAGCCTCGATTTTCTTTAATTCGAGAACTAATTTCTAACTTAAGCTTCATGTTTACTTGCAGATTTTAGGCACGATGAAATTCCAAGTGGACAAGGATGCTCCTCCTGAGTCGAGAATGACCTCAAAGTGGAAGAATGTTAGCGACACTAACCTCGGGCACATCAATATGAGGGAATTGAAGAAGCGGATGTTTGGTTTGGATAACCTTGTACCTACCATGACCGTGCGAAAGATGATGAAGAGTGGCATCGTGCATGCTGCCGGTTTTCTCCCTACCATGCAGTGCACTGAGTTAGTAGCTGAATGTGCTAGGCATTACAACCCTGCCAATACGGATATTGTCGCACCAGATGGGAGAGTGTTGGCAAACATCAGCGATGAGGCCATCAGGGAAGCCTTTAGAATTCGAGAGTATCATAATGCTGTGTACGTAACCAAGGATGAAGCTGATCACTTGTATCAGGATAATTTGGAGGAGTATGATGCCATTGTCAATCATTCCTGGTTGAACAAGCCAAGGAAAGGTGCCTCCAAACTACAAAGGAAGAGCTTGGTGAGGGCGTACTTCAAGGAAGATATTGGAGATATAATTGTCCATCTAAATAGGATAATGGGGAATCCTCAAGGTGCTCCATTTGAGCCTTGGATGTATTATTTTATAAATGAAATAATGAATGGATTTAAGATGATAGACTGGGCTCGAATGATAAGTGATAACTTGGACAGCCAACTGAAGAATATGGAAGCAAATAAGACCTTCTTCATGAGCTCGTACTTGTTGTATTCCCTGGCTAGAACCTACAGATATAGAGGCCTCGCCTACAGAGGGGAAGTGGGAAACAAGGAAAATCAGTTTCTCGTCTATGACTGTTATCCCCAGCTTCACATGGAAGAAAAGTTCCATTTCAAGAGGGTGAATGACACATTTCTCATGCACATCACACGGACGCTGCAAGGTGGACTACATCAGAGACTCTCTCAAGAGTCTATGGACTTCATCAGTAGATTCGGATATTGGTATATCCAATACCCGAAGTTCACTTACATAAGAATTCAGGGGTTTTCCGGATCTCCTTATAAGCTCCCAGCTTATCCTACCAACTGAGTCGTGCTACTGGAGGTTGTAAGGCAATTTGAGGGATATATGGCAGTTCAAAGAGATAAGCAGAAGAAGGCAGGAACCTCCTCTTTCACGATTGGAAATGGGTTAGAGACGTGCCTGTCATCACAAGCCGCTGCCACTGCTGAGAAAGAGTTGGCTTGGTACCCTTTTTACCAGTACAAAGCAAGAAAGAATTTTGATCCATTCCATAAGATTAAAAGGGTTGAAGGGATGGCATTTGAGCACAGAGCTGATTTGGAAAATTATTGGGCTAACGCAGCCGATAGTTTCGAGATCAGGAGGAGATTTTGGTCAAGGATTCCCTTGAGCATGTTAAGGGCAACAAAGGTATTTAGAGTTGCTGATCAAGTAGAAGACAACCTTGAGCTTCAGCAGCCAGGTTTTGAAAAAATGAGGAATGAGACAGTAGCCTTGATCGATTGGTCAGAGGGAGAGAAATTAGATCTAGCAGACCTTATGAGGTCGGTGGTCGAGTACTCTAAGTGGTGGACATCTGAGAGGATGAAACAATTGAAGTCTAAAGGTGTGGCCCTAACCTATGATTTAATGGGAGTAGATGACTCTTTGTCCTCCAACCCTTGTATCTTTGCAGGCAATGCTCAGAATCTAAAGAGCATTGGGTCCCGGAAAAGGAAGGAATTAGTTGGAGGCTCTGGAAAGGTCAGAGGAAAGAGGATTGTCGGGGAGAGACGGGAGTCCAATGAAGTTCATTCCATCCTGAGTGCCGCGTCTGCCGTGCCATATCAAAATGCAGTTGAAGAGCAAGATATGGACACGTATATGGTGAATACTGAAGCGAGAGTGCCTTCTCCTTCAATTGAGGAAATAATGAAAGAAGTTGTTCAAAGTCCAGATAGGGAACAGGTTTCAAATGCAGCCACAGAAGTTGAAGAGCCTGAGCCCCTAGTAGTTTTCCTCGATGGTATAGTTACTGGACAGGGAAGGGCAGATGATGGGTTTGATCAAAACAATGTGGAGTAGTCAACCATTCCTGATTGGTTGAGGGAAAGGATAAGGGCCAAGGTCCGTAAGGAAACCCATTCTGAAGAGAATACAACAACATTTCTGGAAAAGGTGAATGAACCAGTAATAGTCAAGCCACCGAAGCCAGCCAGAAAATTCTCTTTGATCCAGAGGGATAGTGCAGGGTTTCGGACAATTCAGATAGTTGTGCCAAAGGAAGGGAAAAATCGGGACAATATTGCCCTAGAGGATTATAAGATCACAACTATAGAGGTGGGTAAGCTTACCCAAGACCAAGAAGTCCAGTACTTTGACGACTCCTGCAACTCCCTGAAGGCGATTCTAACCTAGGAGAGGGAGAAAAGGAAGAAGGTAGAGGAAGAGAACCAGCAATGGAGGAAATATGTTCTCCATCTCACTCGGTCACTCAACCATGAGATACCAGTCACTCCTCCGTAGCCTCTTCAGCAAGAGTCAATGAAGGATTACGAAGACATGAAGGACACATTCACACAGGCCAAGGAATGGATTTCAGACGCTTCGACACGTGCTGACACACTTGTAGAAAATTTAGTATCAGCACATGAGTCGGCCTCTTCATTAGTCACCCGAATCCAGGACCTAGTTGCAAATTGGGAAGATGTTGAAGAAATTCAAGATGAAATACTCTTGCAATTGAAGGCTATCCGAGGCTTGTCAAAATGGAGTTTGGTGGATGCAGGTGTTATACAGGCTGGGGATAGATATGACTTTAACACCTGGTATTATGCTTTAGTCACCGGGATTGAAGTCCTGAAGAAATCCGAGACTAAGTGCTTTGAGACAGAGGAAAGTGTCAGGGAAATTTTGAGTAAGGTGTTTCGTGTAGCATCAGAGATCTGGAAGAAAGAGAGTATAAGAGAGAAGCACTTGCAGGCAGAGAACCTGAGAGCTAGGATTCAGTCGAGTTTTTTCAAAAACTCGGGGATGATGGATAAGGGCGATCTTTCAAGGATTGCAAGTTTTCTCTTCATTGACGAGAACTTTCTTGCCCAAGCAGTTGAGTGGGAAGGCACCCTCGCCACATGTACTGATGATGTGGACATCATCGACTTCCAAATAAGCAACTTGCCAAGTGTCACTATGGAGGAGGTCAGGCTCATCATGTCCAGATACATCGAATCTGCAAAAGGGGAAACTGGACACTCACCTTAGTGACAATAGCAGCTGTGCCACATGTCACTTTCTCATTCTTTCAAACTAATAGAGTTTTGGGAAACCCTAATGAGGGTTTGTAGCTTTCAATCTGGGCCCTTGATCATTGTTTGATCTCAATCGTTCATTTATTTTTGAAAAACTATATAAGGCTACCTCCTCTCATTTGGAGAGGGTGAGGTTTCTGACATAATATATTGCATGTGTGCTTTCTCTTAAGGCTTTGTAATCTCTATTGTTTGAATGATTAGCATGGTTTCAAGTTCCTCAACACTTAGTTAAAGTTAATTTAGATTTGCTTTCATGTTATTAGAATTGAATGAAGGATTTGATAAGTGTTAATTGACGGTGTATCTCTGCTCATACTTTTGGTGAATGGATGATTTCCATTTCACTGTGCAAAGTTAGTCTGAGCCTATCCTCTGTGCATGCCAACATTTCGATCATAAGCACAACCCATTGAAGATCGCACCCGCTTTGTGTAGTTGTCCTCAGTGTGGCGAAGCAAAGTGCGGTTTCCTGAGAGCACCCAGTTGATACCGTCTCCGGAGTTCGTAGGATTAGATCAGCTTTCTCAAACCGTATCCCTTTTTCCCTTTTTGAAAGTCTACATCCTGGAAAATCTTTAAAAAAAAAAAAGAGAGCCTAGAATTGCTAAATCCATCTAAGTCCAGCAGCTTCAAAGACAATTGTTAACGTAAGTCCCCCTTGAGATTTTCAGCAAACACTACCCGAGTAGCTATCCCACTAAAGTCGTTGTTCGCAAACATAGACCTTGGAATTAGCATTGATTTTTCAGGAGAGGATAGAATACCTTCGGGTATCTTATTCTAATGTTTGGTAGATGATAAAACAAACACCAGCATGTCCCAATCGTTACTTTTTGTGCCATCAATGTTTCCAACGGTTGGATGCCGAGCTGGTCCGCACCTACCAAATGGAAGGTTGGTGGCTGGAGCGTCGGCTTCCCCAGACATTTCCAGGTGTCTTGTGGCAGTACGTTTACTCCAAAGCCTCCATCAACAATGGTGTTTGTCAGCTTTTGGCGCATTATTTCCATCTCCACAACAGTCAGCTTCCTCCCAATGCTCACCGTTAGCAACATTGTATCGCTGACCTCATTCCCTTCGGGTGGTGGTTTTCCCGTCAGTTCCTCCTCTTGTGGCTTACATTGTTTCTAGATGACTGTGTCATCACTGTCTCTGTTGGCAATTGCCATTCTCAGTTGCGACATAGTTTGAAGGTTTGCCACCTTGATGGGTATGGTTGCTTATAGCACCTGTCGGACTATATTCTTCTCTGATTCCTGTAGTTCCATTGGAGGTTACTCGTTCCTTCGCTAGCACTTGTTCTACTTCAGCTCTTCCTTTTCGGAATTGTTCCTTTGTCATACAAGAGTCCAAATGCATCCCCTTCTTCGCCTGTTCTCTCGTGATTGCTAGCACTGCCTCCTCTTGTTCTGCCACATCCAGCATATTAATACCCTTTTGCTTTGGACAGTTGGTGTCTTCATAGTCACCTGGGCCACACCATTTGCGCAATAATTGTACATTGTCTTTCTTATTCTAGCAATCTCTTGCAAAGTGTCCCCATTCACTACATTGTTGGCATTGTATGATAGGACATCCTCTAGAGTCGTACTGTATTTGGTTTCGCGCTCGTTGATTTCCATAACCGCTTGGCGATACATTTTGTGATTTCGATGGGCTGGACTCTCTCTATGTGAAGAGTACTTGTGTACTTCTCATCTTCAAATAGTATGGGCAGTCCTTGATTGCATGCCCCAGCACTTGGCAAATCTCACAAAACATATTTCTAGGACAATTACCTTTCGTGTGCCCCTCAATTTTGCACTCAGTATACCATAGTCCATTACTTTATTGGTTCCTTTCTCAACCTTCAATTCTTTCATCATTCTCAACATATCTCGTCAAAGGGCTCGTACGATTTTGGATTCTTTGTCACTGCCACCTTTGGTGCTCTCGTCATTGTCGGTCTTCTCCCCTTCGGAGGAGGTTTTTTTTCACTCTTGATGTCCATCACCCGATTGTAAGCATCAACGTATGAGGACGGAGGCACTACTTTCATCTTCTTGTGTAGTGAGGGTATCAATCCCTTCGTGAACAACCTCTTCTTCAACCCATCGGCTGGCTGGTTCTCCATCTTGTTCAACAGTTCTTTGAGCCTATGGTTGTGAGCGCGTACACTCTCATTTTTTCCTTGCTTGGTATTATAGATTTCGGCCATGATCTCATTGTCATCCGTCAGGAGTTTGAAGTCCTCCTGGAAGGCCTTCTTCAGATCACTCCACCTCGTCTTGTGCTAGGCATCGAGGTCTGTGTACCAGTCAATGGCGATCCCCCGAAGGGTGATGGGAAATGCCTTCAACCAGTAGTCCTTGTCATCTTGGCCACTCATTTCCCATATTGTTATACATGTCTTACAATGTCGTATGGGCTCCTTTGATCCATCCCCCGTGAACTTCGGCAATTTCTGCTTCGTGTTCATCATTGTTTTCACTCGGAAGGTACCATGTGTATTCGCCTTGTGTGTTGAACTGGGTGGACTGTTTCGACCGCTACGTCCTGGTGCTTTCCCTACACTCTCGGCCATGTAGGTGTCATCTACACGTCCACCTTCAGCGTCCCCCACACTTCGAGTACTTCCAGGTGTGTCGGACCTAGGTGGACTGTTCCGACCGCTACATTTTGGTGCTTTCCTTGTACTCTCAGACGCGCATGTGTCCTCTACACATCCACCTCCAGCGTCCCAACACTCCGGGTACTTCTAGGCTCCGACTCGTCTATGTGCTCCCTCTGGCCAAGGGTCTGTGGATCACCTAATCGCTTGGTCTTGACCACCCTATGGCCTCTTCTCACCTATACTGGGGTCTACGAGCGTGAATCACTCAAGGCTGACCCGATTTCTTTTAAGGCAACTACGCCAAAATGTTTACCGCTACAACTGGTAAATTAAATACAAAAAATAATAATGTACATAACAATGCATACTAGACACAGTAGTAAAATATATCTTTATTCACACATGCAATTATTACTGAGAAGAGACCAAAGATGGTTGGCCAAGGATTACAATAGATTCCACAATACCGTACTACTTTCCTTGGCAGTGCACAACATATTTAAAGGAGCCGACGATTGCCGAGAGGTACACAACCGTCAACCAACTGACACCTAACTACTCGAGAGTGACAAGCCACTTAATACAATTAATTAATACATTACCGGATAACAAATATTATCAAATATAACCATAGGAATTTTATGTCTTCTACAAGTTTGTTTTGTCTAATATTTATACGTATTTAATTTATTTGTGATAGGTCTCCTTATTGGTAGAGCATGGTTGATGCCATCGCTATTTGTGGGGTGGGGTTCAAAGCCCCTTTTGATTATGAGTTAAGTGGCCAAAATTTGACAGATACGGTGGTTGATGTAAAAGCCACATTAGAGGACCCACGAGAGATATGGAAGAGGAAGGGTTGCACCATCATGACAGATGGTTGGACTGATAGGAGAAACAGAACGCTCCTAAATTTTCTTGTTTCTTCTGCAGGTGATTGAATAACTTGAATTTGATTTAATGACTAGTATTTTATTTTTAATTTAAGATTTATTGAATGATCATTGATCATTGATTTTGCTTTGTTTTTAAATTTCAGGTGGCACCATGTTTCTGAAGTCCATTGATGCTTTTGTACATTCTAAAAATCCCACTTACCTATGTGAGGTTATAGAGGAGGTCATATATGAAGTGGGTGATGAGAATGTAGTACAAGTGGTGATCGATAATGCAACAAATTATGCTGTTGCGGGTAAGCTTTTGATGGAGAGGTACCCATCTATATTTTGGTCTCCATGTGCCGCCCATTGCATTGACCTCATGTTGAAGGACATTGGAAAGATTTTCGTGGATCAGGACATGTGTAGAGAAGGCAAAAGATATTTGCAAATATGTATACAATCATGCATGGGTCCTTAACCTAATGAGGCAATACACAAGGCAAAAGGAGTTGGCTTGTCCTAGAATCAGTAGATTTGCCATTAACTTCATCACACTGCAATCCTTGATTCGAAGTAACGCAACTTTGAGACATATGTTTGTTGGTGAGGAGTGGACTTCCTCATCCTATGCTACGAGTGTTGCAGGGGTTGATGTGGCAGATTGCATTTTTGATGAGCCAAGCTTTTGGACCCCTTGTGCTGAGATTGTGAAGGTAAAATTTTTAAGCATTCTACATTATGTTTAAAATTTTAACTTTTAATTTTAATTCGTATTTTTCTTTTATTTGATTATTTTCATTCATAATTTCATACTTACATGAACTGATATTAGATAATGTTTCACAATATTTGCAGTTCATTGAGCCCTTGGTAGTTCTCCTATGTGTTGCTGATGGAGAGAAGCCTGCAATGGGCTACATATACGAGGGCATGGATAGGACCAAGGAGTGCATCAAATCTACCTATCGAGGGGATGAGAGTAAGTATTGTCCCATTTGAGATATCATTGATAGGAGATGGCAGGGCCAGCTTCACAAGCCCCTTCATGCAACTGCTTATTGCCTCAATCCGGCATACCATTTCCGCCCCAATTTCAAGGCGGATGAGGAGGTTCTTAGTGGGCTCTACTCAGTGATAGAGCGAATGTCGCCTGGTCATAGTGGCAGTATAATCCACGAGCTAGAGGCCTTTTCTATTGCAGAAGGGGAGGTCTTCTCTCGTCAGCTTTGCAAAGAAAATCAGACAAAAATGCAGCCATGTAAAAATATATATTTTAAGAAAGTAAGAGCATAATTTTAATTATACGTTATTCAATTCATTATAAATTATTAAATGAGGCTGATTTTTTTTTTTTTTTCTTATCTCAGATAGATGGTGGCAAATGTTTGGTCCTAAAACACCAAATCTTCAGTGGATAGCCATTCATAGTTTGAGCCAACCATGCAGTGCTTCCGGTTGTGAGCGCAATTGGAGTATGTTTGGGCACATACACTCCAAGAGGCGCAATAGACTGTTTGCGGAGAGGTTGAATGATCTAGTCTTTGTTCATTACAACCTTCGTTTTAGACAGAAACAAGTTACTGACCATGATACCACCTTGATCATGCTAGAGGAGGTTGATCCAGAATCTGAGTGGATCAATGAGGCTACAGATCCTGACTTTAGTGACAAGGAATTAGATTGGATTGACTAGGTAGATAGACAGGCTGAGGCTGTAGCCATGGTAGAGGAACTTAGAGCACGAGCAGAGCGAAAGCCAGAGCCAGACACAGCTGATGTTGGTGAGGGTAGAATGGAGTCGCAGGCAGAGAGTATGGCTACTGATTCATCCAGGACCTACCTTAGATGCCTTCATAGGAAGGACCCAGGCTCCTTTGAGCCATAGACTTGTAGTTGTTTTACTTTTGATATATGTGTGGAACATTTGATGTCATGGATTTCATATTCCATGAGTTTTGTAATATTTTTGCATTTGACACTATTTATATATCTATGTTTGCTATTTCCTTCAGCTACAATTTGTGTTTATACTAATGTGATTGATGTATACTTGTGTATGTGATCAAATTAGCTTCTATTTGATGATGTTATTTATGTATTTAAGGTTTGTTTGATAAAGGGTGCATGAAACAAGTTTAAAGTCCTTAAAAATGTCTAAATTTCTTGGGTTTTTCACTTTGCCGAGTCCTGTTGAGCCTTGGCGGAGCCGAGTCCAGAGTCCGGAGTCGAGTCACCCTTGCTGAGTCTGAGCCGAGTACGAGTCTCATTTCTATGGTTTCTCCCCAATTGTGTATCTAAGTGTTTTTCCAAACCTGCATTTTCTAATGAATAATATAATTGTAGTATGAATATTCATATAATTTCAGTTGTAGCATGCCTAGAATCATTTTAAGTAGATTGTAAACATTTTCATAATGTATGACCTATATTGTAACATATGTTTCACTAGAAGGGAAAACCATTCATGTCAGCGAGTTTTAACATGTAGAATCCATCATAGTAATTTTTATGATATGGTTTCTTACCCTTGGAGACCTTTGTTATATGTCTTGTGCATTACAAAGGTTGTACCATGAAGAGTTTCTGTTGAAAGTGTAAAGTTGTAGGGCAATGGTCACCATTGAGATGGTCATGGGAGGACACTGAAGAAACACCAATTCTTTTACTGGTTAGTTTGAAAGTGTGAGAGAGCACCACTACCTTCTAACTCAGAGTTCTTTAATGTAGGTCACTGCCTTGGGGAATGAACAAGGATATGTGAGGGAGCCTTGTTCCAAACACATGGACATGATTTTCAAAGATAAAGGAAGAAATTCTAATATATTTCAAGGGTGAGCTTTTGTGGGACCAAAGGCCTTCAAATAAGAGGCATGATTTAAAAATATCCAATAGGGTGTGATCCATAATGATCCAAATGGGTGTAATGTTCCAAGAAGGGATTGTCATGTCCCAAAAATAACCTGGAAGAAATGACCCAATTAATAAATCCACGAATGACACAATTAATATATCCTATGATGATTACTATCGATCAGAAAAATTGTCTTACTAGTAAGACTTCACAATTTTTTTATTTCCAAAGTAAAAGCACTAATCTAATCCCCATATCTTCTCCAAATAAGCAGATTCAGGCAAATGAAAGAATACAGAACCAGTGTTTACCAGGCAGTGATAAACATCGACTTAGTCAATGATTTAATGGTGCTGTGATTAGGGTAATAATAAGGAAACAATTATCCTTGAGAAAAATCAGCGAACGTCAGTGTTGGATAGTCATGAATAAAGAGGCACGATAACAAGATTAGACTAATAATGATTACAGTTTGAAGACAGACAACCTTTTGTTAAGGAAGGGCATAAAGTACGATTTGTTAAGGCAACAAGTAGTTGGGAAAGCAGCAATTAAGTTTTAAAGAGGAGACACCACCTTTCATGAGAAAGGTCCACCTCAAACAACACCTCGTTTCAGCAATATAAGAAGGGAGGACGAGATGATGGAGGGGGGATCATCATGAATAAATATAAGAACACCTATCCAAATATCCACATCACTCAGCAATAAATATAGTAACAAAGGCAGATCGAATCATCAAGGAATCAACACTCAATCGGAAAGCACATCATCAGTCCTCTTCAGTAAATCACTGTCGATCAGATCAGATCAGAACTGTTATTAAGTTACAAGCAGTAACAGCCTTGTTGGTGGTATGCATGGGAATTTGCTAAATATGTTTGTTTAATATATGACGCCTGATAATGTTCTTATGCAGAATTTAATTGTAATATTAATATAAACTGTAATATGTATGACAGCCATACTTAATTTGTCATGTCCCCATTCAAGACCTAAAACCAAGAAGAATTGATACAATGATTAAGAACTAAGTGGGCTAGTGATGCTTAAGAAAAGAACAAGAATATCAATAGCCAAAACCAAGACTATCGGGTGTAATAATAGTGACTTGAACAACCGTAAACAACCTTGACTAAGAAGAGTATGAGTTGACAGTCAGTCATATGTGGCATTAATATATTAACAGTATAAACGTATATCCTTCTAGTTTGAGAGGTGAATCAAACACAAAGGTCCGACAAAGGAAATATTATGAGCATCTGAATTATGGGATCGATCAAATACTATCGATACTGATTAGAGTATAGAAAAATGAGGATTAGTCTCGAAGATAACTAATGATTGCGGAATGATATACGCTTGTTTTTTGGAGAGATATGATTAAGATAAGGAGACAACTAATGGTTATGAAGAGATCGTTCATAAAGAGACGATGCCAACCTCTCGGTTTTGATGATATAAGAGCAAGTTCAATTTCACTTTAGAAGGATATCTATGGGAGTTTATATATTTTGATTCCTTCTTCCAGTTCGGATAGCGAATGAAAGGTAAAAGCTGTAGGCCCGTAATCAGGCGCATAGCTGAATCGTCACCAATCAGAAATAGACCCTCCTCTGTTGCAAGCATTGAAATATCTATTGGGAACAACAATAGATCACTATTTAGTGATACCAGAATATTACTTGCATATAACATTGACAAATCAGTCATAGCAGTACACTAAGGCGCAGGAAGGCTTCATTTGAATGCAACCAAAGGCCAGTTTCGAGACAGCATATAGATATTATTGAGTTGCAGACTTGTGACAGCAACCTCTTTCTCAGGAATTTATATATTCGCATGTGTATATTGATATCCATTAGACAAAGCATTGTATCAGGAATTAATACTTATTTCATAATTCAGATCTACCACATAGACAATAAAAGTAATAATTCAGAAATTGCATTTTATATACAAAGTAAGAGGATTGAATTAAGTAATTGTCTTGTAAGGGTTAGAATCCGAAAAGGGACATCACATAATTACATACAAATTCATAATACATGAGAAGTTAGTATACTCATAGCCCAATCCTTGATCTTCTGCTAATGCCTATGGTGGATGGGCTAGATTGGTGCTAAGGGAGAGGCGGTCTAATTCCAACCAATTAGGTGGTCCTGAGATGGGGTAAGGATTAGTGTCCCGTAAACCTTGAGGGAGTGGTCCCTGTTGTGACCATTTCACAACATCACCCCATCAAAATGGGGACCTCCTCTTTGCTTCCAGCTTCAATGTCCTATAGCATTTCGTCTCTTGCAGTTTGAGTGACTAGGGTTAATGGGTGGCTATTGATCTAATTGATTAAAACCTAAGGTGGTGAAAGGTTGAATGGAAGGTGTCAAGTGGTATCAATTTGAGCAAGATAGGCAACGAGGTTTAAGAGGCAAGTCACATGGGCGAAAATTTGACTAAGTATAAGAAAATTTCCTTTGCTCGTCAGGAAGTCCGAATTGAGTTCCTTTGCCCATCAAGAAGTCCGAACTGACTTCCATTGCTATCTGAAAAGTCCGATTGCACTTCTAGTGGCACTTGAAAAGTCCGATTTTGACCTTTGCTCTTGATTGATGACAAATTGCTTCCTTTGCAAGCGATAATCTTGATCTTTGCAAGTACGGATCTGCTCTATAGCATATTTCTTTTGATCCCTAAGTGACCGATCTGTGCACAAACAGCTGCTTTGAAGGTTAATGATACTCTTGTAATAAGGAAGAGAGCTTAGGCGAGTGGAACAAGACTCTTGAAGGTTTCTTTGCTTTGATACAAATGCAACCTTTCCTTTGACAAGGAGAGAATTGGCATGAAGATTAAATCTAAGCTCACTTCCATTGCCCTTGGAGAAGTCCGAACCCTCTTCCTTTGTTGTTTGAAAAGTCTGAACCTACTTCCTTTGCTAGTTGAAAAGTCTGAAATTGTCCTTTGCTCTATAGGAATCACGAACTACTTCCTTTGCCAAGCAATGATTTTGATCTTTCCAATCACCGATCTGGCTTAGAATACATATTTGGATTTTTTAGAGGCACAAATGCAACCTTTCCTTTGACAAGGAGAGAATTGGCGTGAAGATTAAATCTAAGCTCACTTCCATTGCCCTTGGAGAAGTCCGAACCCTCTTTCTTTGTTGTTTGAAAAGGCTGAACCTACTTCCTTTGCTAGTTGAAAAATCCGAAATTGTCCTTTGCTCTATAGGAATCACAAACTACTTCCTTTGCCAAGCAATGATTTTGATCTTTCCAATCACCGATCTGGCTTAGAATACATATTTGGACTTTTTAGAGGCACAAAGAGTTGTTTTGGAGGTAAATTGATGATGGTAAATGGAAGAGCATGAGCGAATGGAGCTAGAGACTTGAGTATTTCTTGTGCCTCACCACAAATACAAATTTTCCTTTGCTCATTTGACATGGATGATTGAAACCAAAGATCAAATTTGATGGGGACAAGCTGGAAATAGCGATTCAAATTGATTTCCATTGCCATTGGAAAAGTCCGAACCCTCTTCCATTGCCATTGGAAAAGTCCGAACCTACTTGTAATGTCCCTACTAGTTAGAGATCACTGTCCTGCAAAACAGACTGTTAGAATGCAACAAATATATATATATAACTAATCTAATTTGTAATTAAACTTCAATTACTTAATTAAGACTCATCTCAATTCTTATTTAATAAAAAGGATACGAGTGCAGCACTCGGACATGTCCTTAGGCGGTTGTAATGCTCACCTTCTTGGAACCCATCTTGGTTCCAAGCCATACTAGGAAATCGATGGATAATTCGATTCCTGTCTTGGATGTAACATCTTACATCCAAGCCTACCAAGGAAGACCATCATATATGATCAATTCCTTGCCTTGGATGATGCATCTCATCATCCAAGTCTACCAGAGAGGACCGACCAGATCCGTCTCTTCTTGGATGAGCCTTTGTCACCCAAGCCATAATATATATGCATATAGATACTCATTATATACTGCCTACCAGGGATTATCATAATCCTTGAATTAGGCTAAGGGAATTTCCTCCCAATAGCCTCCATCATATAGCCACATTATTCATATTACATTCTACAATTCATTATCTTTTTTCATTCCATAATTTATGCCTACATTTACATATTCCTTAATTCCCAATATTGATCCTACATATATATAAATATTCTGCATACATACCTATATTCATTGCTACATACACATAAGATAATATCACTATCCTACTATAGCTCTGTTAAAGGAATTGATATATTAATACGTATGACAGAATATTCAGTAATATATATGTGTGTGTGGCACACACTTCCACACACATATATATACCCTATGACCAGTAAACACCTCTTACCTGTTCGTAATCCACAGCCCGTAGTTGCAGTTCATAGTCCGCGGGGGTCGTTTGCAGTCCTCCCGTCTTCCTCTCTTCGTGTCATGACCCCTAGTATGGGTTCCTACTATTTTCACATTGGTCCAAAAATAAGAGGGTGTTCGCTGTTCCTGGTATCTTCCCTTTTGTAGGTATCTGAATTCTCTCCCCCCTCTCCTATAGATACGATTCTCTTAATATATCAATCTGAATCGCTGTGTTCAATAAGCGTTGTATCTCTTTGTGAATGGTGGGACATAACTCTTCAAGCGCCTTCACCAATCGATTAGTTTTAAACATAATCACTGCCTATTTAACGAATATCTTTTTATTAACCTTTGTCATAATCGTGATTTCTATTATCCACAATGCTTAATATTAATTGGCCTTCTTTAGGGAAGAGACAATCAATTCATCTTCCTTGTTTATCGATATTATAAATCGATGTAGCACTGGGACTAGTTGCTGTTCTGACTCATTGGGGCTAGTTGCTGCATCACCTAACCCGTTGAATAGCAGTAATAGACTCCCGTCCCTTATTATCGCAGCTCCATTATAAGAGGTGGTATGACCCGAATTGATGCCCTCCAGTATGGTCGATATAATAGAATTGTCCTACTTCTTAATGGCGCTATATTTTCGACTCTCCACAAGGTAGTAGGAGTTTTACTTCAGTGCTGTCATATTTGGTTCCGAGTGCTATTCTCTGTCAATAGACTCTCCGCAATGAGTATGATGATTCTTTATTTTAGAGATCCATCTTAGGAGATAGTCTCCTTTCATGGTTCCATCGTTATCTTCTTCTTTAATTGTCTCATCGAGTATTTTAATATTTTTTTATTACTTTTTATTTATATTTCTTATATTATTATTATTTGATAAATATGAATTCATATTAATATTTGATAAATATAAATTATATATTAACTTTGTTTATTATTATGATTTTATTCTATTATTTTATTACTTTTTATATTTATTATTAAATTCTATTTTAGAATGGTATTATCAAGTTTAGATGGGGATATCACACTACTTCCATTGCTACCTAAAAGGTCCGAAACCTACTTCCTTTGCTGGGAAAAAAGTCCAAATTTCTCCTTGTGATCACACCAAACAACAATAGGAATGAGCATTATTAGCGCCAAGAGTTTGAGTTTGAAAGGAAAATGTTTAATAATATTAGCAAGTCGACTCTTTGGTGATAATAAGTTTTTATTTGAAAGGTTATCAAGTCGGCCTATATGGGTAAAAGGACACACCTTTTCCTCTATCTGCCTATAAAGGGGTATTCAAATCATGTCATTTGATCATTACAAGCAAAGAAAATTACATCATAAGCAGCAGAGCAGTGATTTGAACCTCCACAAGTGTAGCGAATTGGATCAAAATAAGGCAAGTTCATTTATATACCTTCAGCACACAGCGAACTTTCTGAGTATTATCTGTCAATCACCTTTGTTAGTTGCATCTATAAAGGGTCAGAATCATCAAAATCAGAGGTATGTTTGATGTGCAGATTGGTAAAGATTTGTGCAGGTCTGATTCATGTTAGTTTTTTTTTAATCATTTTATTGAAAATAGACCTTCTTGACATCATGAATCTAGAAAGAGGTTGCAGATAGCATACTGGAAACAGAGAGTCATTGAAATTTAAATGTTTTTTTTTTCAGTTTTGCTTAAGTATTAGGCTGTGTCTTATTCATTGATGTAGTCATTCATTGGTGTTCTTAATGCCTCATAAGCATTGAATCAATAATCTAGGTGCCCTTCACACCATAATCCTAAGTTAAATAATTCTTTTAGGTGAAGAATGGCAACACCAAAGACTAGCAGAGTAGGCACAACACCAAAGACTGGCAGAGCAGGCACACGTCAAGCCCTCATCAAAGAAGACTCAAAAGGCGAGGTGCTGGAAACTAAGATCACTTCCTATTGGAGCAATGTGGGAGATACCGATCTTGGGCGATTTGATGTCAAGAGATTTCTTAGCTCACTATACACAAGCAAGCCTTCAGCAACAACTAAGAAGATGATTGAAAGTGGAATTATCAAGGTGGCTGGTTTTCCTCCTGCCATTCAATGTTATGAATTGATGGTCGAATGTGCCAAACACTATGATTCCCATACAAGGACAATAGTGGCACCCAATGGAAGAATACTTGCTTACCTATCAGAGGCGGCTATTAGTGAAGCCTTCCACGTACCTGAATCAAAAGATATGATTTATAGAAACACGGAAAGAGCTAAAGCATTCTATGATGATGACCTAGAGACATGTCTAGGAATCATCAATAAAACTGGCTATTGAAGAGTAGACTTGGCAAGAGAAAAATGCCCGATAGACCGCATAGAGTTGATTTCAAGGAGTAACCTTACTTAATCTAATCATAGGTGCTCCCCAAGCATTCTACTTTGAGAATTGGATGTCCTTCTTCATAGAAACAATTACCCATGGGAAGGATACGATCAATTGGGCAAGGATTATCTGCAATAGCTTAGATATACAACTGAGGAGGCTCATTTGCACTAAGACATTCTACATGAGCTCCTATATTATATACTCTCTTGCTAGAAATTATGAGGATGCCAGATTGATGTATAGAAGTGTAGTTGGAAGAGAACCCAAAGAAATAAGAGCTTGTGAATCATATACACATTTGCAACATCCTAGTAAGCCACATTATAGAAGAGTCAATGATGCCTTCACCATGCATATCACAAGAACCTTACAAGGCGGAATCCATCAACGGTTATCCCTGGAAGCACAAACATTGATCAAACAATTTGGCACCTGGTTCATTCAGTTCCCAAAGTTTACATTCATAAGGATTCAAAGATGCTCTTCTCCTCCCTACATGTTGCCACACTATCCGATGGATAAGATAGTGTTACTTGAAATAGTATGGTAGTTGGTGGCATATGACAAGGTACAAAGGGATAGAGACAAGACTGGCATTGCTTTCCCTATTTCACTCGGAGATTCCATAGAAGTTTGCCCCTCTCTACAAGCAACTGACAATGCCAAAGAAGAATTGTCATTCTACTCACACCATTGTTTCTAGAGATAACTTTGATCCTTATGATAACATAAGTTGGGCTAATGGGAAAAAACATAAACACATGGAAAATGGAGGACTATTGGATGAATGCTCAAGATGATGTCAAAGTGAGAAGAAGGATGCACTCTAGGTTACCCATTGACTTCATTCGGAGATGTAAAGTCTTTAGTTTTGCTGATCAATCGCAAGATAAGGGTAAACGTCTTCAACCTACCTGCGAAGAAGAGAAAGATAAGTAAAAGTCAACTGGACCGAGGTAGAGACCACAGATTTGAAAGACTTGATGAAGCCAGTCTTGGCCTATACAAGCAGATGGGTAGAGATCTGTTGTGACCTTCCACACATCGCCCCATTGCGAACAGAACAGGGACCCCCTCTTTTCTGCTTTACGCGTTGGCTAGTTTAGGGTTTTGGCAGCACAGTGGGCAATTTTGAGTTCCCGTGCCCGAGTCTCGAAATTTTGATCATGCCTAATTGTCATTAGGGTTTTGAAGTTATAGGATCAAGTTTGCAAAGTTGAGAGTTTAAGCGATCCTAATTTTGTCGAAGTGTAGACCTTTTGAGCGTAAACATGTTTTTGAATGTCCTCATTGGTGATATCTAAGTGCCTAGGTGTTTTAGGACCTTTAGGAGTTGTTTTCCCGCTCCTAGGAAGTTATTTAAATTGATTTTGCACTTTATCCTAATAGATTTCTGTAATGTCCCCTTCTCATTAAGGAGTAATCAGTGGTCCATTAGCCTATTTCGGAGACCCGTAGGCTAATTGCAATGAGTAATTAGGGTTTCCTATTTCTAGGAGGATTCTTCGCATTTTTCAGGGATGTTCTGGTTGGAGTTTGGTAGAAAGAACTGAGGATTCCGTCTGGGTTTTTCGAGAGCTTCACGATGGTTTAACATGCAATCTGTTCCGGAGTGATTTCTGAAATTACTATTTTTAGTAAGTTGGTGGTTGTTGACGTGTATTTTGTACACTATCAAACACAGAATAAAATACCCAAGGGTACCTTATCCTCTCTCGAGTAAAGCCTCTGATTGCTGAAGATATCGCGGAAAAGGATCAATCAGGATGACTCCAAGGTTCTTCGTTGTAGGATCTCTATGTGTGGATAAGCTCTCTGTGGTATGATGTGATTTGCTGGAATCACAAGGGGACTTACATTTGATGATTGAATGTCTGATCTGCTTTGAATATTGCTGGAACACAGGCTCTTACTAGCTTCGAGTTAAAAAAAAGGAAAAAAAGATGAGGGGGAGGAAAGGATCTAATCCTAACACTAAGAATGTAAGAGCAATGAATGATCTTTGATGAAATTCTAACTAAGTCTTGTTTTGACATCACAGGAACATCTCCACAAGGTTAGTGCGATCTTCGAAGGAAAGCTTTATGATGTTCAAATCATCACTGCAGGCATAGACACCATCAGGTCGATGCATATCAATGAAGAAGTGATAATTGAAGTTAGGCTTAAGCGGAACAATTCCAGTTGACTACGCAAGGCAAGTCTGCAATCAACAAACTGCTAGTAGTATGGATATACGAATTTCACCATCAATCAAGCACATTTCTTCCACTCATCTAATAACATGAAATCAAATATGAGAAGTATAAAGACCATGCAAATTGTCGAATCGACCCATAAATTTCACCATTTCTTCAATGAAGTTACAAGTCTTTTACAACAACATCTTGGCAACAATCTTTGCCTTCTCTCTCTACTCTACTCTAATTGCTATTCTATCAACTGCTAATGACCTTCTAACTACTCTCTATTCACTAACTCTATTCTATTGCTTTCAATTATTGCCTTTACAAAATGAAGAGCCGGGGCTTATATAGTGCCCACAATACAATTCGATGGCTAAGATCAATTTGAGATCAATGGCCAAGATTCAATAATGAAAACCCTAATTAGGTTTTGTTGCAACCATTACATAACATTTAATGCTGGACCAATGAAATAATTGTATTGCTTGGACACATGTCCTCTCTGAAAATTCCACCAATGGATAGCCGGGGTAGGTACATCGAAGTTTGTGCCACCTTCCATGAGTTAGGTACATTGAATTTGGACATGCTGAGGTGGACCAATCCTATTGGAGGAGTGATGACTAGGATGCCAACTCGTCTGACACTTGTAGCTTGGTAGATATTCAATTTGATTTTGTTTAGAAGCTAGCTTTAATTAACTCATCTAGAACTATCTGCTTCTTCAACGAACCCTTGCTCTGACTTCTTGTGTCCTTGATGTGCAGGATGATTGATGTACCTCGCCTTGGAATGCTGGATTGGAAGAGGTCGCCCTTGTTGATGTTTGATCGAAGAAGGTCGTCCTTGTCAATGCTTGACTGGAGGAGGTCGCCCTTGTCCTTGCTTGATCTTCTTGGAGGAGACCGTCCTTGATCTGGCTTGATTTTCCAGCTCCGGGATCTCCATTTGATGCCTACACAAAATATTAAAGTTAGTCTTTTGAGCATCAAACCTTAAAGCATGAAATTTAAGACCTTTCAAAGGTAAAACTTAAGATATTAATTTGAAAAAGTCATGATAAATCAAGAACTATACATTTTCAAATTAATCATGAATGGAATTTGGATTTTCAAGACTTAGATTTTACAAAATTGCAATGGGATCACAATAAGTCTTGATTAAGAACTTCAAAAAATGATTCTTCATACCTTCCCTTTGAGTATTAAACTCTAAGAAATGATGTAAAAAAAATAAAATGAATTTTGCTAGGCAAAGTGTAGATCATAGCCTCCTCTTGGATGAATCACGCCTCCTCTAGCTTGAAAAGAATTTCACCTTCCACTAGCTTCTCCACATTTAGTAGAAATTCACTCCACTCCTTTGGATTTTGCTCCTCAAATTGCTCTCCAAATTCGCACTTGAAAGAATAAATGAATGATGATTAAAATTGCTCAAAATACCCCCCATTATATAGGGCGCTCACCATTTCATCTCTCCATAGGCCGACTTGGCAAAATAGGCTAAAAAATAAATAAATTTGCAAAAACAAGAGGCCGACCTAATAAAATGGATAAAAATAATACCTCAAGCGCTCCTTTTTCAATTTTAATTTAATAAAAATTAATTTTAAATGCCTTTATAATTAAAATTTCGATTTTCTAAGGCTCAAAATTAATTTATTAAATGCCATGCGCCTTTATTAAATGCCAATTTAATTAAAAAATTTCAAATATTTTGAAGTTGATGATTTTGGCATTTCATGCGATTTGGAGGATGTCAACGTTGGGATATGGCAAAAAATAAAGAATGCCAATATTAAGCGCTCTGGTCCCTTGGAGAGGGACAGGAGCACTTTTTCATTTTAGGCCAGGATTCTCAATTTTTGAAGTCAAACCTTCGTTCACCATGCTTTAGAAGTTCTTTCCTATCTCACACAACTTTGCCTTAGCATAATCTCGAAGGGAATTATTTGTTTTCATAAAAAGCGCTCTGGTCCCTTGGTGAGGGACGGGAGCACTTTTGAGTCCATTGCATGAATTCTTGATCACATTAATCTTCAATTTACCCTCAAGGCGTAGAATATCACATTTCACTCCGTCTTGAGCCTTGGTAATAAAAATATTCTTTCAAAATGCAAGGTAAATGGTCATATTTGGAAATTGCGCCCTAGTCCCTTGGAGAGGGACGGGAGCACTTTTGCCAGTTGTCGTCAAAATTTGCAACTCTTGCATCTCAATTCCACTTCAAGGCATTTTAAACACTTTTTCAAACTTGCGCCTTAGCCTCAATTTGTCCAAAATTGGTGAGAAAGGCTAGATAACATGTTAAGTGCTCTGGTCCTTCAGTGAGGGATGGGAGCACTTTTTCAACTTCAAGCTTATTCGTCCTTCGCTAGCTTTCCAAATTATCTTCAATGGGCTAATCATGTCCTCTTCCATTCATTTCAATCACAAACTTGCCTTGGCCTTGCAGGAAATTCACACTTTTTGGAAAATCGATCTGGTCCCTTGGAGAGGGACGGGGGCACTTTTGGGAAATCGCTTTGGTCCCTTGGAGAGGGACGGGAGCACTTTTTCATATCTTGGTGTATTTCATTGTCTTTCAAACCCTCAATTGCGTCCAAGGCATAAAACATCATTCGTCCTTCCCATCCAAGCCAAGTTTTGCCATAAAATATCAAACAAAGAAGAGAAACTTGAAAAAGTGGCATGGTCCTTCAGTGAGGGATGGGAGCACTTTTTGTCATTTTGATTGATTTACTCCTTTGTAGACCGCTTAAATTATATTCAATGGACAAAACATGCCTCCCTTAACCTCTTCAAATCATAAAATCACCTTAACCTTGCAAAGATAGTGCAAATTTGAAATTCAGTGCTCCGGTCCTTTAGTGAGGGACGGGAGCACTTTTTGCTCTCTAAGCCAAATTGTCTCACTTTTCACCTTGAAATTCCTTTGCTAGGGAAGATTTCATCTTACTTCATGCTATGAATAAAAGTTAATGTCCAAAAAAGGTCTAAAATTGTGCATATAAAGAAAAGTGCTCTTGTCCTTCAGTGAGGGACGGGAGCACTTTTTACCTTCTAGGCAAAAACTTCATCATTTCATTGTTTTCAATCAAGTCTGGATGCTTTATCATGTTCATTTCGTCCTTCACTATGCCTTTGATGTTTCAATTTGACCAAACAAGGCCAGGAATGGCTCAAATAAGTCTTTTCGCCTTTGTCCTTTGGTGAGGGACGGGAGCACTTTGCCTTGGTCCCTTGGAGAGGGACGGGACCACTTTTTCCTTCAACCTTCAAAATTCACCATTTTTGTGCCTTCAAAATCTTCAAAAGTGTCAAGTCATGTCCAATTATCATTCCGGAAGACCCTGCACAAAACAAAATAGAAAAGTCAGTGACAGATATGCATAAAATAACATTTGTGCTCTGGTCCCTTGGAGAGGGACGGGAGCACTTTTGTCCTTTCTAGCTAAAATATTCAAAATCTAGGTCTCCAATCATTTCACAAGGCAGAATTAGGTCATCTTCAAGGCCCGGAATCAGTTAGTAAGCTCTCGCAAAACAAGAAATTGCACTTAGAATGAAATTCGCCCTGGGCCTCCAGTGAAGGACAGGAGCACTTTCTCTGTTTCAGGCATCATCTTGCCTCCGAAACTTGATCAAAATTTACCTAGGCAAGAATATACAATTTCATCTTCAAAATGCTAACACTTAAGACAACATTTGAATTTTACCCCCAAAAAAACCCTGACTAGACCTAACCTGGGACCTATTTGACTTCCCGACAGACTTATCTTACTTAAATAATCAACCCTCGGAAGGACGCTTAATAACTTTCAAAATTTGACTGGACTCAGCTTGAAAAATATCTAAAAGAAACCCCTAGGGTTTAACCTTATCCCAGACAACTCACTCACTCACTCAAAACCCTAAAAGCAGAGAGAAGAACAAGCAAAACAAAAGCGAAAAAAGGGGGTCCCCATTTTAATGGGGCGATGTGTGAAAACGTCACAACAGTGGCTACTGACTGGATTTTGAGGTTTTTCTGGGTTTTTCAAGCTCTCATAGGGTTCGGCGAGCATGTCTTTCCGAGATGTTTTCATGACTTGCTATTTTTAGTAAGTGTCAGTTCAGGTAGTGTTATCTTTGGTAGTCTTGAGCAGGGCTCCAAACCAGTTCAGATTAGTGTTTTCTGCACCTCCATTCACATGGTTGATTTGGCAACAATCAGTGGTTGATTTTTAATTGCTAATTAAATATTATTACTTTATTCTAAAGTTTAATATTTAATTATTTCGACTGATTATATTTTTAGAGGAATGACTTAGGAAGGAAAATATTATGTTATTTATCCAATGTCACTTTTTATATCCCTTAACTGATGGCATAAAAAATGAAGGTGTTTATCCTTTGTAATGTTGATATTATAACATGGCGATTTTCCTTGGGAAATAGTTCGACTAGGGAGTGTGGAAAGTGGATGCCATACTTGGGAGGATGTGAAATGAAATGCAAATGAATTAAAGGTAATTTGGGCACCATTTCAGGTGAATTTGAGTTTCAAAAAACTATAAATACAAGGGATGGGCTCCTCATTTGTTTATCTTGAAGAAATCATATTGTTATGCTGCCGGAATAGTGAGTGAACTTGAGCTTTGGAGTTGTGGCTCCCTAGTTTAGCTAGTTTCGTACTTGAGACATAGTACCTAGCTGAGTGTTGGATTGTTGGTGAAGTTCTGATTGTGCATTTTTAGATTTTGAGTGTGGTGTGATTTTCAGATTTCCAGTGCGTGGTGTGATTTTCAGTGTGGTGTGGATTTCAGTGTTGCTGGTTTTTGGTGTGGCTGAAGTGAAGATTTGATCGTATCTCCCTACCTGTGCAATCGATTATTCTGGGTAATAGCTCGTTGGAAGCATATCTGGAGGGCAACCATTCTTCTACCTTGGTGTTTCTATTGGTGTACTTTCTGATTTTTGGCAGCAAATCGAACTTTCCAGCTGGGCCGTACCATTTCTTGGCTGCCTTGTGTTGCGTGTTGTCTGTTTGTGGTGTTCGCGGTGCAGGTTTGAGTCTCTGGTTGCACCGCCTTTGTCATAGCTTTCATTTGCTTCCATTTTTGTGTCATTCCGAGTTGTTTTGGGTGAGATACGAGCATAATAGTGAATTTGGTAGTGGCTGTTTTCTACGTGTTATGTGGACAGCTGATTGTAAGTTCAGTTTAGTGATTATTGGTGTGTGATTTCTTTGTGGGTGGGTTTGAGTTTGTTAATTGTGATAAGTTTGGAGATATTCAGCAGTATTGGACAACATAATCTCTCTTTCCTATGCATTGCATCTCTTATTTGTAAGGCTGGATAGTAGAACTAACAACCATTTCTGGATTGTAAAGCATACCCCGCTGAAAAGTGGAAGAGGCTGGCTTGCCGCCTACATTTGATATTTGTAATTCTATCCTCCCGTTGCATAAGCAGTAGAGTGATATTTTGTTTGTACTAGTCCTCCCGCTCCATAAGCGGTTGTGTTGAACTTTGTTATGTGTGTTCATCCTCCCGTTGAGATATGCGGTAGAGTGATTCGTGTTGGTTGAGTTGTTATTTCTCCTTGGGTGGTTTACCACCAAGCTTCCTAGTTTTTCTATCCCACTGGAAAGTGTAAGGGGTTGGCTTGCTGCCCATTATTGTAATAAGCATTTATTTGAAGTTGTATGTAACGATCCCCTGCCACTGTATGCTCTCACCCTCCCAGCTTGGGCTCTCGGTGAACAAAAGGTTTAGGGTTCCTTCTAGTTGGTTTTGGATTTCTTTCTCTAACCCTAACGGGTGTGGTTGTGTTTGTAATCTTGTTGGAAAAAAAATAGAAAATTGTTGGGGATATTACAGTGGTATCGGAGCCACTCTTCCTGCCAGCCTGTGTGATAGAAGGGTTCTATGAATGACAGAGGTACCCGATACTACAATCGGGAATAGAAAAGGCACTAGTTTCAGATACCATCAGTGCCAGTAGAGGAAACTTTTTCGGAAGTTTTGAGAAACTGAGACCAGGAAGTTGATTCAGCAGATTTAGTGGATTCAATGGGAGAGAGAATGTTTTGTCAGAATGATGCAACTGTGGCTGTGGAGAGAGTTGAGAAAAAGTTTGATGCCATGATGTCCCAGATGTTAGCCACTTTTAAATAGAATGCTGGAGGAGGTCATAGTCAAGACCAAAATTATAATACCAATGGAAATAATGCCAACAGTTCCAACAATTATGCTGGTAATGGGAATGACAGCAACAATGGTGGAATGCCTGTTGGATCGATGACAAGACCTTTGCAACCATTTTTCCTTCATAGGGAAGCACCGCCTCCTGAAGTCAAAGTCCCTGTGTCTGATGAGATTCAGGCTAGTTTTGTGGAGAACGCATCACTTCCCCAAGAGATCCAAAATGTCTTGTCTCTTGACCAGTTCATGAATCAGAAGAAGAGGAGGGAAGGAAGATATGATAATCGATGCTCCGCTCCGAGGGACTATCAACAAGCTCTTGGGAAGGTTACTCTATCACATTTTGATGGAAGCAGTACGAGTACAACTACAACGTGGGTGCGGAAGTTGGACAATTATTTGTCCTTGAGGCCTATGCCCAAAGAAGAAGCCATCAAGTTCGCTACCTTGCACTTGGATGGTGTTGCTCATGAATGGTGGTACCATGGGTTAGTCACCCTTGGTTATAACTTGATAACCACCTATGTTGAATTCACCAACAAGTTGATTGAAAGGTTTCATTCTAAGGATCTGGAGGTGAAGTTTAGAGAGCTTGCACAACTCAAACAACAAGGCTCCTTGGACAATTACATAACTGAGTTCGAAAATCTCTTAGTTATGGTTAGTAGCATTTCAGAGAAGAGGCTAGTTGTTCTATTCACAAAAGGTCTTGGAGAGCCCTTGAAAGGATGGGTCAAAGCATTTGATCTGCCTACCTTGGTGGAGGCCATCAAGAAGTCTAGGAGTATGGAGTTGGTTGCCTCAGAGAGTAAATTTTAGTCCAAGCCTTTTCCTTTTTGGAAGGATAAGAAGAATTTTTCAAATCAGACCAAGAAGTTTCCTTGACGGATAGATGACAAGCTCCGTCAAGAGCTCCAGAGGAAGAATCTTTGCTATTCTTGCAGAGAACCTTGGGCCCCAGGACATAAATGTCATGGGAAGGGCAATTTACACTAAATGGAGTCCTATTCAGCTGATGGATCAGATTCTGAAATTTCAGAACAGCAGATTGAAAATGAGGACGAGTATGAAGAGGCTCCTGAAAGGCCTAAAAGTGAACTAGAAGATAGAGTGGTTGCTCCACTCTCGAGCATTCACAAAAATGAGTTCTCTACAGTTCGGGGAGTGATAGGAGAATATCGTGTCATTGCTCTCATTGACATAGGAGCGACTCATAACTTCATTGATGAGAGGATTGTTGCAAAGAGGGGGCTAGTGGTTGAGGAAGTAGAAGGCGTCAAAGTCATGGTAGTTGATGTCTCCATTATATCATGCAACCGAATGGTTTCCAACATGTCTCTGAAGTTCGGAAATCATGAAATTAGAGATGATTTTTTTGTGGTTAGCATTGGAGGGATTGATGATGCAGTCCTTGGGATTCAGTGGCGGAGATCTCTTGGTGAGATCACATTAAATCTGCAAACCATGGAGCTGAAATTCATGGCTGATGGGAAGAAGGTAGTATTGAGAGGAATGCCCAATGGTGGTCTTAGAGTTGTATCATTGAAGAGGATGGAGAGGCTGATCCGCCATGACTAAGTGGAGTGGGCAGCAGAGTGCTTAGTGATGCCATCAAATCCACTTGAGGAAAAAAGGAGCTACCCCATAGACATCCAAGCTCTAATCACCAAAAAGACTAAGGTTTTCGAGAATCCACCCCCTGGTAGGCCTCCTGAGCGTGGTACCGAGCACATCATTGAGCTTGAGGAAGGAGCTAAGCCTGTCATGACTACTCCTTACCGGTACCCCAAGAAGCAGAAGGATGAGATTGAAAAGGTCATTAAGGAGTTGTTGGACATGGGTTACATTAGGCCAAGCAAGAGCCCTTTTGCTTTGGTTGTTGTATTGGTGAAAAAGAAGGATGGGACCATGCATATGTGCGTGGATTACCTGGCACTAAATCAGAAAACCATCAAGAATTGGTACCCTATTCTGAGGATTGATGAGCTCATTGACGAGCTACATGGTCTAGTGTTCTTCTCAAAGATAGATCTCAGATCGGGCTACCATCAAATCAGGATGAGAGCATCAGATGTTGAGAAGACCGCATTCAGATGCCACTTTTGGCATTTTGAATTCCTAGTCATGCCCTTTGGCTTAACTAACGCTCTTGGCACATTCCAGTCTTGCATGAACAAGATCTTTCAGAAGTAGTTGAGGAAGTTTGTACTCATATTTTTTGATGATATCCTCATCTTCAGCAAATCTTGGATAGAGCACTTGCAGGACTTAGATGAAGTGCTCAGTATATTGGAGTCCGAATCCTTGTTTGCTAAGAAGTCCATATGTGAATTTGGAATAAGAGAGCTGCTCTATCATGGTCACATCATCAGTGTAGAAGGTGTGAAGCTGGATCCTGAAAAGATTAGAGCTATCATTGATTGGCTACCACCTGAGACCATAACACACTTGAAGGGATTCTTGGGTCTATGTGGTTTTTACAAAAGGTTTGTGAAGGGATATTCTCAGTTGGCTGCCCCCCTCACAGATCTCACTAGGAAAGGAGCTTTTCAGTGGTTAGAAAAGGCACAAACAGTGTTTGATCGGTTCAAGGAGATTCTGAGCTCATGCCCTGTTTTGGCCTTACTAGAATTCACCAAGCCTTTCAAACTACAGTGTGATGGATCAGGAGAAGGTGTTGGTGCGGTCCTTATGCAAGACAAGCATCCTATTGCTTTTGAAAGTAGAAAATTGAGAGGAGCTGAAAGATTATATTCCATATATGATAAAGAGATGCTTGCCATAATGCATGTTTTTGCGAAGTTTAGGCAGTACCTTGTTGGGAGTAAGTTTGTTGTTAAGACTGATCACAACAGTCTCAAGCACTTCATGCATCAAAGGGACTTGAATGAAAGACAACAGAAATGGGTGAGTAAGCTATAGGCTTATGACTTTGACATTGAGTATGTCAAAGGGAGGAATAATGTTGTGGTTGATGCTCTATCGAGAAGACCCCACTTGAGCTCTTTGTGTGAGCTTACTGCAGATTGGAGAGAGTTGTTGCTTGGTGAGAGGATACTTTTCATGATGAAAAGTACAAATTTGTTGAGGGGCTGATCTTATACAAGGGAAGGATCTTCATTGTGGCTGAATTAAGCTTAAGGAGAAGATTTTGCAGACGTTCCATAACATTCCCCTTGCTGGTCACCAAGGTTATTTCAAGACTTAAAGGTAGATCCGAGAAAGATTTTCTTGGAAGGGGTTGAAAAATGATGTCTTGAGATACATTAAGGAGTGTCATACATGTTAGAAGAACAAAAATGAGAACACTCTACCAGCTGGTTTGTTATAACCTTTTGCCTATTCCCAGTCAAAAATGGGAAAGTATATCTATGGACTTCATCACTGGGTTGCCACAGGCTCAGGGGAAGGATTTTGTATATGTTGTGGTGGATAGATTGACTAAGTTTGCTCACTTTTTTGCCATCACCAGCTCATTTACAGTAGCACAAGTTGCTGATGTGTTCTTTCGGGAGGTGTTCAAGTTACATGGATTGCCGAAAAACATTGGAAGTGACAGGGACAACAAGTTCCTCAATACTTTTTGGCAAGAAGTCTTCAGATTATGTGGTACTGTGCTTACTCCAAGCACAAGTTATCACCCTCAGATTGATGGGCAAACTGAGATAGTGAATAAGTGGTTGGAAGGCTATCTCAGAAACTATGTTTCAGAGCAATAGAATGCATGGGTGAGATGGCTTCACCTAGGAGAGTATTGTTACAACTCTTCATATCACATGTCCATCAAGATGTTACCATTCATGGCACTATATAGTTATGAAGCTCCTAGCTTCGTTGATTTGATATTTGGTGACTGCAAAACCCCTCAGGCAAAGGATATGATGCAGCAGAGTTAGGACATTTTGAGGTCTTTGAGGGACAATCTCCATCATGCACAGAATTAGAAGTTGTAGCTGATCAGCAGCAGATTGAGCACACCTTTGAGGTGGGCGACATGGTTTACTTGAGGCTCCATCTTTTCAGACAATCTACTCTCAAGAAGAGTGGGGTTGAGAAATGGAAGCCATGTTTCTACGGGCCTTTCAAAGTCATCCGAAGAGTTGGGGAAGTGGCATATGAGTTGGAACTTCCAGCGAGCAGCAAGATTCATAATGTATTTCACGTATCTGGCCTTAAGAAGGCTCTTGGGCATAATGTTGTAGCTTCAGCAGAGTTGCCTCCACTTGATGAGGAGGTAGAGATGGTTTTGATTCCTGAAGCTATCATTGACTTCAGGGAGCGTTCTTTGAGGAAAAGAGTGATCAAGGAGTACTTGATCAAATGGAAGAACTTACCAGTGGAGGATGTCACTTGGGAGAATGCGGAGATTCTGCAGCATCCAGGCTTGCGATCGCTTGAGGGCAAGCAATCTTAGGGAGGGCGGATTGTAATGACCCCTTCTCAGTAAGGAGTAATTAGTGGTCCATTGGCCTATTCCGGAGACCCGTAGGCTGATTGGAATGAGTAATTAGGGTTTCCTATTGTCTAGGAGGATTCTTCAGTTTTTAGGGATGTTCTGGTTGGATTTTGGCAGAAAGAACTGAGGATTCCTTCAGGGTTTTTTCAGAGCTTCACAATGGTTTAACATGCATTCTGTTCTGGAGTGATGTCTGAACTTACTATTTTTAGTAAGTTGGTGGCAGCTGATTGGATTTTTAGGTTTTTTTGGGGTTTCCGAGCTCTCTCATAGGGTTCGATGAGCATGTATTTCGAAGATGTTTTCATGACTTACTATTTTTAGTAAGTGTTTGTTCAGGCAGTGCTATTTTTGGCAGTCTTGAGCAGGGCTCCAATTCAGTTGAGAGTCGTGTTTTCTTCACCTCCGTTCACATAGTTGATTTGGCAACAACCAGTGGTTGATTTTTAATCACTAATATTATTTTTTTATTCTAAAGTTTAATATTTAATTAT
Source organism: Cryptomeria japonica (assembly GCF_030272615.1). Classification (NCBI taxonomy): domain Eukaryota; kingdom Viridiplantae; phylum Streptophyta; class Pinopsida; order Cupressales; family Cupressaceae; genus Cryptomeria; species Cryptomeria japonica. The sequence goes on from NC_081412.1 coordinate 252,893,653, forward strand.
TTCGACTGATTATATTTTTGGAGGAATGATTTAGGAAGGAAAATATTATGTTATTTATCCAATGTCACTTTTAATATCCCTTTACTGATGGCGTAAAAAATGAAGGTGTTTATCCTTTGTAATGTTGATATTATAACATGGCGATTTTCATTGGGAAAAAGTTCGACTAGGGAGTGTGGAAAGTGGATGCCATACTTGGGGGGATGTGAAATGAAATGCAAATGAATCAAAGGTAATTTGGGTGCCATTTTAAGTGAATTTGAGTTTCAAAAATCTATAAATACAAGGGATAGGCTCCTCATTTGTTTATCTTGAAGAAATCATATTGTTATGCTACCGGAATGGTGAGTGAACTTGAGCTTCGGAGTTGTGGCTCCCTATTTTAGCCAGTTTCGTACTTGAGACATAGTACCTAGCTGAGTGTTGGATTGTTGGTGAAGTTCTCAGTATGCATTTTTAGATTTCCAGTGCGTGGTGTGATTTTTAGTGTGTGGTGTGGATTCAGTATTGTTAGTTTTTGGTGTGGCTGAAGTGAAGATTTGATCGTATCTCCCTGCCTGTGCAATCAATTATTCTGGGTAATAGCTCATTGGAAGCGTATCTAGAGGGCGACCATTCTTCTACCTTGGCGTTTTTGTTGGTGTACTTTCTGTTTTTTGGCAGAAAATCGAACTTTCCAGCTGGGCCGTACCATTTCTTTGTTGCCTTGGGTTGTGTGTTGCATCGCCTTTGTCATTGTTTTCATTTGCTTCCGTTTTTGTGTCATTCTGAGTTGTTTTGGGTGAGTTAGGAGCATAATAGTGAATTTGGTAGTGTCTGTTTCCTGCGTGTTATGCGGACAGCAGATTGTAATTTCAGTTTAGTGATTATTGGTGTGTTATTACTTTGTGGGTGGGTTTGAGTTTGTTAATTGTGATAAGTTTGGAGATATTCAACAGTATTGGACAGCATAATCTCTCTTTCCTATTCTTTGCATCTCTTATTTGTAAGGCTGGATAGTAGAACTAATAACCATTTCTGGATTGTAAAGCATACCCCGCTGAAAAGTGGAAGAGGCTAGCTTGCCGCCTACATTTGATATTTGTAATTCTGTCCTCCCGTTGCGTAAGCGGTAGAGTGACATTTTGTTTGTATTTGTCCTCCCTCTCCATAAGTGGTTGAGTTGAGCTTTGTTATGTGTGTTCATCCTCCCACTGAGATATGTGGTAGAGTGATTCGTGTTAGTTGTGTTGTTATTTCTCTTTGGCTGGTTTACCGCCAAGCTTCCTAGTTTTTCTATCCCGCTGGAAACTGGAAGGGGCGGGCTTGCCGCCCATTATTGTAATAAGCATTTATCTGAAGTTGTATCTAACGATCCTCTGCCACCGTATGCTCTCACCCTCCCAGCTTGGGCTCTCGATGAACAAAATGTGTAGGGTTCCTTCTAGCTGGTTTTGTATTTCTTTCTCTAACCCTAACGAGTGTGGTTGTGTTTTTAATCTTGTTGAAAAAATCAAAAAAAAGTTGTTGGGGATATTACAGTGTCCTTGTGTTTCGCTCAAATTTTGGTTAATTTGTCTAAGTCCCGATGCGTTTTATTGAAAATCGTAAGTGTGCATATGATTTTGATTGATTAAACTGTTAAATTCCTTATTAAAATCCATGTTCTAAGGGTCAAAATGTCAAAGTTCCTGATGGGAGACGTTTTCCCCTCCACATTTCCAATGACCCATGATTTTCCCCCACTCAAAATCTTGATGGGAGGTCAATTTCCACTGGATTCTTGATGGACCTCTTTTTTCCCCCACTCAGAATCCAGACATGGGGTGATTTTCCACCAGAGAGGTAAAATTTTGATTGTGTTTGGAAATCCTCCTGACAACTCACGTTTTTCCACTAGGACTGCGGATGACTTTGATGATGATTGAAATGATGATTCCTGATGCCAATCAATTTTCCACCAGAGCTTTTCATCATGAGATTTCAAGGATTTTAACGCGGATAATGATTCTTGACATGAGGCGAATTTCCACCAGTGGAAGTATTGATGATTTTTGATCTAGAAACTTATCCAGACAGGGGCCGATTTTCCCTTGGAGACCTTTTTTGCAAAGTTTGATGAATTTGCATTGGCATTTTATCCCAATATGGGGCGATTTTCCCCCAATGGATATTTAATGATTTTTAATGTTTTTTATTAGGATTTTTATCCCGATAGGGGGTGATTTTCCCCAATGGATCAAAGTTAGTAAAATTTTGAAATATTATTTAATAAATGACCCCAAATTTAATTATTTTTATGATGATTGTCGATTATTTAAAAATAAAACAAAAATAATTAATAAATGATTTGCAATAAACATTAAATGATTTTTACCTTTTAGAAGCAAATCGATTTTTTCCTAGCCAAGTATAAGTATCAAAGTTTTATCCCACATTGCTTGTGTGGTGAAAACTTGAGGTGAAAACTTGAGGTGAAAGAGGGAAGCCAGCAATATTTTGTTAATATATTTGCCAAGTGTGATTGCTAAGTTGCTGATTTGGGCGAATTTTTTCCAGCTAGATGGTTTTTTCTAAGTGTCTTCTTGACACCATTGGGGCTGAAAGTGTGCTTTGATGATTATTTTTCTGCATTTCAGACCTAGGCGATATTTTTTAACCACCATTTGAGTGGGTTTGGAGTGCATTTTTCAGACTTTGGCGATTTCCTTGGGTGGCGCCATTGCTGGAAGGAGAGCGATTTTGTTTGGGAGGTCAAACTTCTCCATTTTTGGTGATTTCCCTCCATGTTGGTGCGCTTCCATTGTTGTTTCTTGCTGTCATAACCTTCAGATCTGATTTTTTTCCCCCATTGCTGGAACTTATTTTTGTAATGTCCCCTATTGGGGTTTACCCTCATTTAGTCCTGAAACAATATTTTCAACTTAATGTGAGAGTTGTAATATATTAATAAACATAATTTTATCAGAATGGAATACATTTCATTATAATATTGATTTCAAATTTTAGGAATAGTTTAGAGGATTGGACTTATCTTGATGGATTCCTCTAATTTGTGCTGATCATAAGCATGGTAATATCTCTCCTCAAAATCTGATAATAAATGTGACTATATCTTTTCCAACTTTTTCTCTATGGCATTGTATCATATATTCTACTCTTCATATATTCTGATATAAATCTGAATTACCTTTTCACATCTACAAAATCTTTACTGATATAAATTTTCCTTTCTATATCTGCAAGAACTTCTTAATATTTTCGTATCTTCTACATTAACATCCTCCTTTGTATCTGTATGAACTTCTTGTTTTATAAGTAAATCTAATATAGCATCATTTTTCATACAGCATCTACTTATTCTTCTCTTTTTTTGTATTATATATCTTTTGTATATTTCATGCTTTTCACTTCTTCCTTATAGACCATTAAACTATGTCTTTTATCTAACAGACATGCCTTTTTATATCTTCTTTAATTAACTAATACATATTCCATCATATTTGCTTTAATTCATTTTTAATGTCCTTGAATAATATTCCCTTTATATTTCTCCACCCCCAACACACATTGTTCCACTCTCTAAATATATACATATTCTTGTTTTACTCACACATAGTTCTCTCTGTCTTCCAAGTGGGCCCCGTTCCATTTAGTGGGGCTGCTACTAAAAACACAAAATAATTGTGAAATCTTTAAAACCTTTTCTAGTTGATGCAATCACCATTTGAGAAATCCTTTAATTATAGAAAGCTATATAATTACTGCTTGGGGCCCACAAAGGCCCTTTGGCAGACTTATTCAAATAATATTAAATCTGAATTCCTATTGAAGTCCTCTTTCTTTAATTTTCATACCTATATGAGATCTAAGTGGTATTCCTTCCTTTGTAATTTGCTTTTACATCACAAGAATATAAATGATGCAGAATTAATATATGTTTTCTGCCTTATACTAACTTGGGCAATGTAGAATATAATCGCTGATTGGTTTCATTCATACTTTGGTTAAGAACCTCCTACATAGAGTCTTCTTTCTTCAGTCAGATCTTTATAAATCGTCCCTGTGATTTTCCCTCCACTTCGCCTGTTTGAGCACTTTTATAAATAAAAAAAATAATAATTCACACATTCCCTAATAGAATTTTCTTCTATAGATCTGTATTAAACTCATCGATGCTGGCCCATAATATAATACGATTCATCTCCCTGAATGAACACTAATTATAATAATTCTTATCCTTCCTTTCTTAATCTGATTCTATATCCTTCCTCGTAGAAAATCGAAAGAATGCCTTGGTGCCGTCTCTGATCTGCACTATTATTGTTTGCAATCGATAATGCCACCAGACACTAGTTCTTACAGAGTATACCCAAATCTGAAGTAATAAAAGAAATAATATAAATTCCTCCTCTTCTTCTAATGCAAGGATTGACATAATCTTATATGTTGCCATCCAAATGGATGCCTTCTTTGGTTGTGTCTCCTCACGATCTGGAAATGTAACCTGTCTCCTTTCATTATGGCTAGTTAATTGATATTCTAATCTTGCTTTATCTCAATGGTTATATGCATCATTGGTTTTTGTTATGCATCATTGAATCACCTCCTGTAATAATGATTCCTTGTTGAATCGGATCGATGTTTATCCTTGAGCCGAGGCTGACTTACTTCAAATGTCGATACTTATGAATGAATGTGCCTTCCTCTATTAATTCGATCCTCATACGTATATTCAATGTTGACTCACTGTATCTATTTTGCAACTGTGATTATTATCAATGATAGTGGTATTGTATTTGGTGGTGGATAACAAGCTCAGATCTAAAGTCCATCGGGTGGTCATGATTAATCTTTATCTTCCTGCCGAAGATGTATTTTACCTTCTATCTCGGTTGTTCAGTCTATGTGTACTCTCCCCTATCGAGTGTATTGATAGTGGTGTTTGAAGTATTGAATCTTATTAACCTTAGGTCTTGAATGGGGACATGACAATTTTACCTCCATTGTTGGCTGGAAGTTTGATTTTCAGACTTGGTTTTCATTTCCTGACAACTTCCACCTTGGGCGATTTTGATTGGAGGTGATTTTGGGGGCATTTGAGTGAATTTTCAGAGATTGTTATCGCTCTTGCAGACCTGAGACACCATTATTGCAGATTGTCCTCAGCGAATTTTTCATTTCCAGCCCTCTCCCAACTTTAGCGATTTTATTTGGAGGGCATTTATATGTCATTTTGTGATCATTTCTAGGGTTTTTTATCACTTTGCAAGGTGCTGGTAAGTCTGAAACACATTTTCAGATTTGTCTTCAGAAAACTTTCTTTTTGCCAGCCATATATACATACCTGGAATCGATTGTTTTCACCATGGGGAAGATTATTTTCATCAAATTTGTGCATTCTAGGTGGCCGCAACATGTTTTTAGTCACTAATTCTTAGTGTTGCAGGTTGTCTTCAGACTTACTGGCAGCCATTGTTGATCTTGGGAAGGTGTCCTCTAACAATTTTTGAGTGAAAATCCTACTTTTCCTAAGTCATTTCCCAATCCGTTATACTCCTTTGCACTCTATTTTGATGAAATTTCTAAGTATAAGGAGGTGTCTTTAGAATTTGTTAAGTCTGAAAATTGATGACTTTAATAATTATCATGGGGGTTTCATACCCTAACCTTGTCATATTTACATGCTATTTTCGGAATTCGTTAAGAATATGGATAAAATTCTTGATTTCCATCTTTAAAAGAAGTCTAACATTTAAGAAATCAGAACTTATTTAATTCTGAAAGTAGTTATCGGGATAAATTTTTTGAAGTTGCTAACTTCCAGCTTTGTACAGGTGCAATGTCAAAGTCCGGAATTAGCATTCGAAAGGAACAACAGAGGATAGTTGAGACGGGATTCTATTCAGAATTCAAGATGTCATCCAGATGGAAGGAGATTACAGACACGAATATGCATTTCCTGAACATGGATCAGATACGGCAACAAATGTTCGGAACAGGAGACTAGATTCCTTCTCCTACTTATGTAAACATTATGAAGCCTAGTATCTACCAGGCCACTGGATTTCCGTAGTCCATACAGTGCAGCGAGCTAATCCTGGAGTGTGCACGATGTTATGATCCTCGCTCCCGAATGATCAAGACTCCTAAGGGTGTTACCATTGCTTTCCTGGCTGAGGATGCAATTGCTGAGGTGTTTGGAATTCCACGTGGAGCAGACATGAAAGATAGGACAAAGGATGAATATGAAGAAAAATACAAGAAGAGGATGGATGCGTGTAAAACCATAGTAAACAAGGAGTGGATGATCGAACCTAGGGCTCATCATTCCAAGGCTCCCAAGACACTCATGTGCACAAATTTGAAAGAGGAATATAGCGACTTGGTATTCCTGCTTAACCGAGTGATGGGGATGTTGCAAGGTGCATTATATCATGGATGGATGTTCTATTTTATCTAGGATTGTCTAAGGGGAACATTGATCAATTGGTCAAAATTGACAATCTGGATTTTCAGCCGAGGAATGTGGAGAGATCCAAATCATTTGCCATGACTTCCTACCTCATGTATATATTTGCACGATTTGTCACTTATAAAGGATTGATATGAAGAGGTGAAGTCGGGAATGAACAAGGGCAGTACAAGAGTTATGAATGCTATCCATAGCTGAACATGTATCAAATTGAAGATCATAAGAGTGAATGATGCATTCACTATGTATATCACTCGAATGTTGCAGGGCGGAATCCAGAAGAGGTTGTCCAAGGAGGCAACAAAGCTGATTGAGCAGTATGGATCATAGTACATATAGTTTCCCACTTTCACATACCTAAGGATTCATGGATTTCAATCCGAACCTTACAGGCTTCCTATGTATCCTATAGACAGAATGATCTTGTTAGAGGTGGTGAGACAACTTCTGGAATATGATTCCGTTCAGAAGGACAAGCATAGAACTGGGAGGACATTTCCTATTTCGGTAGGGAAGACATTGGAGGTTTGTCATTCTGCCGCTGCAGCTAACACAGTTATTGAGGAACTTGCATTTTATCGCCTCACGACATACAAGAGAAGAGAAAGATTTGATCCGCATAAGAAAGTTGGAAGGATCAGAGGAGATAAGTTCATACACAAGGTGGACGTAGAAGATTATTGGACCAACTTGATGGACGAGCAAGCAGTGAAAAGAAGAATGTGGTCCAGAATGTTTGTGGATTTCATGAGGAAGTGTGAACTTTTCCTCATTCCCGATCAGATATTAGATGACAAGGATCATACGCATCCACAATATGAGAATGAAATGAAGAAGGCGATTTTATTGCCTAATTGGTCAGAACAAGAAGTGATAGATTTGAGTGTATTGATGAGAGAAGTCTTGAGTTTCTCCTGAGGAGGGGTAGACAATCAGATGAACAAGTTAGTTGACATGGGTGTCACCTTCACATATGAAAAGATGAAACATGACGAATCCTCTTCCAAAGATGATCAAAGGACTATCAGTGAGATAAGGATTCATGCGGATGAGGAAAGTCAACCCCCAAGCGAAGGAAGAACACGCCAGGAGAATCCAAGGCTAGAGGGAAGAAGATTGAGGAGGTTAAGAAGAAGCAAAATTTTATCATTCCTTCGCCTATCCTTCCTTCACCTCCCCTTAGTGTCTCATCAATCAAGGAAATTAAAGTGCCAGAATAGAACAAAGAGATTGAACAATGTTCCAACATAGTGATATTACTAGAGAATGTTCAGGACTTGTATGCCACAACTACATCTACTCCACCCAATGAAGATGATGATCAGCTAGGATCTCCTACTGTCCTTTTGGAGGTTAGTTTGGAGAAGAATGTATATGATTTGACTAAGGATAATGTAATGTCCCCTACTAGGCTTAGACATGCTTAAACCATAAATAATCTATTTCAATGTACTTATGACTCAAGCTAAATATATTAGGTGACATTTCCACCTTAACATAAACCCAAACAGTGATATTCCACTACTCAATCAATTAACAATTAACAAATAAATTGTTCATCTATCATAACTCTTAATGCAAGTGTCAAACCAATTGTAATGTCCCCTACATGGAAACATCTCCTTTCCCAACTTCTTAAACACTAGCAGTAGTAATAAACATATTTTCCTTCCGTTTATTGTTTTATGAACTCTTATTGATCACAATCTAATATTATCATTTGTCTGATTAAGACACTATGTATATATATAAATGCCTGTGTTTACAACCCTATTGATATTACATCATATATATATATATATATATATATACTGACTTGATTATATACACATAAATAAATTTATTAATTAAATAATATAATCAGTTATTAATATGTTTGCTTAATGACCTGTAATATACCTTATTGGTATTAGTTATTAATATATTTAATGGATAGTAAAGGGCAGACAGATCTGGTCTGCCACTATATAAGAAATTAAGCAGTCTATATTAACATTACTATTAAATTCTGCATTCAATGATTATTAGACTTCATATGTTAAGCATACGTATTAAGCCCTCTTCGTGCATACCATAGTTGAAAAACTCGGACTCGCCACGGACTCGGCAAACCAAAAATTTGGACTCGGACTCGGACTCGGACTCGTGAAAGACTCGGCAAAAAAAAAACCGTAGTTTTACAAAAAAACATAAAGAAATTAATGCATTTAGAGAACATAAGAGCCATAATTGAAACATTACACATGTCACATACTCATAGTTTGAAACTTTCAATTCTAAAATGTATAATACCAAGATTTCTTCAATGCTAATTATGCTTTTATATGGAGCCTAATCAGACTCAGAGGTTAAATTTTCCCTACTTCCATCAGTGCAATTTCCCCCTATATTTTTCAACGAGGGTTTGGGGGCAGCACCCCCAAGTTGGGGTCAAGGGGCATCATCGAAGGATCCAGAAATTTGACTAAGTCTGGAAAATTGAAGAATCCTCCAAAAACTAGATTTTGCATTATAACTCCTGGAGGTCCGAAACCACTCTCAAACATCTTGACAATATATATGGAATATAACTTAAAGTATAAGTGACATTTCCTTATATCCACTTAAATGTTATATTCCATATATGAATCCTGACGGAGAGACCAAATTTTTTCACATGTTAAACTCAATTTTATAGCTTCCATGACTTTTTTTCTGGGTCGCACGAGTCCATCGGAAAGACTCGCGCGAGTCCATGCAAAAGACTTGCGCGAGTCCTGGCAAAAGACTCGCGAGTCTTTCAGATGGACTCGCTAGGACTCGCATCGCGAGTCCTTGGCGAGTCGACTCGTGGCTCCCATGGACTCGTGAGTCTGTGGCGAGTCCACGAGTTTTAAAACTATGGTGCATACCACTAAGAACAAGGGTGTTTGCTGTCCATGACCTTCTAATCCTTTTTATATCTTCCCAAAGATCAAACACTTATCATTTTGATTTGTAAGAAGCATTCGATCTGATCTAGTAAATTGATAGTCGTATAAGACTCCCAAGAATTATAATTAATACAGTAATCTGCAATATGAATATCGTTATCTTTGATATGATTGTAGAAGTTTTCCACTATGGTTATCTGCTTAGTAATCTCCATCCGTCCCTCCGTATTTATCCCCCGAATTGAATGATAGAACTGCCTTCTTATATCTTGTGCTTGGGATGAGGGGTCACGTGTAAAGGATGTGTCACATGCCTCTTCTAATCACATCATTCTGTAATATTTCCAGTCGCTGTATGTATAATAGTCAACACACCCATTCATAATTACTAATTGGTAATAAGATATCAATCATAGGCTTCTTGGGAAATAACCATTGTCCCTTTCATTTAACATGACAGCTTCTTCAAGTCTTTAAACAATCCCTGGTTTGATTGCTGTTATTATAATCACATAGTGTTTATCTTCTAATTTTTTAATCAGGTCAATGACTCAATTAGTCGATTAGTCCATCTTCTACCTTAAATCGATATTCATAGGCTAGTAACTCATAATCGCTGTTGACTAAATGCTATACCTTTTCGACTCTTTAATCATCGACAATGGGTCTCCCTTATTTGAATCATTTTGCTGTTCACTATCACTCCATACCATTCCTATTACTCATCCATCTTTGCCTTAGTTTCAATTAAACCACAATTCTTCCATAGTGATCAATGGTTTGCCGACACCTATGATATTTATTCACGATAATTGGCGACTTACAATAATCTCTATTCAAAGTATCGATCGCTTTATTAATTAAATCTATTCCATCTCCGTAAGCAGATCGGTCCGTATAATAGTTATGCTCTTTGCTATAACTATGGCACTTTTTATTGCATCACGTTGTATTTGCTGTCAAAAATTAGATATACACTGCAGTTCCTGGGTTTTAATATTGTCCCTATGTATAAACTGGCCAATACATATTACCTTTCGCCATATTGGAAGTCGTGGTGTCCTCTAATAGATTCCAAAGGGCAATTTATTAATGTTGCCACTGCTCTGCAAATCATTGATTGTATATTGTTTGCGTGCAGACCATTTAAATTTGGATGCTCGGAAGTCCTCATATTTTATAACTTGGATCTTAGATCATCCACTATCCTTTATTTATATTATTCTTATATTAATGAATGATTAATATTACTGTTAACATCAATAATTAATTACATAATAAATGATAATTTATTATTATGATGAAGAATCACAAAATCTATTATTAATTGCATCACCAAATGTGAGGTTATGACAACCCTCTCACTTTAGAGGAAAATCGTGAAGTCTCATAAATGAGACGATTTTCCAATATTATTAATTGTTAATTAATAAATGTTTTAATTATCGTATTTATTTAATCACAATAATCTAATGTCCAAAGAGGGGTTATGACAGATAATCCTGATGATGATGATGATGTTATCTCGGCATTGAGCGAGCTTGATCGAGAGATGTGTCTCGATGATGGTATGGAGATGGCCGCTATTCCTAATTGGCTGATGAGGAGTATGGAGAAAAGTAAGAAGATGGTAGAGGCGCAGCCAATTGACGGCATTGATGACTACTTAGCCAGGAGTAACAAGGAAAAAGAACCAAAAAAGGCTGAGATTTTGTCACGTATAACTAGAGATGAAACAGGAATGCGGATTGCACAAGTGGTTGTTCCTATTGGAGATGTGATGAAAGATGTTGCTACTCCCATGGATTTCCAGATTATTTCAGTTGCCCTTGGTCATACTACAAAGGAGGATGAATTTTAGGAAGTTGGTGATACTCTCAAGGCGATCGATGCGAGATTGGATAGGGAGATAGAGAAGAAAGAGGAATATAAGGAAGAAAATATTAGACTTAGAGAGTACATTGCAGGGATAAGGCGTGAGAATCCCACCCTTATTTCCCCTATTGTAGTTGACTGTGGACTACATACAGATTACAAGGCAGCAAAAGATACACTCTCGGGAATTGGAGAAATGGATTGAAGATACAAAGAGACAGGCGGATGATTTCCTTACTTTGTCGAAGCTTTTGACAGGATAACAACACTTATATTCAGGATACAGTATTTGGAGGGAGTTTGGGAGGAATTCTGACCTATTCAGGAGAAGACTATTCCACTCCACATTGATTAGGGAGAATATTGTGCACAATGGAGATAGATACAATTTCCATGGCTGGTTTTGTTCATTAGCCATGAAGAAATCTGCTTGTGAGCATGCACAAAAGGATTGTGCAAAGATGGAAGGATCAATTCATGAGATGCAGTCGAAGATCCTTGCCTCAATTGAGGAATTATTGGGGGTGGATGTCAGCGAGGCCAGTGGTTTACACATAGCAAAATTGAGAGACAAGATGAAGTTCATGTACTTCAATCAGTTGGACTCTTTAAAGAAGAGTCAGATGGATGACTTAGTTTCTTTGTTGATTCGTGTCCACAATTCACAGAAGCTCATGCCAGATTGGGAGAACACCTTGGATGCTTGGTCGGATGCATTGGATGTGACTGATTTGCAACGAGATACCTTACCTAGCATTTCCATGGAGGAATTAGATTTTGTGTTAGCTAGATTCTTGGAATATGCTGTTAGAGAAAGAGATGCAAGGCAAAATCTTCTAGAAGATTCCCTATTTGATGACTAGGTGTCTTTCTATTGGGCCATATGTTGGTGGCTCCATTTTTTATGTAAACCCTAATTAGGGCAACTCTAGGGCTGTGTTGGCATGATCTTGGCCGTTGAGTTTGATTTAATCTTGGCCATCCATTTTGTTTGAGAGACTATATAAACCCCATTGCCTCTCATTTTTAAGAGAGATTTTTGAGAATTGTTGTTAGATGCTGCAAATTTGAATATAAATCATTGTTCGACTTGATGGTGATTTTTGTTAAGTGTTGTCTTGCATTCAAGATTCTCAATTCCTCCAAGTTAGATTAGAATTTACTTTCAAGTTTGTTAGATTGAATGAAAGAATTTGTTGAATGTATTTGTGTGGAATCCACTTATCCATACCACTAGCCTCTTGCTGATTGTAAATGTGTCGTGCATGGTCAACTGGAAGTTTATGCAAGCTTAACTTCAATTATTATACGTCCATTGTTATGTATCAACTTGGATGGTATCAATGTTTGATGGTAGTAATTTGAAAATCTATGAACTACACCTTAGATGATTGCACTAAGCTTGTGTCAAAATTTGTTCGACTTGATGGTGAGACCTTGCCTAGTTTGATTCCATTGAATTTGTTCACCACGTCTTGCATTCTAGGTTTAGAATAGAATTCCTTAACCCTATTGCCTTTTGCCATTTGTTTTTAAAAAATCCTCCTTAGAATTAAGTCAATAGCTTCATTATTAAATCCTAAGTTGTCAGCACACCTATTCCATATTCATGATAAGAAAAGTTGATATGAACAATTGTGTAAGTCACCAAGTGAAAACAACAATTCACATCGACCATTGAGTTACCCACTCGTCAAGACCTGACTGTAGAAACCTTGGAATCATTTTAGTTGATCTTACCTTTAGCATCTGAGGTGATTTTGTTCAAGAGAGGGTAAAGTACTTTGGTATTTTATTTTGATGCTTGCATGTGCATAAAACACACATCAATAATATCCAACATCAAAAGCTGAAAGAGCAAAATGTGCAATTACATTTGACTTGGTAAGAAGAGCAGCAGATAATGAAGAAGATGCAACTGCAAGTGGAAGCGCCACCCGATCTGCTCATCCCAAAGGTTCCAAGAGAAAGGAGGATCATGAAGAAAAAGAATCATCACGTAAAGGGCATAAGTCAAATTCCGGTCATCCTTCTACTAGTACCTCTTCCAGGCATGAAGAAGAGATGAATCCAAATAAAGGCCATGAGAGTCAAAGACTTGAAAAGAATTTGGGTCATGAGGTGAATGAATCAATGGAATCAACAATTCAGAATGACACAAGTGAAGTGAGACAAAGGAAAACAATCACAAAATCAAGAAAATCCCGATCCCCACATTCAAGTAAGTGATGAAGATGAAGGAGAAGATAGTGATGAGACAACCTCCCCTCCTATAAATGAACAATTGCCCGAAGAAACACAAGTAGGAGAAGGAAGATCCTCTATCCTGGCATGGCTTAAAGAGAGGCTTGTCAAAGAGGTAATAGTAGCAGATGAAAAACCATTGGGTGGCTTGGATAGTCTCCTAAATCGGACTCAAGAAATCACTAGAAGGAAGAAAGCAACAAAGATGTCTAAATGATAAGGGATAATACAGGTTCTCGAGTAATACGTATCGCCACTCCAATGGTTGATAAATTTGAAGGTGATATCACAACAGAAGAGTACGATGTGGAAACTATTGATTTGGGTCCGCTTACCACTAAGCAAGCATTGGGTGATATGAATGATTGAGTGAAAACAGTTCATGATATGCTTAGGATGGAAGTAGAAAAGAATAAGAAATTGGAGAGAGAAGTGAGTGCATGGAGAAATTACTTCCAACAATTCAAGGAGCCATTAAGGCAGCATGATCCATCGGTTACACCACCATCGTTGCTTCCTCTAGAATCAATGGATCATGCAGAGAAAATAAGGAATTCAGCACAACTAATGAATGCTTGGATAGACAAATCCTTCAAGAAGGCTAATAAATTCGTAAGAGATAGAATGAAGATACTCGATAGAGAAAAAAAAACTCTTTGGAAAACTCAAACTCTCATGGCAGCATTTGATACTTTTGTCTACACTAGGGACATCACTATTCCTGTCTTGCAAGAAATGAGGAAGACACCTAAGAAAATTTTGGTGAAAGAAGGGATATTGAAGGATGGACAGTCACTGGGCTTTCTGCGGTGGGGGAGCTTGCTTCGCATGAGAAAGGTTATTTATGAGGATATCAATAATGTGTGCAATCAAACTGATGAAGCAATCCACCTAATTCATGACAAGATTGTGGAAGTAGTACAAATCATTCTCGGAAAGGAGATAGATGCCAAAATGCACATAGATATCAATGATTTGGAAGAAAGAATAAAAGTCATTTTCTATGGAACTGATGAGTCGATCATAGAAAAGCGGTTGGATGCCATACATGCACTCATGGTATTTGTCAGCAAGACAAGGGATTACGAGCCTGGATGGGATACTACTTTTGTCTCGGCCTTTGAAGAAGTTATCTATCTGGAAGAGCAATTGAAGAACCTACCAGTAGCTCCAATAACTGAAATTGAATGCATGACGACTAGGTTCATTGAATTTGCCAGAAGAGAAAGGGAAAAGGGGAACAAAATTCTAAATGAGAACTTGTTGTGATCTGTCATAACCCCTCTTTGGACATTGGATTAAATAAATACTATAATTAAAACATTTATTAATTAACATTTAATGATATTGGAAAATCGTCTCATACTTCACGATTTTCCTCTAATATATATAATTATTAATGTTTATTATTATTTGTTATGATTATTATTTATTATTATTTATATAGTAACTACCAAACAATTATAATGCAATAAGCGTTGGAATAGATTGAGAACCCATTAGCAAAATCGAAAATATCTCTTGAAGCCAAACTTTAATGTTTACCGTGATGAGAATAGGTAAACACGGGAATCATTATAAATACCGATAAATCAATTATCGGAAGTGTTTGACTATTAATTCATATTGTATAACCCATATGCATCAGACCTAATAGAACTTAATAATAAATAATAATACAATTAAAATATAAACATATATATATATATATATATATATATAACCAAATAAATGAATAGAATGAACTAAATGATAATAATAAACAATATTTAATATATAATGAACTAAATGATAATAATAAACAATATTTAATATATAATTTATATTTATTAAATATTAATATTAATTTCATATTTATCAAATAATAATATAAATTTTACAATATGATATTATTGACAAAATAACAAAATAATTAAAAAAACAAATATAATAATAAATAAATTTAGAAAAAACAACTATTCAATAAAAACAATATATAATTGAATAGCAATCATCCTAAACAATAAATAAAGTTAATTATTAAATTAAATATAAATTGCTGGTGTCAGAGATTGTCCCCTCACAATAGACAGTGATATTCCGTAATATAATCAAATTTGACTTAGTCTAGGAGGCAAACAAGGATTGATATCATAAATAATTAAAAGGGTGCAATTAAGAAACAAATCACATAACCATTGATTAAGACCAGCGATTTGCTGAAGACAAAAAGAAATGGAAAATATAGTGGACCAGATATATTAATCACTGGCTAGTAAGAAGATTGATTATATATGGAAAAGGAGTGATTAACAAAGGATGGAGACCACAATAGCATTAATAATGAAGGGATGCGATTACAAGTCAGTAGCGGGATAAAGGTAGACAGTGGACACGTCTCTTGGAGACAACGCATCGTATGGTAAGGTATATAGAGGCACTCGATATCATTCCATTGGGGAATGGGGGGTAGGAATTTATGTAGGTATATTACGTAGGATTTGTTATTCTTATTGATTCATAGCAGTGTTAAGACAGCCCAGTGAAGGTGGTGTATCCACCACTTTGCAAGGGCATAGGCGCGTGTAAAGAAGGATTTGACAAGCAGAAACAGCGTCCACTATTATCACAGAGACATAAAGACTAAGATCAGATACAACGAACAGACCAAGGCATAGCCTCTTACATGCAAGCGCACAATATTAAAGCCTTTATTCAGGAACAGCGACTAAGCATATTTGTCAATAATTATATCAGGCTACACTAAATCAGAATTTTACATCTGATGTGTATTTACCGATCGTGACAGACAATTACATTATATTTTCTTTTAATAAACTTATATGTGACTATCAATCCGAGTTGGGTCGTTTCTTTAAATAAGTTGTAAATATCTCTATGCAATCTATCCGACTGAAGGCATTTTGGATCGCTCCTTGTGAACAATTACCTTGGGCATACTATCGGTTGCATAAGGAACAAAGTCACCAGTTAGGGAGGACACCATATCTTATTATACAGGAAGAAATACCATGTGGGGACCTTTGTGCTGACAGAGATATCAGAATTTAAGGAAAAAGACTTCAACAAAAATTCAGGTTTATTAATATTAGAAGAAGCTTGCCAAAGTGCTTTGTGGGTCCACCCAATAATTATTCAGAATATTATAATTAAAGAATCTTCCAACAGTGTTTGCAGAAAAGGTTGAAGATTTCACAACTTTTTTTTGTGTTTTTAGCAGCAGCTCCACTATGGGGAATGGGGCCCACTTTTAATATATCAAGGTTGAAGATTTCACAATTTTTTTGTGTTTTTAGCAGCAGCTCCACTATGGGGAATGGGGCCCACTTTTAATATTTGGAGATATTGATTGTGTTTTTAATTTCAACACCACTTAAGCTTTTACAAGGAATTTGGGAATCTTTGTTTGTGATTTGAGCAATCAATATTACCAAAGGGTTAACAAATTTTTAAGAGGAGTCAACAACATGCTGAAGAAATTGTTTGGGTAAATCAGAGAGAGTGCCAAGATAAGTTCTACTCTTTTTAAATTCAATATTTTAATGAAATGTGTTAAGTTTTAATAAATTTATGTTTATTAATATATTACCATTCTCATTTTAATTTGAAATTGATGTCTCAGGACTAAATTATTGCAAGTCTGAAATGGGGACATTACATGATCCTATGTGGCGATTCATTTTCTTATTGGAGATTTCCTCCTTGTAATTTGTGCCAAATGGCTAGTGTGTTTGATAATATTTATTGAGATAGGTTTTGATTGTATCAAACCCTAATTAAGGTTTAGGTGGCGAAATCTTGGCCCTTGATCTTCATCCAATCTTGGCCATTCGTCATATTTGGGAGCACTATATAACCACCACTCATTTTATTTTGTAAGAGATTAGAGGAGAGACTTGAAGAATTGTTGCTATTCTTGCTAGCGGATTAATAAAGACATTGAATTGTGGTGTTTCTATTCAATTCTTGAAGCGTTTGCATGATTATTCATCTTCTCAAATCAAGCTTTTAAATTAGTTTAAGTGTTTTAAATTGAATGATAGAATGTTGTGTATGATTCACGGTGAAACTCCTAATCCATACCACTAGCAGTTTGTTGATTACAAATTCGCCTTGTGTGGTCAACTGGAATTCTTGAATGGGTTTAAGTTCAATTGTTGTTCAATCATTGATATGCATTTAATTAATGGTGTCTATGTTTGGTAATAATTTGAAAGTTATCTAATTTCCTTAGAAGATTGCATTAACCTTTGTGGAGTTGTTCTTGTATGTCGAAGCAAAGACTAATAGAGTTTCACTAAAAGTCATCCTTCATCCTTACATTCTTAGGTGTAGTTTAGTATTTCTCAACCCTTCAAATTTTGCATTTTCATTATCAAACAATTAGAAGTAGCAGTAAGTAGGAGAGCTTTATTGCATATCATTTGAAAAGCATTCCTTGATGCCTAGATATTCATCTCTTAAGAAGTACATAAGGCCCCTTGGATTAATAGCAATCACAACGACCAATTGAATTTATCCACAAGTCGAGACCCGACAATAGAAACCTTGGAGTCTTCCAATTGATCACATAAGTTTAGCATTTGGGAAGATTTTGCTCAAGAGAGGATAAGATACTTTTGGTATTTTATTCTGTGTTTGATTGTGCCTAAAAAACACATCAACAGTCCCGAGATGGCGTAAGGGCTTGCATTTGTAAACCTTGAGGGAGCTTGTTGTAGTTTGGTTTCTCAGCGCCCTGGTATCATAATTACCCCTTCCTCCCTTAGGGTTAGGTAGTAACAAGGTTAGATCGTAATATAGAGGGCTACAAATTATAAAATTTTAAATTAACTGAAAAAAAAGCATAATAACTTGATAATGCATTCAGTGTTGAAAACATGACAGCTTCCAAGTAGGGGACATCACAGGGATGGAATGCTCCATTTTATCTCTTTGTCGAGAAGAGGACAAAATGCTTTGCACATGATTCTTTATATTCCACCCTTGACTTTTCATGTTCCTTCATGACTCCTCACATCCCACATACGTCCCTTCATTTATCAAAGCAAGAAAACTTATTTAAAGGCATGTAGAGGGAGAATTAGATTATGGAGGAATTCCATAGTGAATGCATCATCAAGGGAGACAAGTTGGAATGTTGGTGACTAGGAGAAGAGGATTTACAACTGAAAAAGGAAGTGCAAGACTTGAGAATAAGAGGAACAACTAGAAGTTGCATCGTTTATCTTTACTTGTTTGTTTCAAGCAAGAACAATTAGGTAGGTGAGCAATTGTTGCTAACAACTGGTTTTTTGCCCACTCAAAGGTTTTCTAGTATAAAAATCTTATGTTGTGTTGCAAAATTTCTTTCTTCTTTTGTTCTTATTTCCAGTTAAAACAGTTTTCCAATCCTCCAATTAACTGACATTTGAGATTTTCAAGTAGCAGTGTTATATAAATTTTTTGTTTGCTCATTGCTACTTTAAATCAGAGAATTTATATATAGTGGAAGAAAGCTGTATTAGAATCTCCTTAAAGGACCCATTGTCTTAATTCCCTTCGCCTCCAATAATTTTCTTCCCACCGTTGGAGAGCATCTAGCTTATTTGTAGTTTTCTGTTCTGCTTTGATCCCTTCTTCTGTTAGGGCTTGTTCCCATGTCTTACATTGAAGTTTCTCCAGCAACTTTCTTTGGCTTTGCTTGCTGTAAATTTGTTGCCAATTTCCTTTATTCCTGTAGCTGATATTGCCCCTCAGAAATTACATCCTTTTTTGTGAATCTGTACATAGCATAGCCTCGAGATTGAGGGCTTGATCCCACTACGTTTGGATCTGGTTTTCTCAAATGTGGGGCTTGTGGACCACATGGTTTCAAATCTTAAAAGGCGATTTCTTCTTTTAGATGTAGATAGAATGCTTAACAGGATGGACTAGTGATCTGAAAATGTTAAATCGTGAAATTGTTGCTTTATAGTGTTATTGGAAGTGGTGTGTATATGAGAAATCAGAACTTTATCTAGTTTCTCAAATATCTGTGTTTCCTTCCCCAGTTTTTGTCAAAATATTTCAGTAATCACTCTTGTTTCATGGTCCTTTCCAATGAGGCTCTATAGTTAGAAGGAGTTACATAATTTATTAATTTGTTTTCTTTAGTTTGATTGTGCTCAGATTTCATGCTAAGTTTTCAGCACCATCCTATATCTTGATTCACATTTAGCAAACCATATTCAGAACTGTTCAATACGATGATTCTAATAAATACACTTTTGCAGCATGCTGCAGATGAAAGAATTCGCTTGGAACAACTCCGCAAAGAGGTATTCATTTACTCACTTTTATTTCGGTTACCACAAAAATACTTTTTGTCGTTCTAATTAGTGATGATTCAATTTGCAGGTTCTGGAAGCAGAGGAAAGGAAAAGAATTACTTTCCTAGAATATGAAGAAGAACTGGTGTGTTTTACATTTAACTTTTTAAATAATCCCAGAGTTTTCTTATTATGTTTTATTATACTTATTAGATGTCTGCTATATAATCAGTGCCTTTGCATTGAGTCTCTTAACACAATTCTTCTACCAATACAGATCCAGATTTTTTTGTTTATTGTGTTACCTCATATACTTGTTCTTCTCTAGGTGCTTCCTGTGGGTGGAGTGCAGCTCCTTCAAAGTTACAGTGATCGAATAGAAAAATGGGGATGGCGCTACAAGATTGTTTCTCACAAGGAAGGGCCCTTCAGAAGGTACTGCACTCATCTAACAATGGACTTGGATTTATGTCTATTACAGTAGCCATTTGCATAGTGGACATATATTTTGTAGCATGAATACAAATACAATCTTTGTAGGAAAACAAATTTATATCATCTTTTCTGGTAGATGTTGAACTTAAAAATACTAATTGCTACTCAATAAATGTGCGTATGTGTATATATACGTATACATACATATATATTTACACACACATGAATCTGTGTGTATATACATGCAGGCATATTTACATGTAATGTATATAGTATATACAGATACATATACATGTGTGTATACATACATATATGTGTGTGTATATAATTAATGTAGGTATGTATATATGTATATATATATGGACACAGATATATATATATATATATATATATATATATATATATATATATATATATATATTATACACAATATAATCACATGCACACAAGCACACACAGATGTGTGCAGACAGACACATATAGATGTATAGAAAAACAGACAGATAAGTAGCATAAACTGACGAACTGTAAGTGTTTGACTTTTGCAAATGGAAATTGCAAAATCTGTAATTTTATGCTTGATTTGTGTTGCAGGAAGGCACACCAGCTGCATAGGAGCAGTTGTAAGGCCATTCTAACTGCGGTAATTTAAATTTTATTACCTTATTTTAATCCTTCCATTAATTGAAATAATATTAGGTTTCAAAAAATTTCATGGAGTTCTGGAAAAAATATCTGTGTCAAGCAAAATAATGTTGTCATGGAAAGACAGTGAAAATAATGTATGTAGAAGAGTTAATTTTTTACACTAAAATTTAATGTTTGTTTTTGAGATATGTCATTTCAGTGTATATTATTTCAGTCATTCCCAGATTTACATTTGAATTTGTCTATGACAGTCATATCATTTGAAATTAGTAAAATTTAATTTTTTGGTATAGACAAGATCTGCTCTGTCACTCTGTTTTTTTAAATATGTTTTTCACCTCATTTCTCTCTTATATGAAAACATTGGATATGGTGTTTCTTATGGATTCTCAGTCAAGAATCCTGAATTGGTAACAAGTGAGGTTTGTGCTTTCTTTGGTTATCTTTGTGCATTTCTCAAGATTGTATGAAATGGCATATCAAACATGGCTAGAATAAAATGGTATATAATGTAAAGCAATGTTCCTAAGATCATTACATTCTGTTTTAGTATGACCATAGGTGGAGCAATGTGCAAAATCTTTACACAGACTTTACATAGTGGAAAGAGGACATTATATACCAACCACAAAGGCAAGATGAAAGTAGCTTAAGATAAGCAATGCAATTTGTTTGGATAAACATTCCAACAGTATTATCCAGCTAATCATCTCGCTAACAATTCAAAAGATATTGAACTTGCAAACAATTCCTGGTTGGAAGATTTCTGCACTGTTTCCCAAATGCCGTGATGAAGTTCCTCATCTCTCATCAAACCACACATGCAAAATGGAAACTACAATTCAAACTCATCCATCTGCCAGATATGTCTTCTTCTCCCTAGACAATAATGTGGTAGAAAGTACTGTCTGCTGATTCTTGTAGTGTCCTTTTCTCCTTCCATGATCTTTAATGGCGGTTCCTCTAGTGGATCCTCAAAGTGCTTGGATGCAGGTTAATATGTAATCAATTCCAACTTGCCATCTACATTGGCATCATCTCTATGTCAATAAATTTTTTCTCCTTGTTCTTCTTTTGAGGAAGTAGGACTCCATCAGATCATTGTTGGCATCAGAGTGTCTTGCTTCCTTTTCTAGGCATGCATGTATTGTCAGTCACAAAGATCATTTTGCTTTTATGTGTAACTGAAGATTGTCTGTTTTATTATCTTCAAATTAGGGCTGATATTTTTTATTTAATCCTTTTATCAACCAATTTTCCCTCAATGAATCTGCTGGAGGATTCTCCAATTTAAGGATCAATTCATTCATGTCCTATTATTTACAGGAGTAGACTTGTTCTTCCGCTGCTTCATGTTGTAAATTTCTGTGATATTCTCATTGTTTCCTCACAATATCTTGAATCTCTTTCAAATGATTCTACCAACTTCTTTCAAGTATTTATTTTCTCTATTTTGTCTACTAACTAGTCAATAGCAACTCCTTGAAAACATACTTTGTTACCCAAGTCATCTAAACACACTACCCTTTTGGAGAAATAATCCACTACGGCCTTATGCTCCTTTAACCAATTCCTTCCCAAAATCACATGATAGGAGCCCAAAGGTACCACATATAGGTTTACTTGTGTAGTGAATCTTGGTAGTTCAACCCTAGCTTCGAATAGGCATTGCTCTTCCTGAATTCTCGTTTGGTTGGCATATTCTACAGTCCATGAATTAGCCATTTAACCAGTTCTCTTAGGAAATCTACTTAGTATTCTAGGTGAAATAAAACATTCTGTGGCACCAGTGTCTATCACCACTATTATAGTATTACCATAAAGCATATTTGTTGTTTCTATAGGTGTAGCTTGGTACTTAGCTTGCTTATTGTCTACCACTACATGGATCCTCTATTGGAATGCTGTATGCTGGGGAGGTAAAGTATTTCGCTGTTGCTGGCCACCCTGACTTTTCGTTGGGCACTGATTTGCATAGTGATCTCCTCCATAGGTGAAAGTTTGAAACACCCTCCAGGTGGTCCATTCTTTTTATATCCTTTGTTGGCAAGGTCTCCCTCCATTTTAGAATTAGTATATCCTTTCATGCCCCTCTTAAAGTCTGGTTTGTTTCCCTTAAATCCCTTCTTGAAATGCGGGGAGGACTGGTTCCAGTTGTTCTTCTTGCGGTTCCTATCTCGGTAGGAGTCACCTCTTTTCAACCTTTGCTCCTGTTTGATAGCCTTCTCATATGCCCGATCCATTGTTCGAGGTTCAAGAACATGTATCTCCCCTCCTATCCTATGATTAAGTCCCATAACAAACTTTCTAACGTGATAGTTCTCATCTTGTTGAATAAGAGGCATGTATTTGATTAATCTGGTAAACTTCTCCCAGTACTTGTTAATTGACATCTCCCCTTGCCTGAGGTTTTGAAAGTCCAACATTTTTTTATCATAAAACATTTGTGGAAGCCATCTTTGTCTAAAGACTCCCACAAACTGCTCCCTTGTAATCTCAATTATTTTAAGTCCCAGTTCCGCCTTCTTGTTCTCCCACCATGTGGCGACCTCTCCTGACAATTGGTAGGCCCCCTAGGTTGCTTTAGAATTGTTGGAGTAATTCTGAATCTCAAAATACTTTTCCATTTTCGTGAGCCACGCTTCAGCAGCGTCCCTCAATGCAGAATCCTCGAATTTTGGTGGTTTTATTTTATTTATATCATTCAAAAGGTCTGCAGCTAATTGGTTTTTCTTGTTATTGAAGTCTAACGTCTCAAATCATTTTTCTTGTTGTCCACTTAGCCTAGCCTATTCTTGCCTATCAAAATTACCCTTGGATTGGATTTCAAATTCTTCATCTCTAGATTCCCGTTGACTCTCAAACCTCCTCTCTAGGTTATCCAGCCTTGTCTGGATTTTATTCATGGCTTCTAGAAGTTGCCTCATCAAGGCCATGGGTTCATTGGTGTCCTCAGAACCTCCTTGATTATTTTGGGAATTATCCATATTCTAATTGTTTTCCTGATTTAAGAAAATTAAATTTATTTTGTTAGTTTCATTTCAGCTATTACATTTACATTTCAAGAACAGAATTTGATATTTGACAACATAGTACACAATCCAAAACATTTCAATTATTACTCAAGCCAAAATTATTTACTTTCATAAGGTTAAGAAAGTCCGCCCTCCTTGGTCATGAAAAGAACAAAGTCCGCCATAAGCTTTGGTGCACAAGTCTGCCTTGGAAGTGTTAGGAAAGATTTTGAAGTGCACAATGCAAATGAAGTCTGCCTTAAAGCAAGATAGGAAGGGCCTAAACTCAACCAAGTCCGCCTTCATGGTGCACAAGATTGATAAATTCCGCCTTTGATTGAGTGAGAAATGCATGAAGTTAATGAAGTCCGCCTAAAGGATGTTCACAAGGTCAAGAGTTCAATGAAGTCTGCCTAAAGGATGTTCACAAGGTCAAGAGTTCAGTGAAGTCCGTCCACCCTTGGTTCCCAACATTCACAAAGTCCGCCTAGGTGTGGGTAAGCTTGGTTATGAGATAAAAGAAGTCCGCCCTCCATATGCTGGTGCACATTCTTCACCAAGTCCGCCCTATGGATGATAAAGAAGTTGCTAAGTGTGGAGAAGTCCGCCCTACATCAGTATACACTTGGTGCACAACCTCAATGAAGTCCGCCTTGATGCATAACATGAAGTCAAAAGATCAACAAAGTCTGCCCTACCTTAAGTGAAAAGAGAATGAAACTAATGAAGTCTGCCCAAGGGAGAAAACTTGCTAAGTTTGAAACAAAGGAATATTCATAGGTTATGTCATCAAGATTTGATTCCCAAGTTCAAACTGTGACAGATTTGGAAAGTTTTAGTAAGAGAATATTGAAGATAAAGTTCGAACTACAACTGAAAATGGATTTAGAAACTTTCATCTTGAACTGAAAATTGAAAGATCGAACTTGCCAAAGAGATGACAATTCACTAAGGTCCGATTTGGAAACTTTCTTTGAAAGATTAAAGACTGAATGTCTAAGTTCGATGAATGAAGAGCGAATTAGAAACAAATTTTGAAGATCCTTTGTGTTTCCAAATATGAAATTCGAACTCTTATACAAATACCTTATTCATTCTCTCATTTTTACACATGAAGTTCAAAGTTTTGAGTATATTGAGAGCAAGTTTGAGAGTTCTTTTGCAGGTTGAAGGTTATTTTGAAGTGCTTTTTGCAGATTGAAGGTGTTTTTGAAGAAGTTTTAATTATAAGCCTGAGTTTTCAACCTCTTGTTCACCAAGTTATACTCAGATTTTGAAAATTTCTGACTGGTCGTTAGACAACTCCCACTGATTTTCTGAGTGTAGCATCTGAAAGTTGTGTTCTTGACAGCTTCTTTTCTCATTCTTCTTCATTCTTTGAAGGTGAAAGTTCATCAAGGTTTTAACGTGGTTTTGTTCTGAAAAGAAGAGTAAATTTCACAGATTAATCTTCTTCTCTTTCTTATTTTCTGCCTTTCAAAGCAAGATTGAATGGAGTTTCTTGGACTTAATGCTTTCAAAATCTGATTTTGAAGTGAAAATCAGACCTTAAATTTCCTAATTACCGTGATTTTCAAAGGTTTTCTTTGGATTCCCAGAATAATCAAGTGTGGAAAATCCCATTTTTTGTGGCTAAGTGTTGAAAAGAAAGTGAAAACCACAAGTTACCTAGCCACCAAACTCACAAACTACGCTTAAAAGTATAGATTTTAATTTGAGTTGATTTGATTGTTTTGCAGATTTTGGAACGTCTCGCAGCCAGGATGAAGTTTCAGGTGGATAAAGATTCCCCTCTAGAATCTAAGATGAAGTCCAAGTGTAAGCTGTTCGGAGACACTAACTTGGGAGATATCAACTTGAGGGAATTCAAGAAGCGAATGTATGGCCTGAACAACCTGATGCCTACAACAACTACCAGAGAGATGATGAGAAATGGAATCGTACAAGCTGTTGGCTTCCTTCCAGCGATGCAATGTACTGAGTTGGTGGTGGAATGCTCTAAACATTTCAATCCTATAAACCGAGAGATCATAGCACCAAACGAGAGAGTCTTGGCAAACATTAGTGAGGTTTCTATGAAAAGAAGCTTTCCGCATCCTTGAATATCATAACCCTGCTTACATGACCAAGGAGGAAGCAACACAGTTGTATCAAGATAATGTTGAAGAATATGAAGCCAATATCAACCATTCGTGGCTGGATAAGCCAAGGAATGGTGCTTCTAAGTTACCCAAGGATCTTGTGAGAGCCTACTTCAAGGAGGCTATTGGAGACATGATAGTTTTGTTGAACAGATTCATGGGTAGTCCACAAGGAGCGCCATTTGAACCTTGGATATATTACTTCATCAATGAAATAACTACCGGAGTAAAGATGAGTGATTGGGCAAAGATTATAAGTAATAATCTTGATGACCAACTGAAGACCTTGGAAGAGAACAGGACATTTTATATGAGTTCTTATTTGGTGTATTCTCTTGCTCGAACTTACAAATATAGAGGACTCACCTGTAGAAAAGTGGGGAATAAGGAGAATCAGTTTGTTGTTTATGATTGCTACCCACAGCTGCACTTGGAGGAAAAACTTCACTTTAAGAGAGTCAACGACGCATTCTTGATGCACATTACTAGGATGCTCCAAGGTGGTCTTCATCAGAGGCTCTCTTAGGAGTCTAAGATTTGGTCAGCAGATTCGGGCATTGGTACATCCAATACCCTAGATTTACTTATCTCAGAATTCAAGGATTCTCTGGACCTCCTTACAAGTTACCCATGTATCCCACCAACAGAGTAGTGTTACTTGAAGTTATCAGGCAGCTTGAAAGTTTTATGATTGTTCAGAGAGGGAAGCAGAAGACAGGAGCATCTTTTTCCCTTCATGTTGGAAATGGATTGGAGACATGTTCATCAGCACAAGCTGCCACTAGTTTTGAAAAGGAGCTTTCTTGGTACCCATTCTTTTAGTATAA
This sequence comes from Cryptomeria japonica, assembly GCF_030272615.1. Taxonomy (NCBI): domain Eukaryota; kingdom Viridiplantae; phylum Streptophyta; class Pinopsida; order Cupressales; family Cupressaceae; genus Cryptomeria; species Cryptomeria japonica. Next base: position 252,920,493 of record NC_081412.1, read on the forward strand.
GACCAGAAGGCATTTTGACCCTTTTCATGGGATGAAAAAGGTTGATGGAGAGATGTTCGAGCATAGACTTGATCTTGAAGACTATTGGGATAATGCAGATGATAGTTTTGAAATCAAAAGGAGATAGTGGTCTAGACTTCCCTTGAATTTGATTAGAGTATTAGAAGTATTTCGAGTAGCAGATCAGCTTGAGGATGATCCTGAATTTGAGCAGCCTCACTTTGATAAATTGAGAAATGAGCCCCTTACCTTGGTTGATTGGTCAGATTCTGAGAGGTTTGATTTGAGCGACCTCATGAGACCAATGATTGAGTATTCGAAATGGTGGGCAATGGAGAAGACAAAGGGTCTTAGATCAAAAGGTGTCAATCTCACATATGATCTCATGGGAACCAATGAATCAATGTCTTCAAACCATGGTGTTTCCTCAAGTGTCGGGTCTAGGAAAAGGAAGGAACCCACTAAAAATTTTATGAGGGGCAAAGGAAAGAAAATAGTTGGAGATGCAAGTAGAAGGTATAAATCAAACGAAGGTCATTCGACCTTTAAGTGTTGCATCCGCTGCTCTAGTCAGGACTACAGCTAATGAACAGGAGATGAATACTGATATGGGAGATAATGAGGTAAGAGTTCCTTCTCCTTCAATTGAAGAGATAATGGAATAACCAGTTCAAGAGCCAAATTCTACCAGGACTGTAGAAGTTGAAGAACTTGAGCCTTCGAGAAAATTCCTTGATGGCATTGTCATTGCGCCCAAGGAAGCTAAAGATAAATTTGATGAGAATGGCATGGAGCAATCAACCATTCCAGATTGGTTGAGAGAAAGAATAAAGGCTAAGGCTCCTGAGGAAGCCCATTCAGAAGAGAACACAACAACATTCCTGGCTATGGCGAATAAACCAATTGAGATAAGACCGCCCAAACCAGCTAAGAAGTTCTCTTGAATTCAAAGAGATAGTGCAGGATTGAGATCAGTATAGATAGCTGTACCCAAAGAAGGTAAAACTCAGGATAATATTGCTCCAAAAGATCATGAGATCACCACCGTGAACCTTGGAAAGAGTACCAAACTCCAGGAAGTTTAGGAGTTTGATGATACTTGCAATACATTGAAGGAAAGGTTGAACAAAGAAGTAGAGAAAAGGAAGAAATTGGAAGAAGAGAACGAGCAGTGGAAGAAGTATTTGATACACTTGATGAAACCACTCAATCAGGAAATACCAATCGCTCCTCCTGCGCCTCTTCCACAGGAATACATGAGGGACTATGATGATATGAAGGCTACCTTTAGAGAAGCCAAGGAATGGACTTCTAAGACCTTAGAGCGTGCAGATACATTTGTTGAAATCTGGTATCGACATATGAGTCTACTTCGTCTTTGTTGGTTAGAATTCAGGATTTGTCTGAGAATTGGGAAGAAGTCGAAGAAATTTAGAATAGGGTTCTCCCATAGTTGAAGATCATTTGGGGGCTTTCTCAGCAAGAGTTAGTGGATGGAGGAGTCATTCAAGCAGGAAGTAGATATGACCTTATCACTTGGTATTTTACTTTGATAACCAGGGTTGAAACCTTGAAGAAATCAGAAGCCAAGTGTTTGGAAGTTGAGAAAATTGTTAAGGATATTCAAGATAAGGTATTTCATGTGGCAGTGAGAGGTAGTGTGAGAAAAACATCTTCCCGTCGAAAATCTAAGAGCTAGAATCCATTCAAACTTTTTTAAGGTTTCAGGAACGATTCTCAAAGGAGATTTCTCTAGAATTTCGAGTTTTCTCCTCATTGATGAGAATTTCCTTGCACAAGCAATTGACTGGGAATGCATACTCGCCACCTGTACTGATGATGTGGACATGGTCGACTTCTAAATTAGCAACTTGCCAAGTGTCACCATGGAGGAGGTGCGACTTCTTGTGTTTAGATACATCGAATCTATAGAAAAGGAAACTAGACACTCACCTCAGTGAGAGTAGCACTTGTGCCACTTGTCTCCTTCCTATTCATTTTAACTGTTAGAGTTTGGGGAAACCCTAATTAGGGTTTTGAACTTTTAATCTAAGCGCTTGATCATTGTTTGATCTTGACCGTTCATAATTTCTAGACTACTATATAAGGTTGCCTCCTCTCGTTTGGAGAGTGTGAGGTTTTTGGAATATTGTTGCATGGTCATTTTTCAAATAATATATTACATGTGTGCTTTCTCTTAAGGCTTTGTAATCCCTATTGTTTGAGTGATTAAGCAAGGTTTTCAATTTCTTCAACACATTAGTTAGAATTTATTTTACGTTGTTAGATGAATGAAAGATCTGATACGTATTGGTTTATGGTGTATCTCTTCTCATACTTTTGGTGAATGGATGATTTTCATTCACTGTGCAAAGTTAGTCTGAGCTTTCCATTTTGTGTATGCTTAAACTTCCAATCATAAGCACATCCCTTGAAGATTGCATCCACTTTGTGTAGTTGTCTTAAGTGAGGCGAATCAAAGTGTGGTTTATTGAGTTCACCGAATCAATACCGTCTCTGGAATTCATAGGATTAGAGTAGATCTCTCAACCCTTATCCCTTTGTCCCTTTTTAAAAGTCTTAAACCTCGAAAATCCCAAAAAGAAAGAAAGAGAGAAAGCTTTAATTGACAAATCCATCTAACTCCTAGAGTCATTGACAATTCATTCAAGTGTAAGTCCCTTTGTGTATTACCAGCAAATCACAATGCCCATTGACCTTATCCACACGTCAAGACCTAACTAAAGAAACATTGGAATTGCCATATGATCTTCTAGCAATCTTAGCATACGTGGTGATTTTTCAAGAGGATAAATTATCTTTGGGTACTTTATTCTAAATGTTTGGTAGATGATAAAACAGACACCAACAGTTTCTCAGTCACAAGTTTAGTTTCTATTCCTAATTCATTTAGAATGGATCCCTTAACTGCCCCCTTGTTGGCAGCTGCCCATTTATGTCTTTCTCCCCAAAGCTGTTCAAGAGCCTCAACCATTGTCTCAATATCAGAGGGAAATGAATAGTAGGTATAATCATTTTTAAGCCAAATTTTTCAAAGATGAATGCATGCAGGGTTCCGGACCTTCTTTTGAGGTGTTCATGGGATCCACATCCTATGAAACACAACGGTCTAGGTTGATTTTTCTATCTAAATGTATTCAGGTGGCGGGCCCGAGGTTCAATGTTGAACCTGGTAACTCTAATACCATATGTAACAAGCACTTTACTTAAGCAAGCAAACTGGAACTCTTATAACATTTAATGAAAGATTTTGCAACCAACTTTCATTTTCAACTGAATTGAAACAGTTAATTAACTAACTAACCAAGTAACTAATTTCATTATAAAAAGACATGAACTGTCAAAGAAATATCATTCTTTTTCCACTGGAAATTGAAAGATACCATCCTAATCTGCTGTAGTAAATTTCTAATTTTTGTTTTCAAAATTGTCTTTGACCAGCGAATAGGGTAAATTGATTGTGTGCTGATTGAAAGAGGTTTTAAGGTTTCTTGCAAAGTTTGGCTTTTGCGTTTAATGCCAAATGATTGTGCAAGGTTGGATCATGATTCATATGCAAATAATTAATTTCCCAATTCAAATAATAAGAAATAAGGGACTGATATAAATTTCCAGAATTTTGATTTATTAGATCAGCAATGTAATTTTCAAAATTAATGAAATTGAATCACCAAATACACAAGTTTTGTGTACCCAGAAGACTATGCCCAAATCATTGAATATAATATTGCTGAAGCCAAAAGCAGATACAATAAGGGTCTGATATGAAGTCCGATTTGCTCCTCAGAGGCCTGCAAACCTAATTTCCAGCTAGGGTTTGACTGGAAATGACACCCAAATGGTACAGCCAGTTGGAGGTTGCACTAGAATGCTGATATATGCTGATAAAAAGCCCTGATCTGCAATTATATTCTGATATCTCACTGCTGTAACCAAATCTGAGTGCAAATCAGCCAGTAATGAAGTCCAATGATGACCAGATGAAGACCCTATGTAGATCTTCCTCAACAATGAACTGTGTTTCCGTCCAATTCACAGTTTCTTCAAGGGTTTTCGTCCTCATAGAACCTGATTTGCTGCTGAAACCTGCTCCAGCTCCAAATTCCTAAAATGCTAATGTAAGAAATGAATTGATTGAATGCACAAAATGAGCCTCCAAAGTTGCTTTATGCTCTCTCAAACCCTAATTCGATTTTAGGATTGACTTGCTTTATTTTTATTAAGTTTATTTCATTCCCTTATGTCTCCCTCAAGGTGTACGACCCCCTTAGGCTCCTTTTATTAATAAAATTAAGTTGTTTTTAAAAACGACTTAAACTCATGTCTCCTAGGCGTGATGACTCAAGGGGGGGGCCATGCTAGTTACTTTATTAAAATAATATAAAGTAACTTTATTATTTATTTATTTCATCAATTTATTTAAGAAATTAAAGTCATGATTTAAATGTTCCATTTTATTCCAAAATTCATCATCTGGACTCCAAACTGAAATCTAAGTGTTGACACCGGTCCAAGGATGATATCTTAATATAGCAGGTGAACTAGCAGCGTCTTAGAAAATAGGGATTCTTCTAAAAGGTAGGAGATTGTCTCCAATCAACTGAAAATGCTCATAGGGGCTTCTGCTCTGCTCCAAAGTCCTCTGGGTGGTCAACCAGTCAATTGACTAACCTCCTTAAAAAATAGGACCCCTTCCTAAAAAATAGGAGGTGGTCTCAAATCATCTGAAACGGTCCATAGACACCCCTAGAACCAACTCTCAATCATTCCCTAAAAAATAGAGATCCCTCCTAAAAAATAGGAACTGCCTCTAAACATCCAAAATGGCTTACAAAGCCCCTGCGCAACTCCACAAGCCTCAGTGTGGGTCCCCTCTCCACTCCATTGGCCTACGGGAACCCAATTATAGGCCAATCCCTACTCAACTACCTATCACCTAGGAAGGGGACATTACAGTCCTCCCTTCCCGAGATTGCTTGTCCACAAGCAATGCATCACTGTACCACCAGCATCCCACACTAATTGTAGGTAGAACACTACATGCTTCCACTGCTCCATTCTGATATAAATGCCATATACCCTCAATACCTGAAGCAACTCTGAACTAACTCTTTCTAATTTTGATGTTTGCTGATTGGAGGTTTTAGGATAGTTTCAAGTGTTTTTGTGTTTGAGTTTTGATGCCAATGTTTGAAGAAGGTTTTAACATGAAGTATATGCCAATGAAACAATGCTTTTGACCCCAATTGGTAAAAATATAATTGACTGATATAAATTTCTGAATTCTGATTTTTAAGGATAGCAAAAGAAATTATTTAGTATCAAAGAATTGAATCACCAAGAGCAAGATTTTGCATACCCGGAGCCCAGTGCCCAACCAAAAGAGGATTTTTATTGAAGAATTCAAAGAAGTCATAGTACAAGAGCATCCAATGTGGTGCAATGGCTCCAACTGACTTTATTTGCATCAACCATAATTACCAAAAACAAATGTTGACCAAAACAGTAGAAATGTTAAGTACCACACTTGGCCTCTAGGCAAGATTATTGAATTTAATTGAATTTCTTCAAAGAACAAACATTTTGAATCACAATTGCCCACCAATGTCTAGTAGAATAACAAAGCTACTATTGGTAAATGTTGATCGAGAGGTCTGCACAATTTCCCAAACCCTCCTAAGTGGTACAGCCTGATAGAGCATTAATTTGGCTGCAAGATGGTATGGCCAGCCTGGGTAGAGGTACGACTAGCCCTAGGAAAGTTATGGTTGAGATAAGATGGCTCCAAACCAGAGTTCCCAAACTCGCTGCGAGTCAGGCGAGTCGAGCCAAGCTCGGCGAGTTTTGCTGACTCGGGACTCGGACTCGGCGAGTTTTGACCATAACTCGCCTGACTCGCGAGTCAGGCGAGTTATGGCAAAACTCGCCGAGTCCAAGCTCCAAAACTCGGCCACCACAGGTCAATGTTTTGACTTGTTTGACAAGTTAGTATCTTCGTCAGGATTCATATATGGAATATAACATTTAAGTATAAGTGACATTTCCTTATGTCTTTTTTCTTTCTTATACTTTAAGTTATATTCCATATATATTGTCAGGATGTTTGAGAGTGGTTTCGGACCTCCATGAGTTATAATGCAAAATCTAGTTTTTGGAGGATCCTTCAAATTTCCAGACTTAGTCAAATTTCAGGCCATTTCAGGATCATGATGACATTCCAGACTTTTAAGGCGAGTTCACTCTGACCATGATGTAAGGGATGGGACCTAGGAGGACACTATGCATTCAACCAAGGTTTGATTTAGCAACTTGAAGCGTGACCAGATAGTACACACAAACCCTAGGAATGATCTAAATAACCCCTAATCACTCAACTGACCTAACCTCCTTCACTCCACCTTGAGGAGATCCACCTGATTTGATGACCTTTGAGAAACTCAATCCCTTCAATGCAAAGGCTAAGACACTAAAACGACCAACAACAAAACTAAAAGAGCTAACCCTAGAAAGCAAAAAGTGGGGGTCTTCATTTGCAATGGGGCGATGTGTGAGTACCTCACAACAGGGATGTTTCTTAAAATTTTGAAAAAAGGGGGTGAGTTGGGGATATTTCCTACCTATCCCCACATCCCAAAAAATCCCCCCATGGGGCACAAGGTTATTTTTGGCAAGGGACATGTGTCTGAGGAGCATATTTCAAACCCTTCTGGCCTCACAATTCCCCCTTCCATCCAACATATATATAGCCTAAAAACTAAGAGGTCCAAGAAAGACCAAGGTCAACTATAGTCCCAAGGTAAAACCTAAGTTCAAAAAGCACACTATTTAATGCTACCATACACAAGCATTCCTTACAGTTTCCAAGTGAAGACGTTCATGATGTCTCATGTTGGTGCTCCCAAAATTTCAATTTGGCCAAAGAAAATACTAAACAGAAGCCCCAAACAAGTAGATACTCTACCAACATGCCTTTCATGGCATAACAAGCTAGCACACATTATAATTGGGCTTTATTCAATAATGGGTGCATGAAACAAGTTTTAAATTGTTAAAAATCTCTTAATTTCAAGGTTTTTTTAATTTTGCTGAGTCATTGCCGAGTCGTTGTCGAGTCATAGCCGAGTCACGAGTCGAGTCGGCCTTGCCGAGTCCGAGCCGAGTCCGAGTCTGGGAACTTTGCTCCAAACCCTCCAAATCTGTGTCTAAAACCCCTAGTAGCTGCTGAAATCAATTTCCTTGAAGCACTTACAAAGAATTATGCCAAATAGTAACCAATCAAACTCTTGGAGGCTTAATTTATTGTTGAATTTGCCTAATCTGATGCACCAAAACCTTGATGCTTATTTCTGAAAGGAAAACTTATAAAAACTTGCTAGAAATTCATCCAATTGAAGTACAAATTGAAACCCTGTGTAGATTCCCCTCAATGGTGAACTGGGTTTTCGTCCAATTCACAATTCTCCATGGGTTTTTGTCCTCTGAAAAATACCTGGCAAAGCTTCTCTGAGAATTTTTTTTGAAAAATAATCATCAACATGAGCAAATAAGAGAATGAATTCTCTTTTATAAAATTCCTTTCTTACTTTGGATTCCAATGCCCTAATTAGCCACTTTTAATTTGGCTTTCAAGTCCAATTGTGGCCCATCCCTAGGTGACGTCCCACTTGAGGTAATAAAGTAACTTTATTTAACTTTATAATTTAACATTATAAAGTTACTTTATAATTTAACTTATTATCATCTTTTAACTTAATAATTTAAAATTATAAAGTTAATTTATGATTTCCACGACTTGCCATAAATAGTCACTTTAATGATATTTTGCTATTTTTAGCAAAAAGTGACTGAGCCAAGAAAATAACATTATGTGCTCCCAAAAGCCAATCTTCGGCGTGTAAAGTCCTCACATGCTAGGCACAACATCTCCTATCCATTGGATTTGCCTACGAAGATGGATAATAGGCAAATCTCACCTCCTGAGTGATCGTCTAGAAAAGAGGGGACATTACAGAAAGAAAGAGAAGAGTTTAGAGACTACATAGTAACAAACTTCCTGTTGATAACAAATGCAAATCTTGGCATTACATGGGAGAGGGAGAGCATCATCAAGGGCTTTTTCGCCCAACCATAGACCTAAAGTCTCTTGTGCCTCTTCCAACTGGAAGGGCCCGACCCTTCATGAGGGTAACAGACTAAGGATAGAACAATTACCATTAAGCCATTTGAGTCTGGTGTTTAGAACCTACACGGACTAGCCGGTCACACACTATAGGTACCCCCTAACTAGTATGACCCTTTGCTTGTGGTGTATCTGGTTCAAGTGAACTAACAGTCACATGCCAACTGCAACGCCTCTTTGGCCAAAGTTTCATAATATAAGCACGATAATGTGTTGTCAATGTCCACCATCCTTACTCGGCATAATGAAATGGAGTGCTTCTGACTCACTAATGCATAACAACATGGTTCAATTGACCAAGGAACCTACTAGTTCAGTATTCACATTACAACTATCAACAAATACTAACGATCATCATGGTAATAGAGATTATCAACCTCTTATTTGTTTTCTACAAAGTAGGACATACATTATTACCTTAAGGCAACATTAAACGTTGTCAGGAATCAAACTATTCGATTGGTCAAGGATTCTTAGATCGAAATACATATGAAACAATATCATAGCCCTTTTGACTTTTCCTCAATACATTGGACATAGAATATACATTTGTTACAAGAATCAAATACCAGTTTCTATGAATCCAAATCAAAAGCAGTTTTACTTATTTAGATTTTAGTGAACAGACAATAACTACATTGCAGCTTATCTTCAAGATTTAACTTCCTCTGAAGTTTTGTTATTAAAAGTATCAAGACTCTGCTTGTTCACTCTGGTATACCATGGAATGGGTATATGGTGGACAAGCAGATCTCGAAAGTGTAGCTCATATCTATAGAGCAGACTCATCATAATCAAAATTCATCAACAAGATAGCGGAGATTACTTCCAACTACTTTTAAATGCAACTAAATTTTAAATGCAATTATATATTGGTATAGAAAAGCAAGATACATGCTTAACAATTTCAGATGCAAATAAGACAGAGCAATAAAGCATACAAGATTCTACAATGCCCTTCTCAACAAATATAAGCATTAGTATTTTTTATCACAGAAGTATGAGCAAATTAAGGAAAAGACTTATGCTTGAGAAAGAACTTTTGCTCACGACTTTTGTTTGGACGATGACAGGTTCGATATCCTCTAGTCACCAAGGGTATCTTAAGTGTATCTCCGCTAGCAAGCAAAGAGCGTTTGTTTTTCCTTCTGCAAAATAAGAGCTAAAGGCTATGATAGAGTGCCTTTGCAACCAATATCTTCCTTCTCCAAAAATGCAAAAACTCCTTTCTCCAAGAAATGCTATATGAATCAATGCATCATGGGAAAAAGTTGCTCCAAGAAAACCGACACCTTGTCAGCTTGCCACATGAAGGTGGAGCTAATGTCTCAAAAGAATTACGTCTCAACCAAACATTCTAATAATAATGTTTCTTGACTAGTACTCGGCATAAGTTAAACTAGGATGAAATGTAAGAAGGCTTTCGCCTATTAACTACATTCTCATAAGTTATCAACAAGCAATGTTATTTTTCAATGTATATACGCATTGAAATATGTACATCCATCTCTATGTACATATATAAATATGCATATAGATTAGAAATGCATTAATATATATATATATATAACAAATAACTAATATATGAATAATTTAATTAAGAAGAAATTGAGATTCATAAGAAAGATATGATAACTGCTCAAAACAACGAGGTAAACATTGACCAACAACTAACAAAAGGAACATGATGGACATTCCTCAACCAAGGTGGTGAGCCATTAGGAACACAACCTATTTCCTTGACTCAAGGTTGAATGGCAATTGTTCTTTTCCAAAGTCTGCGATCCTCTCCTTGATGATACTCTCCCTCCCTCTCGAGGGTGTTGCGAATCCTGCATCCACTTGGTTACGTGAAAAACCAGTTAGTCACATCTTAACCCATTCACGGATTTCATAAATATTGATAATTAAATAACTTCATCATCCACTTTCCATTCATTAAGAATTCCCATTCATAGTAAAAGCAAAAAGCAATATCGTTGATTAGCTAATTACAAAAGCATAACAAGCATTATTCCAAAGTCAGGAAAGAGGGATGCAACATATTTCATCAACAAGAATATCAAAGATATTCATTGCATCCCATTATACTTGATTAATATAACGTGATAAAGATTATCATAATAAGATATTCATTGACAAGTAGTATCAATTGTCTATACTATGGATAAACATTTTTAAGCAAATCATAATATATCATTTTTATACTAAGTGGTGTCAGTTATCGATTATTGGGAGTCTTTGGTTGAAAAGAAGTCTCTTGCAATTGAATTTTAATAGAAAGAAGTCCCTTGCAATTGATTTGTAAGTTGATAGTTCCTAATTCCTAAGAACTTACATAAGGGGACATTACATAGAGAACATGCCCAAGCATACCACAAGGTTTGAAGTCTACAACACTATGCAAAGATTCATTTAGAAATTCTACAATATTCAAGTGCACTTTATTTCTATTGTAGGATTAGTCTCAACTCAAACACCACATTCATAGAAAAGATTACAATCATCAATTCACATCACATGTGATTACTTAAATTTTTACCAAAAAGGCTAGGCAAGGGCATATTCAAGCTCAAAATCATTGTTACTTTATTGATTCACTATGCAAGAAACAACCATCAATTGATCATGCAAACATCAACCTTTATTAGAATTCCAATCTCTATTTATAGGTACTTTAAGCAACTTATCATGCAAGATGAGATATGAAAAGATTTTACAATATCCAAATGAATTTTCATTTCAAGCATCACATTCATTGAAGAATCGCAATATCTTGATACACGTGTTTATTTTCAACAATACTCACTTATGCAAGGAACAACCATTATTCGATCTTTTAAGGCTTACAAGTTTGAAATGAACTATATTTATAAAAACACTATTCAGAAATGGGACTTTTTTATTTATAATAATGGATTTTCATACATATTTACATAGGTCTTTTTATTAGGCTGACTCTTCACTCTCGGAGCAAGAACATTCGTCAAGTTCCTCTTCGCCTTTGGAATCTTTAAGGACTTATTTAGTTGGGGGATGTATGCATAGGTACTCCTCTATTACGTCCTTTGCCAAAAAGGGCGTGTTGTGATGGCACCCAAAGAGGTAGTCACGAACCACAAAAGGCTTCTTAGGTTTATCTAGAGCGTTAGGTGTGAGTTTAGATTGTTCACCTTGCTTTTTCTTTTTTGGCTTGATACGTTTAAAGATATCAACTAGTGTTTGTGTCATAAATTTCTATTTTCTCCTCATTGTCTTGAATTTTCTCAACCTTGTTTTGTTCCTTTTGGGCTTGTTAGCCGTTCCCTTCTTCCTTCCTCTCCTAGAACTCCCATATCTGCAACCAAAACACTCACCTCGTTATCTCTTGATTACTTCTGTTTTGATAGGGGCTATTATACTCCTAAACTCTATGTAGTAGAGTTGAACCCTAAGCTCTAATACCAAAGGTTGTTTACAAATATAGAATAACAACACTGTTGTTTTATAGTCAATTTTTGCCACTGACCCCTTTGACTTCTTCACTCTAAGATGAGGACATGGTCAAGGTGCTTTTCCACCCAACCATGAAGCATAAGCTTCTCATGTGCTTTAGATTGGCAATGACACTAGAAAGATGCAATTTTTTTATTAAGTGAATGCATTTTCTCTTTATCACTATTTTCAACTGAAGCAGCCATTTGAACTTCTTTCCCATGTAGCATTGTCATTTACATATGTTTTGCTTGAATGTAGTGCTGAAGAGGCTTTGCAAACTACTCCATTCCATTGTCCTTGCCTTCTAGCCTACAAAATCTTGAGTCATCATAGCTTGCCATTCCTTATCCGAGAATGATTTGTGAACACTATTAGTAGACAAACCATAGGCCATGCCCTGATAACTTGATATATTGACAAGAATGACTAATCATTGACTAACATGTCAATATATTTACTACAAGTTTGACATTAAAACAAAGTTTCATAGTGGTACTAGTACTGGTAGTAAATTAGTAATACAATGCTTGGCCATTCCCCACTCAAAAAAATATTAAAGCAAAAGAAATTAAAAAAAAGAAAGAAAAGAAACTTAGAGCCTTTATGGGGGCCCACAAAGCCCTCCAACCTAAAGATTGTCATATTAAGAAACCATATTATGTCATTATGATTATCAAATTGATTTTTGGATTGCTTCCTTTCACTTAATTTAAGTTATTTTAAATTTTAAATGTCAAATATTATTTTATTATCTGTCACCCTGCTGCTCCCTACTGTCATACTAAGAAACCATATTATGTCATTATGATTATCAAATGGATTTTTGGATTGCTTCCTTTCACTTGATTTAAGTTATTTTAAATTTTAAATGTCAAATATTATTTTATTAGCTGACACCCTGCTGCCCCCTACTGTACCAAAATATAGGAAACTTTTTTCTGTATCCAGATCCCCACCCTCACATCCCTCCTGTCCAAGAAACTCAGAGATACACTGAATTATTCTAATCATGAAAGGGCAAGACTCCAATAGATGAAAATCAAAAGTTGAGATTTGCTGAGCTTTCTCAAGAACTGCACATTTTGTTTGTAAATTGGCATACACAACTTTTGACCATGGGAAAACACAAAATGTTCATAGACATTTCAATGCTTATTTTTATCTAGAAGAAACACTAGATTTTGACTTATATTCTATTTTCACAAAAAAATAACATTTGAAATATTTTTCTGAAAAATATTTACGATGTAGTCCTGGATGTTGTAAAGTGTTTCTTCAGTGACTTAAAAAGATATACAGGGATAAATCAACAATGTAGATACTTGCCATGAGCATATTTCTGGCAAGGATATTATGTTGTGACATTATTTATGGATCCAATGCTATCGTTTCTATGTTCCTAATATGATATCTTAAGAGGAAAGAATGAATATGCTGGAAAATGTGTCTTATTCTATCCTAATCCTTGTCGCGATCTTCTTAACTGATTTTTCATTTTGGGAAGATATAAGACCCTAACGAGAAGCATACTGTACATGTCATTTGTATATAGCATGAATAGAGTAAAAAATATTTCTTTAATTAAAAGTGACCTGTTTTGAACTTTTCAAATAGAAAAGATTCTGAAGCATTTTTTTTTTGTGGAAGATATTAAATTTAAAGTCCAGACAAAAATTTTACTCTATCAATTATGAAGTGAAAGGTAATTGATTGATATTTTTATACATTCTAATTGTTGTTAAATTTTAATGAAAATAGTTGTCTTGAAACAATTACCAATAGTTGCAATTTTTTGTTAAATTGTTTTTTATGTGTTCTTTCTAGTGTAAATTAAAATCATTAACATGGTTAATGCAAAGTCATCTTATACAGAAAGTTAGCTGATGCAGGTGCCTTGCATTTTGGGCGTAGATTTGACAGCAGAAGACCTTTCTGAGTATATTCAGCAGGTAGATGTTTTTTTGCCATCGTTATCAAATAATTGCTTACTGTTGTAAGCTGATAAATTGTCTGTTTTTGTTCGGTTTTATCATGTCAATAAATCATACAAATAGCTAAGAAACCATTCAACATGTCCTAATTTTAATGCATTTGGCAAAACGAGCTATAAGTAAACTTAACTATGTAAATCATTTGTGCTGCTAAAATTTGTGCTTTTACTTTTCCCTCTAGTTCTACAAGAATGTGTTCCTTCCAATCTGCTGTAATTTCTATCATAGAGGTCAAATGTGGCTTTCTTGACAATGCATAAGCCACAGTGTTCTTCTTACCCTTGACATATTCTCTGTCAAAACCGTAAGCTTGCAGCTTACTTACCCATGTCTGTTTCCCCTTGGGATCTTTTGGGCTAAGAAAATACATTAGACTATTATGATTAGTTGTAACCATAGATGGACTACTCGCCGAAAACTCGGCGAGTTTCAAAAACTCGCCGAGTTTTTGGCAAAAACTCGACGAGTCCGAGTTAAAAACTCGGCCGCTTGGGTCTCTTAGCCGAAAATGGCAAAACAGTAATGCATTTTTTGTTTTTTGATTGAGTTTTGGGTTGAGAAGGGGGAAGTGGACTTGCAGTGAGTTGCAAGGTGATTTGGAGCAGCCTCCCTTGTTTTCCGACACTGACATCACTGATTTGGAGAGGCAGGCTATGGAGGAGGGGGGTGTATTTGGTTTCAGGTTGGATGACATTGAGGAGGATGAGGATGAGGATTCATTGCCAGTGCCAGAAGCAGGTGGAGACATAGCTTCATCCAGGATGGAGGATGAGTCTCAATCAGCCATACCGAGCGAGGAGGCACAGTCACGCCCAGTCCCACAGCAGACTTATACGACTAGATAGTCTAGACCCTCTAGTTCTACCTCTCCCCAAGTTTTTGCTAGAGCTGGGAAGTTGGGAAGAGGAAGTTGTAATTGTAATTTGTAATGATGTATTTACTTTTGTTTTTACAAAAACTATTTAGTAATTTACTATTTTACTTCCAAGCTTCCAGCCATCAGCATTCCTCATGAGGATGCGATTTTGTAGACACTTTGCATTTAAATATATCTAGAATCAGCTTATTTCTTTTGTGTTATCATTTATTGACTCATTGGATGCATCTTCTCATTAAATTTTGCAAAAAAAATGCATTTTTTACTAATTTTAAGCGTGTTTTTAAGTTGCCAAGTTTTTCGCCGAGTTTTTCCCGAGTTTTCCCCGAGTTTTTTTCCCAGGGGCTTGGCGAGTCGAGCCGAGTCGCGAGTAGTTCAACTATGGTTGTAACAACAGATTTACCTCCAACTAGGTACTGTCTAAACTTAGCTAAGCGCGAATGATGGCTAACATTTCCTTGTCATAGATGGAGTAGCTCCTCTCCGCTTCTATCAACTTCTTGCTCTCGAAGGCAATTGGATGCTAATTTTACATCAACACACAACTAATTCCTTCTCTTGAAGCATCATAATCAAACTCAAAAGGATTTGTGAAGTTAGTTATGGCCAACATAGAACAAGAGCTCATGACTTTCTTGAGCTGCTCAAAAGTTTGCTGCACTGATGTAGACCATATAAATGTTCCCTTTTTGGTCAAATTAGTGAGTGGGGTAGCCAACTACGAAAATCTCTTCACAGCCCCTCTGAAGAAGTTGCATAAGTCAAAAAAACCTCTCAAATGAGTGAGTCTTTGGCAGTGGCCAATTCAAAATGGCTTGAATCTTCTCTAGATCGACTTTCACACCCTAGAGCTGATCATATGTCTCAAATACATAATATCTATCATAGCAAATTCACACTTAGATTCATTTGCATACAAGGATTGGGCCTCAATAATTCCCAATGCTTTACCTAGGTGCCCATATGCTCTTCTTTTGGTCTGGTGGTCTTCCTAGAAGTATTCCACTGAAAACTTTGTTGTGCTTATCCAACAAAGTTTGAACATTTGCATGATACTTCCTTTTACTTTTTGGAGAATGGGTAGGCATAATCAAACATGGGGCTGCCCTCTCTACTTGGTCATGATGGAATAATTTCACCATTCTTTTGAATGTAACACGAGTATCATTAGACATGCCACTCAGCACAACCTTGTTACCATCAACATGGTGTGGAAATTCTGGGTAATTTCATGCAATGAGTGAAGCCATTGGACACCAAAAACAACATTGGTGACCCCTATGGTCACCACATAAAAGTCATCCTTCCTTTTATAATTGTCGAGTTGAATGCATGCAAATGTAACAAGTGGAATATGCATATAACTTAGCCTATTCAAACAAGAACATGCAAACCTCAAAACGATAAGTAGATTGATATGATGATGATGGGTTGGTTGTGGTTGCTCATTGATCCAGGAGCATGACGGTGGTGTGAAGATGATTGAGTGATAAACTTGACAGCATAATGATAGCACATGAATGGACGATTAAAATGAGAGAGGATGAAGCTATGTCTCCACCTGCTTCTAGCACTGGCAATGAATCCTCATCCTCATCCTCTTCCTCCTCAATGTCGTCCAGCGTGAAACCAAATCCACCCCCCCCCCCCTCCTCCATAGCCTGCCTCTCCAAATCAATGATGTCATCCTCGAAAAACAATGGAGGCTTCTCCTGTGATGTCCAATCACTGTAAGGATCTATATCATCCAAGTCAATTAGACCACCTTCTACTTCCTCTACCTTCCTTACGTGCAATCGAAGATTATATTGCATGAAGACAAGGTCATTGAGGCGTTTATGTGCTAACTTGCTCTTCTTCGTGTGGATTACTTCAAACAAGCTCCAATTGCGCTCACAATTGGATGAAGTACAAGGCTAACATAAGATTTTGAGGGCAAATTTTTTGAGATGTGGGGGTGTTTCCACCCCAATTTTGCAACCAAGCATTTGCAAAATAAAAAAAATTGAAAAGTTAGAAAACAAAGAGAAAAGAGAAAACATAATTTATCAATTTATCAATTTATCAGTCACTTTAGATCCCAAAATCCAAATGGCAAATGTTATACCTGGGGATTGAGTGGTTCTTCCTCTCCTAGCCAACTCTAAAGAGAATAGCTTACCCCTTGCTTCCTCATAATTTTGGAGTTCGCCCACAATGAGGTCTCTCTCCTCAACATCAGGTACCATCCTCTGAATGCATGTAGTGAGGCCCAACATGACCTCTCCATTAGGATCTGAGTAAGAGCCCCCGAACTTAAAACGAGGGTTGAGGAAGTACCCTGCTGCATGAATGGGTTGGTGGAGCTGATTGTTCCACCTCTTATCAATAATTTCCCAAATGGGATCAAATTTGAGTCTATCCCCCTTATAGTAATTTTTGATAGACTCCTTGGCCCTATCCATGGCCTCATAAATATACCCCATTGGGGTTTTATTCCCATCCATCAAGCGGAGAACTCTAACCAAGGGCTCTGACACCTAGAATTGAAAAATACAAATTACAAAAAGATTAATTAATGAAGTTACAAATCAGTAATGAGAGACTTGAATCAAGAATAATTAAAATTTAAAGTTTGAAGTTACCTTCACAATCTCTACAGCCTTTTGTGCAAATTGGTTGTCGAAAACTATGCATGCGACAACCTCTCCTTCAACCTTATTTGAATAAGGTGAGTTTAGCCATGCTTCACTCACAAACAGTTGCTTCAAAGAATTCAATGCAACAAGGATGCTTTTAAACTTCAAGAAAATTGTTGCAAACCTTGTGACACTAGCTCTCACCAAATCTTTCCCTTGGGTGTGCTCTCTCATCAAATGTAGAACCCAAGGGTGATTGTAAATATATTTCATGATCCTCCTTGCATCTTCCACAATTGGAGTCACCCACTCAAGTTTCCCTATGTCCTCCAAAACAAGGTCAAGGACATGTGTTGCACAAGGTGTCCAAAAAAGAGTGGGGTGCCTCTCTTGGAGGATTCTACCTGCAAAAGAAGAAGTTATTCTTAAGAAAGATGCAACCAAGAAAAACAAAGCCGCAACAAATGAAAATATTGCTAAAGGTGATAATTCAAAAGGATTCTACCTGCTGCCACATATGCTGTTGCATTATCTGTGATGATTTGCACTACATTGTCTACTCCCACCTCCATGACAACGTGCTCCAACATTCCAACCAATGTTCCCGCATTTTTCACCTTACTGGAGGCATCAACCGATTTCAAGAACACTACATTGTCGTTGCAAGCAACCAAAAAATTAATGATAGTGCGGTTCTTGCCATTTGTCCACCCATCAGAAAGAATGGTGCAGCCATATTTTGTCCATTCATTTTTTTGGTCCTCCACTTCTTTTGCCCTAGCAACTGCATTTGTGAGCAACCTACAAGAACAAAGTGAAATTAGGTCTTAGTACACAATTTTGATTTAATAAACAAGAAATCTAAAAAATAATTAAAAATGAAATCAAGTGGACTATTTAGTAATTTACTAACCTCCCACTCAAATTCTTGCGAGAAGGGGCCTTGTACCCCTTTCCTGCAACTGTCATTGTGGTCACCAAATTTAGCCAATAAGGATTGTCTGCCACATTGAATGGAATGTTGTTGAAGTACCAAAAATCAACTACTGCAATGTCGGTTTTCTCATGTGCCTCCCTATTCCATCCAGTGGCCTCTAATGATCATTGTGCTCCAGGTGTGTTCCTGGGCACAAAATAATCACCTATGGACCCTGATTGTGATGCAGCAGTGCCAGTGCCAGGCCTAGGTACTTGTTGACGTGTATTTTGTACACAATCAAACACAAAATAAAATACCGAAGGGTACCTTATCCTCTCTTGAATAAAGCCTCTGATTGCTGAAGATATCGCGAAAAAGGATCAATTAGGATGACTCCAAGGTTCTTGTATGTAGGGTCTCTACGTGTGGATAAGCTCTCTGTGGTATGATTTGATTTGCTGGAATCACAAGGGGACTTACATTTGATGATTGAACGTCTGATCTGCTTTGAATATTGCTGGAACACAGGCTCTTACTAGCTTAGATTTGAAAAAAGGAAAAAAGATGAGGGCGAGGAAAGGATCTAATCCTAACATTAAGAATGTAAGAGCAATGAATGATCTTTGGTGAAATTCTAACTAAGTCTTGTTTTGACATCCTAGGACCATCTCCACAAGGCTAGTGCGATCTTCGAAGGAAAGCTTTATGATGTTCAAATCATCACTGCAGGCATAGACACCATCAGGTTGATGCATATCAATGAAGAAGCGACAATTGAAGTTAGGCTTAAGCTGAATGATTCCAGTTGACTACGCAAGGCAAGTCTGCAATCAACAAACTGCTAGTAGTATGGATGTACGAATTCCACCATCAATCAAGCACATTTCTTCCACTCATCTAAAAACATGAAATCAAATATGAGAAGTATAAAGACCATGCAAATTGTCGAATCGACCCATAAATTTCACCATTTCTTCAATGAAGTTACAAGTCTTTTACAACAACATCTTGGCAACAATCTTTGCCTTCTCTCTCTACTCTACTCTAGTTACTATTCTATTTCTATCTTCTAACTATTTTCAACTCTCTAACTATTATCTAACTATTGCTAATTGCCTTTACAAAATGAAATGCCAGGGCTTATATAGTGCCTTCAATACAATTCGATGGCTTAGATCAATTCGAGATCAATGGCCAAGATTCAACAATGAAAACCCTAATTAGGGTTTGTTACAACCATTACATAACATTTAATGCTTGACCAATGATAAAATTGTATTGCTTGGACACATGTCCTCTCTAGAAAATTCCACCAATGGATAGCTAGGGTAGGTACATCGGAGTTTGTGCCACCTTCCATGAGTTAGGTACATTGAATCTGGAAATGCTGAGGTGGACCACACTGACTGGAGAAGTGATGACTAGGATGCCACCTCGTCTGACACTTGTAACTTGGTAAATATTCAACTTGATGTTGTTGAGAAGCTAGCTTTAATTAATTCATCTGGTACTATCTGCTTCTTCAACGAACCCTTTGCTTTGACTTCTTGTGTCCTTGATGTGCAGGACGATTGATGTACCTTGCCTTGGAATACTGGATTGGAGAAGTCGCCCTTGATGACGTTAGTCCAAAGAATGTCGTCCTTGTCGATGCTAGACTGGATCGAAGAAGGTCGTCCTTGTCCTTGCTTGATCGTCCTTGATCTGGCTTGATTTTCCTTGAGGAGAGTCTTCCGACTTGTAGATCTTTCGAGCTTGGAGTCGCCATCTTGATACCTACACAACATTTCAAAATTAGTAACATGTTTTGCAACATGGAAATATAGACTAGAAAGAGGATTTAAGTTTTAAATTAGGAAACCTCATGATAAATCTTTGAATTATCATTTCCTAAATTTAACTAAGCCACTTGAAATTGAAAATTCAAAATTCAAAATTGAGACTAGGAGAATCTCGCCATACCTCCACTTTAGAACTAAATCTAAGAAAAGATGCAAAATTAAGCAAGTTTGCTAGGCAAAATGTGGATCGAAGTCTTCAAAATGTGCTTCTTCTATCAACTTCACCACCTCTAGCCTTCAACGCCTTGAGGAAAATTCGCTCCACGTCTGGCCTTCAACAAAAATCGCTCCTTCCTAGACCAAATTTCGCCCCTTGTTGCTCTTCTCCAAATCGCACTTGAGTGAATGAGTGAATGATGGATTAACATCGCTCAAGATACCCCCACTATATAGGCGCTCACCATTTCATTTTCCATGGGCACTTATTAAATGTCAATTTAATTTTTTTAAATATCCTGGAGTTCTAGCGAAATTGGCATTTAATGTAATTTGAAGGATATTGGCGCCCAAGCATGGGAAAATAATAGATATCAACAAGATTGCTCTGGTCCCTGGGAGAGGGACAGGAGCGCCCATACCTTTTGGACCTCACACTTCTTGTTTTTTTACGTCCAAGACCTCATTTTTGACGTCCAAGATGGCATTTTTACTTAGAATTTCGAGTTCAATTTATTCGATCTTTGAAATGAGTGCACTTTAAAGCATTTTCGCCCTGGTCCCTTGGTGAGGGACAGGAGCGATTTCATCTTTTGTCCTTGGTCTTTGTCCTTTAGATCGCCAAATCAAGTTTGGAGGTAAGCAATGACCTTCGTTCATCTCTTCTATGCATGTTCAACCCGCCTCTTCAAGACAAAACGAGCTCTTCTAAGGATTTTCGCCTTGGTCCTCCAGTGAAGGACAGGAGCGATTTTTGTATTTAAGCCTAAGATTATTGATTCTTGGGGTAATTTCTTTGTTCACCATCTTCTTAAAGGCATTTCTGACGTTGCACAACCTTGCCTTGGCGTGGTCTTGGAAGGAAATGATTGTTTTAATGAATATCGCCTTGGTCCTTGACTGAAGGACAGGAGCGCCTTTTAGTTGTTTGTGCAAATTCTTGATCTCATCGTCCTTGAATTACCTTTAAGGCACAAAACATGCTTTCTCCATTTTATCTTAAGTCATGAAAATGAGAAATGGTATTTCAATCGTTAGGCTATTAGGCATGTTGAACATTTTGCTCTAGTCCCTTGGAGAGGGACAGGAGCGCCCTAGCCATTTTTCATCAACTTGATGGCCTTTGTTACTTCATTCCTCCGTGAAACCTTTTAAACATCATTTTGACCTTGCGTCTTGACTTGGATTCGTTTGAATTTGGAGAGGAAGGTTAGCTAATGTGTTTTTCGCCCTGGTCCCTGGGAGAGGAACAGGAGCGATTTTGCATTTATAAGCTCACTTGTGTTTTGCTAGCTTCGAAAATTATCTTCAACAGATCGATTGCGTCTTCCTTCATCCACCTCAAACGCGAAACTTGCCTTCCTTTTGCCAAAAACTTGTCTTGAGGGAAAATCGCTCCGGTCCCTTGGAGAGGGGCAGGAGCGCCTTGGCCTTTATGAGCTCATTTATGCCTTGTTAACTTTCAAAACTATCTTCAATGGGTTGATTACGTCCTCCTTCATGCCTTTGATGTCTCAATTTGTCCAAACAAGGTCAGGAATGACTCCACTAAGCTTTTTCGCTTTGGACCCTTGGTGAGGGACATGAGCGATTCGCCTTGGACCCTTGGAGAGGGACAAGAGCGCTTTTCGCTCTGGATCCTCAGTGAAGGACAAGAGCGAAATTTGACTTTTTGAACTCTCCATCAGGATAATTTTTATGGAATATAACATTTAAGTATAAGTGACTTATACTTTAAGTTATATTCCATATATACTTTCAGGATGTTTGAGAGTGGTTTCAGACCTCCAGGAGTTATATAGCAAAATCTAGTTTTTGGAGGTTTTTTAGTTTCCAGACTTAGTCAAATTTCAGGATCAGGACATTACTCCAACAGGACTTGCTATCCTATTGATCTCCCCGATAGCACTCAAAAATGCAAAGGCTAACTAACAAAACCCTAAAAGACCAAAAAACAAACCTTAAAAAGCAAAAAAACATGGGTCCCCATTTGCAATGGGGCGATGTGTGAAAACGTCACAACAGTACTCTACTAGAGGAAGTAGAAGCGATGGGCAAGGTGGTGGTGGGTTTGTAGATACGCGGGCCACGTCGAGAGCCCATTATGCCCTCAAGTGCTTCTTGTTCTTCTTCAATGTCAATAGAAGCACCTTGAGATTCAGCTATGGCTGATCTCATGGCTAGCTTTGCCCTCTCCCTTTGCAATTTTTTCTCTTCCCCAGCTGCAAGTAGGGCATTCATTTGTCTTTTTATTTCAGAATTGGTCCTTTGGCATTCTCTAGCATCATGCATGTCTATTCCTGCAAGGTGGTATTTGAGGCGGTTGATGCCTCCATGAAGTATATTTTCACACTCTATGCAAATAACTGTCCCAGGATCCGGTCCCTCATAGGCATACCTCCAAGCCCTATCTCTAGCACCTTTAGGACGGGTGCCTATATATCCAGATGGGCATGGTTCTAGTGGCCAATCAGAACTTGTCATAATTAACGCTTAGTTAACCTACACATACAAAGTGTAAAAAGAACGTTAACATTTTAGTTAAACAATTTAGCAAACTACCTAAATTAGTTGAAAAAAAATTAGACATCATTCAAAGTTAAAAAAAAATACTATTAGGGTTTGATTTTTTTTTGAAAACTAGAGATTCTTCAAAAAAAGTGAAAAAATCAACAAAACTTGTCAAAACTAGTGTTAAATCTTGTTCAAATAACTTAAAAATATTTTAGACTACTTAGGAATGATTTCTAATTCATCTAGATGCAACAAAAAATAAACAAAATGTTTTAAAAAAGCATAGAAAAAAAATAAAAAAACCAACCTAGGAATCTGATTTTTTTTGAAGAAACACCTCAAATTCCCTTCAAATCCACTTGGAATTGGCAAGAATAGTTGGAAATCACTTTGCAAGAGTGTTGGAGTCACTCTTCCCCCTTCTCAGCAAAAAAACCTAAGCTAAGATGATGAAATAAAATGTGTTTTTGCCGTTTTTGTCTATTATGTTGTTGCGGCCAAGTTTTTGTCTCGGACTCGCTGAGTTTTTGACAAAAACTCACTAAAAACTCGGCGAGTTAAAGTCGTTTTAACTCGTAGAGCTTGAAAACTCGGCAAGTTTTTAAAACTTTGCAAGTGGGCCATCTATGGCTTCGAGCACTTCAAACAGTTGATGACATCTTGTCTAGTATTAGCACTTCCAGACTTCTCCAAACCATTTGAGCTACAGTGTGATGCATCTGGAGATGGGGTGGGTGTAGTCTTAATGCAGGAAAAGCATCCCATTGCTTTTGAGAGTAGGAAGCTAAGGGGAGTGGAGAAGAGCTACTCTATATATGATAAGGAGATGTTGGCCATAATGCATGCATTGGCCAAATTCAAGTCTTATTTGGTTGGGGGTAAATTTGTGATTAAAACAAATCATAACAGTATAAAATATTTTACGAGCCAGAGAGATCTTAACGATAGGCATCACCAAACTACAGGCATATGATTTCGACATCGAGTATGTCAAAGGGAAGAAGAATGTAGTGATCAATGCACTGTCTAGGAGACCACATGTATGCTCCCTGGTTGAGATTTTAGCAAACTGGAAGGAGAAAATAATAGTTGAATATGCTAAGGATCAGTGGGCAATAGATTTGATAGAGGGATCCATATAGGATGATAGATATGTGGTGGTTAATGACCTTATCTTGTACAAGGATAGGATTTACTTGGTACCTTCATCACACATCAAAGGTACTATCTTGAGGACATTCCACAATGTACCTATGGCTAGACATCACGGGTTCTTCAAAACATACTGACAGATTCGTGAGAGGTTTACTTGGAGAGGACTCAAGGATGATGTGTAGAGATATGTTAGAGAATGTCCAGTTTGTCAGCAGAATAAAGATGAGCATACCCCTCTAGTTGGATTACTACAACCTTTACCCATTCCTGACAGGAAATGGGAGAGCATTTCGATGGATTTTATAAAAGGCCTACGCAAGGTGCAAGGTCGAGATTGTATTTATGTGGTGGTGGACAGGCTAACAAAATATGCTCATTTCTTTGCTATTACATCTACCAACACAGTAGCACAGGTGGCAGACTTGTTTTTTCAGGAGGTGTTTAGGCTTCATGGGATGCCTAAGAACATGGTTAGCAACAGGGATAGTAAGTTGCTGAGTCTATTTTGGTAGGAACTTTTCAGATTGAGTGGCACTGAGCTCACTCCTAGCACTAGCTATCACCCATAGACATATGGGCAAACGGAGATTGTTAATAAGTGGTTTGAGGGGTACTTGTGGAACTATGTATCAAGGCAACAGAAGGCTTGGATCAGATGGCTTTATTTAGGTGAGTATTGTTATAATACTACCTATCACATGTCGATCAAGATGTCTCTGTTCATGGCATTATATGGGTATGAAGCTCCTAGCTTCACAGATCTTCTTTTTGGAGATAGTCGGGTACCAAGTGCCCAGGAGTGGTTACTGGACAGCCAGGATATTCTAAGATCACTGATGATAGGCATACATGTTAGCATTGGCTTGGCACTTGGGTGTCTATAATTATCCACAACTATACCATCATACTCAATGTAAATGGATATCTACGCCCCTCAACCAAATATTGATATCCCTAAAACTTAGATTTCTTTCTATAAAAGGCTTTGCCTTATTTCTCACGCAATTCTGACCAATAGAGCAAAAAGATTGTTAAACAAAGCTTGGAAAATGACGATAATATATAGCATCCTAGGGTGCATTGTTACCGGTTACACCCTGTAATCAATTCATCTTGACCGGTCGCTATCTTAGTTTTGAGTTAACGGGTGCCCTATGTTTGTATCACAACAAGCTCAGAATCAACAGAAGCTATATGTTGACCATCATAGAGTGGAATGCAGTTTCGAGGTTGGGGGTATGGTATACTTGAGACTTCAGCCCTACAAGAAGTCTACTTAAGAAGAGTGGAGCAGAGAAGTTGAAACCAAGATTCTATGGGCCATTCAGAGTTGCACCTTGCATTGGCGAGGTGGCATATGAGCTGGAGTTACCACCAGACAACAAGGTGCATAATGTGTTCCATGTCTCCAAGCTTAAGAAAGCTCTTGGTCATAGTGTTGTTCCATCTGCAGATTTGCCCCCTCTAGATGAAGAGGGTAAGTTGATATTGATTCCTGAGGCCATCATTAATACCAGGGAGAGAACACTCAAGAGAAGAGTCATCAAGGAGTACCTAGTCAAGTGGAGGAACTTGCCAGTGGAGGATGCTACTTAGGAAAATGAGTGGATATTACAGCATCCAGGGTTGAAATTGCTTGAGGACAAGCAATTTTGGGAAGCGCGAACTGTAATGCCCCCTTTCTAGCATTCATAGCATGATGTTGTCGTTAGCCTATTTCCCCATGGTTCCGTAGGCTAACCAGGACATTAAAAGGACTAAGAGGCCATTTGGCCTAGACAGTTTCAGCTGTAGGTCGTTCTGAGGGGTTTTGAGGCAGTTTTGGGCATACTTACTATTTATAGTAAGTCAGTTTGGACATCCAGTGGCAATGACATGTCGATAGTAATTTTTTAAAATTGACCAGAAGATTTATTTATCATTGATATGATTTATTGTGCATTAATAAAGTTATTATATAAAGTTAAATAAAAATATTTAACTTTATTAATGCATAGACTATAGTGTGTGGGAAATATTTAAATAAAAGAGTCCCCTTTATTTTATAATACATCGGAGACATAAGCTACATAAAGGGAGTTATGTTTTATCCCACATTGACCAAACGAAGGAATGGGCTCTTGTGAGAACATTATAAAACAGATGGAAGAGCTTCCATTTAGCATGCTTGGATATGGTTAATATTATGCTGTTGGATTTCTTGAAAAGCTGATTTATTGGGCTTCGAGGACGAAATCCCTCTTTGCCAACATTCTCTTCGCTGTTGGAAGACACAGTCAGGAGGATTATGCTGTTTTCATCTAGGAAACACCATGGGCTTCATTGGTGAGTTTGCATAGAATTTTTACAAGGGTTTGAAGTGCAAATCAGAAGTTGGTACCTAATTGCTACAGTAGTTGTGAATAGTGTAATTGCCACAGTAGTCATGAATAGTATTTTTGCTACAGTAGCTGTGAATAGTGTAATTGCTACAGTTGTCGTGAATAGTGGTTTTGCTACAGTACCCATGAATAGTATTTTGCTACAATAGCTATGAACAGTGATTTTGAAACAGTAGCCATGAATAGTGATTTTACTACAGTACTTTTTTATGGTGAAATTGTTACATTACCACCGAGATTCAGAGTTATATGAGGTTGGGAATCGAAGGGGATTAAGAGTCGCACTTGTTGCTATGCGTGGGCTTTGTGGAGTTTGATATGTTGCTGTTATGCCTCAATTCCCAGGTCTGAAATCACTTTTAAAATCTGTTATACATGTTTGTGATATGCTTTTGAAATATCAATAATAAAAATCTGATTATTGGAGTATTGAATGATGCTACTTAGTGAGTTATTTGTATGCTTTCTTGCAAATTGTTATATTCCATTTCGCATTATTATATCATGAATGGCATGTGAGAAGTCCAAACAAACAAATCAGAAAAAACACAAACACTGAACCATCATATAGCAGTTGGGTACTTTCAAAAAAAAAAAAAATTGGGGCATACATTACAGAGAGAGACACGATACCTCTTCCTAAAAGGGAAGGGGTAGACTGGTTCCCCAAATCCCGAAATCCGGAAAGGAAAGGAAGTTCGGCTTTCGGGGTTCGGGGAGATAGGGTACCTCTTCCTAAAAGGGAAGGAGTAGATTGGTTCCCCGAATCCTGAAATTCAGAAAGGAATGGAAGTTTGGGTTTCGGGGAGACAAGATAACTCTTCCCAAAAAGGGAACAGGTGGACTAGGTCCCGGAAAGCCGAAATCTGGTAAGGAAGGGAAGTTCAGGTTTTGGGGTTCAGGGAGATAGGATACGTCTTCCCATAAAGGGAAGGGATAGACTGGTTCCCTGAATCCCTAAATTCGAAAAGGAAGGGAAGTTCGGGTTTCGGGTTTTGGGGAGACAGAATACCTCTTCCCAAAAAGGGAAGGGCTAGACTGGTTCCCTGAAATCCAAAATTCCTAATAAGGAAAAGGGAAGGAGAAAGGATCAATGGACTTTAAGGTGCGAAGGCAAGATGCAAGGGTGAAGGGAGAAGGCTTGAAGTCTGCCTCATGACAAAAGAATAGTTAAACGTTTACTTGATTTCTTGACTCGGCATTTGATCAACTGGGGCAGCGCTGATCTATGGAACATATCTCTGATTGATTCTCACTGATGGACCAAGAGTGTCATAAAATGACAATAGTTACATTTCTAAAAGAAAAGGGTTAAGCTTTTGAAAGGTTTAAGGCATTCTAAGCCTTAGTAGAGAATGGAATTGGGCTAAGAATCAAATGCCTAAGATCTGATAGAGGATTAGAGTTCATTTCAAATGAATTTGAAGAATTCTACGAACAACATGGAATAAGAAGACAATGTTCAGCTGAAAGAACTCCACAGCGAAATGGAGTTGTTGAGAGTAAAAATAGAACAGCTTAAGGAATGACAGGAGCCATGTTAAATGAGTCCAAACTATCCAACACTTTTGGGAGAGAAGCGGATCATATGGCAATCTATATTTTGAACTGAGCACAAATCAGGGTCAACAACAGCAAAACCACATATGAACTTTGGAAGCAAAGGCCAGCATCAATGAAGTATTTCAAGGTATTCAGGAGAAGGTGCTATTTAAGAAGAGATGATGAAGATTTGGGAAAGTTTGATTCTAGGTATGATGAAGGTATCTTCGTTGGATATTCCACAAAGAGTAAAGCTTACAAAGTTTACAATAAGAGGTTGCAGAAAGTTTTTAAAAGTGCAAATGTGAGAGTTGATGAAGAAACACAAGAAGTTGATTGCCAAAAGGAAGAAAGTGGAAAAGAAGAGGAAGTAGAGGAAGAAATTGAAAATGGAGAAGTTGAGCAAAGAGACCCAAAGAGATCAACAAAGGCACCCAAGACACCATCTAGATTTGTTCAAAAGAATCATCTAGAAGACTTGATTATTGGGGGAAATAGATAAAAAAAATGAGACAAGAAGGAGAGTTGCTAGTACATCAAGACATGCGAACCTATGCTTGCTCTCCAAAATAAAATTGAAGAACTTTATAGAAGCAAGTGAAGATAAGCATTGGATAAACATATGGAAGAGGAATTGGATTAAATCAAGAAGAAAGAAACTTGGGAACTTGTCCCAAGACCTAAGGATAAGAATGTGATTGGCACTAAGTGGGTATTCAGGAACAAGCTAAATAGGGATGGCCAAGTTGTGAGAAACAAGGCAAGATTAGTATGCAAGGGATATACTCAAGTTGAAGGAATTGATTTCGAAGAAACATTTGCCCCAGTTGCTCATTTAGATGCTATAAGGATGTTTTTAGCCCTTTTTAGTTTTAAGAATTTTAAAGTCTACCAAATGGATGTGAAATCAGCATTTCTAAATGGAAACTTGGAGGAAGAGGTGTATGTTGAACAACCTGAAGATTCATCCTTTAAGAGAATGAGAACTATGCTTGCAAGATAAGAAGACACTTTATGGGCTAAAACAAGCCTCGAGGTCTTGGTACTCAAGACTAGACAAGTATCTTCAACATCAAGGCTTCAAAAGAGGAATTGTGTATAGCAATTTTTATATTAAGAATGAAGGAGATGACCTATTGATTGTTGTGGTCTTTGTGGATGATATCTTTTTTGGAGGTAGCAGTGACAAGATGTGCCTAGAGTTTTCCATGAACATACGGGAGGAGTTCAAAATGTCAATTCTTGGTGAGTTGTCGTTCCCTTGGGTTGCAAATTTTCCAATTAGGCAAAGGGATATTTATTTCACGAGCCAAGTATATTAAGGAAATGTTGAAGAAATTCAAGATGAAAGACCACAATCTAGTGAGCACTCCAATGGTTATAAGATGCAAATTGAGTAAGGATGATCAATCTCCTAAGGCTAGTCAAACTCTATACAGGTCCATGATTAGAAGCTTATTATATGTGACAACTACGAGGCCTACTACTATGCAAGCAGTTGGTTTGGTGGCACAATTTTAGGCAGCACCAAAGGAAACTCATGTGCAAGCAGTCAAAAGAATACTCAATTATCTAAAGGGCACTGTGGAATTTGGGTTGTGGCATCCAAGAGGTGAAGATTCTACCCTTATAGCATATACAGATGTGGATTGGGTTAGCGGTGTTGATGATAGAAAAACTACTAGTGGAGGAGCATTCTTCCTTGGTAATAGTCTTGTATCTTGGTCGAGTAAGAAACAGGCTTCAGATTTTTTTTATCTACAACAGAGGTGGAATACATCGCAGCAGCAACTTGTTGCACACAGGTTCTTTTTTGATGAAACAGACATTGAAGGATATTAAGGTTGACTATGAGCATCCAAATCTCCATGACAATACAGGTGCAATCAACATCTCAAAGAATCTAGTTATGCAATCTAGGACAAAGCACAATCCAATCAAATATCATTTTTTAAGACAATAGTTGGTTGATCAACAAGTGAAGTTGGAGTACATTGCTACACAAGAACAAATTGTGGACATTTTGACAAAGCCTCTTCCGAAAGAAACTTTTGAGTACCCAAGGGAGAAATTGGGAGTGATATCACTGTCATCTAGTCACTAATTTCTTAAGAAAAAGCATGTGTTCGGGGGGAGCTATTCATTGTCTTATCTTTTAACCCGAAAAAGTCTTTTCCACTAATGTCAAAGGGAGAGAAATAGGGAAAGGGGGGCCAATAGAGAGAGTTTATTTCTCTATTGTGTTGCCACTAATGACAAGGGGGGAGATTGTTGGAAATTATTGTCATTGATGTCAAATGTCAAACCAAGGTGGTGCCTTTGAGATAACTGATCAAGTTAATGCAAAAAACAGATCAGTTTTGGTGCTTAGATTAGAAGTATTAATTCACATTTAATTTGAATAAATAAATTTTCATTTATTCCCACATGGGCCGACCCATGTCTAGCGCCCAAACTGAAGGATTGTTTGGTGTTAATAAAAGGAAGTTTTTAAATTATTTTAGAAGCCCGACCCTTGGTATGTAGTGCCCCATTTGAGGGATTTAAAATTATAAATAAACATTTTTTCAAAGGGGCCAACCCTTCTTTATATTGGCACCCAAATGTGGAAGGGTTTTGTAAATTAAACAAATTTGTTTTTTGCTCATATGGTCGACCTCCTTGGAGAGTCACCCCTCTTGGGTGAAGGGGAGTATTTGTGAGATATAAATGAAGGAAATGTGGATATATAAAAAGCAAGAAAATAAATATCATTTTCATTTAAGAGCAGATCTAGAGCAGACCTTAGACAGATCTAAGGTGCATTTATGAGCAGACTTTAAGGTGAATTATTACAGATTTATGAGCAGACTTTAAGGTGAATTATTGCAGATTTATGAGCAGACCTAAAAGCGAATTATTGCACATTTATGCTAAGTTACCGGGTTTTGCTATATAGGCCCCCGTATTGCCTAAATACAGTTCGGGTTTAGGGTTCATGTACGGTTTGACATTCGGTCCACCTGCTTCTACAGACAATTTGAACAGCTGCGCAGCTCCACCTGCTTCTATCTGATGCAGCTCTTGCTCAAAGTGTACACTGCTGGCAAATTTGACCCGATTGGATGATCCGAAACGCAACCAAGGATATGAATTACGGGGTTATTAATTTTAAGGTTTTTTATAAATTTAAATTCAATGATATACTATATAGTATAGTATAATATAATAGAGTATAGTAGAGTAGAGTATAGTACAGTACAATACAGTACAATATATATATATATATAAGTTTTACATTGTTTTTGTACTAAAGAACCCAAACCCTTTTTCAAAATTTTGTCGAACCGGGGAACTGGTTCCTAAATCCGAACTGGCGACATAGAAATGATTAGATCTTAAGGTGAATTATTGCAGATCTATGACTAGAAAGTATTGAAGATTATAAGCAGATTTAAAGAAGCATTTTTTAGCAAATCTGTGGAGGAGAAGTAGAGCTGATCCAAGAAGTTTCATATGATTATCATATTATTTCTTTGGAGGTTGGTGCTTCCTACTAGAGGAGATTGGGAGGTTGGTGCCTCTCATTAAAGGAGATTGGCGTCTCTTGCTGAGTTAGTTCTCTGTCGTGGAGATTGGTATCTCCAATGTGTTGGTGCCTACAAATAATCAAGAGAGGATTGGTGTCTCCTATGGGTTGGTGTCTACGAAATTTGTAAGTTTTTATACAAGCAATATTTTCTTGTGGTTTTCTCTAATATGGTTTTCCACATAAAATCTTGTGTCTCTTATGTGTGTGGAGTTTTGTGATTGCTTCATTGTGATTATTAAAGTTTAAATTGTTAAAGATTGACTTATATTGATTCACCCCTCCTCTCAGTATAAGTGTGTGTTTATTCAATAAACAATTTTCTTTCAGTGACATTAGGTATGTCCTTTTTATCAAATCTCTCTATTAATATCCTACAAAACTCATGATATAATTTATGGAGCTTGACCTTGAGAAACTAGCCCATGGTACCACCATTCATGGGCAACTCCTTTAAGATGAAGAGTTGCAAATTTAATGGCCTCATCCTCTGCCATGGGTCGCAGGGACAAGTAATCAGCTTCTAGATCCATGCACATGTTGTTCTCTTCCCACTTCCATTGAGTGGGGAAAGTGTTAGTTTTCCCAATGCATTCTAGTAGTTCCTTTGTTGAGTTTGGGGTCTATGGTTCTTTTTAGTCCCACTTCTGGATTTGCTTTTGGTTCATGAGCTGATTAACCGACAACTCGTTTCAAATCTCTTGATGAAGAGCTCAATATTCAACATAGTGTGCATTGATCTCAGAACCCATTGCCCCTTCCACTTCTGGCCATGATTTTCTTCTTCTCTTCTAATAAAGGTAGTTTGAAATGGCCTAGAACCAATAACAGTTCTAGTGGATTGTTTTATATTGTTTGTATGTTGATTTGTAGTTCTTGATGTACTTTCTTCACCATTCTGTTGGTCGGGCATGCTCATATTTTGATCCATCTTTGTGAGCAATAGTGCCATCATCTACAACATTACACCGAATTTTCTTTCAATCCTATCATGAGGACTATCATCTACACTTGCCTCTTTGCCTTTATCTTTCATATTCTGCTTTACCACTTCTGGAACACCCTCTAGTCTAATTTCCTATTATATCCTTTGGTGGAACAGATTGTTGAACTGGGTTTTGAGGGAACTGAAATTGTCTTTTGAACTGTCTAGTAGTATATGTTTTTCTAGTCACTAGTATGCATGAGATGACAAACTCTGCAAGATAATTTTAGCTCTAAAATCACAGGCTGGCTAGACCACCAGGTTTGATACCATTGTAACAACCCACTCTACTATTATTTTTTATTTTTTTGCAATATAGAAATGCATATACAATACATCCACACTTGGTGTTCAGTGGTCACCCAAATCCCAGAGTGGACAAGGTGATAGCATACAGTGCTTCGACCACACGCTATCCACAATGTATGCAAAAAGATGAATGGTGACAAGCCGACTAGAATACGCAAGCAGCTAAGCTAGCCTAATAACACCTCTTCAGTGGATTGTATGAATGCAATGCAAGCCACTGACAAAATTCCTAAGCTTGACTCAGACCAAAATGGTCAATAATGCTAGGTTGTTCAATGTTGAAATGAAGTGTATGATATTGCTATAATAATTAGTGGTAAATGAACCAATCCTTCAACATGAAATGTATGCAAATAATAACCCTTTGGTGGTATTACCATTTGAAGTTTACAAAGTAGTTAGGAAATGCATTACAATGTGATGAAGATAAGGAACTGTTGTAATCAACTGTAATATCAGGTCTGATCATAAATAAATAGTACTGCGACACAATGAAGTAGTTCATAAATGATAAAACTATATAATAAGTGTATATAAGTTAACAATGGTCAATGGAACTTTGCAATGCCAAACAATGAATATATGCTGATCAGAGTACTGCTGTCACAAAAATCAGACTACTACATTGCTGATAAAGCTCGAGAAATACCATCCACAAAACTGTAGGCACTATTTAGATGCATACCAACACAACCAAACTGAAATACTACTGAAAACATTCTTATTTCTCCTTAGAATTGATGTAGATTAGACTAATAAGACATAATATACTGCTATAGGTGTGAAACAGAGATTAATGTTGTCGGTACAGTAGGTGCAGCCCACAAAAACCTCAAATGTCCTCATAGAATATGTTATAATATTCAACAAAATTGCATCAATAACATTTAGCAATCAAAACTTCCTCAAAATACATCAAATATTTCCATTTTACCAAACACACAGAGAGAAGTCAGCTTGCAACACCAATTTGATCTCAAGCTGAAAACACTATATCCAACTAGGAAGGTTTTTGTCTGCAAAACTACGATTTCAATATGGTTTCCATCTTCAAGAAGATGAACTCAAGTTCTTGCTAAGAGCAAATGAAAATGAAAAATAGCTTAGTAACCCTTCTTCCCAAGACTCAACCTCCTTGTATAACCCTTTTAAGCTATTTTAGGGAAAAACTTTTTTTTTTCGTTTTTAGTTGCTTTTTTGAAAAAGCATTTTTTATTTTTTCTTTGCTTAATCTAACGAGGCACTGTTTTTTTTCTTTTTTGCTGTTTTTCTACCAAAAATGTATCTTTATCTCTTTTCTTGAAAAAGCATTTTCCTTTAATAAAATAATACAAAGTATTCTTATGACCTCTTTTCATCACCTTGAGCCTAGTGACATTTTATCTGCGCACATAAAACACATTTATTTTTTAATTATTAAATATAAGCTGTCAAATAAAATGTTGAAAAGTAACTTTTTAACAACTTAATTATTTAAATGGATAGTTTAAAAAACTTAATTATTTAAATTATTTTCCTTTTTTCAATGCCAATTAGTCTATGGGAAAAGCTTGGAAAAATAAACATATGGCTAAACAATTGCTCACATGTGAGAAGGGGACATTACAGCTGATGGCACGGACTCGTTGAGCTTTTAAAAAAAACTTGCCAAAAACTCAGCAGAAAAATTCTGTGTTTTTTGGCAAGTTGCTCACTAGATGAAAAATTTGGCAAGTGCTCACTAGCATTACAATATTGAATATGCTAAACTAAAAGTTTAGGCAAGCTACGCAAGTAATTTAATTGTTTGAAGGTGTTGTGTGGAGTTGACAAGTAGGTACTGATTACTAGTGATTGGCGGGAGAGTGTATCTAGTTTTTTATGGATCACAAATCTATAGTCCTTTGAGAGTGTGTTCTCCAAGTGCTTATTTGGGTAAAGAGTTGTCATTTTCAGAATTGTCTACACACAAAATTGTGGTTCACTGCTTATTTGGGTGTGCATTCCTTATCCATGTGGAACTTCATCTCATTGCCTGCCTTTGTTGTTTTTTGGCAATTATTTTTTTGAGGTAATTGTAATCACTCATTTTTTGTATTTAAGATCTTGGATGAAATATCTTGCATCTTTGAAAAAATGCAATGCTTCTATTCCATAACTCATTTCCTTATTTCCACAAATTCTCTCATGTATCTCGCTGCAAGTCCCTTTAGTCTGGTTCATTAGCAAAGAAAAGAGTGCCTGTCATTGACTGGAACACATTATGGACTGCATCTGTATCGCTTCCCCAGGCAGTGCAACTATGCCTCATATCCAAGTTAACCTGAATCAGTCTGAATTCTTCTCTTGCAAGATAATGCCCATAATTTATTTTTGAATGGCTGAAGCAGAACCATACTTATCGACAGATTTGTACCTTGACCCCTGCAATTCATCTCCCACATTAGAAATGCATCTCTTTCGCAGAGATACATATAGGGATGCCCCCAGACATTAGGAGACTTAAGATTACATTTCTTACCATTTATAATTCTCTTGAAATTGTTCATTGAAAATTGGAAAACATGGTATTAAAAATCCTTAGATATACCATATAGATTGCATTGATTTTATTTTTCTTCAAGTGGTAATGACTGGTTGAAAATAGCTATAATAACTAAATAAAACACTAATAAAATTGTAACTTTTTAATTTTTACATGAAATTTTTTAGTTTTTCAGTAGCAGAGTTTTTTTATTAATGAAACTCTAAAGTTGTACTAGTAAATAGAGAAAACGATAAGAAGGTTAAAAATGTCTGCAAATAAATTTAATCAATTGATTGAGAGGTAGCCTACATTAGTAGCTTGTGCCAATAAGCTATATGCTATACATGTTACACTAACACTCAAGTTTGAAACTTATATAGTATAAATATACAAATATTTGACTTTTTTTTTTGTTTTTTTCCTTGTACCATGTTTTTAGAAAGATGTTCTCATCCCAATTCTGTATTCCATATCCAAGATGTAATTTGTCTCCAGGTGACTGGGAAAAACCACCTACATACTTAGATAGGGCAGGTATATGACTAATATATGAGAATTATTTTTTGCTTTCAAAATCAATTTAATGCAAACAAGTTATTTAGCATTTCTTTTTTATTGGTTTCAAGCTTCTACTTTATGCATATATTGCATTTTTTTTGTCGAGGCACTTAGCTAGCTTTATGTGAATGGCATGGCATCTTTATTTTCTTTGCCCTATTAGATAAATTCACACAGATATTTTCCTTGCTTCAGTTTCGTGCCTCTAGCTTATATCATACACCCCTCTTCCTTGACCACTGATAGATGGTAATCCATACACTTAATTTGAGTTAAGCATTCTCCATCATAAAACTTTATAAAACTGATCAAAATCACATGAAAGCTCTTACTTTCAGATTTTTCTTTAGGCTATCAATATCTGTGATTCACGTAAAAAAGCCTTAAAAATCACTTGGCAAGAGAGTAAGAGTCAACTCTCTAGGTCGAACTTTAAATTAAACAAAAAATATTTAGATTTTAACAAGAAATCAGGGATTTGACGTTCCCCAACAAATCCACTTCTAGACATTAAATTGAACATATTATCAAGTAAATTTGAATACAATAGTCAAAGGGTTTATTGAAAACTTAAATAGACATCAATTTTAAATATATTATGATAGAAGATCTCCAAAACTCTTGTACGAATCTTCAAGCCAATGGATGATAACCATGTCATAAAGGAGAGTCAAACAAAATGACATACACTGCTACATTCCTGTTTCTAAGAGGCGTCTCTTGATTTCATAAAGGAGAGTACCCTGTCACAATATCTAACAATTTTCCTTTGTCTATCTGTGAAGCCTTTATCAACATCTAAATGAGAGCACCTGATTTCTTAATGCCCGCTTTTTCATTTTGAGTATCCAATCTAATTTTGAATCAGGCAAAACACTCTTTGCGATAAAAAACAAGTTATGTTACAGAACAAAAATCTTGTGAGACCATTTACTGATAAACTCAATGAAACTCGTGAATTTCATTCAAACTTGCCGAAGCTTCAAAATCTGTCTTGTTTGACTGATGAGTTTTGTAGTTGAATCAACTAGGCTTGTCAGAGTTGGACCTGTACTTATAGGTATTTGTTGGTGATGATCTGGGAAAATCATACCATGCTATGAAGGAAATTATTTTTGATTTTATCTTTTCTTATTCTTAGTCATTACTTATTGTGAACCACAAATGTTTTTGTCCATGGTATCTAACATCAATTTCTATTAATTTGTTATAGCTTATCTAATCCAGGCCTGAAATTTAACAATGCAATGTTTCAATTCTAGAAACTATATTCTTCTACTGATTCATTAAACAGATGATTAATATGTTTGCATGTCCTTTTCCTGTTTCATATTCTTATTTATATTCTTTTTCAGCTTGTTCAAACAGATGGCTCTTCAGCTGCTCCTTCAGCTGTCATCCGTATTCTCAACTTCAAGGCTTGCAGAGGTATAGAAATGAAAATTATTTGAATAGCTATAATTACAAAAGGATTATAATGTGTGCTTTCCTAATACATGATTCCTTGAGCAGGTGCAATAATGTTTGGAGATATGTTATTGCAATCAGAGTGTGCATTACTTGTGGAAGAATTGAAGAGAACATCTCTTTGTTTCCAGGTACACAGCTAATTTTTTTATTTAGAGTCGACAGACTTTCTAGCATTGTTTATTTTAGTTCTCTT
Organism: Cryptomeria japonica; assembly: GCF_030272615.1. Taxonomy (NCBI): domain Eukaryota; kingdom Viridiplantae; phylum Streptophyta; class Pinopsida; order Cupressales; family Cupressaceae; genus Cryptomeria; species Cryptomeria japonica. The sequence continues at coordinate 252,957,753 of NC_081412.1, forward strand.
ATTTCAGTTTTTTAAATAGAATATTTGGACATTATAGTAACACCAAAAGTAATTGTCTGGTTACAGTGTGCCCATGGTCGTCCAACAATAGTTCCCTTAGTCAATCTTGAGGCATTACACAGACAACTCACAAAATTTGACAAAGCCAGCCATAGTGGTAGAGGACTACTAGGCAATTCATCTACTACGAGTGGCAATGCTTCCCTGTATTCAACAAAGTGTTGGCATCGGCTTCAAAAGCATAGAGCAACACTTGAACGTGCCAAAATGCGGCTAAATTAAATGATTGGAATTTAATTTAAATAATGCTATCCTCTGAATAATTCATATTTGTTAATAATTTCTGTATCAGAATTAAGATGCAGTAAAAAATTATTCATTTTCATGGGATATTCTTTGATAGCAATGTTCTGTTTAATGTAATTTTTTACATTGACATTATTTGAATGTAATGGAAGATCTCTAGCCGGTAGAGAGAGGATGTGAATAACACCATATAGAGGTCCCTCATCTGAGAAGCTGTATCTTCTTTGTAAAATAGCATGATCGCTTCAATTGTATTGTCACCATTGTAGTGAGATTGCAACATACCTTTTTATACGAGTGTGGATATAGGGAAATCACCTCAAGAAACAACCAATGCAACTACATTGAGGATATTCAATATCAATCTATTCAATTAAAAGATTACATTGTTTTGAATATGGGTTTACTTGGAGCAATTTAACAAAGAAGAATCTGCCTATTTGATAGGAATCCTATTTGTACACCAGTGAATATTTAAGTGCAATTATAATTTTCTTTTAGCATCTTCGAAATGATTATTATAATTAATAGAATATTAAAAGATGTAAGCTATGGATAGTTACTTGAATTCTCACATTTGCTTCCAAATGTATATTTTGTCTCTATTTTATAACCTCTATAGTATACCTATTTCTTCCCTTTTGAATGGCATTCTTACCTATTTCATTAGTGGATGGTATCCTATCATTCTTTGATGTAAAGCGCTCTCCTGTAAGTCTTTGCATCACCAATCATAGTGATAATCAAAACATAAGTGTTGCGATTTGAATAGTTGGAATTAACATTCAATGAATGTGATCGTATACTCATGAAATTGCAGAATCGCTATATGTTTATTGTGGTTGCTGTGGCTTACTTTAATGAAATATAATAAAGTTCGGACTAAATAAAAGGTGCACTTCGGAGTATAGGAAATACCTAAAGTGCAATCTGAAAAACTGAAATGGATGCATGGTACATAAGATAGATATTCTATTAGTCTTGGCATTTTTAGACTATTAGTTCATTCCTTAATCACTATAGCTTTCTCAATTCAAAATTCTTGACTGATCCACCGATGGTGATTTTTAGTATCATAAGCTATAAGCTCATCGTTTGATGTTTTTTATTGATGGGAAAGTATTTGAGTGGACAAATTCAAAACTCTTGATCAATCCAACAATCAGGTGGTTTTAACTTCAGCGTTATCAGCCTCAAGCTTATTCCATGTATATTTTGTTTGTTTTTTTAATTTGTGGGAAGAATTCAATCTTAATCCTCTTTCCCCATTTTCTCCAGCTTATGTTAAAACATGAATCTTAGTCCATGGTTATGACGAGGTTGCCATGAAATTTTTTGGTTGTAGCACACGAGAAGAGGTGCCATCTTGGAAAATCATTTTTTATAGTTCAACATGTGTCGATTTTGAAGTGTACAGTGGCCCTTAATGTTGGATTGCAACCGTTAGGCATTGGTAATGATACTGTGCGTGCCCACTCGTTTGCGTGCATGCAAAGTATAAGTGACATTACTTCGTTTACAGTGATTGCATGTGCAATTTAATGTGAAGAAATTCGAAGGTTCTGATATGAAGGCTTTGTTGGACGTTACAAGATTTGGACTTTGCCCAAACTTGACAAGATGACTTATGATTAGACTAGGACTTGGCAAAAACTGGGCAAGTTGAAAAACAATGAATTATAGTTAATTTTTTTTAAAGATGTAAAGCTTTTAGTACGCGTCTTTAAATAAATCAACTTTGTAAACATGATAAGCTTATCAATTAGAAGCTACTTTGATCAGAGACAAGTATATGACAATCAAATCAGTATTACATTGGATTTGAATTGAAGAATTCTTTTAAAATATAAAATACTTTCAAGTACAAAAATCACATGGAATCGTGATTACACTATAGAGAAGCTTGTATCATTTAACCTAGTATCACTAGCTTTATGTGGACCCTACATTTATATATGAAACACGTCTACAAATGTTGTATTGTCTCAATTTAGCCAAATAAGGTTAATATCAAAAATATTGTTGTTTACATGTGAGGTTAGCCTTTTAGACCATGTTGAGTACGCTTATAAATTCCCATGAAATAGCTTTGAGCAACCAAAAAATATTAAAATAATTAAAAATAATATGATTGCTAAGCATGTATGGATTTTACAATTTACCCTGAATTTCGAGAATGGATAGTCAACCTTGAGAATCAATTTTGACCAAAAAATTACACTTAAACAATAGTTTATTAAACTTGGAGAATTTTAGAAATCTTGGAAGAAGTCTTAAATTATAGTTTTGAAGGTTCAAATGATGTAATAGGGCTCTAAAAATTGACAAAATAGTTGCAGCCATTTTTGGGCAATAGAGCTCTACGAACTTTTTAAGTTTAAAGAAAATGAGGTCAAATGGGTATCCAAATTAAGATTTCTTTCTCAAAAATTGTGCTATTTCAAATATTTTTTGGTAATAAGTTTTGAATAACCATAAAAGCAAAGAGGAAGGTCTTATTTCAAAATTAAAAGCTGGGATGAAAATTGAAAAATTTCAATAATGTGATTTGATTTGATTTTTTTTTAAATTAATAGTTGATTTGATTTTTTTGAAAGGGATTTTATATAATATAAATATTTTTTTCATTTGTAAAAGTTGGGTATTTTTGAGAGAAATAAACTTAAAAAATAATAAAATATAATATCGTTTCTTTTCATGAAAGATAATAGAGATCTGAAATTCGTTCCAATAATTTTGTCGTAAAGAAATTCCTTTAAAATAATATATGAATACGAACTTTTGAATTTGATTGTAAAGAAGTATATTTTAAAGAAAAATAGAAAAGTTTTGCTTGCACATTTGTTGTAAAATTTACAAGTTTGATTAAGTTATCTTTAACGAGGATGTTAAATCTATTTAGACAACAATTAAGGTGTGCATTTTTTGAAGAGAATTAGTAAGTATAATCATTTTCTACAAGTCAAATTTGTGGGTTTAAATCATTGTAAGGCAATAATATATTGTTGTTAAACTTTAGAAATTGATTCTTGTTAAAACACAATATGGGTTTAAGTTTTAGACTCTGTAAGCCCAAGGAACGTGTAAGAATACCCCCCATAAGTTTTATTTTATTTTTTTATTAATAGGAGTCAATAATAAGACATGCAATAATGAAACTTACTGTTTTCATAAGATTGAAATTTGACTTGCAATGTGTATACTATTGTTGTTACAAAACCTTGATGGAAGTACATTCAAATTTGAAACATTATTACGTAAAGTAGATGGTATAAGAAGACCCAACATGAAATACCTCCATACAAGAACAAGTTGACAATGACGAGTCTCGTTATGGAGGTCAAATCACATAGTTACAAGTAGGCCAATCATGAAAGTCATTACATATGCTTGCAAACTTTGAGTACAACTCCCTCCAATCAACCAAAGATGAATTAACACTCCACAACCTCAAATCAACCACCTTCAAACTCCTTAAAATGATGTCAAACAAATGTGCAACACTTATTTTTGTTATACCCAGCAAACCAAGGCATTGGAACATGGATGACCAACCCATTAAAAAACCTTTTCAATACAATTGTCAACCGGTAAATTGTTTTCTATTGATCTTTGTATGTTAGGTGCTTATCATAGACTGTATTTCCACAAAAAATAGGCATTTGAGCCTAGGATTGACATGCCAGACCTTTAGGGTATCTTGGAAAGGGATGTTTGTTGCAAAAAATAATATCAATTGAATAACCACAAAAAAACCTTGATAGCATCACCCAACTATTAGGAAAAGTTTAGTTTGTTACCAAACATCATTTGACCAATACTCTAGCTCTTATCACCATAAATGAGGGATACAACCTACATTACAATTGGTTGATCAAGCCTAAAAAGATACTAGCAATTCTTACAAACACCGCCAAAAGATTCCTAGAGCTAATCATCAAACAATCCTGAAAAACATATAATTAGAAAACCTTGAAAAACAACTTTTTTTCAAAGACCTTGAATTTCAAAAGTCCATGAAAATTAATTTGATTCTTTTTTGAAACCACTCAACCAGCTAGGATGGATCTTTCACCACTAAAACTAGTGATTATTGATGAGGGTTTTCGTCCTCGGTCAACTCTTGGAAACTCACTATTCACTTTGATAGAATCTTTGTACGTGTGCAACTCTAAATGAAGCAAATGAGAGCCAAATACCCCTTGTATAGAGTTGGAGGGGAAAAAATCAAATTGATTTATTTCCCTCTAAAAACCTTTTTACAATTTAAAAAGATCTCAAGTCCAAGTTCCCATTTCCCTATGTGTCCAACTTGGGGAACATAACATCACTTTATATAATTAAAACACTAAAGGGAATAATATAACATTACATTATAACTTTAATAATGAAATTAAAATAACCCTAATCATTTTTTGAAAAGCATTGTCAAAGAATTGAAATAGAAATTGATCATGGCAAGAAGTTATTGATGTCGAAGAAAGGTGTTAGGTATTAATTTGGGGGTTTATGAAAAAATAGGAATGATCCTCCAAGAATTCTAGAGAACAACCTAGAAGGCCAAAAAAATCTACATCAATTTCAATATCCACAAAACATTATGACTGGAGACATCTTAATGGTCATCTGAGAGGTGGAGTTTTAACAATTCTCATCCAATTGCAACCATTTCACCCATGCCTTCTACTAACCTAAAACATAGTTGTGCATGTACACTTTCACCCATTTGTTGACATTATGTTTGCCCATCTATCTGTGGGTGGTAACTAGTGCTAGGGGTCAACTTGATTCCACTCAAATCGAACTCTTATCAAAATAAATTCATGAACTTGTTGTCACTGACATTAACAATGTTTATAAGCATCACGTTCTATTTGAATACCTTCCTAAAGAACGGATTTGCTAGCTATATCATTGTAACAACTGCTAAAACAAAATAAAAGAGAAAAATTAATCAATTTATCCACCACTATATATGCAATCCTTCCCTGCACCTTGGGAAGCCCTGCAATAAAATTCATAGAGATACTTTCTCATTTTTATTGGGAATGGATAGGGGTTGCAACAAACCAGTAGGATAAGTATGCCCATTTTTGTTAAATTGTTGGCATGTAGGACACTCTCAAACATAATTAAAGACTTCATTCTTAAGCCCTTTCCAAGAAAACCTCTCATGGATCCGTCTGTAAGTCGTATAGAAACTAGGGTGGTCAATCATAGGTGCATCATTAAATGTCTTCAACTTAAGCCCTAATTTAGGAACCAATAAGATCCTCTCCTTATAAAATATGAGTTCATCGCTTACCTTGTCATCATGCAAAGTGCCATCCAAAATACTATTGGCAAGTTTTTTCCTGGCATACTCTACAAGAATCTAATCCTTCCAATTTGTTGCAACTTCTATCAATGAATACAAATTTAACCTTCTTGTTGATGCATGTGAGCTACTACATTCTTTTTCCTTTTGACATATTCAATGTAAAAATTGTAAGTTTGAATCTTACCCACTTTTGTTGTCTATCATTGATATCCTTTTTTATTTAGGAAGTATTTGAGGTTATTGTGATCTCTTTTGACAATTAACTTACCTCCCATAAGACCACTTGAACATTGCCAAAGCATGCATAATGGCAAACATATCCTTTTCATAGGTTGAATAACACTTATCTCCACCTCTCAACTTCCTACTCATAAGAAATTGGGTGCTTATTTTGCATTAGGTATGACCAATTCCCTCACTAGAAGCATCAAATCAAATTCAAATGGCTTCAAGTTGGGAATAGCCAAAACAAGACATTTGATCATGAGTTTGTTTTAAAATATCAAATGCTTTATGTTTTGATTCTGACCATGCAAAAGACCCCTTTTTAGTGATATTTGTTAGTGGGGAATCCAACTGTGAAAAACCTTAGAAAAATCTTCTGTAGAACCCACAAAGTTCAAAAAATCACTTCAAATGTGAGAGACTTGTAGGTGGAGGCCATTCAAAGATCAGTTTGATATTCTCCTAGGCAACACTAACTCCATGATTGACCTCCACTATATACACAAGGTTGGCATAGTAAATCAATGCACTCAGCCTGGTTGGAATGCCCAACGAAATAACCTAGTGTCCTAAACAAAGACTCATTTAATTATCGACCAAGGACATATCTTCTTCGATTATGTTGGAACTATATGTACAATAGAGGATTCTCAAGCCTTCTTGTTGGTGTAAATAAATATTCATCATGGATATTATTACCCTTTACTTAAGTTAACTTAGGATAATGCATCTCTTCATAGTTTGGATATGACACTTAGGGAAGTGTGCACATAGGGATATAGCTTGTAGGAGAAATTCCACCTTTTGTGGTCTTATTTTGTTGTTACACTCCACATTCAGTGGATCATCCACCTCTTGTGGAATATTATATTGTTTCTCCTACCTACCCTTAGTATTTCTTACCTACCCTAATTTCTTATTGAGCCACATGTCATGATTGTGTGCTCGTATATCCATGTGACCTTGCCTATATAAGCAAGCTCATATTCATTGTATTGGTTAATCTAGTTGATCATTTGTATATTGATGAGAATATAGTTTGTTCTTGTCATTCTTTTGTCTCTCTTTATGCTTTTCATTGTGTCTTTGATCTTGACAAAATCTCACATGGTATCAGAGCTATTGGGGCTTCATTGATTGGTTTTGGGAGATATCGCTTCTATTTTTGGATATGAGGTACTGCACATTTTGGAGACATCCTAGAGCGTTTTCGATCTCACCATTGCGTCCGAGAGGCCGTTTCCATAAAAATCGAGTATAAACTTGACCTATTTTGGCAAAAGTCAAATTTTGGGTGTTGGAGAATTTTTTTGCCCAATTCGGGTGGTATGGTACGGAATTTTCAGATTTTTTCAAAAAAAAAATTCTAAAAAATAGTTTTCCAATTGAAAATCCTTTTTTTGAGAAAAAAAAAAAAAAAAAATCAATTTTGGGGGGTTTGTACCTTCTACCCAGTCAGCAGAGCACAGTCAGCATTTTTGAAAAAATTTAGACCCCTCTCTGTTGAGCAGTTTGGAGTTTTGGGTCAACTTTGAAGGCTCATAACTTGCTCAATTTTGCTCCTTTTTGGGTGCAATTTTTTTTATTTGGCCTAATTTTTTGTGCTCTTCGCAGTGTAGTTATTTTCTGATTTTGGTGCATAGGTTTTCCAGAATTTTTGAATTCTATCAGTTGTACCTATCCAATCCTCAATTTGGCAACTTCAAAGGTTTTGTTTGAGCTCATACAACCTCCTTTTCAGGTGTTGTTTTTTTTTAAAGTGCATATTTTTTCGTCTACTTTCATAATCTATGATCAATTTTTAGATATTGGTCCTTTTTGGCCTATTTGGTACTTGTAATTTTCTTGGATCCTAGTTTATATCACTTGCATTATTAGTTTGAGTCTCTTTTGACCTTAATAAGGCAGTTGTAAAGTTGAAATCAAAAGTCCACTTTGCCATTTTTGCAAGTGGCCCATTGTACACACACTAAGTATAAAGTGTCAAATCATCATTATTTTTTTTTCGAGGGGGGGAGGGGGTTCTTTGATTGAGTGAATTTGGGGGGGTGTCTTGTGTGATTATGTCTCTCTTTCCTTGTGCTCTTTCATTTTTTTTGCAATGAGTCTTCATAAATTTCCACCTTTAACTCCACATAATTATGCATCTTGGAAAATTAAAGTATGAAGCAAATTAATGGAAAAAGGTCTCACGCATTATATAGATGGAACAATGGCAGCACCACCTGATCCTAAGGTTGATCCTAATGCTCAGTTAGAATGGATCACTAAGAATTGCATGGGCATAAGTATGTATCAAATGACCTCATTTTTCACATTGAGAAGTGTACTACAATCAAAGAGGCTTGGGATATGTTTCAGAAAGTGTATGTTCAAGTTGATGAAATCAGAGGTTACAAGATTGACAATGAGTTGACCAACTTGGATTCCAAGAGTTTTGATACAATCCAAGATTATGTCACGAAAGCAAATGAGCTAAGAGCAAAGCTTAAGGATTATGGAATTGACAAAAAGGATGCTCAATTGATATTCAAGTTGTTGGACAAGCTTGCACCAGAATATGCAGCATTTGTTTCAAGCTTCCAAACTCATCGTTTGACAGTGGGGAGTTCCTACACTATGCCTTCATTTGATGCTTTCATAGAAATGTTGATATTGGAACAATTTAAGTTGTTGAGCATGGGACTTCTCAAGTCTTCAAATTCCAAGGCTTTGGTGGCTAATCAAGGGAGTCAAGGGAGTCAAGGCAAAGATTCCAACAAGAAGAAGAAGCAATCTAAGTCAAAGCCACAACAGGAAAAAGGGCAATCATCCTCTCCATCACAAGGCGATTTTTTATCGTCTTCCAAGAAGGGGACTCCACCTAAGAAGGATAAACCAACTTGTGCTTATTGCAAGAAGTATGGCCATGATGAGCATCGATGCCACACCAAGCAAGTTGATGAGTTGACAAATCTTCTTAAGAAAAATAACATCAACTTGCCATCTGCCTACACAAAGAAGGATTCATCTCCTTCCTCTTCCTCACAGTCTAAGGGAAAAGGGCAAGCATTTGTGGAAACAACAGGTTCTTCACAGCAGTGGATACTTGACTCGGGTGCCTCTTATCACATGGGTTCTACAAAGGAGCAGTTTTCTTTATTGGATCCATCAAAGGTACCTCACATTTACATAGGTGATGATACTCAAGTTGAGGTTGAAGGGAAAGGTTCAGTTGACATGGATGATGGAACATTTGAGAATGTTCTCTATGTTCCTAACTTGTCTACCAACCTTCTCTCTATCTACCAAATCACTAACTATGGGAATGGGAAAAAGGTTGAGTTTACACCTGATTCAGTTGTGGTAAAGGAACTTGATAATGATGTCTTGGTAGCAGTGGGACAAGTCAATGACAACTCAAGGCTTTATTCATTCTCCCACTTTGTGCCAAGCTATCCTTCTAAGGCCTTGCTTACTCATTCAAATTCAGAAAGTAAGCTATGGCATGAGCGGTTTGGTCACCTCAACTATCACTATCTTCAGCAACTCGGCACTAAAGACATGGTCACGGGTCTACCTCGAATCAGTTTTTTAGAGGGTGTATGTTCAGGTTGTTCCATGGGAAAGCATCCCGAGGAGAAGTTTGATAAGGGTAAAGCTTGGAGAGCTTTGGAAGTTCTTCAACTTGTTCGTAGCGATGTAGCAGGTCCATTTCCATCACCTTCATTTAGTAAGGCCCGCAATGTCCTCACCTTCATTGATGACTACTCCCGCTTCACTTGGGTCTACTTTCTTATTCATGAGAGTGAAGTATTTGATAGATTTCAAGACTTCAAGACTCGTGTGGAGAAGCAATCCGGGAAAGTGGTCAAGATTCTTTGCACAGATAATGGAAAGGAATATGTGAACAAAAGACCTGAGGATTTTTGTACATTTGAGGGGATTGATCTTCAGCATTCTGTTGCATATACTCCACAGCAGAACGGAGTTGCAGAGTGCAAGAATAGAACTCTCAAGGAAATGGCTAGTTGTATGATACATGCACGTTCTCTTGATCCCGCCTTTGGGGCAGAGGCTATCAGTTGTGCCACACACATCCAGAATCGGGTTCCTCACAAAGATTTGCAAGGTATTACTCCTTTTGAGGCTTGGGCTGGTAGGAAACCGATTGTGAGACATTTTAGAGTCTTTGGGTGTCCAGCATGGGCTCGCATACCACCGTAGAAACGCAAGGCATTGGAACCACATAGTAGGCATTGCATATTTGTTGGATATCCTGAGGGTGTTAAGGCATATAGATTGATGGATCCTGAGACACATGAGGTGTTCATTGAGAGGAGTTTTCATTTTGAGGAAAGCTCTCCTAGCTTAGCCTCTCTACCTCCTCCACCTTCCTCCATTGTGGATAGTGATGCTAGTGATTTAGATGATGAGACTCCTTCAACTCCAACTCGCAGGGTTACACCTCCATCGGGTCCACTTGCAGTTGAGGAGCTTCATTCTCCACCTCCACCTAGACCTCGTTGGGCTCGACAAACACTTGATTCTGTGGGTTCTCTTGTTGGGGATCCTTCAGATACACAGAGGACTCGATCAGAGCATCAAGACCTTCCACATGCATTCATTTCTACTGCTTCTAATCCATAGATATTTCAGGAAGCATCAGGGGTTTCTGAGTGGGACCACACTATGGAGGAAGAGTATAGTTCCTTGATGAGGAACAACACATGGGAGTTAGTCCCTCTCCCTAAGGGGAGAAAGATGGTTCGATGTAAGTGGATCTATCAGACCAAGTTTGCAGCAGATGGTAGTGTGGATAAGTATAAGGCTTGGCATGTTGTGAAAGGTTTCTCTCAAGTTCCAGGTGTTGACTATATTGAGACCTTTGCGCACGTAGCCAAGATGGACTCCATTCGCTTGACACTTGTTATTGTCATAGCTCATGGTTGGGTTGTACATCAAATGGATGTGAAGAGTGCTTTTCTTCATGGGGATCTTGATGAGGAGATTTATATGGAGCAGCCACAAGGTTTCATCCAAGATTCTTCCTTGGTTTGTAGACTAAGGAAATCTCTCTATGGCCTTAAGCAGGCCCCTGGGGCTTGGTATGCCAAGATGGATTCCTTTCTTCTCTCAGCAGGGTTCACCAAGTGTCATTTCGATCCGAATGTCTACATTTTGCGACAGGATGACTCTCACTTGATACTTGTTCTCTATGTTGATGATTTGATCATTACAGGGAGTACTGCATCCATCATTAGCAGGGTCAAATTTGCTTTGCATGACAGATTTGCTATGACTGACTTGGGTATTTTGCACTACTTTCTCGGGATAGGGATTTCATAGTCACCTTCTGGGATTACACTATCGTAGCCCAAGTATGGTTCCGATCTACTTGCACACTTTCATATGGTTGATTGTAAGCCTGCACCGACTCCCTATCTTTCAGGAGTCAAGCTTGAGGCTCGATGTTCTTCTCCACTAGTTGATACCACATTGTATCGTCAACTTGTGGGTAGTCTCATGTACTTGACTCACACACGCCCTGATATGTCATTTGCGATTGCCATGGTTTCACGCTTCATGCAGGAACCATATGAGCTTCATTGGAAAGCCACCAAACGCATCCTTCATTACATCTAGGGTACACATCACTATGGGATTCACTATGTAGCAAGCACAAGACTTCGCTTGGTTGGTTACACAGACTCTGATTGGGTTGGCAATCTTGATGATCGTATGTCTACTTCAGGTTACAGTTTTCACCTTGGTTCAAGCCCCATTTGTTGGCAGAGAAAGAAGCAGCATGCTATTTCTCTCTCTTCGACTGAGGCTGAGTATTGAGGAGCTATTAACGCAACAACTGAGACCATTTGGCTTTAGTAGATTCTCATAGAGTTTGGGTTCACCACTCCACGGCCGACAGTTCTACATTGCGACAATTAGAGTGCTATTGCAATCTCGAAGAACCCGGTCTACCACCAATGGACCAAACACATCGAGATCCATATGCACTACATCTGAGAGCTGATTCAGGAGCAGTTCATTGATTTGCAGTATTGTCCTATAGTGGATCAAGTTGCAGACATATTCACCAAACCTTTCACCGAGAGTAAGTTCTAGCAGTTGCGAACTCTCTTGGAGGTGTGGGATGTCACATTAGGGGGGTCAACTGACTTCTTCTTCCTCTCTTATGGGGGGACTTTTTCCTCTTTGAGGTTTTGTCCTTCTTCTTTGAGAGTCTTTTGTACATTCACCTCTCTTTTGGGGGGAAGTTTTTTCCCATTGGGTTTTCTCCCTTTCTCCATTTGTGAGAGATTGTTTTGCATAGTTTTGCTTGCATTTGCATATTGTACATGGGTACCTATCATGGCCTAGTAGCTGGAACCCATCTTGCATTGTTGACTTGAGTCTTCATTCCCCTAAGTTGCACTTAAGGGGGGGTGTTGGTGTAAATAAACATTCATCATGTATATTATTACACTTTACTTAATTTAACTTAGGATAATGCATATCTTCGTAGTTTGGATATGAGACACTTAGGGAAGTGTGCACATAGGGATATAGCTTGTAGGAGAAATTCCACCTTTTGTGGTCTTATTTTGTTGTTACACTCCACATTTGGTGGATCATCCACCTCTTGTGGAATATTATATTATTTCTCCTATCTACCCTTGTTTCTCATTGAGCCACATGTCATGATTGTGTTCTTGTATATCCATATGGCTTTGCCTATATAAGCAGGCTCATATTCATTGTATTGGTTAATCCAATTGATCATTTGTATATTCATGATAATATAGTTTGTTCTTGTCATTCTTTTGTCTCTCTTTATGCTTTTCATTGTGCCCTTGATCTTGGAAAAATATCACACTTATATTGGTGTGTAAAGGGGAAATGCTAACTAATAAAAGCGTAAATAATGTTGGAATGAAAAATCTAACGATACAAAATAGTTGTTGATTTGATAAGTGACTCTACAGTGGTTGTGGGTACTAGTATGACAACTTGGTTGCAACATGGACTCTAACCATTAACTATATTAACAAATCACTTAACTAAACAATAATGGTTCTAAGAAGTAACAGTAATCTAATTAATATCTTGCATAAATGAAACTAATTAACAGAAAGAAAGAAAGAAAGAAAGAAAGAAACGGAGAGTTACACTACCTCAAGTGGCCCTTGCTTGCGAGAATGTAATCTCTAGAAATAACAATATCCTAACTCAAAGTGTAACAAATATTGATTTATTCATGTCATCAGTTCATAATATCAACAACAATAATATCCATAGCTACACAAAGAATATAGAGACAAATGTAGTTTGCACAATACATGAATGTGTAACTGCTAAGATCAACCAAAAACTGAAGAAGTAGAAGAACAATTAACTTGAAATACGATCTCTTTTAAATAGACTAAGAGAGTGTAGCATTTAATTCTTCAAAACTAACCTAATACATGTGTTGTTCTTCCCTAATGTTGAGGACAACTTATTCCAAACGGAAATTACAATAGAAACTAACTCTAACAAGAGTCCTAGTCTAAAGTGGACTCTTTATTCAACGACGACATCAAATCAGGAACATGTTTAGATTTAGCTAAGCTAATTTATGAAGCATAACTTCATTGGCCTTCAAATTAATACAATTCTTCTCTACATTTATTTGGTAGACAAGGTTGGCAAGGCTTCAACATGACTGCTTCTAAGTTAACAATCCTTTGTCTGCTTCCATGGATCAACAGTGAAAGTCTTCCTTTGGCTGGAAATTGGTTGTGATCATTTAAGTTGCATGTTAGTTCTTCAAGACAAGTATTCATTCCACATAAATCATCATTTATAACATATTGACAATCTACCAATCATAGAAATCTCACATGGCATATCCATATATTAACATATCATATATATCATAACTGGATAAAAGTACAGTTCAGAGTATAGTTAAAACATATAAAAGGTCTAATAAAAGTAGTAGTAAACAAGTAAAACCATGACAATATCAGGGCTCATCACACCCCCCCAAGTTTGCCTTTTTCTTGTCCTCAAGCAAACTAGAGCCTAAGATTAAGTCCTAAGACATCTAGCATGTAATCTATAGACTCGATGACCCTAAGAGTAGTTGCAAGTGAAATCCTCTATTATTTGTGATCTACTTGCATCATTCCTTTTCTTTTGTAATATTAATCACCTACCTCCTATAGAATTTGATGATCAACCACGGGAGCCAAGATTCATCTACAAGAAAAACACCTGTCACACAAAAGAGATCAAGAAAAGATTATATGCTCTATAACAACCAACGGATTTTGTATAGTTGCACAAAAGAATTGGAGATACAATATTGGAGGTACAATTAGAATGAATGAATGAATCCTTATAAAGGATGAATGAAACCCTAGGTGCAAACCCTAATGCTAAAATTATGAGAATTAAAGCAATGCAAAGTAGGAGCTAAATTAAGCTCAACTACATCTAGAACTAAAACTAGAAAAGAAAACTCTAGATAATAAAAAGCACCTAAGTTTAGCTTAAGTGAAAAAGTAATTAAAGGGCCTAATTAATAAATAATTAGATAATTGTCCTAAAATTACTCCAAACCCCCCTCCCCCTTAAGTAACTTAGGGATAAGCTAAAGAGTTAATATGAATGCAAAATGGATACATGAATGAGTCCTAACAACTAGGCTTGATTGGGTACTCATGTACAAATCAATGCAAAGAAATGCAACTCACACTAATGAGGTCTCTCTAAATGGAGAAAAGGAGAAAAATCACATGGGAAAAAAACCCTCTCCAAAACCGAGAGATGCAAATAAAAAGGTACTATATGTGACAAAGACGAAGGACTCCAAGTGGCCCCCAAAGTACAAAATTGATCATAGAAGTACAATGAATGTTCCCCCCATACGAGAGAGAAAATGAGGATAAGAATCCCCCCAATGAAGAACTAGCTCTTATTCCAATGATGAATGCCTGAAGACATAACATAATTTATTGCCTACAAACAACATTTCTCCCCTTCTAAAGAGACCAATCCATTAGAGATAGGAGAAGCCACTCCCATAAACTGGAATATGTAGGAATCCAAAATCCAAATTGTATGTGCCTTTGAAAACTTCTTAAAATGCTACTATTTTCATGATTGACAATGATGTCACAAGCCAATCAAGTACATGCCCAATCAAGACTCTACAAAAGTTGATGAAGACCAAGATCCATAGGCGGTAACTATTAGTTAACTAAATTGATGTGGCTATTAGAAAAGAGGAGATGAATGGCCTCAAAATAATCCTCTAGATCTGCAATATGAGACTCCACAAACAAGGATGATATGTCTGCAAGATGCGAGTCCCAAGTAGTTGTGTTTGGAAGAACAATGTCTCATTGCACTGAAACAATGGGGGCTATGCATGAGCCAATGCCAATTTGATCAGGAGCAATAAAAGATGAAGATGATTGAGATGGGATCTCAATGTGAGGAGTAAGAACATGAAGACACACCTTTGATCCATTAGAACATGCAAGACCTTTGATATACTCAATCTCCTTTATAGTATCATCATCATAGGGTATGAAATATGCATGTGCAAGGGGAAGAAGACAATTTACTATAGGATCCTCTAGAAATGGAGAGATATGAGGATCTCCAAAGATCTCCTAAAGGTGAGTCCAAAGTGTGCGGGGACACTCAATGTCCAATATAGCACACATAGTGCCATTATCAACACTAGAATAAATCAATCCTACAATATGGTCTATGATATTACACCAAGTTGATTTACCTTGTAAAGTTGTTGGTTTAGGTATGATTTCATACAAATATGGCAGCATATCTAGCCACCTAAGATGTGTCAGGATTCCATGATGCCAACACTCATAATTGCCCTTTCCTAGTTGGACAACTAAAGGATGAACAAAAAACTGATACCTCCTCAAATGAAATTATCAAACCCCAAGAATATCAAAACATGTATAGCACATCAAATACTACCATCTCCAACAAACAGATCCATTCCAAATGCAAAAATATCCAAGTTATTGAGCATATAGTGAAAACACATAGATATCAATAAAACGTACCTAGAAAAATATTGCAAAATAGACCTAAGATTAGGATAGGGGACTTTGAGAGATTTTTGACAATATACAGAAGTCAAAAAACAAAGTCCAGATGTGCAAGATATGGCCTTGAAAGTGCAAAACTAAAGGTTGACTTTGGAGGAATGATAGATAAAATTGGTGTAGAATCTAATCAAACCACTTATAAAATTGGATAGCTCTTTAAACCAGCTTTCTAACGATATCTTGTTTGCCTAATTTCAACTTCGTATGATGAAGTTATGGGCAAAAAACCAACTGTTGCTTTTTATGGTTTGGAAGGCTTGAAGGGTTCCCAAAAATGGAAATTTCCAAAAATAGTAACTTTCCAAAAAATTAGAAAATTTATGAAAAATAGTAAGTTTCCAAAAATAGAAACTTTCCAGAAATAGAAATTGTTTGCAAATAGAAACTTTCCTGAAATGAAAACTTGTTGAAAACGGAAACTTGTCGAAAACAAAAACTTTCCAAAAATAGAAACTTTCTGAAAAATGGAAACTTATTAAAAAAATTTGCAAAAAATTCCTTGATCTTTAATTTTGACAAATTCATAGACATTTTTAGGGTTCTTGGGCCTTCTAAGTTTGATGGTGACCTCCATTTTGCTCCAAAGTTCTCATATTTTTGTCAGCCACCCCCAAAATTTTACCTCGATTTTTGTGCCCTCGACCAATTTGACCCAACTTTTCAACTGCTTCAGTTTTGATGAAACAATAGTTGATCTTAGGATTTTTTTACGCTACGAAACGCAATGATAGCTTCTGTTTGAGCCCAATATGCACAGAAAAATTACCCCATGTTGGATCCCTCAAGCTTGCAAACAAGAACTTGACAGATACGAAGCTCTAATACCATGTTGAATTTTACAACACAAGCACTCAAAAGATCAAACAACAAGCAAAACATCTGTCACACAAAAGAGATCAAGAAAAGATTCTATGCTCTATAACAACCAAAATTTTTTGTATTATTGTATAAAAGAATTGAAGATACAATAATGGAGATACAATATTGGAGGTACAATATTAGAGGTACAATTACAATGAATGAATGAAACCTTAGATGCAAAACCTAATGCTTAAATTAGGAGAACTAAAGCAATGCAAAGTAGGAGATTAATTAAGCTCAACTACATCTAGAACTAAAACTAGAAAAGAAAACTCTAGATAATAAAAAGCACCTAAGTTTAGCTTAAGTGAAAAAGCAATTAAACGACCTAATTAATAAATAATTAGATAATTATCCTAAAATTACCCCAACACCTCCCTGTCCAATGTGGTACTGGGTAAAGGAGGGAAGGATGGAATCTAAGTGAAATCCAAGATGCTTATTTATCCTTTGAAGCCTTAATGTGCCTATGTATTCTCAAATCCAAGGCAATGAAATTATAAAGGGAATGTGGCTCCCTCTATTTAAGCTCTGGAGATAATTCTGCCCACTTATGTTGGCAATGTACCATGGTCTTTTCCTTACCTGTTTCATGCATAAAAGTTCTAAACCTATGATATTATGTTCCCTGCATTCATGGATTTTCATAGCCACCTTTTGTTTATTAATTATCTAAACCCATTTGACCACAAAATTATTAGGGTCGACTAACACAACTCTAATCATCAATGGATGTGACTTCTCTATCTCTCTCTCTTGATAAACTTGTTGTAGTTCCTCTCTTTCCTATTCATTCCTTAAGTAGAATATCAATTCTTTCAACTACACATCCCCCACATAAAGAAATGGGTTCCAACCAATATTATAGGGAACTACCAAGTTGTGGAGATAAAACTCACACATCTGATCTTATGTATCAGGGGTTGCTCTAGAGTATGTAGTGAGAAATGACCTTGGTGAAATACTCGAGATGAGTGCATTTCTAAGTAACTAACTAATTTGATAACACAAAAATTTCTTTTGTAAATACAAGGAATACACTCTAATAGGGGGTTGGCAACTCCTAAGTTGATTGGCTAAACTAGCTATCTTTCCAAGATTAACGGTCAAAGTCTTGATCCTTGTTTATTTTTCTTCCAATTCTGCCTCATAATTGGCCTTGAGTGCTTTCTTTTCCTTTTCCCATTTTTCTATGTGACATTCAAATATCAAGGTTTCCTTCTATAAGGCAATGCCAAGGGTGAGTGTGATAAGAGGTGTTGGTACATGGGGGTTCCTTCCTTTGTAGTTCTACAAAAGTCGAATTGGCCAACTTCTCCAATCCTATCCCTTCCTGTTGTTGGAGTGTCAATTGTGTTTCCAATTCCTTCACTCTTCCCTTTAACACAATCTCTCTTTTCCTATATTCTTCTTGTTGTTTCTCTAAATATTTAATCTTTTCAAGTACTCCCTTTAGCTTATCATTCTTTTCTTCCCCTTCCAAGGCATGCTCTAGACTAATAAATATGTCAACCCTTGCATCAGTTCCATTAATGTCATTATAATTCTCCATTGGGGTTATTATCTCTTGTTGTTATGGGCTTATTGTTTTAGTGGCCCTTTTCTTTGAAATATAAGGGTCATCATCATCAGTTTCATGCTCAAAATCACACCGTTCTTGCCCCTTTTGTACATTCTCCCCAATGTTTTTGTGATTTGGTATCCCTTCATCCTTTAAAGAAATATTATGTTCCCTAAATGAATATTTCATCTTTAAATCAATATTAAGATTTGCAGTGTCTTGTTTAGGAACCTTTTGTGTGGGTATAGACAATTTTCTTGAGAGATGACCGGAACGTCTTTCTCAATTTTGTGGCACCTGAAGATTCTTTTTCTCTTGTTTTTTTTTATTTGGATTGTTTCTTAGTCCTTGGGGTCTCAAACTTTCCTTTAAGTTTTCATTTCTCTCACCCTCTTCTTGATTCTCTCCTATATTCTTTCACAAACTTCTACCTTTTTGACACATGTGTTTCAACTTTTCCTTCAATCCTTTATTTCTTAAGTTTTGTTGTTAAAGAGGAGGTAGTTTCTTTCTTTTTTCTCATTTTAAGTGGATTTGGAGGTGTAGGTCTTTGTGTTGAGGATGAAACAGGGGTTTTACCAGAAGTTGTGGGTATCTTTATTGATGCTATGGGTGAAATTGATGGCTCGTTATCATTATTAAGTTCTTGTTGCAATTCTTCTTTCTCTTGTTCCCTAGGGATTTGAGAAGGTGGAGTAGGAGATTTTAGGTTGCCGTCATTATTTCCTGATACATTTCCTATGAGATTTTCCTCCTTCTTTGCACCTATTGTTTGTTCTCCTTCCACTAAACTCTACCAGACTCTTCAACCATATTATCTACATTTTTTGGAACAGTCCTCAAGAGCCTATTTTGAATGTTGTCCTAATCTTTGAATTCCTCCCATATAATATTTAGAAATTGTGAAGAAAACATTCTTTTCACCAAAAGAACAACTAAAGAGTGATTGGATAGAGAAGAAATTTTATTTTTCTTTCTATATTCAATAATTATTCTAGTCAACATATAATGGAAGTAATTAGGTACATTGACTAACCTATTGTGGAAAAGATGGCTTATTAGCTTTAAATGCATAGTATAAAGAAAATATTGCCTTCCATTATATGTAAAATACTCGATTATCTGAGATGCCACTTCTATCCATAATCAAGGTAGAGAAACCCATTTAGTGCTCTGAGTGGACAAGTCAAAAGTTTCATGTGGATGGGAAAATTTTGTTCTTGTTGTCATGGCGTTCACAAATGTTGAAAATCCACCATAGTACTTCTAAAAGTCTATAAACTTCTTTTTGTCACCTGTCATATGATTTGAGCATTTGGAATCAATTATCCAAGATTTAGGTTCCACTTTTGCATGCAGTGCAGTCTTCACAGTCATTGATCTTTCATTGTCATTGTGCAGAGTACCCGACATTTCACTATCATTTTCTTCTATGGCTATAAACAATGTTTCTTCATTTGATTCATCACCATCTTTATCTTTAGAGGAGTAGGTCTCCATTGAACAAAAACTCTTTTTAGACTTATCTTTGTCATCTACTCTTTTCTTTCTATCATCTCTCCTATAATTATCTTTTGTCTTGTTATCATCATTTGATCTCTTATAGTTATCCTCCTTGAAAGACATCTAGAAGAGTAATGACCAATTCTTCCACAAATAAAGCATTTAAAGGGTAACTTACCCTTTTATTTCCCAAATCCTTTCTTCAGTCTTCTGGACAAAGTTTGCTTCCACTTCATCCATGCCATTTCTTATTTTAGGTTCATCTTCAATCTTTTTAGTAAGTATGAATGTTGCTTCCTCCTTCTCGTTATGCCACTCACTAAGCTCTGGAATTTCAAAGGCAGAGAGTGCTCCATAGAGTTGATCCAAAGTATATTTATTTATATCATGAATTTCTTCAATGGCATACTTCTTAGGCTTATAACAGTTAGGCAATGTTCTTGTAATAATTGGCTATGGAGATAGCCACCTAGGATCTAGAGGCCTATTGAATAGTACAATAACAAGAGAGAACAATAGAGACAAGAACAAATAGTATTCTCATCAATGATGCAATAAGATAGACTAGATAGATGTACAAAGGAGACCCCCTTGGTTATATAGCCAAGGTGAGTGAATGGGACAATGACAAGTGTCATTCTCCCATGACATGATAAGAAGAGCGAAAAGCTATCAAGCCACCTAAAGTGGAAAACTAATCACATGATAACACCACTAATGGTGGATATGATAACGTGATAAAGTGATATGTCCACCTAAAGTAGATATTATCCAACTACTCCTATGAAATTCCCTAAGTAAGCTTAAGTAAAGTCTAATTAAGACCTAGGAAAGAATAAACCAAGGTAAAATTCCTTAATTACACCAACACCACCCACCCTCCCCCCCTTAAATGCAACTTAGGGGAATTTAGACTCAAGCTAACAATGCAAGATGGGTCCTGGATACTAGGCCATTTTAGGTACCCATGTACAAATGCAATGCAATCTCTCACAAACAGAGAAAGGGA
Organism: Cryptomeria japonica; assembly: GCF_030272615.1. NCBI lineage: Eukaryota > Viridiplantae > Streptophyta > Pinopsida > Cupressales > Cupressaceae > Cryptomeria > Cryptomeria japonica. The sequence continues at coordinate 252,978,650 of NC_081412.1, forward strand.
GAAAACCCAGTGTGAAAAAACTCCCCCCCCCTGTGAAAGAGAGATGAAAATATGAAAAAAATCTCAAAGAAGAATGAGAAGAATAAAACCCCATGTGAGGAAAAAAGTCCCCCTCATAAGAGAGAAGAAGAGAGACCAAGTAGCTCACCCTCAATGTAGAATGTGCACCAATGGTAGAGTCTCAAAATTGAATTAAGAAGCTACTCCATGATCATCAAACAACCTTCCTCCCTTTAGGAAGAAACAAGACCAAATATGTATGCATAAAGCCTCCCCAATCCTTAAAGGATGATGTAGGAAGAAAACTCAATATGTATGGAGTCTCTGAAAGCTACGCAAGTGTCTCCATGTTGATGTTGAAGGTTGCCCATCCAAATCAGGTGTATTATGTCATACTACTGGAAAAAAATAATCCAGGATCTAGTGTAGGAATGTAGAATATGATCCAAAGACTTGAGTGTCTCCTCTTAAGACAAAGAGACCTCCTCCAAATGTTTTACATAAGTATCCAAAATCATATCAAAATTGAAAGAATAATCATGTAGAGAATGAACAAGAGGATCAGAGTGCTCCCTTGCAACAACTAAAGAAGTATCATCTTCATCAAAGAGAAAATGAATATCATCAATCATGTCTCCCAAATATACAATGTAGGACTCCTCAAACAAAGTTGCAATGTATGCCAAGTAATCTTCCCATGGAATTGTATCTAGAAGACAAGGTATATCATGTTGCATTGACTCACAAGAAGACAAAACTATAGCAACACAAGCATCATTAGGAGCAATATTAGATGTGATATCAATAGGAGGAGGTGAAATGCAAGGCTCAAGAACTAGATCACATGTGAGAACACCAAATCTCAAGTAACCAAAGTTCTCCTCGATATTAAAATCCACACAAGAAGTGTGATCATCATCTGAAGAATCAAACTCATCAATAGGAACAAATTCTAAAAAGGAGTACAACCAAGATGTGTGATCCACCACCCTAGTAGAAATGGCAGCTTGACTCTCTAAGTCTCTAATGATAACTGAATCAAGTGTGAACTCCACAGTCTTCCTTGCTGCACCATGAGTGATTTGATACATGGAAAGAATATTGTTTTTCAAGTGAGGTACACACAACACATTATTAAAGGTGTCATCCCCAATAGAAATAGATCATTTCCCAATCACATTCATATATGTTTGATTGTCCATCAAAATCAGTGGCATGTTGCAAGGCTCAAATGAAGAGAACATACACTATGAAGATGCCATATGATGAGAAGCTCCTGAATCTAGAAGCCATCTCCCTAAATCATGACTTGTCCTTTACTTGTCCCAAAAGTGTGACTCTTTCCCTTATCAAATTCTTCTTGTTTGGAAGAAGAAGTTGAAGTACACATTCTAGAAGACAAACTAATTCTATTCTTCTCAAGAAGATGCTTCAATTCATCAATATCCTTCTTGCAACAATGGTGTTCATCATGTTCTAACTTCTTACAATATGCACAAGTAAGCCTCTCCTTCTTATATGATTTCCCCTTAGGAGAGAATGTAGAATCCTTTTTTTGAGGTGAGAAAGGTTTGCTATATCCTTTTGTGGCCTTGGCTTTGGTTGCTTCTACTTCTTGTTGGAACCTTTCTCGTGGTTAGCCCCCAAAGCATGTGACTTGGATGACTTGAGAATACCCATTGTGTTCAACTTGTCTTGTTCAAGCATCAACATCTCCATGAATGAATCAAAGGATGGTGGAGTATAAGAACTCCCCATTATCAATCGATGAGTGTGGAAACTAGAAACAAAAGTTGCATACTTGGAAGCTTGTCCATTAAATTGAAGACCAATTGTGCATCCTTCTTATCAATGCCACAATCCTTGAGTTGTGCTCTTAGCTCATTTTCCTTAGTTACATAGTCTTCGATTGTATCAAAATCCTTGAGATCCAACATTGTGAGTTCATTATCAAGCTTATAGCCCCTAATCTCATCAAGTTGGCCATACAAGTTACGAAACTTTTTCCAAGCATATTTGATTGTCTTACACTTATCAATGTGAAACATAAGATCATCTGATACATACTTCCTCAATGTTCCAAGAGCCATAGTATTCTTAGTTAGCCATTCCATTTGAGCATTTGGATCAGCTTTAGGATCCGATGTTGCTTCAACAATTCCATCAATGTAATGAGTTAGTCCCTTTTTCATTAATTTACTCCATGCTTTAATTTTTCATGATGCATAATTATGTGAAGTTAGAAGTGGAAATTTAGGAGAACCCATAACTAAAAATGAAAGAGAACCAAGGATAGAGAGAGGCACAATAACACAATACACCCACCAAATTCACTCAATCAAAGAATGCCTCGCAAAATGATGATTTGGCACTTCATACTCAGTTGTGATTACAAGAGGCCACTTGCAAACCAAGGAAAAAGTGGACTTTTGATTTAAATGTTAACAAATTATCAAAATAGGCTATATAAAACTCAAAATACTAATGCAAAATACCTAACTGAGATCTAAGCATTACATATGCCAAATTAGGCCAAAACATGACATATGATGAAAGTACAAATTCTACTCATAATCACTGCAAATTGATAGTATAAGATTGAAGTAGACAAAAAATCATGCACTTAAAAAAAAATGGCACCTGAAAAGGAGTCTGTATGAGCTCGAATGAAACCTTTGAAGTTGCAAAAATGGGGATTACTCAGCTACAATTGTAAAAAAAAAAAGAATTTTTATAAAAAATACTTGCATCAAAATGGTAAAAACACCTACAGCACTGTAAAGAGCATAAAATTCTACCCAAAAAAAAAATTACACTAAAAAAAGAGCTCAAATGACCAAATTATAGACATTTAAAAATTAACTCCAAATTTAAAAATGCAAATGGCGAGGGGGGATTAGTTACGTGAGTTTGAAAAAAAAAATTAGTACAGGGTGCTTTGGGCGCTATGTGCCATTTTCAAAGTGCCAACTCACATAAGAAAATATGACCACAAAATGTGAATGTATGCCAAGCCACCTCCAATCAAGAAAATGAGGCGACCCAGAGGAGAAAGTTGGGGGCTATGGTAATTTGGCCACAAAAAATATTGACAGCACCAAACTTCGGCCAATATACAGGCCAACAATAGAAACGCAGGCCCAATCATTGCCAATGGATCTCAATCAATGGATAAATTGTAGCCATCTACAGTATACACTCCACATAAGTCAATACGAAGTGCTAGATAAATGAAGCTCGATCAAATTAGGTCCTCTATCAACGATAAGTTAATCAAGCTCCAAACAATACAACAACCAATTAAAATGGCACTTGTCAAAAACAAGTATTGGGCTCTGCCACATACAAAGCTTAAACCGCTCGATAATGAAATGGACCTTGCAAATCCTGGCAACCTCCCAATACAAATTGGGTCGATGATAAACTCAAATCCCAGTGGTTGCCGCCAAAAGAGGATCACCGGAGAAGAACTAAAGCGGACTAATGATTTTCTCTAAAGCTTGATCCAAGGATGATAAAGTCACTTCATCAAATACACCAAAATCCATGTGATGATTTTCATTATATGAGGTTGCCTCACACTAACATAAAGGAAGGCTTTCTCAAAGACGTCGGTCACCCGATGATTGGAGAGAGGCCAGATCATAAAAAAATTGCTTATCTAGCAAAGATATAAGGCAATGATAAGATTGGAATTGCCACACAGGCCATGTGCAAGTCAAATCAAAATGAAGAAGCAATGTGATCACTAGCCAATACAATAAAAAAATGGACCGGACGCTGCCAATAGAATGAAAGAAACCCGATCTGATGGTTTCATTGGATAAGCAACGTTGAGCCAATACGAGAGAAAACCATCGTGCCAAAAAATGGTTCATTAAGGAAATATGACAAAATTACAGGCTGACACTGACATTGGATCTAGCAAAGTAATTGTACAATCTGTGAAATGAATGATATGCTAATATCACCAAAATGGGTGTGCAGACCAAAGGACTTGCACAAGCACTTGCAATCAATATGAAGCCTGCCAAAAGATACAAGCCTAAAAATCTGCACCAAACCTTTCTCAAATTTGAGCAATAAACATGGAACAACGCCTTGACATGGATCAGACAGTAAATGTAGCAGACCAAGATATAGATCCACTAGTCTTTTAAAAAAAAAAAATTACAAATGCCTCATAAAAAATAATGTTGATCATAGAATTTTGTTTCACCCACAAAGAAATTCTTATTCAAAACGTAAAAAATTTCACTCAAAACAATAAGATGTGCAGAAATAAAATATTGACAGAAAATAAATTCTGCAAGATGTTGTTGGGTGGGGGCCTAATGGTCCTCTGATTATTTTATTTTTTTGCTACAAAAGACAATTTTACCCAAACATAGGTAAATTTATAGTCATAATTAATGAAAACAGTCTCTTGGACGCAATGGTGGAATCAGATTTGTCTAAGAAGCTCCAGAAATGCGCTATACCACTAATCTCCCAAGATGCTAATATTTGAATGCACCAAGATCTCTCCAAAAAATTAATATCAAAAGAACCCTGTAGGCTTTCATGTCATGTAAGAATTGGCTATGGAGATAGCCACCCAATATCTAGAGGCTTATTGAATAGAACAATAACAAGAGAGAACAATAAAGACATGAACAAATTGTATTCTCATCAATGATGAAATAAGCTAGACTAGACAAATGTACATAGGATACCCCCTTGGTTATATAGCCAAGGTGAGTGAATGAGATAATGACAAGTGTTGTTGTCTCATGACATGATAAGAAGAGCAAAAAGTTGCCAACCCACCTAAAGTGCAAAAGTGATCAAATGATTACACCACTAAAGATGGATCACCCACCAAAGGTGGAAAAGTGCAACCATGAAAGGTGGATATGATAATGTGATCAAGTGATATGTTCACCTAAAGTAGATATGCTCCAACTACTCCTATGCAATTCCCTAAGTAAGCTTAAGTAAAGTGTAATTAGAAGCTAGGAAAGAAAAAACCAAGGTAAATTATCTTAATTAAACCAACAGTTCTCATCACTTTTGTCACAACTTCACTTTGTTCTATTTTTCTACCAATACCTCTGATTGCATTAATTATCTCATTCACTTAGTGCAGGTAACCTCTAATGTTCTCATCTTTAGACATCCTTAGTGTCTCAAATCTATACTTTAGATTTTTCATTTTGACTTGCTAGGTCTTCTCATCTCCTTCATAAATGCTACTCAATTCATCCCAAATTTGTTTTACACGCATCCATTGATCTTTAAAAACTATGAGTCGCTCAAACTACTAACAAGTATATTGCTTGCCTTGGCATTATTTTCATGATTCTTAATCTCATCTAGAGTAGTACGACCCCCATTCAAAGCAATATAACTTTGATAATGTCCCATATTCCAAACAATAAAGAATTAAAATGATATTCCATCTACAACTTTGAAGCATAATAGTTTGTCCCATCAAACCTTGGTGCCTTGAAATTGATGTCTTGTGCCATCCCGAACCTTCTCAAGCATTTAAGCTTATCTCAAAGGAACCTCGCTCTGATACCAATTGTTGAACACACCATAGGACTAAGAGGGGGGGAGGTTGAATTGGTTAGACCTTAAAACAACTTACTTATAATCCTTATAAACTTCAAATCATAATTAACTTATCTCTACAATTATGAAACATGAAACCACAAAGCACAACATACAAGAACACCAAATTTACGTGGAAAACCCAAGAAGGGAACAACCATGATGAGAATCACACTCACAATATGAATAATTGATTACAATGTTTTAGGCTCAAGGCCAAGGAGCTCACTACACCTGAATGAATTTGCAAAAGTAAGGCGCACAACCTTAGGGCAAGATACAAGGGACTTGCATTACTACTTGACGCACAATCTCAAGGAAAGATACAAAGACTACACAAGCTACCAAAGGACTCACTGTCTTCTGACTAGTACAAGAAAATAATGAATTGAAACGAACAAGATCTCTTGATCATGAAATTGTCCTTGAGTGATTGTGTCAAGCGAACAATAGCATGGAAAACAAATCACACATCACTCATTGTCTTGAAACATTGTCATATTGGAGATATGATCATTAAAGCTCATTACAAACCAAAACTCACACTTATGCTTCTTCATATGCGCTTGCATATTGTTTTCATTCAATTAACAATAGTCCACCACATAATTCACACATCTACACTTCCATTTAAACAAGGTTATACATTAAAAACCTTAACAAGGTCGACCACAAACAAAATATACATGAATTACATAAAGTTGGCCACCAAGACCAAAAACACACAACGTGGTCCACTCTAGGAGATAAAAGAGAACCCAAATACATCATAACACATCTTCCTAAGTTGATTCCAATGAAATACACATGAAGAAAAACAATGAAGCACATTTACTAGCCGGCCCAAAAACATCACTCAATGCAAATAACTCAATGTGGATATTCACACACCACGGTAAGATCCATATCAACATTCTAACTCAACCTCCAATTCATATTTGGACGAAAAGAGAATAATCCAAATAAGATAAATCAACTGAGTTGGCCTAAGTCCAACACAACTGACAAAGTTGAACATAGAACAACATAACTACACTTGCCAATCAAACCAACACTAGAAATTTGAACTGGAACATTGCATGAACCATATGAACATGTCCTCTAAGCCACAAGACTTGAATCATCATAACAGTGCAATGTAGAGCATTCTTCAGACTATTCTATATAGACATCCTCTCTATCAGCAAACCACTATAACCAAATCCGTCATCTGAGCAATTGAGGTCCTGAAAACATGATAGTGTAACATCCAGAACATAGGCATTATATCTAGATCCATAAGCCATCATTATCAAGAACCAAAGGAATGCAAAACATTCTTCTATAAATATATTAAATACTCCTTCCTACATATTATAAGTTCTACTATTGTAACCTTCTAGAAACACCTCATACTTACTCAATAGCACCACCAAACAACATAACAACATTTAGACACTCATTTATAGACTATATACAACATCCACACAACTGAATAAGTTTGACATCAATGAAAACACAATTGTATTTCCAACAACAAAATGGTTCTACTATAGGGTTTGCCTTAGGGAAAACCTCGGGTTTGGAATTAACCCTTGAATTGAAATTGAAATTGAACTTGAAAAGATAAAGTAAATGTTGAATGGCTTACCTCAAATTTTCTATAATTGAATAATGAATGATGATGTAATTCTCTATGAATGTAATCACAAGTGTTGATACAATAACATGACTTGACATGACATGAATGACTTGTTGGATATTGGATTTGTTGGAATGTGTTGTTGTCATTGATGTCAACATATTCATGTGTTCTTGTGCTTCGGTGTTGCAGAGAGTTGGTTTGGTTGATTTATTGCAGATTTAATGATTCAAAGATAGGTATCTTTAGTTGATTCAGCATGAGTTTCAATGTTCCGGAAGATGATTTGATCAAGTTGTGTGATCCGGTGTGGTGACTGGTTTTTTTGTTGGTTATGTATTGCAGAGCTGTGTTTTTTGGTTTGTATTGCTTCAAAATTGATTCATTATGTTGTGTAGATTTTGGAGAGTATTTTGGACATTCATGTGTGTCCTCAGTTTGAGTGGCTCATGATTTGAAACTTCACAAGCGTATCTTTCAGTTTGCTATGTTGGTGTTCTTGAGATCGGAAAGACAAATGATGATGATTCTAGTAATTCAGGTTGTTGCAGTTGTTGCGGAGGAATTCACATTGCTTGTTGGTATTTCTAGATCATGTGCTATGCGTGTTGTTGGTTCGAATTGGTCGTTGTGTGCATTATTGAAGATTTTATTGGTCTGGTGGTATTCTTCGTGTTATACAACCTTTTTGGTTGATCTCATGGTTCTTGCATGTTGCGGATGATCTTGGTGTAATATTCGGTGGTGTTGTGTGCTCAAGGATTTAATTTGGGTCCATGTTATGTTCTTGTCGATATTGTATTGTTCTGCATATTGATTTATGTATCGTGCGATATAATTTGGTAATTAGATCTTATGAGTTGAGCCGACCTTGAAATATAGGTTGATCAATTGTATAAATACATGTAATATTCATTTGAGAGATGCATTTACATATGCGAATATTGTCTTGATCTTTCAGTAGTAGAGGAGAAAAGCGAAGAAGTGTGAAAGAGTGTGCAAAAGTGTGAAGAGCAGAGTTTGAGTATATGTGCTTAACCGAAATTGTGATCAGGCATTTGGAGATGCTATTCTTTCAGTTCATGTAATTCGGATTGGTGTCCGACTTTTGTAAGGTAGTGATCCTTCCCAGGGTTGTAACCCTTTTGTTATTTTTGAGTAGTGAGCTCTAGGTAGTGTGCCTGAATGCATGTGTATTCCCCATTGTAATATTTACACATACTACTACAGAGTATCATCATATTGTGGGTAGGTTCCCACCATGAATTTCCCCTTAATTGGGTTTTCCACATCAAAAATTTGTGTGTTATGTGTGTTGTTGATGTGGTCTCCATCTTTGTTATTGTTGTTCTTGATTAGATCTAAAGTTGAGGTTAATTTGTTTAAGTTTGGTGAAAATTGATTCAGCCCCCAACCCCCCCCCCCCCCTCAGTTTTCCTACATTGTTGTTGCCAACAATTGGTATCAGAGCTAGATCCTCTGGAAGAAGCTTAACCGCTTGAGGAGATTCACGATGGAAATTTTTGTTTTCAAGAAGGAGAGACTGAGATTTGATGGAACTAATTACACTATATGGAAAAGCCGAATGAAGTGTCACCTGAAATGTCTTGGAGAAGGTTATTGGAAGATCACAAAGAATGCATACATTGTTCCTCAGAATGGTCTAATTACTGCGAATGAGATCAAGGATGTTGAATATAACACAAGAGCTAAAGTAGCATTGCTAAGTGCCCTAACTGATTTAGAGATGACTAATTTGATGGGATTGCAGACTGCACATGAGATTTGGGAGAAGTTAGAAACCCTGTATGAATGAGATAAACATGTGAAAGTTGCTAAATTGCAGAGCTTGAAAGGAAAGTATGAGTTGCTGAGAATGGGAGAAGATGAGAATATTTCATCCTTTATGGTTAAAGTGAATGATCTTGTGTTGAACATTAGATGTGTCGGTGTAATCGTTGAAGAAAATGAGATTGTAGCTAAAGTGTTGAGATCTTTGCCTCCTGCTTACAAACATAAAGTTGTTGCTATTGATGAGATCTGGACTGTGACCACTGTGATAAGAGATATGTTGGTTGGTAAGCTTGTTTCTTTTAAATTGAAAAAACTTGTAGAATCACATGACAAAACTGAAATTGCATTTAAAACTACTGTATCCGGGAAGAAGAAGTATGATCCGAGAGAGAGTTACACTAGGGTTTCTAGATATGAAATGGAAATGAGAGAGATGGAAGAACATGAGAGAGAATTGGAAGAGCTTGAAGCACTTATTTCCCAAATATTTCCTAAGGGAGCTAGTAAGTATGAAGGGAAGTTACCTTTTAAATGTTTTTCATGCAATAAGATAGGACATTTTGCTTCTAGATGTCTGGAAAAAGCTGAAAGAGTGTCAAAGTATGATAAGCTTTACAAGCCTAATCCTAAGTATAGATATCAAAAGAAGTGTTATTATACTATTGATGAAGGTGTGATAGATGAAGAGTCTGAGAAAGGGATTTCTGAAGATGAATTTGTATTCATTTCTATCAAGGAAGATGATTCGGTACCTATTGATTCTACAAGATGCATTGTTGAATAGAAAGACTTGGTTTCTAAGATTGAAGAGAAGATGAATGGGTGATTGATAGTGGTTGTTCACATCACATAATAGGTGATAAAGGTAAATTTGTGAATATGGAGAAGTATGATGGTGGTGTAGTAATATTTGGAGACAACAAAGCTTGTGTAATATGTGGTAGAGGTTTTATTTCTCTTGATGGTAAGCATAATACTGATGTATTATATGTTGAAGGTTTGAAGCATAATCTTTTGAGTGTTGGACATATGGTTGATAAGGAATATGATTTATAATTCAAGAATGGGAAATGTAAGATATTCAATAGCTCCGGTATAGAAATTGCACTAGGAACTAAAACTAAAGGTAATATCTTCCATTTGAATGCTGGTGAGAAAAGTTATTTGATTGCTCAAATTGATGAAAGTTGGTTGTGGCATAGGAGGATGTGTCATGTTAATTTTGACTGCATGGTTAAGATAAGTTCTACTCAAGCTGTTAGAGATCTGCCTAAGATAATAAAGCCTACTAATCTGGTGTGTAAAGAATGTCAATTGGGAAAGCAAACGAGAATTTCATTTCAGAGAAAACCGTATACATCTAATGGGATATATACTTTATGTTGTTGGTTGATGACTATTCTAGAATGATGTGGGTCACTTTTCTAAGGGAGAAATCTGAAGCACTTGAGAGTTTCAAAATATTCAAAGCTAGAGTGGAGATAGAGACAAGATTGAAGCTAAAGTGTCTAAGATCTGACAGAGGAGAAGAATTCACTTCTGGTGAGTTTAATTCCTTTTGTGAAGAGCATGGAATTAGGAGAAAGTTATCATCTCCGCGAACCCCTCAGCGGAATGGAGTTGTTGAAAGGAAGAACAAAACTATTTTGGATGCTTCTAGGACTATGATGATTGAAGGAAATTTTTTGCATATCTATTGGAGAGAATTTGTTAGCATTGTTGTGTACACATTCAACTGGGTGCATATAAAAGCTGATTCTGGTAAGAACCCTTATGAGTTATGGTTTGGTCATGTTCCTACAGTTAGATATTTTAAAATCTTTGGAAGTAAATGTTACATCAAAAGAGATGAGGATATAAGAAAATTTGATGCAAGATGTGATGAAGGAATCTTTTTGGGATATTCCACTAAGAGAAAGGCCAAGTAGTGTTACAACACAAGACTGAGAAAGATAGTGGAAAGTGCAAATGTGAAGGTTAATGAGAGTCATGAGAAGCAAATCAAAGCATGCGGATATGAATCTGATGATCAGGATATTAATTCAAAGCAAGTGTAGACTCCGAGCATGAAACAGAGTGATCTGGAAGAGTCAATAAATCTAGATGCTGCTAGTGGTGAAGAAGATCAAGAGACTGAAAATCAGAACAATTAGAAGACCACAAAGTATGTAAGATTAAATCATTCAGAGAATCGGATTATTGGTGATAAAAATAAAGGTGTGATGACTAGGAGAAGAATTGTTGTTGAAGTGACGTGTTTGATTTCTAAGATTGAGCCTAAAGATGTTGTTGAAGCTTGTAAAGATGAAAATTGGGTAAAAGCTATGGAAGAAGAGTTAAATTGGATTGAGGAGAACAATACATGGGAACTTGTTCCAAGACCTAAGGACAAGAATGTGATTGGTACTAAATGGGTATTCAGGGGTAAACTGAATAAAGATGGAGAAGTTGTTAGAAACAAAGCAAGACTGGTATGTAAAGGATATTCACAAATGGAAGGTATTGATTTTGAGGAAACTTTTTCTTCGGTAGCTAGAATTGAAGTTGCTAGACTATTTCTTGCATATGCTACTCGTAAGAATTTCAAGGTATATCATATGGATGTGAAGTCAACCTTTTTGAATGGTGAGTTGGAAGAAGAAGTCTACATTGAACAACCAAATGGATTTTCATTGCATATGCTACTCATAAGAATTTCAAGGTATATCAGATGGATGTGAAGTCAACCTTTTTGAATGGTGAGTTGGAAGAAAAAGTCTACATTGAACAACCAGATGGATTTTCATTGACAGATGAAGGAGGCATGGTATGCAAATTGAAGAAAGCATTGTATGGACTTAAGCAAGCCCCTAGAGCTTGGTATGCCTGATTGGACAGGTATTTGATGAATTTGGGATTCTATAAAGGTACCGTTGATAGTAATTTGTACTTCAAGATTGATAATGATAACATTTTGATTATTGAAGTTTTTGTTGATGACATTATTTTTGGAGGATATGATGATTTGAGTAAGAAGTTTGCTGATGATATGCAAAAAGAGTTTGAGATATTTATGATAGGTGAGATGGAATTTTTTTTGGGACTGCAAATTACATAGACTGATAAAGGCATTTTCATATCTCAATCAAAGTATGTGAAGGAATTGTTGAGTTTGCGTAAGATGATTCTAAACCTATTGGAACTCTTATGGTAACTGGTTGCAAGATGACAAAAGATGATGAATCTTTAAAGGCTAATCAGACTTTATATAGATCTATGATTGGTGGACTACTATATTTGACTCAGACTAGGCCAAACATTATAAATGTTGTATGTCTTGTTACAAGATTCTAGGCTGATCCTAAGGAAAGTCATGTTACTATTGTGAAAAGGATATTCAGATATTTGAAGGGAACAGTTGATTATGGTTTGTGGTATCTGAAGAATGATGATTTCATTTTGAGTGCTTATACAGATGTTGATTAGGTAGGTGATGTAGATGACCGGAAGAGTACTACCGATGGCACATTCTTTTTGGGGAAGAAGTTGATTTCTTGGGCAAGAAGCAAGATGCTATTTCTTTATGTACTGCAGAAGATGAATACATTGCTGCTACTAGAAACTGTACTCAGGTAATTTGGATGAAGTAGATTTTGAAGGATATTAGAGTTGTTTATAATGAGCCTACTTTTATATATTGTGACAATTTAAGTGCTATCAATATTTCTAAGGATCCGGTGTTGCATTCTAAGAAAAAACATATATCAATCAAATTTCATTTTTTGAGAGAAGGTGAATGAGAAAGAAGTCAAATTGGAGTATGTATCTACAAAGGAATAGATTGTGGATATATTTACAAAGCCTTTGCCTGCAGATACATGTGTATATCCAAGAGAGAAGTTAGGGGTAATTTCCCCTCCTAATGTGAACTAGATGCATTGAGTTGCATCAATCCGGTGGAATTCATAGTCTTATCTTGATATCTAGATTGATGAGTGGGTGCGGCTACTCAGAGGGAGTACTCAGTGTGTGGTTCAATTGTTCAGATTTGTTAGAGTGTGTGTCTAAGGGGGAGAGATTATTTGGTAAGAGAGAGAGAATAATATTTTTCTTATGAGATTTTTGTATTGATGTCAAAGGGGGAGAGAAGCATGTGAAAAAATGTCTTATCTATCTAAGGTAGAGAGTTGTGTGTGCATGATCTCAGGGGGAGATTGCTGGAGTTAATCTTTTTCTTTGCATTGATATTTTTTCACGTTCATATGTTGCCATCAATGCCAAAGGGGGAGATTGTTGGATATTAGAATTGTTGGAATGTGTTGTTGTCATTGATGTCAACATGTTCTTGTGTTCATGTGCTTCAGTGTTGCAGAGAGTTGGTTTGGTTGATTTATTACAGATATACTAATGTGGATTTAATGGTTCATAGATTGGTATCTTTAGTTGATTCAGCATGAGTTTTAGTGTTCCGAAAGATGATTTGATCAAGTTGTGTGATCCAGTGTGGTGACTGGTTTTTTTGTTGGTTATGTATTGCAAAGCTGTGTTTTCTGGTTTGTATTGCTCTGGAATTGATTCATTATGTTGTGCAAATTTTGGAGAGTGTTTGGGATGTTCATGTGTGTCCTCAGTTAGAGTGGTTCATGATTTAAAACTTCACAAGTGTATCTTTCAGTTTTCTATGGTGGTATTCTTGAGCTCCAGAAGAGAAATGATGATGATTCTAGTAATCCGATTTGTTGTGGTTGTTGCGGAGGAATTCACGTTGCTTGTTGGTGTTTCTAGATCATGTGCTATACGTGTTTCTGGTCCGCATTGATCGTTGTGCTCTTTATTGAAGATTTTATTGGTCTGGTGGTATTCTCTATGTTATACGAACTTTTTGGCCGACTCGATGGTTCTTGCATGTTGTGGATGATCTTGGCATAATATTCTGTGGTGTTGCATGTTCAAGTATTTGATTTGGGTTCATGTTATGTCCTTGCCGATATTGTATTGGTCCGCATATTGATTTATGTATCGTGTGATGTAATTTTGTAATTAGGTCTTATGAGTTGAGTCGACCTTGAAATATAGGTTGATGAATTATATAAATACATGTAATATTCATTTGAGAGATGCATCTACATGTGTGAATATTGTTTAGATCTTTCAATAGCAGAGGATAAAAGCGAAGAAGTGTGAAAGAGTGTGCAGAAGTGTGAAGAACAGAGTTTGAGTATATGTAACTGAAACTATGATCAGGCATTTGGAGATGTTATTCTTTCAGTTCATGTAATCCGGATTGGTGTCTGACCTTTGTAAGGTAGTGAGACTTCCTAGGGTTGTAGCCCTTTTGTTGTTTTTGAGAAGTGAGCTCTAGGTGGTGTGCCTGAATGCATGTGCATTCCCTATTATAATATTTACACATACTACTACAGAGTATCATTATATTGTGGGTAGGTTCCCACCATGGTTTTTCCCTTAACCGGGTTTTCCATGTCAAAAATCAGTGTGTCATGTGTGTTGTTCTTGATCAGATCTGAAGTTAAGGTTAATTTGTTTAAGCTTGGTGAAAAATAATTCGCCCCCCTCTCAGTTTTCCTGCATTGTTGTTGCCAACATGACCTAACCAAACACACATGCTTGCATGCAGATTGATGTAGATTTGTTGCTCCATGATGCTTGAAGAATAAGGCGAGATGAAATGCTACCTTGAATGCTTGAAGATGCTTAATGTGGATGTATGAATGATGGGTGTAGTGGATGGATGTGTTAGGAATACTTGAGGATCAAAATGAATAAAAAGGATGCTCTCATATAGGGTTCCCAAGGTAATTTACCGATTAGGCGAACCTCCAATAGTCAAATTGAGACATTAAGAACCAAAAGCATCGAGGAGGGGAAGTGCACTAACCCATTTAAATTAAGTCCTATTAAGGAGGACCAGGATGTCCTAGGCACCATGGTCTTGGGACCATGACATCCTAGGTGCCATGGTCCATAAAAAATAGGGCAAAAGAATGGAAAACCATAGTGCACAACCCAAGACACAGGTTTAGTTCTTCATGCATGCATATGACATCATATTTGAGATGAAAAGACCAAAAATGAGCCTAGGGGAGATCTAAGATGGGACACACTAAGGTAGGAGCACAAAAGGTGGTGTAAATTTTACAAGGTTACAATTTATGATGCTACAACTAGGTGTCTCTCAAAGTGAGTACACATGTCTCAACTAGATGAAGTGAGACAAAAGATTAAAAGTCTCTAAGTGGATACTTAAGCAATGTGAATAGGACTATATCTAGGCATGCTATAAGGTAACTAATTTGATAAAGTCACTATTTACACCTACATTTTAAGCATTTCTTAAAACTCATTTTATACTTTATAACACATAGTGACAAGATAAATTCATGATTTTTTAAATGTAGGTCATTAATACCAATATCTATATTTTTATTATAAAAATTTAAATCAAATTAACTATAAGTTAAGTAATTTTATTTCATAATTTATTAAAGAAAAATTATATATCCAAAAAAGATTTGTTAAAATAAGGACCAATACAAATTGCGCATGCGCGCGCGCACACACACACACAAACCTTTTTTTTTCCTTTTTCACATGCATCAATAAAGATATTTATATTTAGTAAAAACTTTTGTTCACAAGAAAATAGAAAATAAATATAATGATTTCATAAAATATATTATAAATTATACTTTTCAAAAAGCTTACTTAGAGGGTGATGATCCTATAAAATATCATAAATCTTGATGACTTTATTTTATGGTCCAACCCTTGCTTCAAAACATAATTGTTTTTGCAAAATTTGTAAGCAATAGTAGGATGGACCTTCAAATGAAGGTAATCAATGGAGTTCAAACCTTCAATTGAAGGTGCCTTTTATAAAGTATTTAACATAAAATGTTATTTTTTAAAAGCCTCCATTTGAAGGTCATGATGACATCACCTTTGATGAAGGTATACATGGAGTTTTTTGTTTTTTTTGCACACTAGGCTCATTTTTTGTCCCATCTCACAACTAAGACCCATTATTGTAAGATTTCCCAATGATAAGAACACAAACCTTTCATGATTTTAAAAATGATAATGCAATAAAAATTAAAGACAAAAACCTAAGGTCAAACTCTAGGGGTGTAAGATTGGGCAATTTCATCAAAAATATAAAGGAAAATTATATTTTCCCTAATGCAATCATAGCTAATTAAATGAATGCAAAAATTACACATAAATCAATCACAATTCATTAAAATGGTTGGGTTGGTACTATTTTAGGATATTAAATACAAAGGGATTATGCACTAGAGATTACTTTAGTGGCGAATATTCGCCAATGGTGAATTTTTCACGTCGGCGACCTGGGAAATGGCAAATATTTTGTACCGACTGGGGGTGGCCATGTTGCTAGAACATTATCAATTTCCATCAAAGTCATGGCCCGATCGACATATGTTTTATGCAATTAAATGTTTCTATGCGATGATTTCGCCAATACAATATACGGTGGACACACGGTAAATTTAATTTTTTCGCCTACACTTTTCGAGGTTGCCTTAATAGACGACCATAATTCGCCTATAGGCATGTGAAGATTTGTTAGCCAGGAGGACCCAATTTGCCCGACATTTTGCCGACGCGTGTCTCCATTCACCCCAACTTTCGCCAACTATATTGTATTTACCAATTATTTGGACGACCTATAATCACCTCGAAAATTACATAAGTCGTATTTGGATGACCTATAATCGCCTCAAAAATTACATAAGTCGTGTTATAGTTACGCGGGATTCGCCAAATATTTTTATACCATATAAATTCCCGCGGAATTTGCCATATAAGGATTGGTATAAATACATGCAAAGATCAAATCTATCTCAACACAATCTGGTGGGATCTAGGCTCTAAATTCTTATCAATAGCGAAGTTTCAGACCAAGGAAAATCATTTTTGTTGACTGCATTGGCAACTGCTAGTGACCTAAAGGTGAGCGATCATATTTTTGAAGTGTTATAGTATTATTCTAAATTTATCTATATTTGTTTGCATTGTTGAGTTCATTTTTATTCAGTGGAGACCCATCAGTGCCAAGTAGTTAGGACTTAGGGGGGACATTCAGACCCCAAACATCTAGATTGTAGGTCGTAGGGCCAATGAAACATATATTATACATTATAGTCTATTATTGCTTCTTCAACAAATTGATATTTTTTTGGCAACCTTTATTTCATTGGAGATGTCGAATAGGAAGAGGGGTAGGAAGCTTGAATGTGGGGAAGGCTATGAGAGGCCAACAAAAAGCAGAATGTTGTCTTCATACTTTGGCATTGGAAAAGATTGTGGTGAAAATTATGAAGGTACATCATCAGAAGTACAAGTACAAATTTCGCCACCTACACCGCATGTTGAAGACGGCGACGAACCTGATATCTCAGATCGGGATGATCTTGAAGAAGATTATCTGGTAGATGCCCAAGTTAGCCGGAATGATATAATCAACTTGGGTGATAATGCCATTGATGATAATGCGCGGAAGGGGAAAATAAAAGCCATATCAAAAAAGGGTGAACCACAATCAAAAAAGGACCGGAGTGGGATATATCAGTGAGGAATTTTCAAATTAATTGGGCATCAAAGTATCCATTCATTGAACCAGTGGAGAATCCAATTGAAAGCGAGCCTCCAATAGAATGCAGGTGTTAGATTTGCACTTGGAAACATAACAAGGAAATTAGGTTGCAGCTAAAATTTGACACCATAGAAAAGCATATGGGTAAAGTTTATGAAAAACAAATGATAGATGGGGTTGAAAAATCAGTGATAAGATGGAAAACAAAGGAGGAATATAAGCATGTGAGGAATGTCAAAGAGTATTATTTTCATAAGAAAATACAGATGAAGCCTGTTGAAGTTAAAGGTTCTATTGAAGCTAGTTTTGGAAAAGCAATGCAAATAGATCAACTGGGAAAAACTGTTCAGTTAAGCATTTTTTTTAATATTTTGAGCAAAGGGTGTGCTATGACAGATTTCCCATCAATTAGTGGTTTATTACACTTTTTGAAGGTTCTTAACTATCCTAATAGACACTGGTCAGTAAATAGAGGATGGGAATGGGCAAGTTGTCTTGCTGAGGTTGAAAAAGAAGATGTAAAGGAAAAAATAAGAGAGTCAAACTTTATTGCATTTTCTTTAGACAAAGTTACGAAAGTAGACAATACTTCATGGGTATACATGCATGTTTATACTGTAGAGAATCATACCCGCCAACCTCATCTACTATCTGTTGCTAAAATGAAGGAGAGTGCGACAACGGAAAATTTATTTCAACTAGTAAAGAGAATTTTAATTGAATATGGAGGTATGGATGACATGACAGTAGCCAAAAAATTGGTTTGTGTTGGAGCAGATGGAGCTTCAGTAATGCAAGGTCACAGGAACAGGCTTTGTACAAAGATTGAAACTTCATTTGCAACGTACATTACTGCAATTCACTGCATGGCTCATATAATGAATATAGCTTTTGGAATTGTGAGCAAGTTTGCTTTGGTTAAAAAAAATGAAATTTTAATCAGAGAGCTCTACTCACACTTCTGTCGAAGTCCCAAGCGATTTATGGAAATTCAACACTTTGCTGATGGAACAAGATTCTCAAGGATAATGATACCAGATGGGTCTCTTTGGATGGTCCAGCACATCGACTCTTTTTAGAATATCCATCCTTGATTGGACTATTTCACACAACTCGCGACGAATCAAATCAACCAAAATTTCCTAACCTTCTTTGGATGTTAAGTAATTTAGAGACACTCTTAACTTTAGCAACTCTTCTACCCATGCTAGAGGAAATGAGGAATATTATGAAGGCTACCCAAAAAAGAGCTCTGTATATTACAGAGTATGCTATGCTGCATAAGATGACATGCATGACCCTCGACAATCTCTATCGAAATCAACCAACACTATCTGATGAAAAATTTGTTAAGTGGCACACACTCACAGATTTGAACAATCCTAATAAATGTTTACAAATCGGTGCAGACGGGGAGGTATGTGCCAATGTACGGGGAGTTGAGATACCAATGCACTTCTATGCCACGGTCGACCCTGAGGAACCAAGAAAGCGCCCCAGGAAGAAACTAGCAAGAGTTACAAGGGAAGATTTCGACAAGATTGTTGAAACTATAACTACTTCTATGAAGAAAATTGCGTATGATCTTTCCTCATAAATTAGAAGTAGATTCCCTCCTAACAACCTTCTCAAATCCATGTCTATTGTGTTTCCTCATTATTGGAGCCTCAACATTGCATCTGATTTTTGAAGTAAGCTACTGATTTTGATAAAACAAATTTGCATATCGAGAGAATTGAATGGATTAACTATAAATGGAATATTAGATGAAACTCATCTTTGAGAGCAATCATCTCATTTTGCATACACTATGAGAGAACAATATGGCAAAATGGAGAACCCCCGCGAAGAGGGATCAGTAACAAGGCTTTGGAAAATTATAGTTGAGAACGCAGCGTTGTGTGATTCAATGCCAGAATATTTGAAGCTTGTCGATTTATGTCTTACCTTGATATTGGGTTCAGTGGAAGATGGGAGTTTTTAGTGCTTTGGGGTTCCTAAAATAAAAGCTAAGAAACAAACTAGACAAAAATTTGGAAAATTGCTTGAGGCTCTATACATCTAGGTATGATGTCCACACTTTTCCTTATGATAGGGCACTGCAAATCTGGAGGTCTTAATGTGAAAGAAGAGGTTTGGGCAACACTTCAAACCAAAGTGCCAGTGGGACTATTGACTCATGTATTGGACCTACTGGTAGCATTGAGATGTAGTTCAACGAAGGTATGCAGACTCAGAGTGAAGAAACCATAGACAAGAATCAAGAAAGCTCTGAATTTGATGAGGATGAATGGAAAATGTAAGAGATTGGTATGTGTAGCATCGTAAATTGTACGCACTCGCTAGGGTGGTACAATTTCACACCTAGTTTAGCACCCGCCTTAGTGCATTTTTGCATTCTGCATTGCATTTCTCCTTAAGCACTTAATTAATCAAATTAATTAGGTCTAAGGTTCCTATTTCATCATTCTCTACATCATAAAGTTGGGCCCTTTCACTAAAGCGCGCCCTTCGCATTTTATTCCTCCAATACATCACTTAATCAAAAACCATAATTAAGTCCTATTCCGAACTTGGGGGCTTGGTTTCGGGGTCAAAACATCTCGAAATCACCTGTAACTTCGGGATTCTCTCTAAAATCATCATATCCGACGGCCCTGAAAATTTGGTGAAAAGTTGTCGGGACCATGGCGCCCGTGCACATGGTCCCGGACATTTTTCCCGAAATTTTAGGAGCGCGATCCAATCATAAAATAAAGCTTAACCCCAAGAAATTGGTGGGATATTCAATCTCTAGGTCGGCCAAAATACGAATTTACGACCTAGGGTTTCATACATAAGAATTCTCTTTCTTCATTTGGAAGGATGGGATTTTTGTTTCCAGGAACTTCATATGCAGCGAAAGAGAAGATCTTTGAGGACTTCAACAACATTCAATATCATTCTATCAAGCATCTATCAAATTCATTCATCCACTTAGGGCTTGGAAGACATTGAAGAACAATAGGAGATTACCGACTGAAGATTGGCTTGTACTCCTCCCTTGAGGGTTGGGTATGATTTCGTATTGTTTTCATGTCTTTGCATAAGCTTTGATACATCATTTATTCATGCTTTAGATCACATTGCATCTTGATTTAGAGCATTTACATTATCATTTACAAGCAATTAGGGTTTACTTTCTAGGTTGCTCTAGTTTGCTTTCTTGCATTTTGGACCTTGCACACACACTAGGTCTGCACACACACAATACATTTTACAAAACAACTTGGCTATTCGTGGAGGTGGAAATCACCGAAGTGGGGGTTTGACTAAGGCAAAACCCTATATAGCCGCCCCTCCCCCTTTTTCAGATATTATTGCAGGTTTCGAGATTCGGACGACGCCGCGGGATACAGATCCGGAGAGAGGAAGCTGAGACAGAACCCTGTGTGAAATTGCAGATCAGAAGACTGGGACAGGGGCGCTGGGCGCCCTGGTCCTGCCAGGACAGGGGCGTTGGGCGCCCTGGTCCCTGGGACAGAGGCGCTGGGCGCCCTGGTCCTTCGGACAGACAGTGTACAGACAATTTCCAGACAGTGTTTCAGAGTGCAGAACAGTGGTTTTCGGTGCAGTTTTCAGGACAGTGGCGCCCGCGCCCCCGTCCCGAACATTTTCAGTTCGATTTTGACTCTGGGTACATATCTGCATTCTTATTTCATCCTTGTACTTACAGCTGTTCATTGTTTAATCTCAATTCTGCAATCTTGTTATTAGTTCATACTTGCATTTTGGGATTAGGATTTGAACTTGCATTACTTGATTTTACAATTTCAACAAGGGAATAGAAATCCTAATAGATATCCCGTGGCTCTCTCTTTCACCAAAAGAAGTAGCCAATTGTGCGATATCTCTAGGCTCTTTCGTATTCCGTAATGTGTGTCAAAAGGTAGGATTAGGGCATGATTAACCTAGTCTCGCTTTTTCCCCTACACAGTATGTATTAATCTTATTACTGTATCTCATCATTCATATTACAAAAGCATATTACTTTTTGCAATTAGAATTCAATATTGATTTGTAATTGTATTTTTCAACTTTCTATTTCTAGATTTAAAATAGCATAATAAAAAAAAGACCACAATGTGTTTATTGATATAGAGATGTTTATTGTTTATTTAGACACGTTTGAGTCTCAAATCTGTGTGATACATTTCAGAACTATATGATACAATTCATTCAATAGTAATACACATGTCGAGAACTTATATTTTCATTAATTCTTTCAAAATATAGCCATATGATACAATTCATTCAATAGTAATACACCAATCTGTGTGATTCTCCATACAAATTGCAAAAGTGAATACAAAGTTTTAGAACCCTTTGCAAATGACCCTGAATTCCCTTTTATAGAAACAAGAGAGCAACAACAGCGATTCTCCAATGTCCATGCAAAAGTGAATACAAAGTTTCAAGACCCTTTACAAATGACCTTAAATTCCCTTTTATAGAAACAAGGGAGCAACAACAGCTTTAGGTCGAATTGCAAGTTTGCAACATGTGAAGACTCAACATCAAAATCACAAACTCAGCATAGATTTATATGGCCATCACAAGCCATATTAGCAATTTAACATCTACTACATGTCTGATGTCTCCTATTCAAAAAACAGAGTTCAAAATTAAATATAGATAATAGTAGTGCCTAAAACCTAGTAATCAGAAATAGAGAAATGCATAAATGTTAAAGCAAGGGAGAATTTGAGAATACAAATTTACTGGCTAAAGTTTTGCATTATGCATCATAGGTTCATAGGTTGGAATAGCAAAAAAGCAATAGCGAGTGCTGGTTTTTTCCTATTCACAAAACAGAGTTATTTCAAGCGATGCCAAATTCCAAACATAAAAAACATAAAACCTTGAAATTAAGAGTAAAAGAAGAAAATTGTGCAATACATACTATGATTCTTAAGATTTATGTGCCAGTTTTTGTAGGGTGCTCCACTCTTCGTCTGATGGAAGGTCAATATTTTGTAAACTATGGAAAGTCAACTACAACTTCATCAACATTCCATATTTAGAAGATTGACTTGACATCACTATTTCATCCAATACTGAATTTAGAGTTGTAAATGGTTGGATGAATTCTAGAAAGCTTTGGGGAGTTGTGTCCTTAGGAAGCAAGTCTAAATTAGACTTCATTTTTATCTCCATGTTTTTTTTGTAAGCTTCTTTTCCAATGAATTTATTTGATGGGTCAATGGTCTTAGGCAAACCAAGTTTAATCAAATTATTTTTCTTTTCTTCCATCTTCAATATCTTTTTTCCACAATTTTCCATAACTTTTAATGTTTCCCTTAGTTTCTAGCATTTTTGAATGATAGATGATGTCTTAACTATGGCATCAATGTGGCTCTTAATTCCCTTGGATGCCAAGTAGCTATCACTGGAACTGTAGACTACTTGCAGAATCTTTTTTGCCATATCCTCTTTTGAATAAACATATATGTTCTTCTCAAAGTGCCCTTTGATTTTCATATAAATTACTCTCAGACTTTCATTCAATTCAAACCATTCACACAACTTGCCACTCCTCGCCAAATATTTTCTTGTATATACTTCATTGTATTTTTCATATTATCTTTCAATCTATCCTCCTAAGTTTTTATTTTATCATTTGCATTGTTCAGGTCTTCTTTCATTTGTGCACATTTTTTTCTTTCTTCCTCTACTTCCTCTTGCAAATGTTTTTCTTTTTCCTTCCCACGATCCAATAGGTCTTGTATTTTTCTCATTTCGGCAACAACAGACTCATAACTTATGTATAATTTTTGAAAAATGGCTCTTTCCTCATCAATTTTTTAACTGCTTTTAGCCAGTTTTTCTATCAGGTCCTTCAATTCTGCATCCATCTTCTCCTGCTCTGCAATTTCTACTACAGAGCCCATTTTTTATCATTTTTTGTAAATCATTGCACTTGTTGTCTGTTGCTTTCCTCCTTGATTTTTCGTTTGCCAGGTCTCCCTGTAACTTTTCTATTTGTTTCTCTAGTTTATTTTTTCTCTCTCCACCTTTAGTAGTGAAGTGTAGACCACTTCGTTAGTCCTTTTTGACACACTAATTTTGTCCACATTATGTACTTTGGAAAAATCTATTTGGAGGGTTCTAACTTGAAATTCGGAGGGATCTATCTGACTGTGTGGTGGATTTTTATCTTTAGTTGGGGTTGGGGGCATAACAACCATGAACTCCATCATATCTTTCTATGGGTCATATGTTGGAAATACCCTATTCCTTGCAGGTTGTTCGTTTAAAACTTCGGTCAGGGAAACCCTATGAAATGTTTTCTTTTTTTTCTTTATTTGCTTTTGTTGTGTGTTCATATTTTTCATGGTAATCATGAAATTGAAAATCTGGGCTTGCTGAAGCAATTGAATGTTTGAAAGGTGACATAGGATACCAGAGGCTCCAGTTCCACTTATTCCTATGGTTTTAACTAATGCTTGACTAAGATTACCAACAACAATTCTTGATCCTGTCCCACGCCCACTGACACTTTCATGTGTAGTTTTCATAATCTTTTTAGGTGTGTGATATGAAGTTGCAAATGATTTTTTGTAGTGTCAGCGGCACTTGATATAGGATTCTGAATAGTATGAGTATCTACCACTAGTGGCCTCTTGCAAGAGATATTTTGTTGTAGCCCTTGTCCAACAACAAGACAACTAGTATCAGTAGTAGTACCCATGCCAACCCCACCAATCACAACGTCACTTGACTGAACAATAATGGGAATACTATCCCTAGATTCCCCACCTGTGGCAGTGGCACTTGATTCACCACCAATGGGAATACCATGATGTGGTGGTGGTTGTAGATTTGAACCTGAAACAAATGTAGGTGGACCTTGAGGGTAATGAGTAGTACCTATCCGTGATGAATCTGAAGAATCAAGTCCAATGACTGGTTTAACAAGATCTTTTGATTTTGACTCTGATGGAAGTTGTACCTGAAGTGGATACCAAATACCCTCTCCTCTAGCACCTAGACCACCACCTTCAAAACCCATTTTTTCCACAATGCTTGCCCCTTTGCTATATTTTTCTTTCATGGACTCATTGATTGCACCAAATATTTTAGGGACTGTAGTAGTTGTTGGAGTGGGCTCAACCTCATACTCATCATCATCTTCACTCTTGTCATATGTTGTTGTGGGATGCTCCATATTCCACAATTTGCTAAATTATCCATCCTCGTCGATTGTCTCAAATTTTGCACTGGTCTTTGGTTCACAAAGATTCTTCCTCATAGTCCAAAAATCATTTATTTTGATTTGAGTCCAAAAACTCTCTTTACATTCTTGCAGAATTGATTTGGGAATAGATTTCTTAGATGGATTAGCATATTTTTTATATAAATTGTAGGACCTCCTATTTTGGATGCCCTGGCCCTCCTCTGTTGTCCTATGTGTGTGCAATGCCATAATTTGTGATGAAATTTCTTCTGTTGAAATGTTATTGTTAGCTGCAATTTTCTCCATCTCTTTTTTAACCTCATCCTAGGAGTCCATGTTTCTAAGCTTTTCTAGCAATGGTTTACTTTCATGTTGACATAACGCTGAAGAGTTCCCATTTTTCTTAAGCCTTGCTTGAACTACACCAATTGGATCATACTGCCAGAGACCCTCATCACCAAAGTTAAAAATTGTCAAAAAATCATGTGCCACATTGAATGCTTTTCTCTCAAATGTGAACCCTCCACATGAGAAAGGCAAGGAAGGAAATATGCTCTTCTTTTGTTGACCATGGAAGTGCCTATCTGTGCTCTCCAATTGGCGTCCATACTCCAATGCAAATACCCTCTATGTCACATGTATTGGAAGTCTGTATGGTTTTACTGTCGATCCATAAAACCTTAACACAGCGAATTCTTCCATGAAGAACTAGTCAACCAATTCTATTTGACTTCCGAGTTGAATGCAATCCCTACAAGACATAGGCAACCTAGGCATTGGAGTGCTTGTAATTTCATTATACATTGATGCCAAAAAGAAGTCTACAAAATGGTTGTAGTTTTTTCTGTTATCATGCATCCTTATCTTTGGTGTCCATGCATACATTGGACACTTTGTTCTCTTCCCAGTCTTCTCATCAATCTTATAGTTCACAATTTCAAGCTTGTTGGTCTCTAATATTGCACGATACTTGGATAGAAGGAGATAGCACAAGTAGGATGAGAACCTAAATGTCTTACAGGAACCCTTTTTGATCATTAGTAATTGTTTTTGCATGGATTGAACAATGTGCTCAATAAAATTAAATCTTATTGGCTGACCTACACAATGGATATTATAAATCATTTCAAGAAGGCTTGCACCCACTTAAGTCCCTATCATTTTCCAATCCCAGGCAAAATGATAGCAAGGAAATAGTATCCCCAACCCATGGAACAAAAATGTTAGAATCATAAGGAGGCTTATGATTTTGATCCAACACAATACCAGTACCACTTGTTATTAGAGTTTTGATAAATGAATCTCTGCGACTTGGATCGAGTCTCTCATAATTCCCTGTCAGCTTTCCAAGGTCAATTTGGACGTTTGAGTTTTGGGCTTCAAATCCTAGGTTCAACAAATGAGCAAATTCTCCCTCGTTTATGGATAGAATTTCCTCTTTTTTATTTTTATTGACAATTGCTTTTTTATCTTCATCATAATTTTCGGCACAGACCATGACAAAATCAAGGCAAGGGAATACTTCAGGTAACACCATGCTTCCCAATCCAGCATCCCACGATGCGATTTTATATGTTCTTTGTTTTAACATTGGGTTGAAAACAGTAAATTTTGCCCTGCATGCATCTATTGCCTTACTAGACAATGCATATCTAATATCTATGATACGCTTTTCACCATGGATAGCAGGGTCATAAATATTATGGTATTCATCAGTGAAACCTAGTGTTTTAACCAGTTCGGTTAGGTACATTTTATTTTTCACTTGGCTTCATGTTGAACTACTGCTTTCTGTTTTCCCCATCACAGTTATTGTTAATAATTCAAAATAATGCTATATAAAAACCTGAAAATGCTAATCCTCAAATTGGACCACGAGATTAAAAAAAAGAAAAAAAGGTGGGATGTAGGTGTTCTTGATTTTACCCGGAATTTCTATTTCACTATATTGGCGCAGACAGACTCTGTTGCAACTTGCATTCCTCAATCTAGTAGTTGTTTCTGAATCTCCCTCGATTTACAGGTTTGTCCATGAAATGAAATACAATTATGATTTACGAGTCTCTTATTTTGAAAACTCTGAAAAGTACAAAAGTAATACCTAAAGGGAAAAATATCTAGAATCATGTTGTAATTTTATTAATTATTATTAATAACTATTTGATGCCGAAGGACAAAACATTCATTACTTCAGTATAAATTTTGAGGACATTAAATGTAAAACGTTCAATTCCAGGCGAAGTTCTCACAAATGTGTTCACTTCCCACATTTGGGCCGAAATCCACCCTAAGTCGTTGATCTTTGCTCATCCAACAAACGATGGTACCTGTTGTCAGATGTCGTGGGTCTCATGAATTCTGCCATTTTTCGGGCATGTCACCATACTCGTGTGACTTTATGGGTCTGTTTTTTAAGTTTGTTTAATCATTTTAAACTTCCACCCGAAAAAGAGCTTTATAGACTTAATTATATTCAATTAAATTTAAAATGTTTCAATTCCGAGTGAAGTTCTCACAAATGTGTTCACATCCCACATTCGGGTTGAAATGCACCCTAAGTCGTTGATCTTTGCTCATCCAACAAATGATGGTACCTGTTGTCAGTTGTCGTGGGTCCCATGACTTCTGCCAGTTTTCGTTCACATCACCATACTCGTGTCACTTTTCGAGTCTGTTTAATCATTTTAAACTTTCGCTTGAAAAAGAGCTTTATAGACTTAATTATATTTAATTAAATTTAAAATGTTCAATTCTGGACGAAGTTCTCACAAACATGTTCACTTCCCACATTCGGGCCAAAATCCACCCTAAGTTGTTGATCTTTGTTCATCCAACGAATGATGGTACCTGTTTTCAGATGTCGTGGGTCCCATGACTTCTGCCATTTTTCTGGCACGTCACCATACTCGTGTCACTTTTCAGGTATGTTTTTTAAGTCTATTTAATCATTTTAAACTTCCACCCGAAAAAGAGCTTTATAGACTTAATTATATTTAATTAAATTCAAAATGTTCAATTCCGGGCGAAGTTATCACAAATGTGTTCACTTCCCACATTTGGGCCGAAATCCACCCTAAGTCATTGATCTTTTCTCATCCAACAGACGATGGTACATGTTGAGTGTTGTCAGATGTCGTCGGTCCCATAATGAGAGACATTTAAATTTTAAAGATGTGCAATAGTTTGAGATAACTATTAAATATAATGTTAATATTATTTGTAAAAAATTGAAATTCAAAAATAGTATAAAACATGAAACTTAGTTTCTAGAATAAAACAAATAACTAAATAAAAATACAAATTTTGATATACAATTTGAAAGGTAAAAGTTTAATATAAAAAAGAAAACATTCAATATTAAATCTAAAATATTAATTTAAAGTTTAACAAAATTCTTTAAAAATATGTTTACGATATATAATTTTAAAAAATAGTTTAAATATATATATATATATATATATATATATATATATATATATATATATATATATATATATATATATATATATATATATATATATATATATATATATATATAAGTTCAACATAAATTTAGTGTAATATAAATTTTAATTTAATAAAAAAATAAAGACTAAAAATATATATAAAAGTTCAACATAAATTTAGTTTAATATAAATTTTAATTTAATATAATTAAAATAAGTAAGTTTAATATAATTAAAATAAGTAAGTTTAATATAATTAAAATAAGTAAATTTAATATAATTAAATTTAGTTTAATATAAGTAAGTTGGAGTTTTAGTTCAAATCTTAACTATATATTTATAAAATTATAATCAACCATAATCAATGTACAAATAATTAATGGAATGAACTGAATTTTTTTTTATATATATTAAATATAGAGGAAGAAGCATTACATAAAAAAGATCATAGCATTAAATTTATTTCTATTGTTTAACAAATAATTGAAATAACGTAGCTCATATACAAAAAGCATTTGAAAAAAATTAATTAATAAAAATGAAATAGAATTACAGAAAGCATTTTTATATCCATAAGACTCTAAGAGGCAAATTGAAACAAACTGGAATTTGAAAAATTATCCTTAATATTTATGCT
This sequence comes from Cryptomeria japonica, assembly GCF_030272615.1. Taxonomy (NCBI): domain Eukaryota; kingdom Viridiplantae; phylum Streptophyta; class Pinopsida; order Cupressales; family Cupressaceae; genus Cryptomeria; species Cryptomeria japonica. Next base: position 253,007,573 of record NC_081412.1, read on the forward strand.
TTGGAAATTTACAATTTTTGCATCTGAGACTTAAGTCCCTCAAAAACTTAAAAGCCAAAATGAGTGAGCCACTGAGCCTGTTAGGTTTCGAGGACATAGGAAAAATAAACTACTAGGGGCCCAGGGGGCGGGGCTAGGGCACAGGTAGTGGATGGTTTACAACTTTGCCCTAAGAATCTGGCCCTCCTTCCATGTAGAATTCTTCAGACAACATAAGCTGAGAGAATTCTTCAAGCCACATGTATTTTGGAAAGTCATCCAGGAGCAACCATTTCCGAAGGAAGTCCCTGCCAATCTGCGCCCATTTCCTGTGACGCGTCAAGTGATCCGCATTCAGGTTTAGGAGAAACGGTTTCCTGGCCACTGGCACTATTTGGTCAGGGAGGAGAAGCTTGGATAATTCACTCACCGAAGGGATCCCCACCCCTACTTCTACAAGGGCAACAACAGTAATGTTGTCTCCAAGGAAGTCTTCCTTAAAAACCTTCCTCAACAGCATCAGCATATCCACCTTGTCTCCTCTGAGGTCTAGAAGAGACACTAAGAACCGAGATGTAATGTCTGTGTTAACACGGTATCTATTTTCGTTTCATGGAAACTCTCTGCCCAGCACCATCCGCACAACCTCATTAGTGAACGACCCAACCTCTTTGCAAACTGATTGGAGGGTTGGGTCTCTAACGGAGCCTAGAAAGGCCTTCTGGTCCTCTGCAAAAATGCTTCTCAAGCGGATGGGAGTGTTCATCTTGAGAAAATAGATTAACAAATTAAACAACTTGAGCCTATAAACCTAAACCAGAGGAAGAATTTAAATACTGTGAGCTTCGATGATTTATTTACCAAATGGCAAAGGCTAATTGAAAATGAAAGAAGCAAAGATCGTATATAAATAAAGCTCTTGATTGTAATAATTACTTCTCTAACCGTATTAATTGCTTTAAATCTTTTTAAATCTTTCGTATCTCTGCAAATATTTCCCATAAATGCACGAGTGTGCAAAATTGGAAACATCTATAAACCAGTACCAAGTTGGCAAGTACCACATTGGAAGTCATGGGGACATAGTGGATTGCAGTAAGTGAATAGATATATATTAAATGACCGAAATTATTGATCATGATTTGTGACATTTGAAACGTGTCTATTGAATTCAATTCCATTTCGAACACTTTCTGGTGAGCTATGTTCTCTTCAGAAAATTGGGCCGAAAGAAAACTTCAGCCATTGATCTACGATCATCAAACGGTTTAAAATCATTGATGGATTTTAGGTATGTGTCACCCTTCACGTGTCAAAGAGGCCACGCTTATTGATACATTGTGTAGAGTGCGGACTCAATGTGATGTATTGATGTGATGTGATGTGCCTTGTCTATTAATGGCAATGAATTCATGAAATCGCCAATAAATTATATATTTTTCCATAAATAACAAAATATCCGTTCATAGCTCTAGGTCAAAAGCATTTATCCCTTATTAAAAAAAAAATATTCGCCAAAAAAAATTCAATAATTTTCAAGCGGTGGATAAAAAACGCCAATACATTTAAATAATTTTTCCTTCGGAGTAAAATTTTTCGCCCATACAATTATATATTTGTTCCTTTTAACAAAAATTATTCGCCTCCTACAATATATATTTTCTCCATAGAACAAGGTATAATTCGCCAGAAATTTATGGAATTTTCATACCCTAGAAAAAAATCGTCAATACAAAATAATTTTTTGCCCTATTTTGAAAAAAAAATTCGCCATCCATATGAAAATTTTTCCCCGAAAATAATGTTTGATTCGCTAGGATTTTACACAGTTACCCAGGGGGTGGTTTCTTAAAGTTATCCCTATTATGCACTTAGATTATGAAGAAACCATGGAGATAAAAACATGATGCATTGCAAAACTTGGTTGTGTTGTATATAAATATAAGTGATTTTGGTATAGTCATCCTTATATTCAATCGCATGGCTTTATGCAAGTCAATTTTGTAGCTATGGATCCATTCCACACTAGATGGATAAAGGACTAGTGGTATTGAAAAACACATTAAGGAGATTGTAGGGTCAAAAAGGCCAAGTTCTCATAGGTTGAACCCTTTGATTAGACTCTATTTATGATCATGATAAAGATTGATAAACAATAGGCAAGTATGCAAACTTGATGATTTTGATGCATAAAATTTCTCCTCTTAGTACTCCTTCCAATTGTTCTTAAAAATATGCTTAGTGCCTTAGGATTTTGAATGATTCAAAGGTGTGCTTTGATTTTCAAATGAATGTCTTTAAATACCAAGGTTTAATGAATCATTGAATGCGTGTACTAAGTCAACTCCTAACAACTATAAGGAAAGGGTAGGAGTCAATATTTCTGAATTTTAGGTTAGATTTGTGTCATGCAAGATTTCTCTTGTGCACTACAAAAATGAATGAAGACAAGGAAAGTGTTGATATGTGGTGACTAATCATGTTATTGGGCTTAAATTCTGGTCACTTTGTCTGTCGTATTTTCCCCCTGATTCTTTAATGGGGGGGTAGAGCCTATACATACATACATACATATGTATGTGTACATACATATGTATGTGTACATACATATGTATGTGTACATACATATGTATGTATACATACATATGCATGTGTGTGTGTCTATATATACACATACATACATACATACATATACACACACATATACATATACACACAAATATGTGTGTATGTATATATATGTATGTATATGTATATACATATATGTGTATATATGTGTGTGTATGTACATATATACATACATACATACATATATATGTGTGTGTGTGTGTGTGTGTTTGTGCGTATATGCATATACATACATATAGATATGTATATGTATGTATATGTATATGTATATATGTGTGTGTATGTACATATAGATATGTATATATGCATATACATACATATAGATATGTATATGTATATATATATGTGTGTGTGTGTGTGTGTGTGTGTGTGTATCCATACATATAGATATGTATGTATATGTATATATCTATATGTATATATATATATATATATATGTATATGTATATGTATATGTATATGTATATGTATATGTATATGTATATATATGTATCTATATATATGTGTGTGTGTGTGTGTATATATACATATACATATATATGTATGTATATACATATGTATATGTATATGTATATACATGTGTGTATATATATATATATATATACATGTACATGTGTGTATATATATATATACATGTACATGTGTATATATATATATATATACATGTACATGTGTGTATATATATATATATATATATATACATGTACATGTGTATATATATATATATATACATGTACATGTGTGTATATATATATATACATGTACATGTGTATATATATATATATATACATGTACATGTGTGTATATATATATATATATATATATATATATATATATATACACACATGTACATGTATATATATATATATATATATACACATGTACATGTATATATATATATATATATATACACATGTATATATATATATATATATATATATATATATATATATATATATATATATATATAACACGTTAAATCTCTTTGTTATTGTGTTTTGTTATTTTTATTTTCTTATTCTACATTATATTTAATATTGTTTATTGCTTTGGTCTATCTTAAACCCTAACAGAAAGTGAAATCTAGGGATTAGGAATGAGTGTATGAAAATCTAGGTTAATAAGTGATATGAATATAGGAAAAGGTGCATATAGGGTAGGGATAATATTGGACATGTATAGGAATGTATGTATGTAAGGATGAATACGGGTCAAGAAAGGAGCCAAACTTAGTACAAGAATGTACCACATATTGCTATGTATTTATATTAAGATATTCTCTCAAAATAAACTAAAAGCTAAATGGGAATTTACATGAAAACATAAATTTCACAATTACAAATATTATGCATATGAATAATCTATAAATGATTATTAATTCAAAATAGACTAATTTAAAAAAATAATCCCTTAGAAGATGCAATTTAGACCTTACTTCAAAATAATTGAAAGTCACTATACCACCATTGAAATCAATGTCCAAATGAACATATATTTGGTTATCCTCTTTGGTGCTATACTTAGATCATGACCTAATCTCCCCATTTAATCTAGTTGCTTGATCGTGATCTCAAATTTTAATGTGAGAACATAATTAAAGTTTTGTCATAGACAATTTTATAATTTAAACATAAATAGAGGTATATGGTTCAATTGGTTGAGCATATTTGATGAGGATGGTGTTATGTTCCATGATTTTGCCATCATTAAGGTTCGGAGATGAGACTAAACTCGCACCTATATAACTTTGACAAAATAGATACCCCTCAATCTTTAATTCTAAACTAAAAAATCAACTTCAATTCATACTTTCATATTAATAAACTACAATTTAATTTAAATCCAAAAAAACATCTCAATTTTATTGAGAATGAAAGATGCTAAAAAAAAGGATGTGACAACTAAAGATTTTAATACACTATTTACATTGGTCTTACTACGTGAGGAAGGACCAAAAGTAGCACGTAGTAAAAGCTATTGATGATTAGGTTTTTGGGTGAGTACCATTTCACGTGGCTTCAGTTGTCTTTTTTCTCGTTTTAGTGAGACCGCGGGAAGAACTGTGAGACTAAAGTAGCTTTTACATGATTGACGGTATATTGCAAATCATGTGTGTCCTTTTAATATCATTATCTTTGAAGACCCCACACATATCTCATATTTCTATTTTTATTAAAAAAAATTAGAGATAGCTTAATTTATATCTAAAAATTAAAGTTAAGAAGTTATTATTTATTTATTAACATTAATTTATATCTAAAAAGTAAAGTTGAGAAGTTATTATCTATTTATTAATACAAATACATTGTCATTATATTTTTATAGTAAAATTAGAAGTTGTATATAGGATGAAAAGTTGAGATCAGATTTGGGTGAGATTTGTCGGTCGAGTAGCATGAAATTTTATTTGTTGGTGAAAGAATTATACCCGACCTTTGAATCAATTGAAGAAGTTGGTTTGTATTAAACTACCATCTAGAATAGTGTCACTAGCATAAGGATGCTCCAAGAATGTCTCACGTCCTAGGCCTTGGTTAGATAGGTTAGCTCTAATGTGAGGACATGTAGCCCAAGAACCAAGAAAAAGAAGGTTTAAGAGGTGGATGACACTAAATTTGTTGAAAAATGTCTTGAGAAATGGAAGGTTTTTATGACCTTGAACATGCAACATTTTTTTCTATTGTGTGATTGTGTATTGTTGTCACCTTCTCTACTACGAATTGTTTTGTCTATTGGTGTTTTATTGTTGTTTCATTGTCTCATGTTGGTGATCTTGTAACATATGGGACCCCTTTCAAAACCCATCTTTATTGTTAATTTAAAAGTTACATACAAGAGTAAAATAAGTATTCAAAGAAAAATAAAGTAAACATTATTTAGTTTTTTATTTCATCCATTCGGTTCGTTCATGGTGGAACAACTCTATTATTTTTAAATTCCATACACGTTGAAAAGGATTCCTTATGTGCTTCCCTATATATGATCGTAAGACAAAAAAAAATACATGAAATTAACATATATAATAAGAGAAATAAAAATGGATAATAAGAAAACAACCATGACAAAAAAACGTGAATAATAAAAAAATCTTATACAATTGAAAGTTATTGAAATTTTTATTGGACTTGGATGTAGACACATTATTTATATCTCCTCCTTTTAAATAAATTTAAAGTGCGTTCAAATGATAAATTTTTGCCCTAAGAAAAATACCCATGAGTTGTTTTCGTAGGTTGAATTCCTAAGTCGATAAAATGAACAATGGCACTATAAATTAAACGAGTTTCATTCTTATTCATTGGATTATAAAAACCCAATTCCTAAAAATATATATTTCCACGTATGCTCATAATAAATAAACTAGCTCTTAAGTAAAAGAGAATAACTCTTAAGTAAATAAATGAGCCCAAAACTAATATTTATCAATATTTTTTGCATTAATATATTTATACTTGTTAGTATAATATAACAAATATATAAAATTAATGAAGAATATTAACATGAAATAAAAGTGCATGTCAATTTAGAAAAATAAAAATGTGAGCCGATAATAGATGTAGCACCTATCAATCATAATAAAAAAGATATAGCAGTCATTGGTGTAATATTTATATGTTGACATGACTTCCCATGAGTTGCATTACCATGGTATTATTAATAAATTTTGAGACACTTGTCATTTAATAAAAAAATATCATTAATATTTTATTGATCTATGTGTAGTTTGTAATAAGAACTCAAATTTTTGACCTAATAGTCTTTGGACAAATGATATTTTAATCATTTTTTATTAAAAAATGTATATGTTTTATTTGTCAACAATAAGAAAATAAAATAGATACAATAATAAAAAACTTTTGATTGATTGGAAAGTGGCAATGATAAATAATTAAAGTTAATTGATCAAAAGAGCCACCTCCTCCGAAAAAAGCTAATATAGATAGAGGACACCACATTAGAATGTTGTCATATGTGGTAAACATCATAATAGTCTTAACCAATCAGATTTTTGCTCTACTAAACATCACAAATACATTATATCTTAAATTTAAAAATGTTGGCACAAGTTGGATCTATGTTATGTTTCTTATCTAGTACATTCACCATTTATATGTATATTATTTAGCAACAAAAAAATTGTCCTATTGATTTGACCTTCATTATAGAGAGTCTCTCCTAACGTGAATAGAAACCTGGTATCGTTTTTCAAAGTATTCATCTTTTGCACTCAATCCTAGTTTTTGACAAGGTTGGTCAAGTACACTTGAATGATGACTTGCATTTGTTCTTTATAATCAACTTGTTTTGGAGCACCTCCTTCAAAACATTAAGAATATTCACAAGATCTATAGAGGAATATTAAACAAAACCATAGGACACGACCTATAATAGAGGAAAAGAGTTAGAAAAAACTACATTACATCTTGAATACAAAATGTTCTTTACTTTTCATTGTTTAAAGGAATCACAAATAACCTTGCAAGAGCAATTAACACCAAGGAGAGAATTATTCCATCTTATTTATGAATCTAGAAGTCATGCTTAAGAGTTTCGAGTTCAAAAAAAGGGGGGCATTTGAATGGTTGAGAAGAAAGAAAGACGAGGCATTAGCGCAAAACTTTCCATGAGCTAGAAATTGAGAGTATGCATACTCTCTAGATTATCAAATAATTATGCTTTGATTATATGATTTAGCTATAAATGAGTGAACTTTTCATTTATTGTTGAGTCTTAAATGGATCTATATTTTTTAAGAACTGTTAGGTAAACATTTTAGAGAAATGTTTCTCATTTTTCTCTAGTGAAACATTTCTCTTCCTTAGTATATTTGCATTGGATGTGTGGATATTTTTAGCAAGATAGAAGGTGGAAACAATGATTGCATGAGGTGAATAATGTTAGCTACGTTTTTTATATTAGAAGAAGCAAAATAAGTGTGTTGGACCTTTACACAAACAACCCATAGACATCATTAACAACTAACAACACACTTACAACATATCAAAAAATAACTTAAAAGTCTTCGCAAAATAAGTATGATGATAAAATGTCTTAGCAGAATATAACATAAGACCTAAGAAACTAAAACTAGCCAACCAATGGCTACTTGAGCACATTTCTCTAGTCTTCACTGAGGAACTTATAAAGCTCCTTATAGTTTACCTCCTTTTCAACATCCTTCCCTAGCACTTTCTTCTGCATCAGGCATAGGGAGGTGGTAGAGTTGTGCATCACACGCAGGCTAAACCTGGAGATACTAAACATCTTCTACTCCATCTCCAACACTTTCTTCTTTAGGGCCTCCAAGTCTACCACAATAAACTTGCAGTCAACACAAGTGTGCACATTCCTCCCTTGGTGAGTGTCCTCTTCCTCTAGCATGGCCTCCTCAGTCAGGTCCACGGGTTCAATTTTTACCACTATCATTGTCCATTGAACTATCACTGGTGGACTCGGTTGAACTCCCATCCTTCCCCATGTCATCCACAACATTGTCATCATCTTTAGTAGCATCACCATCGTCAAGAGTGTCCTCCTCCTCTGATTCCTCATCATAATCCACCAAAAAATTTCCTTCTATTTTTTCAACTATACACCTAGCCATCCTATTAGAACATTTACAATTAGCACTCCCACTTTTGCTATCATCTTCACACACCTCCACCTTCGCATCACTGACAACCTTTGAGATGGTTATTGTTAGGATTTAGGTGTCATCAACCTTGTAAATCCTTTAATTTATTATTTTCCTAATATCTTTTGTAATTTGCCCAAAAGAGGTTAAATAGTTTAACCAACAATGGTGAAAGAGACCATGTAAAGGAAAATTTACTTTTATCGTTTGTCCTTGGAGAAAAGGACAAAATAGCTAGGTGAGTCCTTTTGGAAGCTTCTATTTTGAGGTGTATGGACACTTGTAAGGGGTTGTAAGAGCATCTATGATGGTTATGATAGTCATTATTGATTCTATTAGAGTAAAAGGTTTAATTTACTTAATTAATTTAATCATATTGATTAATTAATTAAGTCACCTTTTCTTTTTCCACTTAAGCTAAAATTAGGAAGCTTTTTTAGGCATCTAATAATCATTTAATATGCATGCATCCCTTAGGTATATTAATAATTATTAATTATTTTTTAGGGTTTCTATCTTTAGAATTAGATTTCTTTATAAGGATGTCATATCCTTCATTGTAAATCAAGCAATACAAACAATATTTAATCAAGCATTCAGTTCTTGTTATTGTCTTCAATATTCTTGTTTGTTGTGCAATTTCTCTTTTTTATGTAACAGGTATTCTTGCAGATGATTATTTGGGCTTATGGGAATTCAACAATCATGAATTCTAACATGGTATCAGAGCTCAGATCTGAAGACCTTGTTTGCCTTTTTTGGAGATATTCACGATTTCCAACAATCAGAGCACCTTGGGCTCAAACCGACATCGCTATTGGACTTAGAACGTCCAAAAACCCCACGATCGCCTATTCATTCACTCAGATCGGACACTGTTTTCTTCGGAGAGAAAATTTCCCCTCCTTGGCTAGCCCTACAGATGCAGGTACAATACAGGTATTTTTTAATTTTTTATTATTTGGTTTTTTCAAAAATCAAAATAAAACAAAAATTTATTTAGAAAAAAAGGAAATTTTAATTTACGAGGCGTGAGTTTTCTTTTATTTTTTTGATAGTTTTTTTTTTTTAAATCTTTTCTTTTTTATTAGTTTTTTCATAAAAACTTTTCATGGCTTTTATTTTTTTGAATAAAATGTTTGCACGTTTTTTTATTAGTTTTTTTAAAGTTAAATAAACCTTCTTTGATTGCATGTGTTTTTTAATTTTTAAATCATTTTTTTTATGCATGTGTTTTTTTAATAAAAAACAAATTATTTTTTTTCTTTTTTTAAAAAGATTTTTTTTGCATGTGCTTTTTTAATTTTTTAATCAAATTTTTTTTCATGCATTTTAAAATTAAAAAAACAATTTTTTTTTTCTTTTTTTCAAAAAAAATTTTTAGGGGGCATTTTTTTGTGTTTTTTTAAATAAAAAAACTAATTTTGCTCTAATAAGCAAAATTGGGAACATGTTTTATTTTCACCTAAACTGTATGCAATGTTCTCCAACCGACAACCTTGGGGGGGGAGTTTTGGCTTCCTTAATTTCACCCTTGGCTATATTCCAACCAAAGGGCATATCATTTGCACAGATTTCTACAGGGCATCATTTGGTGACAGCCTCATCTACATGTTTTCCAGTTCTGCACACTTGCATTTCATGTTGGATCTTCTTCTTTGAGTTATGTTGTACACATACTATTATAAAGTGCCACAACTCTTTATCATTCGTCTTTTTATGACACATATGATGCAATCCTTCTATATTGTAGATTAGGAATTCTATATCAAACCTTTGACCTATCTCCTGTATTGAGCATGTTAGTATGTTTGTGTAACTGGTGGTTCCCATACTTGGTTTGTGTGTCTGATCTTTATCATTTGCAGCGAGTGATTCATCGTCATCGACATTAGTACTTGGTTTTGTCACACTTTGATATTTTTGGTGCAACATTAGTTCTCATTCTTCCTATGGAGGAACATTTACAAGAGATTCTATATTTTTTGGAGGGCTTCATGGTCTTCCTTCATCTCTTTTTGGAGAGGAGTTTTGTTCCCACTAGGTTTTCTCTTTTTCTCCACTTTACGAAGATTTGCATGTTGTGATTGGGTACCTCATCAAGCCTTGTTGTCGGGACCCAAATTTGCATGTAGTTGCCTTTGTTGCATGTAGCTGCATTCATGCACTTGGCTTTTTAGCTTCTCCCTAAATTCATCTTAAGGGGGGTTGTTAGAGTAAAAGGTTTTATTTACTTAATTAATTTAATCATATAGATGAATTAATTAAGTCACCTTTTCTTTTTTCACTTAAGCTAAAATTAAGAAGCTTTTTTAGGCATTTAATAATCATTTAATATGCATGCATCCCTTAGGTATATTAATAATTAATTCATTATTAATTATTAATTGCTTTTTAGGGTTTCTATCTTTAGAATTAGATTTTTTTATAAGGATGGCATATCCTTCATTGTAAATCAAGCAATACAAGCAATATTCAATCAAGCATTCAGTTCTTGTTATCATCTTCAATATTCTCATTTGTTGTGCAATTTCTCCTTTGTATGTAACAGGTATTCTTGCAGATGATTATCTGGGCTTGTGGGAATTCAACAATCATGAATTCTAACATATTCTATGGCAATATCTATGACATAATCCTTAGGCAAGTGCCCATGCATGAGATATGCCTTATGACAGTTGTACACGCATCTGTAAGAGACTATTTTGAGTGTTTTTGACTCATTTCAAGGAGATACGCATGAATTTTTCTAGGTGGTTTTGTATCACGTTGTTTGGTGATACCATGGTGGTATTCATCCGAAAAAGTCTCTATAAATTGGGGCCTTAAGCTAGAGTTATTCATTCAGTCTTGTTTAGTTTCCTGGATAACAAAGTGTTGTTGGATATTACAAAGGTCTATAAGAGAAGTGTATTTTTTTTTAATCTTTATTTTATTAGTAATATACTTGTCTCTCTTTCAGTGGTGGAGTTTTACTCGACAGAGTTTCTCAACGTAAATCTGATGTTTTGTGTGTTATGGTTTTCTTCTTCTTGTTTTGATTCTACAATCACTTCGTTAAGGGTTTATCGTTAGTTTCATATTTGCAATAATACTCATTTAAATTTCACAAATTGCAAGCTTTGTTCACCTTGTTTTACAACATTCGGTATCAGAGCTAACAGTTTTATTAAGGGAGAGACACCTTTCTCTATAATTGTTAGAGGTTTTTTGTTATGGTGGGAGCTTTTGTTTTTGTGCATTTTTTATAAATTTGAGAAAGGTTGTATACCATGGCCTCCACCTATCATCAAGATATTGATAAGTTCAAAGGCATTGGTTACGAGATGTGGAAGTTGAAAATTGAAGATCTCCTTGAAGAAAGATCATCAATGGTTGTATGTTTCTGAAGAAAAGAAATCAGTCAAATCTCAGTTGTCAAATGAATGGAAGAAAAATGACAAGAAGGCATTGGAAAGCATTTGACTGTGTCTCACAAACTATTTCCTCCTAAATATCTCTATAGAATATAGCCTACAAGCTATGGAGGAAAATAGGTGAAATCTACCAAACTAAGAATTTGCCTAATAAGTTGCATTTGAAAAGATGTTTGTATTCTCTAAAAATGAAAGTGGGTGATTCTATTGATGAACATTTGAATGCATTTAACTTGATTATAGGTCATCTTTCTTCAATAGATGTTAATATTGAGGATAAAGATAATTTTATCTTACTGATTTGTTATTTTCCTTATTCTTGGGAAAATCTAGGTGTTGCCATGTGCAATTGGTTGTGTAGAGCCTAAGTTGGATGGTGTGGTTGCCTTACTTATTTTGGAAGAGATGAGGAGAAAGACCTTGAATGTTAGCTCTCAAGATGCCTTGCATGTTTGAGGAAGGCCTAAGGAGAAAGGGTCTAAAGGGGATGAAAATAAGGATAAGTCAAAAGGACATTCTAAGACCCCTAGAAAGAGTAGAGTGAAGTGTTGGAATTGTGGTAAAGGAGGGCATGTGACGAAGTGTAGAAACAAGAAAAAAGGAATTGATACTTCCACAGATAAGTCCTCAAATGATGGTGATTTTGATGCTTTATTTATTTCAGCTAACTTTATTAGTAATGATGTTTGGCTTGTTGATTCAGGTGCTTCCTACCAAATGACTCCTCAGAAGGAGTGATTTTATGAGTATAAAGGATATGATGGAGGAGAATTTTTTCTTGCTGATAACACCTCAATAAAAATTATCGGCAAAGGAAAGGTAAAGTTGTGCTTTAGTGATGGGAGGATTGTTTCCATTGATAATGTTTTACATATTCTAGATCTTGCAAGAAGTTTACTTTCAAATTTCAAGTCAAATGATTCTGGAATGCATGTGACATTTGATAAGTCTTGTTGCAGGTTGGTAAAGGGAAGTATGGTAATTGCTAAAGGATCTCAGACAAGGACTTTGTTTAAGCTACATGCTTCTACTCTTTGTAATTCAACTTTTTAAAACTAGGACTAAAAATGCATGTATGTTGTGGCACCATAGATTGGGTCACATTGGTTAAAAAGGTCTTAAGACTATTCTAGATAAGAAACTAGTTGGGGATATTTCTAATTATTCTATTACTAAGAGTGATTTTTGTGAGCACTATGTGTTTGGTAAACAAAATAGATCTCCATTTCCTAAAGGAGATAATAAAGCTAACAGAATTTTACAGATTATTCATTCAGATGTATGTGGTCTAGTAGATGTTGACTCTTTGAATGCATCTTGATATTATGTTTCCTTCATTGATGATGTCTCAAGATACACTTGGATTTATTTTATGTATTCAAAATCTGAAGTTTTCACTAAGTTTAAGGAATTTAAGGAATTGGTTGAAAAGCAATTAGATTATAAGATAAAAGTATTGAGATCTAACAATAGGGTTGAGTATTTCTCTAAAGAATTTGATGAATTTTGCAAATATATAGGAATTGTTAGACAAAATACTACACCTTATAATTTGATGAGTTTTGCAAATATGTAGGAATTGTTAGACAAATACTACACCTTACAAGTTAAATTCTGGGAAGACCCCTGGATTTTTGATAAACCTTTGATTGATATCCTTGAGTGGACCCCTTATGCTCCCTCTTGTATTAGAATTTTTGGCCCTTTAGTTGAAGGGTATTGGACTGGCAATAAATGGTAGAACATTGAAAGTATCCACCCAAGCCTTATTAAGCTCAAGATCCACCTGTCTTCGGTATGGTTGAACAAAGAGGAAGACTCCCTCATTTGGAAATATGAACCCAAAGGTATCATTATTGTATCTTGAATGTATGGTGTTCTCTCCTCCACCCCTCCTGATAATCCTTTCTGGTCCAAAGCTTGGATTAAGGGTCTGACCCGCAAAATCAACTTTTTCTATTGGACTATTCTTCAAAATAAAATCTTGACCCTAGATAACCTCAAGGGTAGAGGTTTTGCCTTTCCTAATAGATGTGCTATGTGTATTAAGGAGGAAGAGTCAGTGGACCACCTAGCCATCCATTGTTCCTATTCTGCCTCGATCTGGGAAAGATTCCTTAAAAGTTTTAGCATTGATTGGGTGTTTCCTAAAACTATCAGTGAGTTGTTACTCCTGGAATATCTATTGGTCTAACTCTTTTTTGAGATCTTTGTGGCAGCTATCACTTCCTCACATCCCATGGGGATTATGGAAAGAAAGAAACAATCGTATTTTTAGGGACACATCCCTCAATCAAGATATTGTGTTTCAGAAAATACAATGGGCGATTGTGGAGAATATTGGAATCATTGGGGGTCCCTATTTTTTGACCAACCCCCTGGAATCTAACATTTTATGTTCCTGGAATTTAAAGAATGCTGGTAGCTTTGACCCCAAGCAAAACAAAAGACTTGAAGCTAGATGGCAAACTCCCCCTCATGGCTGGTTCAAAGTCAATTTTGATGGTGCTGCAAAAGGTAATTCAGGCCCTACAGGATGTGGAGCTATTCTTAGAGATGATAAAGGTATATGCAAGGAAATGACTGTTGTCCCAATAGGGAGTCAAACAAACCACAAAGCAGAAGCAATGGCAGCTCTCCAAGGTATTCTCCTTGCTAAAATATGGAATTGCCCCTACATATGGATTGAAGGGGATTCAAACAACATCATTAAATGTCTCAAGGGGACCTCTAAGCCCTCATGGTCTATCAATAATATTATAAATCCACTAGAGACCTCATTAGCACTTTTGAAAAAAGTTACATATCTCATATTTACCGTGAAGCCAATGGGTCTGTTGATTGGGCAACCAACACGACGATCAATAAAGATGAAATTCTTACGTGGACGGGAGAACAAGGACTCCTTGAGGATGTCAGACTAATCATTTTTAAGGACCGATATAGTAGCACTCCAAATATTTTTGATGGACAAAACAATAATGAAATGGACTAAATGGAGTACTCCAAGTTATTATAATATTGTCAGCACCATTTATTATAATACTCATTCTATCACTTCCCACGCTTTCTGGGTAAATTTGGTAGCTCTGAGAAACTCTCTGTCTAAAACTCTCTGCAAGTTTCAATATTCTACTCTGAATAGCAAAAACATGGGCGGAAACAAACGTCGATACAAACCTAGTAGCTGCAAGGAATGGAAGCAGAAGGAGGAGGTCTGGAATATTTTGCAGAAGGGTGGGTTTTCTAAATTTATGGAGAGACTTCATGGATGAGATGGCACGGTCACTAGTTTCTTCTACAAAAACTAGAGAAAGGGCACTTTGAAGATGGGAGACTAGTCTATTGTCATAGATGAAGACCTTATCGCCCAAGCCACGAGTCTTCGAAGGGAAGGAAGCAACTTCTATAGAGACAGAAAAGTGAGTAAGGAGGCCATTGACAGATATCCTGAAACTGAAAGGAGAAAAAATGCCTGGTGAAGCTAAGTAAAACTTACTATCCCCTTAGGGATTTTGCTAAACCATGACGGGAGATCCTCTTTGTTATAATGTGCTATATTACATTGGATGGTAGATTTACTAAAGTATACGGCTACCATTTCATTTTGCTGAATCATTTTAGGCATGATGAGAAGGTTAACTTTCCTTATTTTTTGTTATGCTCTATGAATGCCACCATTAAGGCCTATAAAGAGAACCCTATGGGGGACACTGCCATGCATCAAGGCTTAATGGTTATTATTTATGACCATCTCAAGACTAATCAAATTTCCTCCCCGTAGCCCTCTATTGAGTCTGAGGAGGATGGGTCGGACTCTATTTTTTTGTGGATGAGGGTTCCGACAGTGACCCAACTTGTGACTTTGAGGAGAGTTTGGATGACTCAGAATTTAAAATAGGTAAGAAGAGGAAATATATGAAAACCAGGCCTTCTTCCTCCAAGGGTAAAAAAATCAAATGGAAAAATCCTCTAGATTAGTTCCTCGGAGGAGGAGGAGGTCTCAGAAGATTTAGAGAAGGAGAAGTTTCTCTGAAAAAGAAAACTAAAGTCCATACTGAGACTAGAAACAAGCAAAAGAGAAAGGAGGAGAATGTGAAGGAGCTGGAGGTTCATAAGCAGGAAAAGATTTCAGAAGTTGAACAAAACCTAGAGGAGGTGACCACTAGAGAAGTTCATAAGGTTAACGATACAACTACTGTTGGTGACACTCCAAAAAAGGAACAAGACAACTCCGGTAAGATTGATCTTCCCCCAAACCCTCCTTCTGAGGGTATGAAAATTTTTATTGACACCATGGAGTGGCTAATAACTAGTTACAAGAAAGTTGTGGATGACAACAAGAAGCTCATCCATAGAATTCAGATTCTGGAAACCATCATCACCGAGGAAGGGAAGACTATGGCTGATTATATGGAGGATTTGAAAAATACTGTTGCAAAAGCTGAAAATATAAGAGACTCGTTCAACCCTAGATTCGATAAAATAGAGAAAGACATGCTAGAGAGGAAAACGAATGCTGACGCTATGGATCAAACTATATCGGACACTGTCAATAAAAGTCAGCAAAATTGAGGATAGCCTCAAGAGTATTGCAGAGAATATTTTAAACATCCTGAAGGTTTCTACTGGCAATACTAAAACTCTCATCAGCAAACTGGACAAGGAGAAGGATACCCTGAATATTGACCCTGACACTGAAGGCACAGGAGATGTTCAAGGACCCAGAACAAGAACCAGAGGTAAAAAGAAAGAAAAGAAGCCTAATAAGGACCTGGATGATCTCAATGTTGTTGCGGCCACCTATGACCAGTTGGTGATAAAGGCAGAGGACCTTGTGAAGACTATCTAACTGTGTAGTGCTTTCCTAGTTTCTTTGTTGTTTCTTTCTTTTGTTGTCTTTTTAGTTTGCTAGCTTTTTGGCTAGTTGTTTTGTTAGCAGTTTTTATGCTCTGGACTCTTTGATGACATCTCTTAATTTCCTATGTTAAAGGTTTCAGGTCCTGAAAACCTGTTTTTCTTAATTAATCATAACAAAATGGGGTAGTAGAAAGAATGAACTATACATTAATGGAAAGATCTAGTAGCATGTTAAGTAGTGATAAGCTAGATAAATGTTTTTGGGTAGGAGCTATTGGTACTGCTTGTTGTTTAATTAATAGATCTCCTTGTAAAGATATTGTTGATAAAATACCTTATGAGATGTGGTTGGGTAAAAAGCCTTCAATTTCACATTTGAGGGTCTTTGGTTGTGAGGCTTTTGTTCATGTGCCTCAAGAGAAGTTATCTAAATTGGATCCAAAAGCTCAAAAATGCATCTTTCTAGGATATGGTGAGAATGTAAAAGGTTATTGTAGACGTATAAAAATGACCACTTTCCTAAGTGAATATTTAATATTCATTTTATTCTCATTCCTCTATTTAATTAAAGCATTCACATTCATCTATTTGATTAAATAAGCTATTCAATTTATTTAATTAAATTCACTTAGGCCTTTCATATCATGTAATTGAATAAATCACTTTATTTAATTAAATCCCCTTTCTACCCTTTTTAATTAAATTTACATTTAATTAATTTGCTCATGGCAAATAAATAAATCTAATTCATTTAAATCCCCCACTTGCATCTATTTTGTTGAAATAAAGTAATTTATTTTAATTAAAATTACCCCCCATCCACTTGCATTCTCCTACATCTCCCACTTGCCTCACTAAACCCTCTTCTAGATTCTTCTAATCACTTATAAATTAGCCTAACTCATCTACTAAATATTGTCACATCCCTAAACAAAGGGAAGTCACTTCTCAAACCCTAAAAGTCTTTGGAAACCATTAAAAACTTTATGTCTTCAACAAGTTAACCTTGAAAGTCTTCCAAACCATTAATGGTTAACTCAACCCTCTTCAATAATTAGAGACTTTCTCTCTAACTCAACCCTCATCTAACCCAAGGGTTTCATCAAGCATTAATTTCTTTGACCATGGTTATCCCTTTAGCCCTTGAACAAGAGTTTATCCTTTGGGTAAAAGCTTTATCCAATGGGTAATCCTAACCTAACCTTAACCCTTACCTCCTAAGGTAACCATGAGGTCTTCTCAAGCATTTAATGCTTCTTACATCTCCTCTCAAGCAATCTTTTGTTGACAATTGTCACCATTTCATTGGTGAGAATTGTAAACATGGATTGATAACTTTCAATCCTGGCCCTTGTTAAGATTATCCAATCTTGACCCTTCATTGCCCTATTTTTCCTATAAATAGAGCCCTCATTCCTCCATTTCAATAACCAAGTCTTTAGCATCACACTTATAGGCATTTTACTAAGCATTTAGTCTCTCTTTGAATAGAAATAATCTAATAAACATTTTAGAAGCATTTCTATTATCATAAATAATCATATTAAGCTAGTATATCATGTTAGGATGGTTCTTTTACTAATCCTTTCATCTTATCATCATATACATGCTAGTTTAATTCATGTTTATTAATAACATGCACATTTAGGATTGCATTCATGTTAGATTGATCAAACATCCCTCATTCCCATGATTGTCATCCCTAAGTCATTTTGCTCAGTGATATGAGAGCAAAGGCATTGGCTTGAGGGGTCTTGTGAGATAGAGAACAGTGGAACATCCCTTGGAAAGTTGAGTTATTCCATATAGCTCCATAACTTGCACCAAGAGTCCCATTGGTGTGTGGACTAGTCCTGAATTCGTATTTTCCATTTCAACGAACCACTTTTCTCACACACATTTCTGGCACCCACCGTGGGGCATAACCTCATTTATCAAATCATTTTTGATGCAGGACTAACTTTGCAGGTACACAAAATTAGCATGTGGATACCATCCTCTAGCGCATCTGGTCTGTCCTTTGGCGCATACCACTCACTGTCTAGCACGTTGATACCATCCTTTAACGCATCTCGCCTTAACCTTAACGCATAAGCACTGCTAATTCATGTAAGCCTTGACGCTTTAAAACATCAGTGTGGCGCATGCATGCAACAGTGTAGCACATCTAGGTTTTTGGCTAGTACATCGGTTCCATTCTGTAGTGCATCTAGTCTGTAGATTAGCGCATAGCAGACAGAAAGAAAAACAAAATTGTAATGGAGATAGAAAATTAGACTTGTAGAAGTCCACCTTGAAAATTTTTATCGCTAACTAGTTTTTATTGCAGGTAACTAACATTTGTTTGCAGGGTTGGGAGATTTTCTTTTTGTAGCGTCCTAAAATTGTGACACTTGCAATTTCGACTGCATTTTGGTCTTCACGATGGCGACGCAACACGCAACCTGAATGGAGACCCCGAAACCTGATTATGACACTGAAAACTGCATTTTCTTGCACCCTAGCCTGAACCTCCTTTGCACCCTGCTGTCCCGGGAGGTGGGACCAGAGCGCCCAGCGCCCTGGTCCTTCAGGACCATGGCGCCCAGCGCCCTGGTCCCTGGGTCCTATTTTGGGCCCGGTCTCTTTTGGACTTCGGGTCTTTATGTTTGCAAATTGGAAAATTATCTTTCCTGGTCGGCCTAAGGTTGGGAAAATCAGTCTATCAGCCCTAAATGACAAGTATATAAACTACATTTTCCTCTCTCATTTGGATAGATACATACATGAGGGAAAAAGCGTGGAAACTATATTCAAGCATTCAAGCATTCCTTCAAGCAATTGATCATTTCAAGTCTCCATTCAAGGCTAAGTGTTGCATTCAAGACAAGGATTCAACCATTGAAGAGGAGATCACTTACTACATACTACTACAACATACAACATCTATACCTTCGCACATAAGGATACAAACATCCTTACAACAAGGTATTAGTACTTGTTTTACATTACAGACATTTACATTTACAGCATTGCTCATTTCTTGGTTAATTCCAAAACCGGGGTTTGACCTAAAGGCAAACCCCTAATCCCTAACCCCCCAATCGTCTTCGCTTTTCTGGGTGTAGGTTGCAGGTACGCGGCTGAAATTGAAGATCTGGAATCCTTGTGCAGAGACGAACAGATCCCCCTTCGTTTCGCGGATTTTTCGGAGGACCGTGGCGCTCGGGCGCCATCGTCCTGGCAACTTTCGCTCAAATTTGCAGGACAGCGCCGTATCGACATTTTACTGCTAATTCCAGGTCCGCAGCTTCATACTGTATTCCTATCTCAGTTTATAAGCGAATCTTTCTCACTTTCTATGCATTCCTAGCTTAATTCTTCTATCAACATTCTTTACAAAAGAGGGTAGCCTTGCTTTCTTAACCCTTGAAACACATTTAGCATCCAATCTTGCATTGTGTGGGATTGGATCTTGTGGGTTTCAACCCCTCTTTTGAATGTAAAGTCTCTCCCCTTAGTGAAAACCATCAACCCTAGTGAATCTCCCTTCTCTCTCCTTGGAGTTGGAAGAGGGGAGAGCAACTAGGGTTCGATCGCGATTTTCCGCTTTACACTTTTACTAAGTTTAGGCTTTTGAACAAAAAATTTATTTCTAACTTGGTTAAGTTAGTTATTTGAAGTTTTCTTCATTTCCTTATTTGGTAAAATTGAACTCATTTTCCTTTTGGGGTAACTTAAAAAGAACAACAAACAAAAACCTTACCTTGCTTTCATAGGAAGAGAAAACACTTCATTTTTGGGTTTTAAAAAGAACAAGACAAACTTTATTTATGCAAAGTCTTAAAAAGAACCTCACCATCCTTTGGTGTCTAAAAGGGTCCATTTCATTTTTTTTGCATAAGTTAAAGAACCTCATTTGTCCAAATTCTAGATAAAGCAAAAGAGGGAAATCCTTACCCTATCGAATTCATTTTTGTTGACCATATCGAATAATTTGCTTGGTTGACCAAGATTTCATTACTTAGATTAAAAAAATCACTAATTTAAAAGTTAAAAAGAACACCATGCCTTTTTGGAGCAACATCTCCCAATAGACTTAGCAAACAACTGAATTGTAAGATTAAAAAGAATCATTTTGTGCCTTGTCTCAAAAGTGGAAGGTATATGCTCTCCCCTTAATTGGGTGACCAAAAAGCCAAACCACTCTTACGCTTTCAGTATTTCAAGCATTTACAACCTTTAGCAGGCCTGCCCTCCTGAGTTGCTCTTAGAGCGCCATTTAAATGGTCGGTGAGAGGGGAACGATCTAAGTGGGAAATGACTTTATCACCAAGTGTTCCAACCCACTATAATCAAAAGTGGAGGGTGACCAAAGTCCCTTCAATGGTTTTGCTCAGCTATTAGCCTTCCTTCAGTATCTTTATGATATGTAAAGTCTTTATTCTAAAGGTTGGGAAGCCTCTTGAGGGAGTTTATCACTGAAGACTGAATAAGAAGCTTGATTACAAACCTTAGAAATAGAAACCTTGAGCCGAGTCAGTATCCAAACATCCTCAATATCATAGTGCAAGGGTGGGGAAGAATCTGCCCCCAAGATTACTCACCATATATCTCCCAAGATAGCTACTCAATTGTGAAGCAATTCACTTTGGGTTAATTTCTGGCAAAAGGCAAAAAACGAGCGCCTCCTAGGGGGTGACATGGTTGTTTGAGCTGATGGAGTATCGAGACTAGTGGGCTATGGTATTGTTGATGACCTTTGAATAAAGAGTTTGTCTGAATTGTCTTATTTGTATCCGAACCAGTGAAAACATTGGGATTTGAACACATCCTCGCAGAACATACACTCTTTGTTTAGAATAGGCAAAAATGGTTGTCTTTTTCATGTTGTGTTTGCATTTAATACTTTAGAAAATCATTCATCAAAATTGAAAAAGTGTTAAAAATTTCCAAAAAAAAACCAAAAACAAAACAAACAGAGCAGTTTAGCGCGTAGGAGCAATATTCTAGCGCATCTGAGTCAAACTTTAGTGCATCAAAGCTGAAATTTAGCGCATTCATCTTCAAAAATAGCGCATAATAGTCTGAACATTTGGCAACTTTTCACTAGCGCTCTTAGGCACCATATTAGCGTGTTGAAGCATCAGCCTAACGCATTGGGGGCAAACTGTAGCGCTTATTGAGGATATATTAGCACATAACCATTCATGTCATAGAAAAATTCAAAACTCTGGTTTAGCGCGTAGCACAGGCAGCTTAGCGCATTGGTGGCTTTAGATAGTGCATATAGATCAAACTTTAGTGCATCCAGTCTCTGTCTTAGCACATAGGTAAAACTGAGAAAAACAGAGAGCAAAACTGAGCATTCTTGAAAAAATTTATTATCGGTTTTGAATCCCCTTTTGGATCTTCAATTGACATCATCAAGCAAAAATTGGATCAAAACATCAGAAAATATTCCAAAAAATCAAACAAGTCATTCTTAGAACAACAGTTGTCAGAATCCAAAACCAACTAAGGATAACACTTTCTCCTATCAAAATCAGGTAACATTTGATAGTTCTGATACTTAATATAAGTATAGATCCAATAGCCAACAAGATGAGAGGGGGGGGGGGGGGTGAATCATACAAACTTAATCATCCATAAAAACATCAGATTCAACCTCGGTAACATATATATCAATCATATAACCAAAAACTGTCAAACATGCAAACTCAAAATCATATGAACAATATAAACCTCATAACACCATATTTAACGTGGAAACCCAAATAGGGAAAAACCACTGTGGGATTTCGGACCCACTAAGAAATATACTCTTCTAGAGTATGCTCGGTTAAAAGCAAATCATGTTAAAGATTACAAACACATTGCTAGATGTGACCTGGTTAAGGGATTTCCCTCAGATTTGTTAGGATCTTCACTTTGTTAGAAGTGACCTTGTCAAAGGATTTCAAACACTCAATCAGAATGTCACCTTGCTAGAGGATTTACATATAAGACTATTAAGTCCACTCGGTTAAGAGATTTCCTGTCACTTTCACAAAATAACAGTAATAAAGATATGTCTGCAACTTCACATCTAAAAATGCTAAAGCAGATTCCTATTTGTTCAATACAATTTAGACATAGAACTAATCTTGTCTATCTGTTGGGCATCTACACTCTGTTATTCTAACAGGTCTTCAAGCTTCTGTGCTCAGTAATCACTATGTAGCATCCCTGTGCATACACTTGCCCGCATACATTGTTTATCAACAGTTTCCTATTTATAAACAATCTTCTAACCGCTCAATCTCATTGATCACATTTCCTATGATCAATCATAGCCATCAGATCTTCAATCTTGTCCAGGTTCAATGTATCTTTCGATCTGAAAACATTTTACCCCACCTTGGAACTTGCATTGTCACCTTGGAACTTGTGTTAGGGTATTGCGGTTCAATCTGAGCTGTAGATCTTCATGCCGACTTTCCATTGCCTTAGATTCGTTAACAAATTTCTTCCATGGCTTACCAATCATTGATCCGCTCCAGCTCATCAACTTCTTTCATTAAATATCACATATAAACATTTAATGCATTCTGTTATAGCTCGGTTGTAACTCAGTGAATACTAAACTTCACTCGGTAGACATTCTGCCTTCATTAACTGATAGCGATAACCTTAGGGTTTATCGACTAGGTTCTTTGCCTGATAACATAGTATAGTATTAACCTTTACATTTTACAACATATGTATGATGTTAAAACAATCTAAAACATCATGATCTCATCATTGTCTGACTCGGTAGTAGTTGCCCATTGAATAACTTATCCCCTTATTCATCATATTCTTTCCTATGTCTTTTACTGACTTCTTTATAATCTTCATATCATACTTCTCAAGATATGGCAACATCATACTGAATTAGAAAATCAATTTCTTGACATCAATGACAAATAAATAATATCAAGATAGTAAAACATCTTTAATCAATTATGTCCATAATCATCAACAACCTTCTCAATATCCTTATTGAAATGTCAACAATCTTTCATTGTCTGTTATAATGTAATATTGCCAACAACATCATCACATTGATCAAAAGGTCTGCCAATTAAATGGTTTGCATCAACAAAACATACCTAGTTTAAACCTAAGTTGTCAAATCAAGTCTCCATATCAGGAAGCTCTTATTCCATATCATTTGACGCACTTTGTCGTGGGGGGAGGCATCTAAACCTCCATTTGATAAAGAGGGCTTAACTTTTCAAACAAAGTATGATAATCCAACCAAATCAAAGGAAACCATTGATCACTCGTGTATGACCACTCCTCATATTTTGAGAAGAAAAAGTCTTCATCACAACACTAAGTTGAAGAAACGACAACCTATGTAGTACCCCTACTTGTTTGAACTCATTAGACTCACATTTTATTATTGGTTGTTTTCAATGGATACATTACCATGAAATATTATTCAGATTTTTATGACATTTTGCTTTATTTGGAGATGAAATGTATAATTTATTTGCAGTATTTCAGTATTTGTGATTTATGGCATTTTATGGATTATTGCTATGTACTAACATTTACTTTATTTATGCAATGTGTAATTATATGTTGTGTGTTTGCGAGTGTATTGGATGCAAGGGGACGATTTTCCTTCACTCATTTCGATGAGACAGAGAACATCGTGATTCTCCTTCATTGGTGTGTATGTCGTGTTTTCTATATTGTATATATATGCATGTGTGGTTCGGTGATGCAGGATATTGCAGGTACAAGTATCGGGTAGGTACGGGGTATCGTCTCCACCTGGCTTCAGAGGTCTGAGTGTGCCTTATATTTTTCGATGGAAGTGGAGGAGATAGTAGTTGACCCTATTTGTACTCAGTTGCACTTGTATGAGTGTCGTCAGTTGGTCGTCTTGTCAGTTAGTTCGGTCTTTGTATTTTGTCATTTTATCTTTTATGGGAAATTGCTTGAGATTTGTTTAATTTGAGTGTTTTAGTGGATTTAATTAATTAATTAATTAAGTTTATGAAATTATCTCATTATTGTATTGTTTATGCATTGAGATTATAAATTTAGTTAATTAAAGAAATTATTAAATTAAGCTACATGGTATTAGAAATATATTTTTATTTTAAAAATAAATTAGATTAATTGTATTTATTATTTTCTAAAGTTATAATTAAATAAATGAATAAAAAGATTAATTAGAATTAAAATATTGTTTTAATTCTTTATTTAGAAAATTAATTAATGTGCATGAGAAAAGAAAAGAAAGAATAATGTTTTTTAATTATTGCATGTGATAAATTTAGAAAATAAAATAAAAATTACTATTATTCTAAATTTAGGGTTTTTTTGTGAAAAAGCTATTGAACCTAGAATTTTAGTTTAAATAGGGGTTAGGTCTTTATTTTAGTTACAGAGGAACAGGTCAAGAATTTAGGTGAAGAAATTTATTGGAAGTTATTGAAGGGATTAGGGCTCTTCTACAGATTTCTTCCAGGAAAGCTATACCAAGTTGGATGAATTCTTAGTTGTGGGTTTTTAGTAAATATTTCTATTTTTCTCTAATTGATGTGTGTATGTAAAGTTATTTTTAAATACAAACCCTCTTCTGGTGAATTCAAGTTTTGTTTTAAAATCCATGCCTGATGTGTATTTCTAATTTATGGGAAGTATGTAATTTTGAAAAAATTAAGAGAAATTATTATAGAAAATTTGTCAAGATTTTAGGATACATGGAAATTGCAAGATTTGTGAGAAAGGGTATTTACTTGAGAAATGGTTTTAATTACCTTAAGAAAATAAATTTAATTACACATTAAATTTATTTGGGTTAATTAAATTTAATATATATATATATATATGAAGAAGGATTAAATTCTGTGAAAATGGAATTATTGGAAAAATATTTTTTTTTATTATTTTACTTAAATTCTGTGAAAATGGAATTATTGGAAAAATATTTTTTTTTATTATTTTACTTAAATTCTGTGAAAATGGAATTATTGGAAAAATATTGTTTTTTATTATTATTGTTAAAATTTTATTAAAAAAATATATATAAAAAAAATAAAATTAAAATAAATAAATAAAGGGTAGGGCATACTACCTATGGTAGCATCCGCTACCGGCGGTAGTACACAGTACTGTCGACAGTAGCAGCTACTACCTACAGTAGTAGTGCTACCGGATGGTAGCAGTGCTACCGGACAGTAGTACTAGCTACCGGCGGTAGCTTAGGCTACCATGCTAAGGACTTTAAAACAAATTTTAAAGTGTTTTTAATTTTTTTTTAAATTAATTTACAACCCCTGTGCATACTGCAGTAATATATATATATATATATATATATATATATATATATATATATATATATATATATATATATATATATATATATATATATATATATATATATATATATATATATATATATATCTGTGTGTGTGTGTGTGTGTGTGTGTGTGTGTGTGTGTGTGTGTGTTTATATATATATTTATATATTAGATATGTTTTTCTTATGGTAGTTATTATAATATTTTAAATTTTAAATATTATTTAATTACAGTTTGGAATGTTTCAGGAATAGAGCTTATAATTTTTATAAAAATGTTGAAAATACATTAGGAGAATTATTTTTATTTTAAATCTTTTTGGACAAATGATAAGAAGGATGTTTTTTTTAAATAGTGGTATTTTCTTATTATTGGAAAAATCTTTATTCGCAAATAATTTATGCTTTGGTTGTTTTAAGAAAAGATTGCTTGTAATAGGATCTTGTGTAAATGGTGTTTTCAGTCAAGCTTAAATTTCATTGGTATTCTGGTTGAATTGTCATTGTGTCCTATGTTATTATTTCTCCTAGACTAGGTGTTGTTGTATAACCTATTTGATATGAGCCATTGTGTGTTTTTGTCCAAATGGTCAATCTTAGGTTGGTATTTGTGTATCCTTCACCTGTGCTTGTTGGGATTGTTTATGGTTGTCTGTTTCGCCATAGAGTTCTCGTAGAGAGAAACATTTCATGTTAGTGTCCTAGGAGAGAGTGTGGCTTTCGAGCGGGGGTCATGCCCGAAGTGGATGATAGGATAACCCATCGAGAGTTAGTTAAAAAGTGATAACCTAATAATTGATTAGGGGGTGGCTAGATTAAATATTAATTAAGATATACCTCGTGCATAGGTGAGTGCTTGTACAGGGCTCATAATGTTACAAGAAGGCCTAGAATGACAAACTTACCACGTTGTCTTCACGAAAGGATTGGTAGGGTCCACATGAGACTTAGTTGGAACCGGAGGCTTGGGAGAGGTTACCAGGAGAAACCCAAGGATGGGGGCCGGGACCTATGGAGGTTGTACCATGGTAACCATCAGGCTATGCGATGACACTCTCTTCTTAGAGTCACTAGTGTTTTGTGAGTTGAGTCACATGGATGTTTGCAGAGTCTTGTAGTCCTTTCGTACTTGTCTTACTTTGCTTGCTTGAGAGTTTTTCTACTATCTCCTAGCACGGTGGGGTGGTTCCATTTCGGGATCACATGGTCAGGTGGTAGTGCCACTTCCCATCGGATGTTTTGGATTGTATCTTCAGGCGAGGAAAGGCTTCACTGGTGTTTCTTGGTTCATGGTTTATGTACCAACTCTTGTTCGAGATCATTGTTCAATTGAGGCCTTGTGGTCATTGTATCAGACTCTTATGTAGCCTTGATATGGTATCTTTGTAATCAGTGGTATTATTGGAAGCCATGTATTTATGGATATTGTAATATTATTATGTCAGTGAAATGAATGTTATTGTTTTGATCTTATGTTCAAATGGTTTATGGAAATTGGATGCATTGGAATACTTTTATTTCTTTATTATGAAATTTGGATGTATGTGTAGTTTTAAACTTAAGTATTCAATTTATCTAATTAAATGGATTAACTATGGTGTTAATATAATCTACGAAATTAATCTTCATTGGTTACCCTTAGGAAAACATATGATAGACTTCCGTTGTGTTGTTAAACGTGCAATGGTTTTAGTTAGTGCACTTAGTCTTTAACAAAAAAAAATTATTTCACCCTTTTGTTGCCTAGTTGTGTTGTTTTCCTTTAGGGTTCCTGGCGGGGCATTACAACCTAGTTCCTAGAAATTTGCCAAACGGAATAGATTTCTCTACATTAATCGCCAACTCTTCAAATCACATCGCACATTTCTCCATCATATGTGATTATATCTTCAAGACAAGTCAAATGAATTTGATGAAGAACCATTGAGAAGTAGAGCCTTTTGCCAAAAATCAGCATTCAATCAACACTTAAATCATGGAGGAAAGATCAATCCGGCTTTCTTCCCATAAGTTTGTATCACTTATAACATAGCTCAATTTGAACCACCAACCCCCGAACAACAAGAAGAAGAGGAGTTTGTCCCCTTTGTCACAGAAAGTTTCTACTAGATGCTCATCGTCACTCGCTCTCAACGAAATAAGTAAAGCGAACCACAACCAGAGCCCAGTATGGGTCAAAGATTATCAAATCCTTTCGAGTATCCAAATCTAGAGGAAATAGAGATTATTGAGGAGCCTATTCAAGAATGTCAAGAAAACCCCTCATTCCAAAAACTTATGGAAAGACTCATAGAAGCTGACAAAGAAAAATACATGCTCATGCTAACAAGCAAAGGAGTTAGGATTCCTAAAGACTTCGACACTGAAATCTTTAGGACAAGGTCTCAAAATTACGCTTATCAATAACAACAGAGAGAAGAGGAGACACGTGAACCTGAACAACATAACATACCAGAACACACCCATACCCAAACTAGGGATAATGAAAGAGAAGAACCGCTTCCTAGGCAAAAAAATGTGCCCATGGTAGCTCTTACACAACAAATACAAATGTTGCAGAGGCAAATGCAAGACATGCAACAGGGGACCATAGTACGATACTCCTTAAATAGAATTTGTCCTTACCCCTTTGATAGAAGATTAAACATGATACCTTTTCCTCTGAATTCAGACATACCCAAATATGACAAATATGATGGTAAGAGTGATCCTCGTGATCATGTTCAGGAGTTTTGTACCATGAGCCTTGAATTTGCTCACGATGACACTTATTTGATGAGGTTGTTCCCAAGAAGTTTGGGAGGGAAAACAATGGAGTGGTTATCCAAACTTACACCTCAAATCAGATCCTTTGATGAGTTCGTGAATAAATTTATCACTCAATACTCCTACAATATTCAACACGCAATCACCATGTTGGATGTATGTAATACCAAACAAAAACACAATGAAACATTCATGGTGTGTCTTCAACAATGGTGATGTATGGTTTCGAGATATCCTCGAGATGTGCCTGAAAAGGAAAAGATGGAAATTTTCATCGACAATCTGAATAGTGAGATGAGTTACATACTCAAGCTCCAATGCATACCATCTTTTGCCAAATTAATCAAAAATGGAATCCAAGTAGAGGAGGCATGTATCAAGAAAGGAACATTGAAGTTCTTCAAAGAAGGAACTAATTCATCCAACTCTCGTTTTAACAACCTGAACAACAACAACACCCTAGACAAATCCAGATTTTGGACGAGAAACAAAAACACTCGTAACGAGGGAGGCACTGATGCTAATGATATAAAATCCAAACAACCAGTATTGGCTTTATCAAGTAATCCCTAGGCTACCAAGAATCAAAAGGGTGTTAACCAAGGCACTAACACTTATCCGCCAAATACCAATCAAGGACCTTCAAATCCAAATATCACCAACAATACCCAGGGAAACAACACAAATCGAGGACCTAATCCAAATTCAAGGGGTAACACCAACAATTTTCCAAATAAACACATTTACACACCATTGGGGCAATCCTTAGAATCAACATTCCGAGAACTTTTGGCAAGCAAGATCATCATGAATTACCAACCATAAACAACTTCGAACCTCAAATTAAACCACCTTGGTGGAAGGACTTGCATTTCTGTGATTTTCATCGAAACAAAGGACATCAAACAAATGACTGCATGAGGCTTAAAAAAATTGTTCAAGACATGATCGATCGAGATGATTTAACAATTGATGGTCTCAAAATGAATGGTGATCATGACGCTTTTAAAAACCCTCTTCCAAATTATAACAAAGAAGGAGCTTCATCATCAAATGATACACGAGGAGCTTGCATCAATCATCTATACAACAACACTATCAATCATATATCAATAGAGGATAATTAGGTAATGTCATAAAAATCAAAGACAAACAAGATCATACATCAATCAATGTGACAACTCGAGCTCAAAAATATGTTTTGAAAGGGGATACATCAACATCAACCACTATCCTCAAGACTCAATATGATTTGGTAAGGCAACTACGAAGAACCCCTTCTCAAATATCCATACTTGAGTTACTCAAAATTTTGCGAAAACATAAGGACATCTTGGAACAAGCACTAGTTGAAACAAATGTACCTCAAGATCAGGATATTGACAAATTTCAAGCCATGGTGGCTCACATGATAGGGCCTCATAATCTCACATTTTCTGAACATGATAATATCTCCTTGAGCCATCCATACAATACTCCCCTTCACATTGAAGTCTTAGCCTACAAACATCGAGTTAAAAGAGTATTAATAGATGAAGGAGTTGGTCTCAATATCTGAACCTTAAAACTTATCCATGCATTAGGCTTCTCTGAACAGTCTATTGATCCACACAAAAAGATCACCATCAAGGCATATGATGATGAAGAAAGATCATCCAAGGGAACAGTGATATTACCTATTCAGGTAGGACCGATACAAAGGGATGCTATCTGCCAAGTCTTAGACATAGACTTGACATACAATATTTTATTGGGTCATCCTTGGATACATGAAATGCAAGCAGTACCATCAACCTATCATCAGTGTGTCAAATTCTCATATAATGGGCAGGAGATTTCTATATCAGCAGATAATAACCCCTTTCAACATTGCAATGCTATGGGGGCAACCCAAGACAGCTTGGTTCCACACAACAGGGAAGCTCATACTTCCTCAGCATTCGATCAACATCAAGAAAAGCTCAAATCTTTATCCATGGATTTCAAATAAAAAATGAAAATCAAAGAGCAAGGCATGGGAGAATACTCTTTTGAACCCATGTGTCTAACCAAATTACCAACATCGCCAAAAACTCAAGGGCAACCTTTTGCATTGACACATCAAGCAACGCATCCCATCACCAAGTTTGATGAAAAATTTAATCAATTGGGTACATTAGCACATGAATCAGAAGAAAAAGACATCCTTAGTTGGCTATACAAGGATGAAGGATAAGACAAAGTTGCTACTATGGAAGTAGCTATACCAACACAACAATATGGAAAAGGATACCTGATCATGCAATGGATGGGGCATAATGGCAAAGGACCTATAGGAAAGCGTCAAGAAGGCATCACAGAACAATTGGACCCTCCTTCACAGTTTTATAGAGACAAAATAGGATTGGGATATGGACACAACCTACCCCCAAGGCAAAAGATGACTAAATATCAAAAACCTTAGTGGAAAGCAAAGAAGAAATACATTGGGGACTCATGGCAAGAGGCACTACACCAAGTAGCTAAAACAATAAGGAAAGAGTGAGAACACTAGGAAAAAGAGCAACAACAAGAGGAATTGGCCATTCAAAGAGAAGAAGCATCTTATGAGGAAGTCCACCATGTCCAAGAACCCATTCAAAACAAGGCAGAATCACCTCCTGAAGAAATTACTACTCCCCAAGGAGAAACAGTATATGAACAGATGCAAAGAGTACAAGTAGGTCCTGATACAGAATTAGAGAAAACTATAAGACTGGTATCAATTATCAGGGATCTCTTTTAACCTTACAACATACCTATCAGCAGCACTAAAAGACTCTGGGACAATACTTTTGAAACTAATTCTAATGACTATGAATGGGGCACCTGTTCAAATGTTACTGAAGATATCCCTGAAGGTGTTATTCATACACCCCTTTCTCAACAAGGACACGACACAGAGTCTGGAATACTTGAATTTGGTCCGCAACATATCTATGAAGCTACAGAAAACAAGCAATGACACTACAAGAAATTCTACACGGAGGATGATACCATCGAAGACCTCAATAATATCATTAACATAACCAATCTCATAGACAACCTTAACGATACCCCTATCATGACACCGCAGCCAACCTTGACCCACCCAATGACTCTTTACCACTCATAATTCTTGATCTCATAGACTGGGATGAACCTAAAAACCATGACATACCTATTTTCCCAGATGATGAATCCATTATCCATTACCTATGTACTGTCAACCCGGAAACAAACTCTACCAACAAACAAAGTAATGATATCTGCAATCAGGAGGGTGCCAAGTCTTTCAATCGCAAAAATGAAAGAAATAAAGGGTCTAATGTTGAAAACTAGTCAATGATAGCACTAGATCACAAAAAAGTCAAAATAAAGGATGCATCTGAGGGTGAAAACCTTTTTAAGGCACCTAAGGATGGAAGACTTGACACTCTTCCTAAACACTATCAGGAGCGATCACCCATATTGATTGAGCCCACTCAATCAATCAACATTGGTATAGAAGAAGCAGCTAAAAATATACACCTAGTAGAATTGTTGACAGATGAAGAAAAACCAAAGTTTATCAAATTCTTCAGAGAAATGCAAATCAATTTTCCTTGGTCCTAGGCAGATATGCCTGAAATAAATCGAAACTTAATCATGCATCATTTATCTATTGCTCCAGGAGCTAAGCCAGTCAAGCAAAAACTAAGAAAGATGAATCCACATGTAGCACTAATGGTCAAAGCTGAACTAAAGAAGTTATTAGCTGTCGGATTTATTCGACCTATAGACTATGTTGAATGGATTTCAAACATTGTGGCAGTTTCAAAACCAGATGGAAGCATCAGAATATGCACAGATTTTAGAGATGTTAACAAAGCCTGTCCAAAGGATGACTTTCCTTTGCCCAGCATCGACATAATTGTAGACCTCACCTATCCTTGGGGAGCGTATTGTTGGAATGTCATGCCTTCTGTCTTGAAAAATGTTGAGGCAACTTATCAAAGAGAAATGATGACAATATTTCACGATATGATGCATACCTTCATGGAGGACTATGTGGATGATTTACTGGCTAAGTCATTTCCCCGGGCAGAACATTTGGGCATATTAGATAAAATCTTTCAAAGATTGGAGAAATTCCAAGTCAGGTTGACCCCTAAGAAGTGTGTCTTCGGGGTGACATCAGGCAAATTATTAGGCTACATTGTGTCAACAAAAGGCATTGAAGTAGATCCAGTGAAGGTACATGTCATCATGGAGATGCCACCTCCCAAGAACATTAGCCAACTCAGATCTCTACAAGGATGACTCCAGACAATCAGGCAATGCATAGCCCAACTAGAAGATAAAATTCTACCATTCAATCATCTACTACATAAGAACATACCATTCAGATGGGAGGCCAAGTGTGCAGAATCATTCTATCTAATGAATCCACCAGTTCTGGTACCACCAATAGCAGGAAAACTATTCATCCTCTACATATCAACAACTGACATATCATTGGGGGAACTATTAGCACAAGAAGATAAAGAAGGCAAGGAACGAGCTATTTATTACATCAGTAGGATATTAAATGGATATGAGATCAATTACACATTCATTGAGAAGGCATGCTTAGTTGTAGTCTTCGCCTCTCAAAAGTTCTGACATTACATGCAAGCTCACACAATCAAGCTAGTAGAAAAAATTGATCCTCTCAAGTATTTACTCAGCAAAGCAGCTCTCATAGGAAGAATAGCTAAATGGGTCATGATTCTCAGTGAGTTTGATATCCACTACACAGAGCATCAGGCTATCAAGGGACAAGTAATTGCAGATCAATTAGCTAAAGCACCAGTACCTGATAAGCAACCAATGAAGGTAGAATTTCTAGACAGGGATGTTCTTACTGTTACACCCAAACAATGGACCTTGTATTTTGATGGTTCTTTGGTTCAGGAGCACCCTTCCAAGCTCTTCCTCCTTCTTTTTTTTGTGGGTGTTATGCTTCTTTTGAAGCCATTGTACATGTAATAAGGGCCATGAGCTCATTTGTTCTTCACTAGGTCCTAGTTTTAGGTCCTTAGTGTTTTTGTTGTGATTTATTGTGCAGGAGAGGTTGAGTGTGCCTTAGATGTGTGTTAGGCCTTATTGGCATGTTGATGTCCTTAGGATAGCCCAAAATTGGTCTAGTAGTCATGAAAAGCAACAATGGCAAAGTTGCTCAAAAGATGCAAAAGTTGCATGACAACTTTTAAAAGTTGTCAAGCAACTTTTCCACCCAATAGGTAAACGACCCTTATTGAGTGTGGAGAGCCCTAATTTTGGCACACCAAACAAGGAAAAGGTGGTATAAGTAATTGAAAACCCTAATTGAATGGGTTGGATGTCAGACATTGTATGGCCCAAGTAAGAAAGGCTTGACTGTGACTGTTTGTTGGTTACCAGTCAGTTTGAATGAAGCTACCGAGCAAGTTAATGGATTGATTTTCATGTAAACCTATGTGGAATGTCTTCTATGGTGTAAATAATTTCATTATGAGCAATTAGATTAGGTTTTTATTTGCCAGTTGAGTGTGTTTGTATATAGTTTGTAAATTGCATTGTCATTGTCTAGTTTTGGACTGGTTTGTATAAATGGATGCATAACTCCATTCCCCATTGTGGAAACACCATGAAACCATGGGGAATGAGAGTAGAGACCTTGTACCATAGTTATATGCAAGAAGGTCCCTTGAAAATGCAAGGAAGCCAATTGAAGACCCATTCCTAGGCGAGATTGGACAGTGCTCGGTTAGGAATGGTTGTTGGTGCAAAGGTCTTGGAGAGCAAGGTTGGTCAGAGGAGAGTGCACCCTTTGGAGGAGGTGTGGAGGAGTGTGTGAAGCACCATTGGAGTGAAGGAGGAGCCTCCACCAATCCAAAAAAGGTGGCTACAACTCAAAACACTCACTGTGACCCTGGCAGGCCATAAAACCCTCACAAAAACCCTTAAAAACCCCGAAATTCGCCCTAGGCACTGTACGGCCACTTGGAGGCCCAAAACCAAAGAAATCCTTGAGCCCTTGCCAAATGAATGGCAGTTCATTTTGGGAGTTTGGGTAGTTTGTGCATCATTTGTGACAGGAAGCCCTAAAGGACCGGGTAGGAGGCCTAATTGGTCCTAATCCTTGTAGCCCTATTTTGTAGGCAAAACACAAAATAGTGAAATTGGTAAGGGGTTGAAGGCTTGAAACCTCTTGGGGGCACATGAATGGGTGGAAAGACCATAATTAGACCTAATATAACCTTGCCAAGACCTTGGAAGGTGTAGAACAAGCCTAGCCCTTATTAGCCATAGTAAGGGGTTTGGGGTCTCATGAGTAGGTGAGACCTTAGGAGCAGCATTGCAACTCATTGGTGGGTGGATTGGGCAAAGTCAGAGGATTCCTTAAGAAAAGGAAGTCCTAGAGACCCTAGGGTGTGTAGAGAACACCAAGTAATCCAAGGAAAGGATCCAAGAGCATAGACTAGGCTAGTCTATCCCCAAGTACCATCCCATCATATTGGTATCAGAGCGAGTTAAAGATTTGTTGGACTGTGTATGTCTCTATATACTAGTGAATCAGTAGGGGAGAGAAGAATGGTCACTAATGTAGAGCTAGCTAGAGAGGTAGAAGAGCAGAAGGAGAAGAATAGACTCCTTGAAGAAGCTATGAGTGAGATAAGGGATAAACTGCAGGAAGTGGTGGATCAGAGGACACAAGGACCTTGGGGTGAAGACACCAAGGATAAAGGCAAGAGAACCATTGGCATAGATGACATTATACCTAAACCAGATCCCTTGTTTAATGAAGAACCATTTGTGAAAGCTATCAAGGCTTTGAACACCAAAGCTTTTGAAGGATTGCCACTTTTCAGTGGAAGGATGGACATTGACACTGTCATGGAATGGATTGAGGGCATGGAAAACCACTTTGAGTTTGAGGGAGTGACAGAGGCTCAAAAGGTTAAGGTTGCCAAATCCAGATTAAGGGGAGCAGCTTTGACATGGTGGAAGTACCTGGAAGAAGAGAGAGTTAGCATGGGGAAGCTACCTATTGCCAATTGGAAGGCCATGGTGAGAAAGATCAAAGAGAACTACTTACCAGAGAATTATGAAGTCCAACTTCATAAGAAGAGACAAGGTTTGAAGCAAAAGGACCTTGATGTGACCTCCTACACCAAAGAATTTCAAAAAAGTCCAAGAAGATGAATCTATTAAGGTGGCTAGGTATCTAAGCGGCCTAAAGTGGAACATTCAAGAGGAGATAAGCCTATGGACTCCTACTTCTATTCAAAAATGTCATCAGCTTGTTGTCAAGGTAGAAGAGAGGAACAAAAGGAAAGGAGACTCCAATAACAAGGGTAGAGGCAGAGGTAGAGACCAAATGAACCACCGAGGTGGTTACCAAAGCAAGTCAAATGAGCAGAGGAACCAAGGAGAAGCCAAGTTGACTGAACATGGTAGTGAAACCAATCTTAGAGGAGGCCATTCTAGAGGAAGAGGTGTACAAGGTGGTCCAAGTAGGGGCAGAGGTAACTCCTATTTTGAAACTATGAAGTGTTACAACTGTGGACAACTGTGGACAATTGGGACAACTGGCATATAGATGCCATGACAAGCCTACTTCATCAAATAGTGGAAAGAGGGTTGCCTATGCTCATGAAGACTCTTCAAGTAGCAAGACACCAAATGTGGACTAGATTGAATCAGAGATTGGAGAAAATCTGATGTTCAATAGGATTTTGATCAAACAGCCGGTTAAGGAGGAACCCAAACATAGGAGAGCATTGTTTAGGGTGAGATGAAAAGTCCTTGGTAAAGTGTGCAAGGTGATAGTTGATTCAGGCTCAACTGACAATATCATCTTAGAAGAGGCAATTAAGAAGTTGAAACTCACAAGAATACCCCACACTAACCCTTACAAGGTGACTTGGTTGAACAAAGGACAGAGTGTGCTAGTCAATGAACAGACTTGGGTAGAGTTTTTTATTGGAGGATATAAGGATAAGATCCTTTGTGATGTGTTGCCAATGGATGCTTGTCATCTGCTACTAGGAAGACCCTGGAAATTTGATAGGAAGGTGATCTATGATGGAGAGGAGAAATCCATATCATTCAAGAAGGATAGCAAGACCTTCAAGATTCAGTCTTTGACAGAGGATGAAGAGGGAACTTCAAAAACACCTAGTGTCTTATTGGCTATAGGTAAAGAGTTCTTAAACTTGCTACATGAGGAGGTGATAGTGAAGTGTGCCATCTTTGTGAAACCAAAGGAGGAAGAAGACAAGTTGCAGGCAGAAGTACCCAAGGAGGTGAAGCAAATGTTGCAAGAGTATAAGGACATAGTGAGTGATGGAGCACCTGCAACACTCCCACCTAGAAGGTCTATAAGCCATCAAATAGACTTTGTTCCCGAAGCATCCCTACCTAACAAAGTTGCATACAAGCTGACACCTGATCAAAACAAGGAGGTAGCAAGGCAAGTGCAGGAGTTGTTGGAACAAGGACTGTTTAAGAAGAGCATCAGCCCATGTGCAGTCCCAGTAGTGCTAGCATCAAAGAAGGGAGGTAAGTGGAGGCTATGCACTGACTCAAGGGCAATAAATAGGATCACCATAAGGTATAGGTTCCCTATTCCTAGAATAGAGGATTTGATGGACTGTCTAGGAGGTTCTATGTATTTTACCAAATTGGACCTTAAAAGTGGTTATCACCAGATTAGAATCAAGGAGGGTGATGAGTGGAAGACTGCTTTCAAGACCATAGAGGGATTGTATGAATGGCTTGTGATGCCATTTGGACTCACCAATGCCCCAAGCACCTTCATGAGGTTGATGAATGAGGTGTTGAAAGACTTCACAGGCAGATTTGTGGTGGTGTACCTAGATGACATACTCATATATAGCAGAACCAAAGAGGAGCACCTTGAGCATTTGAGGTTAGTCTTAGAGAGGTTGCATGAGGAAAAGTTATCCATCAACCTAGAGAAGTGTGATGTCTTGAAGCAAGAGTTGGTTTACTTAGGATTTGTGGTGTTTAAAGGAACCTTGAAGATGGATCCAAGCAAAGTGGAGGCAATCTTGAATTGGCCTGCACCTAGGACAGGGACTGAAGTGAGGAGTTTCCATGGATTAGCTCAATTCTATAGGAAGTTTGTGAGGAACTTCAGTGGCATATGTGCACCAGTCCTTGAAACCATTAAGGGAGGCCTTAAAACTAAGTTTAAATGGACTGAGCAGGCTAACAAAGCATTTGAATTGTTGAAGCAAGAAGTAGCCACAAAACCTATCCTTCTCCTACCTACCTTTGATAAGCTATTCACATTAGAGTGTGATGCAAGTGGAATTGAAGTAGGTGGTGTATTGAGTCAAGAGGGAAGACCTGTGGCATTTTTCAGTGAGAAGCTTAATGAAGCAAAGAAGAAGTACTCGGCCTATGACCTAGAGTTGTATGCATTAGTGCAGTCTCTTAAAAAATGGAGACATTACCTACTTCCAAAGGAATTTGTGGTGTTCATAGACAACCAGGCATTGAGTTACATTAACACTCAAGAGAAGCTTAGCAATAAGCATTTGAAATGGATGGAATACCTCCAATCCTTCACCTTCACCATCAAGCATAAGAAGGGGCAACTCAACAAGGTGGCAGATGCATTAAGCAAGAAGTTGTTGACAGTTCAAGAACTACAGTTGCAGAGCATAGGAATAGAAGGTTTCAAGGATCTCTATGAAGGAGATGAAAACTTCTCATCAGCTTACAAGGTTTGCAAGGAGTTTGAGAACCAATTTCATGGTGAGTATGCAGATTACACTCTCCAAAATGGTCTCTTGTTCAAGGGTAATCAATTGTGTGTACCAAGAGGATCCATGAGGGAAAACCTCATCCAAGAGAAGCAAAATGGCAGTTTAAGTGGACACTTTGGAGTCAACAAAACCTTGGATTTAGTATAGAGGTACTACTATTGGCCAAAGTTACCAAGGGATGTGAAAAGATATGTAGAACAATGTAGTGTATGCCAAAGAGCAAAAGGAGGATCAAGCAATGCTGGTCTCTATCAACCATTAGCGGTCCCTAATAGACCTTAGGAATGTATAAGCATGGACTTTGTAGTAGGACTTCCCAAGACAAAGACAGGTATGGACAACATCTATGTGGTAGTAGATAGATTTTCCAAGATGAGCCATTTTATTCCATGTAAAACTACACATGATGCTAGCTATGTTGCACATCTTTTCTTTAAGGAGATTGTTAGGATTCATGGACTCCCTTTAAGCATTGTTTCAGACAGGGATAGAAAGTTCATGGGCCATTTTTGGAAAACATTGTGGAGGAGACTTGGAACTAATCTTTCATTTAGCTCAGCTTACCATCCACAAATAGATG
Organism: Cryptomeria japonica; assembly: GCF_030272615.1. Lineage (NCBI taxonomy): Eukaryota > Viridiplantae > Streptophyta > Pinopsida > Cupressales > Cupressaceae > Cryptomeria > Cryptomeria japonica. The sequence goes on from NC_081412.1 coordinate 253,046,559, forward strand.
GTCAAACTGAAGTCATCAATAGGGTGTTAGGCAACTTGCTGAGGTGTTTAACTAAGGAGTATGGGCAGACATGGGACCTAATCATTCCTCAAGCAGAGTATGCCTATAATGACAGTGTCAATAGGACCACTGGTAGAAGCCCTTTTGAGGTTTTCTATGGTAGACATCCAAGAGGAGTATGTGAGTTGAGAGACCTTGGTACCTTGGAAATGAAGAGTGGGCAAGCAGAGGACTTCACTCAAACTATCAAGGAAGTCCAAGAGCAAGTCAAGAAAGCCATCCTTGAATCCACTCAAAAACTAAAAGCCAAAATGGATGAGAAAAGGAGAGAGGTTCAGTTCAAGGTGGGTGACTTTGTGATGGTCCATTTGAGCAAAGCTAGGATGCAAAGTGGTAAGCCTACCAAACTGCAAATGAAGAGGGTAGAACCTTGTAGAATTCTGGCAAAATATGGTGAGAACGCCTATAAGGTTGATCTTCCTTCAGACTTAGCCATTTCACCAGTCTTCAGTGTTGTTGTTCTGATCATGTACAAGGGTGAGATAATAGGGCAGACTGAGAACCAAGCCAAGGTACTACAAGACTTGGATATGAATGCCTTACCTCAAGTGAAGCAGCCTATAGTAGAGGAGATTTTGGAGTCAAGAGTGAAGAAGTCTACCAGATACCAGGTCTACATGGAGCACTTAGTGAAATGGGCAGGTCAAATAGTTTCTGAAGCTACTTGGGTGGAGGAGAGCAAGTTCAAGAAGCTTGGCATAGACCTGGCTCTCATCTCTTCTCCTATTTCTTAGTTGTGTGCAGAGGGGGAGTATGGTGTAGGAGAACCCTTCCAAGCTCTTCCTCCTTCTTTTTTTTGTGGGTGTTATGCTTCTTTTGAAGCCATTGTACATGTAATAAGGGCCATGAGCTCATTTGTTCCTCACTAGGTCCTAGTTTTAGGTCCTTAGTGTTTTTGTTGTGATTTCTTGTGCAGGAGAGGTTGAGTGTTCCTTAGATGTGTGTTAGGCCTTATTGGCATGTTGATGTCCTTAGGATAGCCCAAAATAGGCCTAGGAGTCATGAAAAGAAACAATGGAAAAGTTGCTCAAAAGATGCAAAAATTGCATGACAACTTTTAAAAGTTGTAAAGCAACTTTTTCACCCAATAGGTAAAAGACCCTTATTGAGCGTGGAGAGCCCTAATTTTGGCACACCAACTGAGGCAAAGGTGGTATAAGTAATTTTAAACCCTAATTGAATGGGTTGGATGTCAGACATTGTACGGCCCAAGTAAGAAAGGCTTGACTGCGACTGTTTGCTGGTTACCAGTCAGTTTGAATGAAGCTACTGAGCAAGTTAATGGATTGATTTGCGTGTAAACCTATGTGGAATTTATTATATGGTGTAAATAATTTTCATTTTGAGCAATTAGATTATGTTTTTATTTGCCGATTGAGTGTGTTTGTAAATAGTTTTTAAATTGCATTGTCACTGTCTAGTTTTGGACTGGTTTGTATAAATGGATGCATAACTCCATTCCCCATTGTGGAAACACCATGAAACCATGGGGAATGAGAGTAGAGACCTTGTACCATATTTCTATGCAAGAAGGACCCTTGAAAATGCAAGGAATCCAATTGAAGACCCATTCCTAGGCGAGACTGGACAGTGCCCGGTTAGGAATGGTTGTTGGTGCAGAGGTCTTGGAGAGCAAGGTTGGTCAGAGGAGAGTGCACCCTTTGGAGGAGGTGTGGAGGAGTGTGTGAAGCACCATTGGAGTGAAGGAGGAGCCTCCACCAATCCAAATAAGGTGGCTAAAACTCAAAACACTCACTGTGACCCTTGCAGACCTTAAAACCCTCACAAAAACCCTTAAAAACCCCAAAATTCGCCCTAGGCACTGTATGGCCACTTGGAGGCCCAAAACCAAAGAAATCCTTGAGAACTTTCCAAATGAATGGCAGTTCATTTTGGGATTTTGGGTAGTTTGTGCATCATTTGTGAGAGGAAGCCCTAAAGGACCGGGTAGGAGGCCTAATTGGTCCTAATCCTTGTAGCCCTATTTTGTAGGCAAAACACAAAATAGTGAAATCAGTAAGGGGTTGAAGGCTTGAAACCTCTTGGGGGAACATTAATGGGTGGAAAGACCATGAATTAGACCTGATATAACCTTGCCAAGACCTTGGAAGGTGTAGAACAAGCCTAGCCCTTATTAGCCATAGTAAGGGGTTTTGGGTCTCATGAGTAGGTGAGACCTTAGGAGCAGCATTGCAACTCATTGGTGGGTGGATTGGGAAAGGTCAGGGGATTCCTTAAGAAAAGGAAGTCCTAGAGACTCTAGGGTTTGTAGAGAACACCAAGTGATCCAAGGAAAGGATCCAAGAGCATATATTAGGCTAGTCTATCCCCAAGTACCATCCCATCATTCTTACACTCAACATGGCTCAAGTGTCAGGATCTTGTTCGTCACTCCTTAAGGGCACACCATACCAAGATCATATAGACACATGTTTCCATGCACAAATAACATCGTTGAGTATGAAGCACTAGTTACAGGAATCAAAATGGTCATGGAATGGAGAATCATGAAACTGAAAGTCTATGGATATTCCCTGCTGGTTATAAATCAGATTAACAATGAATATCAGACAAAGGATGACAAGCTGTTGTCATACAAAAGAATGGTGGATGACTTCAAATAGTATTTTGTACACATCACCTTCAAGTAAATACCAAGGTTGGATAATAGATCAGCCGATGCAATGGCTACTATCATTTCACTACTACAAATTCCAGAGCAACAGAGTTGTTATGAGTTTCTGGTAGAGCAATTGTTTTTCCCAGCCTATGACAATTATATATCCCATGTTATCTATGCCTTAACTGGTTCAGACTCTCCTTTATACGGGACAATCTATGAGTACCTTAAAACCAATACCCCACCCATTGACCTATCTCGTAATAAAAAATGCAACTTTATCTAGCAAGCCGCTTGTTATACCCTAATTGTTGATACCCTTTACCATCAAGGTCTAGATGGTACTCTTCTTCATTGCCTTGATCATAATGAATCTGACTCTTCTTTACACGAGCTTCATGAGGGTATATGTGGCACACATTCAAGTGGTCCTACTCTCGCTAAAAAACTTCTGAGAATGGGGTATTACTGGCCGACAATGGAAAAAGACTCGTATCTCTTTGCAAAGAAATGCCCTAAGTGCCAAATCCATGACAATCTTATCCATGCACCAGCACAGGAATTGCAGCCATTTACAACATCTTGGTCTTTCTGTTAGTGGGGACTTGATTTAGTAAGAAAAATGCATCCTTCATCTTCAAATGGACACAAGTTCATTATCACTGCAACAGAGTATTTTACAAAATGGATTGAAGCAGTCCCAATGACCACAGTAATTGGAAAACAAATTGCCTCTTTTATTCTCAATTATGTGATTTGCAGATATGACATCCCCAGTTCCATCATCACAGACAATGGGTGTCCCTTCAAAAACCAAGATGTGCGATAACTATGCGAATGATTCAAAATCCAATATTGTTTCTCTACACCTTACTACCCACAGGGGAATGGTCAAGCAAAGGCATTGAATAGAACGATATTGAAAATCCTAAAGAAAACAGTAAATGATGCAGGAAAGGATTGGCATGTGCAACTCAATCCGGAACTTTGGGCATATGGGACTAGCATCAGGACACCTACAGGAGCTATGCCATATTCATTGGTGTATGGATCATAAGAAATTTTACCTCTTGAGGTAGAAATTCCATCACTCATAGTATCTTTGAAAGGCCTCATTCCAGATGAGGAGTATCGGGTCAATAGATTGCAAGAACTAGAACTTCTAGATGAAAAATGCCAACATGCCTATAATCACCTCAAATCATAGTAGCAATGCATGTGTAGAAGCTACAACCACAAAGTCATCCCTAGGATTTTTAAATTCGGTGATCTTGTACTCAAAGAAAATCCCCGAAATCAACAGGATCGAGAAAAGAAGGGAAAATTTGAGCCTAACTGGTTGGGTCCCTATGTCATAATATCAGCCTATGGATCAAGTACCTATCAGCTAATAATTTTAGAAGGTGATGTGCTTGACAAACCAACCAACAACATCCATTTAAATAAATTCTATACTTGAGTGGTCTAATGCACAGAAAAAGTCAAAATACCAAAAAATTAAAAAAATCAAAAATAAAATCAAAAACAACAAAAACGTGTAATAAAAACAAACGGTGAAAACCTAGAAATAGGTGCTACTTGTGAGGGAATAGCTCCTCTATCTATCCTTACTCATATCTTTTGTATCTAGAGTCAAAGCCACTGGCCATCGCCCAACACTTTATATACAACATTATCCTAGACATACTTAGCGTAGTCACTGTCCTTGCTTATCCAAATATCAGTTCATTATATCCCACCATGGCTTTGTAATCATTGTACATATCCACATCGATCGGTATCTATAACTATGGGAAACATTCATCTGACTACAAGCAAACAAGAATCACCGCATGTCAAGAAAATCTTGTCAAGCCAAAACTCTAACAGCCAAGAATGCAAAACAATGATATGATGAACAACTTCAACACACATGATGGATGCTTTTCTGAAGTATAAATTTTTTACATCTTGCATGAAGTTTTGAATATTTTTGCACTTAAATTTTTTTTTGAATTATTGGATCCCCTAAATTTTCTCAACAATGCTTCGAGCCAGAGAAAGTGGTTGGAGACTCCGATATATTTTTTCATTTTCTATCTATGAGGTGATCACTTGTACTGTGCAAATACTTGTCTTGAAACGTGATTCGAAACATCACTAAAGACATTATTCCACTTTGCACATACAACTGGTCCAATCTTGTCTGTTTATACGCAAGCAACACTCAGGTCATCTTGGTTCAATTATACCTCGACGCTTGTGCCATCTTGCAATATCAAAATCCATGTAAGTTTTTCTCACGTCATTATGGTTTAATTACACCATTATGCTTGTATAAACTTTTAACATATAAAACACTCAATGATAATAAACAAAAATGGAGCAAAAAAATGTGACTATGCAAGAATGACAAATGACAAAATGAGGATGATCAATTAGTTGCATATCATTTTGCAAATAGTTGCATATCATGTAAATTTTCATTTAGTTGCATTATCATTATCATACATCTCATTTTCAAGATACATCTCACAAATCAATATCATTGCACCTTCATCATCAATCATATCAATCCATATCAAATCAAAAGCATTTATCTAAGCATCACATCATCATCATAGAACCATCATATCAATGTATAAATAATCATCCATAAGCACATCACATATGGATCGTAAAATAGGTGTCATATATATATATATATATATATATATATATATATATATATATATATATATATCAAAAATGGTCAAAATATACAAAAGATGTCATGTTTGTCGAAATACAACACAATGATCAAAATACAATAGAGACAAGTCTCTCAGGTATGACTATCTCCTGAGGCTAATGGCCTCGCAGTAGATGGATCACATTGAGAAGGCCATGTAACACATCTACTCTTTGTCCTTGACTGACTCCGAGTTGATCGACTAGTAGTAAAACTAGGATCCCTATGCTCTCTAGGGACTAGATCCTCATACAGCTGCCTATAGTACTTGACCGCCATGGTAGTGTACCGTATCTCCCTCAGTGTGTCCCGCATCATGGCACCAGCTGTGGCTCTCTGTAATCTCTCTGCAAGCTCCTCTACTCGACCCCAACGCTCTCTCTCTGTATCTTGCTCTGCGATAATCTATGTAATCTGGCATTGCTAAGTCAGTACTTGTGCCTGAAGCTGCTGCACTATCATCTATAGGGACCTAATCTGTACCTCCTCTTAGTGGGTGGGTACTCGAACCTAAATGGGTACCTGTGTCATGGTACCACCCATCCCTGTCCCTGTCCTAGGAATCGATTGAGGTAATACATCTGATCTCCTCCTCTGAGTCGGCCACCTAAACTCATCCATCCCACCCACAACTGCTACCACCTCGCCTACCCGGCCAAGTCCACCAGCTCCAACTGCCAAACCTCCCCTCCCTCCCTCACCAACTGCTCGCCTGACTAATCCACCTCCTCTCCTCCCTCCATCTCCTCCTCCAATTCTCCCTCTATCTCCTCCATCCCCTCCTCTATCTCCTTGTCTCCCTCTACCACCTCCTCTCCCATCTCCCTCATCATCTCCTCCACCATCCCCATATCCCTCCTCCAGCTCCTCTCCCTCATCTCTCCGTCTCCCTAGCCTTTCGGGCTGATCATCCTCATCATCATCAAAAGTAGGAATCATCTCTACTGGATCTAATATCTGTGCTACGCCATGAGCCATGAAGAGCGCTCCAAACTCCTCTGTCATCCCAGCATCTACCACTCCAAACTCGTAGTCCCATATCCATCTAGCCAAATGCATATACTCCTCGACAGCCGCTGCACTATCAATAGTCAAACCCCACTATAGCACATCCTGCCTCTAACGAGCATATAAGCATGCTCCCTGCGGTACACCCTGTTGTCAAACATACTGTCACTAAACTTGGTTGTGCAAAAACCTCTGAATGATAAAAGGTGTCTGCCCTATCAAGTATCGCGACATGTACACATAGGGAATCTCTAGCCTGTCCTTCGCCCACACCTCACAATCCACATACGCTCTCCATATGACCGTATCAATGTCGTCCAACACTCTCCTTCAATGCTCTATCTTTCCCAGCTTACGTTGGACAACTATCCCTGTGTACCCATATGCATAAGCCTGACCAACTGGCCTATCACTATCTGCAAGTGGCCTCAATGCAGGAATGTGCTCCCAAGCCCACACCTATAATAATGTGACCCCGACTAATAAACTGTTGTATCCTAAATACACCACCTAGTGCAGATCTATGTACAGATGGACCAACATACAGGATGCCCATGCAAACCTACGACCCTGAGTCACCATATCCTCTAGCGCCAATCCCAATCCCCATCCCACTGCCAATCCCTTCGACCTACGATCAGGACAGAAGAAACCACCTACGAAACCTGCCAATACAAAGGGTAGGGGAGCATAATCAAAATGTATAAACTCCTGCCACGGGATCTCATATCCGCAAATCTGATCATCATGAAATATCCGACGAAGAGCCTCTATCCCATCCTCCTTTGTCTGCTCATATGGCAATAATGCCCCTATCACTGGAATTCATAGAATCTGACAACAATCCTCTGGAGTGACTGTCATCTCGCCAGTAGCCAAATGAAAGGTGTTTGTATCACTGTGCCACCTTTCTGCCAAAGTTGTCAGCAAACCCCAGTTAATGATATATCAAGGCATGTCCAACAAAGAGGATAATCCACACCTCTCAATGATATCCCTATCTTCCTATGTCAACTGAGGAATCAGAGACCATGGTTTAGGAAATCGCTCTCGTGATTGAAGTACGCCAAGTCATTCCTACAACAACAAAACATGTCCAAATATCAATTCCCACATCTATCTGATATATCCAATCAACAAAATCAACTTGAAACAATGAAATATCAAATCAAGTTCCATATCTGAATACCAAAACTGCACATCAAATTCATATCGAAAATCAAATTCCATATCACCTTGACACAATGAAATATCAAATCAAGTTCCATATCAAAAATAAAATCCATATCGAAAATAAAATTCCATATCAACTTGACACAACAAAATATCAAATCAAGTTCCATATCAGAATTCCAAATTTCATATCGAAAATCAAATCTCATATCGAAATCAGAACAAAATCAAATTGAAACAATGAAGTATCAAATCAAGTTTCATATCAAACATCAGGACCCATAACGCAAGCACCATATCGAGAATTCATATCAAAAGATCCATATCGAAAATCAAGACCCAAATCAAGAAATCACATCAAAGACCCATAACACCAGCAACTCACAAATTCATATCGCAAGACTCATCTTGGGAACCATATCAGAAATCATGAATTCAAACTCATATCAAACATCACATTCAATGGCAAGGCAAAAATCAAAGATCCAAATTAAACAGAAAATCAGGATCATCATTCAATCAATCAGCTTGATACTTCAACAATAAAAGAAATTTCACAATCTATCAAGACTCGGACATCATCACAACAGGCATAAAATTGGCTAAACACCCATCCCAAAGCACTTGGCAGACAACTACCCACCCCCAAATCATCTTCCTTCATCTATTTTCCCCCCGCAACACCACCTTTCCACTCCTTTCTAGCTAATTTTTTGCTTAGGTGCTAATAAATCCCTCCCATGTGCTAGCTAAACTCAGCTACGCACTACAAAATTTACCCTATGCGCTAGGTTAACCCTATGCGCTACCCAAAATACCCTCCGCGCTAACCTGCGAACCCTATGCGCTAGGTTAACCCTACACATTACCCTGTTCCCTGCATGCGCTACCTTGTTAGCCCTATGTGTTATTCTATCCTATGCGCTACCCTAAACCTGTGATGCGCTACCCAATGACTCCTAGACACTACCCTAGTTGACAAACCCTGCGCGCTAACTATTTTATCGTATGCGCTACACGAGCGACCTGGAGCGCTAAAGCGTGAAAATTTGACACAAAAAATTAAAAACATGATCAAAATCGACAAAACAAAAAGCAAACAAGACAAAATAAGGATGACTTACAGGTGGACCATATGTGGTAGGCCTTCGGCATTGACAAATGTACTCGAATCGGTGCGAAGCATAGGGAACTGACATCTTGTCACTCTCCAAATGCCACTCTCACAAATAATCAAAAGGTGAAAATATTACAAATAAAATCACTTTTTACCTTTTTATAAGGTAAAAGTAAATTAGGGTTAGTAGGTGGGGCATGTATTTTGCTCGTTCTCTCGCTTTTAACCCTAACAATCATCATTTTTCGAGAGCTGAATCAATTAACACACATTAAACACAGACAAAATTTAAAAATGCGGTCAAATCCAAAACGATTATCAACTCAACCAAATTTTCAATTTTTTTGATTCATCTCCCTAGGGGGCATTCTCAATATCATTTATCAAATCTGGGGCACGACATTGACATTTCGACACAAACATCATATTCGACAATTTTCTTTGAATCAACATGTGCACACACGTCACTTCAAAGAGGGGCAAAATGTAGACATATAAAAATGACCACTTTCCTAAGTGAATATTTAATTTCCGTTTTTTTTTTCATTCCTCTATTTAATTAAAGCATTCACATTCGGCTATTTGATTAAATAAGTTATTCAATTTATTTAATTAAATTCACTTAGGCCTTTCATATCACTTAATTGAATAAATCACTTTATTTAATTAAATCCCTTTTCTACCCTTTTTAATTAAATTTACATTTAGTTAAATTGCTCATGGCAAATAAATAAATCTAATTTATTTAAATCCCCCACTTGCATCTATTTTGTTGAAATAAAGTAATTTATTTTAATTAAAATTACCCTCCATCCACCTACATTCTCCTACATCTCCCACTTGCCTCACTAAACCCTCTTCTAGATTCTTCTAATCACTTCTAAATTAGCCTAACTCATCTACTAAATATTGTCACATCCCTAAACAAAGGGAAGTCACTTCTCAAGCCTTCAAAGTCTTTGGAAACCATTAAAGACTTTATGTCTTCAACAAGTTAACCTTGAAAGTCTTCCAAACCATTAATGGTTAACTCAACCCTCTTGCATAATTAGAGACTTTCTCTCTAACTTAGCCCTCATCTAACCCAAGGGTCTCATCAAGCATTCATTGCTTTGACCATGGTTATCCCTTTAACCCTTGTACAAGAGTTTATCCTTTGGGTAAAAGCTTTATCCAATGGGTAATCCTAACCTAACCTTAACCCTTACCTCCCAAGGTAACCATGAGGTCTTCTCAAGCATTTAATGCTTCTTACATCTCCTCTCAAGCAGTCTTTTGTTGACAATTGTCACCATTTCATTGGTGAGAATTGTAAACATGGATTGATAACTTTCAATCCTGGTCCTTGTTAAGATTATCCAATCTTGACCCTTCATTGCCCTATTTTTCCTATAAATAGAGCCCTCATTCCTCCATTTCAATAACCAAGTCTTGAGCATCACACTTATAGGCATTTTACTAAGCATTTAGTATCTCTTTGAATAGAAATAATCTAATAAACATTTTAGAAGCATTTTTATTATCATAAATAATCATATTAAGCTAGTATATCATGTTAGGATAGTTCTTTTACTAATCCTTTCATCTTATCATCATATGCATGCTAGTTTAATTCATGTTTGTTAATATCATGAACATTTAGGATTGCATCATGTTAGATTGATCAAACATCCCTCATTCTCATGATTGTCATCCCTAAGTCACTTTGCTCAGTGATCTGAGAGCAAAGGCATTGGCTTGAGGGGTCTTGTGAGATAGAGAACAATGGAACATCCCTTGGGAGGTTAAGTTATTCCATATAGCTCAATAACTTGCACCAAGAGTCCCATTGGTGTGTGGACTAGTCCTGAATTCGTATTTTTCATTTCAATGAACCACTTTTCCCGTACACAGTTATAAGCATTGAAATTCTCTAACCTATAAAATGACATTTTCTAGAGATGATATTTTTAGGGAATTTAGATCTGACTCAAGTGAAGAACCAAAGGAAAAGTCAAAGATAATGTATTTTGAAACTAAGTAAGAACACATGTGGAAGAAAAAAGAGATGGAAAAGATGATGGAGAATAAGAAGAGAGTTCAAGTGAAAGTTCTGAAGAATTTGTAGTAATGGAAGAAGCTGCAAAAAATGAGGAAGAACCTCTTACTCCACCTTTGAGAAGGTCCACAAGACAAAAAAAACCTAGCTGATAGGTATACCCCACCAGATTTTTGTTGAAAGTTTGCTTTATTAAGTATTGATGATGAACCTAGATCTTAGAGGGAAGCACTCTCTTTTGAGGATTGAGTCTTTGATGCAAGCCATGCAGGAGGAGATGATAGGTTTGGATAGTTGTGACACTTGGGATCTTGTTAGTTTTCCCAAAGGAAGAAATGCCATTGGATTTAAGTGGGTATTTAAGAAGAAATTTGGATCAGATGATTGATTAGAGAGGTACAAGGCTAGACTGGTATCCAAGGGATACTCCCAATGAGAGGGAGTTGATTTTAGTAAAATATTCTCTCTTCTTACTAAGCTAACTTCTATTAGATTCCTATTATCTATTGTTGTTGCTTGTGATTTTGACATAGAGAAAATGCATGTTAAAATTACTTTATTGCATGGGGATCTTGAAGAAGAGATTTATATGTGATAGCCTAACAATTTTGTTAAGAAATGAAAAGAAAACTTGGTTTGTAGGTTAAAACGGTCATTGTATAGTTTAAAACAATCACCAATGATGTGGTACTAGATGTTTGATGCTTTTGTATTAAAGTTGGGTTATGTTAGAAGTGAAGAGGATCACTATGTTTATATTAAGGTTATTGATTATTAGTTACTAATTATTGTCTTGCATGTTGATGATATGTTGTTTATTGGTAATAGTAAGGCAATGATTAGAGAGCTCAAAACTCACCTTTCTGGCATATTTAATATGAAGGATTTGGGGGCCGCTAGATATATTCATGGGATGGAAATCAATAGGGATTAGGTTCACATAAAGATTTCAATAAGTCAAGGTAAGTATGTTGACACTATCTTGCAGAGACTTAAAATGCAAGACTGTAAGCGAGTAAGCATTCCAATTCTTGTTGGCACTAAGTTGAGTTTAGACATGTTTCCCAATTATAATGATGATATTGAAGAGATGTTTAATGTTCTTATGCTAGTGTCATGGGTAGTTTAATGTATGCAGCGGTTTGTACTAGAGTAGATATAACCCAAGAAGTGGGAGTTCTAAGTAGGTTTATGTCTAACCCAGGTAAAGAGCATTTGACTTTTGTTAAAAGGGTATTAAGATACTTGCAAGGTACTTCTGATTACTATTTGATTTATCATGGCACTAATGGTGTGGGCAAGTCATTTGACATATAGGGTTTTGTTGATGCAGATTGGGCAGGTGACTTAGATAGTCGAAGGTCTACTAGTGGCTATGTGTTTACTTTGTTTGGAGGTGTTGTAAGTTAGATGAGTAAAAGACAATCTACAGTTGTGTTGTCCACCATTGAAGCATAGTATATGGTTTTTGTGCATGCCTCTAAGGAGGTGGTTTATTTATAGAGACTTGGTAATGGTATTGGTTTCGATTGCAAGATAGTGAGGATTGGATGTGACAGTCAAAGTGTCATAAATTTGGCCAAAAATCCTATGTATCATGTTTTTACTAAACATGTTGATGTTTACTATCTCTTTGTGCGAGAGATGGTTGAGAGTGGATAGATCTTGATTGAAAAAGTTGACATTTTGTATAATGTTGCAGATTCTCTGACGAAGCCGATAACCATGGATAAGTTCTCTTGGTGCAAGAAGGTCATGGGCCTTGATAACTATACTTAATTTGTGTTTTGTATTTCTATGGGGTAATTTACAAGGTATTATATCAAGTGGGAGAATGTTAGGATTTAGGTGCCTTCAACCTTGTAAATCCTTTAATTTATTATTTTCTTAATATCTTTTGTAATTTGCCCACAAGAGGTTAAATCATTTAACCAACGATGGTGAAAGAGATCATGTAAAGGAAAAGTTACTTTTACCATTTGTCCTTAGGGAAAAGGAAAAAAATAGCTAGGTAAGTCATTTTGGAAGATTCTATTTTGAGCTGGTTGGATATTTGTAAGGGTTGTATGAGCATGTATGACAGTTATGACAGACATTATTAATTATATGACAATATCTATGATGGAATCCTTACGTAGGTGCCCATGCATGAGAGATGCCTTGTGATATTTGTAAGAACATCTATAAGAGGCTAGTTTGGGTGTTTTTGACCCACTTCAAGGAGATACACGTGATTTTTTCTAGGTGGTTTTATAGCCTATTGTTTGGTGATACCATGGAGGTATTCATCCTCATAAATCTCTATAAATTGGGGCCTTAAGCTAGAGTTAAGCATTCAGTCTTGTTCAATTTATAAGATAACAAAGTTGTTGTAAATTACAAAGGTATACAAGAGAGGTGTATTGTTGTTGTAATCTTTATTTGATTAGTAATGTACTTGCCTCTCTTTCTGTGGTGAAATTTTTTTCTTGAACGGATTTCTCCATGTAAATTTGGTGTTCCATGTGTTATGGTTTTCTTTTTCTTGTTTTAATTTCGCAATCACTTCGTTAAGGGTTTATCTTTAGCTTCAAATTTGTAATAAATTTCATTGAAAGTTCATATTGCAAGCTTTCTTCACCTTGTATAACAATAGTTATCTTGGGTTTTTTTTCCAATTGGGAAGGTTTCTGAGGTTTCCTTTTCTTTTCCACAATGAGGGTTGTCTATTTGAGAAAAAAACACCTTCAACCACCATGTCATAAGTTGAGGTAGCAAGGGAACTAATACGAGATAGGGTTTGGGAAATAATTAGGATTTGCAAGTGTTTCTTCTTACTAGAGCTAGGAGAATCAAGGATAGTAGCAGTTGGGGGCAAACTAGAGTAAGGGGATTTTGTAACCACCAGTTGCTTAGAAGGAAAAGAGGCTAGGTGGAAATTGTAGAGGCAGAAGATAAGTCCATGGTGGAGAGGGATGGACTTCCAACCTTGTGTTTTGGCCATCTCAATAGCATCATTAATTGAGTTTTCAAGAGAATTTAGCGGAAAAAATGGAAAGGATAGCAAATCATGATTTCAAAAATGGTTAAGCAAGGGTAGGTGATAATAGTTGAAAACTTTGAGCTTTCCCTCTAAAGTGAATAATTCCGTTATCGTAAGGCAAACATGATTCTATGGTCTAGCAGGTTGGCTCTAGAAAATCCTCCATGAAGCTTTAGAAGCTCTCGATTCTCCAAGAAGAATTGGGACAAACTTTCATTATCTACCACCCAACTCTATTTTTTCTATTTTACCCCTTTGGTGGAGAGGCATGTTTCTTTTGCTATGACCTCCTCATTAATCTCAAATGAGACACCCCCAACCTTGACTCTCTTATTATCCTACAAACTAGATAGACATTCTTTTCATACACATTAATACATTCAATAAATTATTCCACCCTCTCTCATTACAAATATGCCACACCATGGCATTTCCTTTGAATTTAGTATATGTTCTAGGTTCAATTCTAACCCTATCCCTACCCATGGTTATAACCATCATAGATAAAATAGTAGCAGAGAGTACTCAAACTAGAGACTTAGCCTTATCTTTCATTAAGTTTCTAAAAATAGTCAATTAAAAAAGCCTTAAGGCTTTGAATTTAATCAATGGGGTTAAATGCTTGCCAACAAGGAGGTAATAATTGTTTGGCATCCGCATTAAATGTTGAACATGCCAACCCTCACCCATAGTACCCAGTGAAATAATACACATTTCCTATGCATGAAAAATTACACTGCATAAAAAACTCATTAAAAAATTATTATTCTTACTCTTTTGTGTCATTTAACTAGTAGGGCTATGCAAAAAATGATGACATCTTGTCATCATAAAATGGCCCTTAAAATTGGCCATGTGAGCATACCATGCTTGGATAGGCCATCTCATCACCCCAACCTATTGATTTGTCCCACTATATTGGGGGCCCCACCTTTTCCTCCACCTACTCATGTTATACCACGAACAAGGCTTCCAAATCAGCTTATCGACCTTCACCCCCCACCCCCAAACAATATAATTAGGAATATCAATATTATATCTAGTCATCAAAGAATTCAAATCCATCTCCCACCTAAAAAAATTGAAATTTCTTCCATTGCCTCTCAACCTCTAGTCCAAAAGTATTGAGAAAAGAAGGGTTCCAAGAAGCCAAGCCCACCAGTTTTTCAACATCCTGTGTGTGGATTGAATCTTCTCTCCTTTATGAGGAGTTTGTGAATATTAATGTGTAGGAAATCCCTCTTTCTCTAGTATTTGAGGTTTCCAAGTCCTAAAACAAGAGCGGCCATGGCATCTATCACTTTGTTTCCTTCCCTATATGTGTGCCTCAATTCAAAAGTGTTGAGCCCTACACTAGTACATTCGGGTCAAGATTTCGACAGCAAATCGTCGGAATTCCGACCAAATTTTGTCGCACTACCGACAAAAAAAGTCGTCGAAAACTTTGTCGGAAGTTCCAACTATCCTTGTGGTCGTCACAATTTTGACATCACCTCCAACCTTTCCGACAGCCACCATGGATGCTCATACCCCGAAAGAATACCGTCGCGATCTCGGCCTATCGTCGGAATTTTGACTCCAAAGGATAAAATTCTGACAAAGGAGTGTCATCGGATGCACAACATCCTTGTCGGGTGTTTCATTAGTTGTCGTCGGAATTTCGACGGTGAGAGATGATGTGGGTCAAACGGCTTTGTCATCGGTGAATGAAAGCATTGAACGAGTTCTATTTATAAAAATTGCATTAAACATTTTCATTTATTTGATTCAGTGTTATTTGCAAAAAATGATTATCAATGATGTTTTCTTTCTCCAAGAATTGTCTAGGATCTTTCCATCAGATAATATGTAACATCGAATGACTAAATTTTTTCTTTACAAATGCTTATTTAATTTAATTATTATCTGAGCGTGAATTAAAATTTATATCTGTACGGAAGCAGAACATACAAGTTGAAGAGTCATGTGCAAGCAAATTTCCTAAAAGAAAGCAAATAGGCATTATCTTGAATGACATGGAAACAAGCTCATCAGCTACCTAGAAGAGAGCAATTGGAGAATGGCAGAGGAAAGTGTTTAAGGGTGATAAATAGATAGATAGTATGCAATACAAACAAACAATGTCTGGAGTGTCTGATGTGACGTCTCTAATTTATGTCCGGAGGGGCTAACTAGTTTTGGAGTTCGTGCGAAACCTATTGGGCCACGCTTGGAGGAAATCAATGTGTTCATGCAAGGAGCACCTTTTTTCTATTATGAGAATGATACTTTTGCACCGAGGGATATTTGGAAGTCAATATCCAAAAATTTCTATAATGTGGAACAAGAGTTGGCGGACTCGAAGTATAATTGTCAGCTTTCAGAAGACCAAGAGGTTATGTACACAATCTCCCAATAGAAGAGCGATTTCAAGAATTACCTCTCCCCCCCATGACTATTCAGGAAGCACTTCCTCAAATAGAGGACTATTGGCCTCCATGGGATCAAAGAAAAAAATTAAAGCATAGACTCTAGACGATGTGGTGGTGTCCTTCGTGAAGAACTCTACACTATAATTAAAAATTCATGAGGGAAACTGCAAGATAGTGAAGAGAAATACAATCTTGAAAAGTGGGAAGAATGGATCTTGGTTTGGGTGGGGCCAAGTCAGGCGGCTCCTCTAGAGGTTGATGAGATAGAAATCATATTAGGATTTGAAAAAGATCACACTCGTGGAACTTCATGTGCGAGTGATCGATTGCTGTGTTTGGGTAATGCATTCCAAATAGATATAGTTGCATTCCAAATGGGTAATGTCTTGGTTAAAGACTTGTATCCCGATGGAATGCAACTGTATCTATTTGGAATGCATTACCCAAACACCACAATTGATCACTTGCACACGAAGTTCCACGAGTGTGATCTTTTTCAAATCCTAATATGATTTCTATCTCGTCAACCTCTAAAGGAGCCACCTGACTTGGCCCCACCCAAACCAAGATCCATTCTTACCACTTTTCAAGATTGTATTTCTCTTCACTATCTTGCAGTTTCCCTCATGAATTTTTAATTATAGTGTAGAGTTCTTCATGAAGGACACCACCACATCGTCTAGAGTCTATGCTTCAATTTTTTTCTTTGATCCCATGGAGGCCAATAGTCCTTTGTCTGAGGAAGTGCTTCTTGAATAGTCATGGGGGGGAGACTTAATTCTTGAAATTGCTCTTCTATTGGGAGATTGTGTACATAACCTCTTGGTCTTCTGAAAGCTGACAATTATACTTCAAGTCTGCCAACTCTTGTTCCACACTACAGAAATTTTTGGATATTGACTTCCAAATATCCCTCGGTGCAAAAGTATCATTCTCATAATAGAAAAAAGGTGCTCCTTGCATGAACACATTGATTTCCTCCAAGTGTGGCCCAATAGGTTTCGCAGGAACTCCAAAACCAGTTAGTCCCTCCGGACATAAATTAGAGACGTCACATCAGACACTCCAGACATTGTTTGTTTGTATTGCATACTATCTATCTATTTATCACCCTTAAACACTTTCCTCTGCTATTCTACAAGTGTTCTCTTCTAAGCAGCTGATGAGCTTGTTTCCATGTCATTCAAGATAATGCCTGCTTGCTTTCTTTTAGGAAATTTGTTTGCACATGACTCTTCAACTTGTATGTTATGCTTCTGTACAAATATAAATTTTAATTCACGCTCAAATAATAATTAAATAAAATAAGCATTTGTAATGAAAATATTTAGTCATTCGATGTTACATATTATCTGATGGAAAGATCCTAGACAATTCTTGGAGAAAGGAAACATCATTGATAATCATTTTTTGCAAATAACACTGAATCAAATAAATTAAAAATGTTTTATGTAATTTTTAAAAGTAGAACTCGTTCAATGCTTTCATGCACCGACGGCAAAGTCGTCTGACCCACACCATTATGCATAATAGAACAAATCAATATAATAGGCTATTATAAAGAATATATACAAAAATATGAAAGAACATTAAATTACCATTACAAACCCATAAACCATTAAATAGTGAAAATAGATATAAATTTGTAAATGTCTCCCTATAAACACCACAACCATAACCAAAACAAAAAAAAATCTTACCCACAAAAACTTAGTTGGTGAGTTGCAAGTCTACAACATCTCTCAGATGATCAAACCATTTCTTAATTTTGTTCTTCTGGTTAGTCAATGGATTTAGTTGCATGTTCAAGTTTTCTATTTGAAGCCTTCTGTTTCCCTATATTTGAGACATAATAAAATTCTTGTGAGTAGGAAATTGATTCAGGAGTTACGTGTGAAGAATTTGGCAAAGTAAATGATGACAATCAAACTCAAATTTTATCTGTCTTGATTAAAGACTTTTATCCTGATGGCATTAAATTAAAGTTCTTTCTCTATTTTTTGGTGATCTCTAGAGCAGAGGTTGCTTTGCATCGACCTGGGATACATTTAACTTGTTTTGTATCTGCAGAAATATGTATCCTAGGATGATGCAATGCAACCTCTGCTCCACCAATACCAAATAGAAGAGAAAGTACTTTAATTTAAAGCCATCACGATAAAATGCTTTCAAGACATATATTAGGTATAAAAGGAAGCCTACCCTATCATTTGAAGGGGTTTACCTACAATTCAAGTGATCTCTTAATTATAAAATCAATTCAATTCCAAGTGAACATGCAATCAAGCATTCATCAAGAATTGAAGGAGAAATCAAGTTAATAAAGATATTTAATAAAGATATCATCTTTTAAATTAAAAAATGGGCAGAAGATTAAGAATACAAACCATCCATATTGCACACTTCAAGGTATATTAAAATCAGTTTAAAGTGTATTCATTTAGGGACCTTTCATAAAATATTCTCAACTTACATATCATAAAAGGATCTGCTCCACCAATACCAGATAGAAGAGAAAGTACTTTAATTTAGAAACTTCCAACCAAATGTGATTAGTGAGTATAGATGTTGTAGTGCAACTGCCCAGGTACACATGCATGCAAAATATGTGAGCTTAGATAAGGCACATGAACTATTTGACATAATGCCTCAAAGATCACCCAATATCCAATGACAGTTGGGAGAAAGAAAACATCAATTTTTTGATAATCTTAAATATTTCTTTATTCATCACTATAAATCTATTATGAATTTAGTCTCAATATTGCAGAAATTTATTCTATTATGAATGCAATATTTGGGGATGTAATCTTTATATTTTTTTTTTAATTAGGAAAAGGTCCTAATAGAATCCCCAACTAGTTAATCTAGAGAAAGATACCACTAAAGAAAGAAATTCAATCCTCACCACTATGGTCTTGAAGGCTTTTAAGACACTTGGATTCCTAATTTGGCCTACTTTTCCTTGACCCTATGTTAAGATAGTAAACTAGTTTGAGAGAATCTATTGGGTGGGAAATTGTGTATGGTTGCAATTATTTTCATGCATGGAAAGTGATTTAAAGTTTGGACCAATAGAGGATAAGTATTTCTTGAACCTTCAAGGACATGTGTAGAGCACCGCATGGATGTTTCTCCATTATTGAACTCTTTGAATATGTAAGTAAATTATTTTTGGTTGATGACACAGTAAGTGTGGTATTTGTCTTTTCGATATGTTGTGGATAATATTAATCAAATATGGAATTTTTTTGATGCTATATACACTATGTTTTGGATTGAATTTAGGTAAGCGAAGAGGTAATGGAAGAATAAAAGAGGTACACAAGGGAAGAAGAGTGAAATAGGTGGTTTGGGATGGAGGTTACAAGTATATATGATAATTTGTATGGATAATTTGTTGTCTATAAAGAGGCAAATAAGCTATCACAACTTCAACATGAATGAATGCCTCATCTACAGAAGCAAAAGGTACCTCTAATGGTTTCAAAATTTGTAAAAATAGTTATGATATACCAAATAATCAAGTGGAATATCCTTTAGATAACTAATATTATCTTCAAACTATTTATTTTGATTTTCATCATATCCTTTCCATGTGCATTTCCCTTGGTTTTAGTCCCATTTTTTCTTTATTTTATTCAAAACAAAATTTATAGATGCCTCTACTTGTCTCACCACTCATTAATTGTTTGGGATTTTGATTCCATTCCCCAAGGTTGGCATCTATTCTAAGACTTTGTGTCATGGCCAAGCTAAATGATTTGCCTCTAGTTTCTCTCCAATCTAGTCACCTAGTAGCATGTGAAATCTATCTCTTCCTAATTATTATTCTCTCCATCTTGTTAGTGACCATTTCATTAATGAATCCTTCCTCATAATTTTGGATAAGTGAGACAATGTTAGCTCAAGGAATCTTTTCAATCCTCTTTCAAGATTCTTTCCCAAGTAATAATCTTGCATATTGGAAAATAAATTACGCTTCTATTTTTCCAAGCTACTCTTCCTTATAATGTTTAGATTTATTATAAAGTGCTCATTGTGACTCATGTTTACTACTCTTCCTATTAGTCTCATTCCAATATCTCCTACAAAAATATGGAATGATTACATTTATATTTTATTTGTGTCTCCTAAATATCCACAAAATTTGGAACAATAATACAATTTTTTAATAATATTTAATTGTAAAAGAAAGGATTAAAATGGAACTAAACACTCTAAATAAATTAATCAGGGTTAAAGGGATAAACTAGGATCAATTCATGAAGGCAAGATCTGTTATCTCAAAATTAATAGATTCATGCAAGAAAAGAAATATTAAATCTAGAGATAAAATTCTTGAAAAATTTAGCTAGCTAAAAGCGAAAGAATGTTGTCAAGCTCTCATTTTCGCACAGACTGGCAAAGGTTGTAGAGGAGAAAACACTATTGAACTTACCCCTATCTCATATAACCCTATGTTGAGACCTCGCTCAGTAGGATTCCATCTAATCATTCATCCATCTTCTTACAGCCTAGGCCTTAGAATAGATTTTATTAACACTTCACCTTTTGCCCTTTTTTCAATTCAAGTTAGTTTAGGACAAAAAGCATCACGAGATTGAAATATCAAATGATCAAGTTCCAGCTATTCAAGCATTCAACAATTCAATGTAACTCCCCTTGTGATACCAGCAATCACATCAACCAACACGTCGTGACCCAACATACCAGAACCTTGGAGTTGTCTCAAGTGATCCTTAAGCAAATCTCCAGCATTTGAGTAACTTTGTTCAAGAGAGGATAAGATACTTTTGGGTATTTTATTCTACATTTGCATGTGCATAAAAAACACATCAACACCTCCCACTTGTCAATGGATAAGCTAAAGTTGCTCTATAATGAATGGTTTATAAGGCACACCACTTGATGAAGATTTTGCAAATGGGGTGGCAAGTTGAATGGGTTTGATCTTGGGACAATCTACATGGTTAAACGTGCTTGATTTAGAGTAGTATTAGTATGGGTGACCTCCTAGGAATCCCTAATGCTTCACCGCTATGAGCATCACTTTGATGAAATGAGTACTAAGTGATCCATTCTTATGAGGGGTTCATGTAAACTACTCATGAGATGGGTCAGCTTGACTTGAAAACTATGCAAGTGAATCTTGATATAAATATCATAGTATGAAAGTCTTGTGAAAACACTCATTCTTCTAGCATTGAAAGTTTTGAGAGAGTTATTAAGGGGATTCTCGTGTGTATAGATTCAATGTATAAGTTCAAGATAGATTTTGAGGTGATATTTCTTTCCTTTTGGTACATCTATCTTTAAATTGGATGTTCTTTTGCCTTCATGGTAGGGAGTAAGTAATTTTTATGTGGGTTCCTTTTTTCATTCTTGGATTATTAAGGAAAACATAGTTTGTGAAGTGGAGGTTTTGCTTGTTATCTTATAAAAAAATTGGGTATTAGCTATTATAATAAATGATAGACAAAACAATGTCCTCTAAGGCTGTTGAAAACAAAAATCTATATGATGGATTCTCTTCCCAATTTATCTTCAAAGTTATTTAGTAAATATTTGGGAAACCAAAATAGGGTATGTTGATTTGCAAAGGAAGAACTAAATACAAAAATTCCCAAAAGAAGATGTGTTAGCTAATTATTTTTGTTCCTTCGATATTTTGGAAGTTGAAATGTTCCTTATATCTCTTCAATCTCCCAAGCTTGTTCCAACAACCATAAAATTTTATGATTGGGATGCAAGGGAGATTAGTGGATTTGATGGGTTGGCTTTGGCTAGATTCACCTAAGACAATTGATGATTTATTAGGCATTGTTATCGTCGATGCATTGTTAAGGTTATTATGGTTGATTATCAAAGCTAGTGGGATTCAAATATAGATGCGTGTTTAAGATAATTCTTATCATTGGTTGGTTAATAAAAATATGGTTTCAAGATTGATGCACAAACATATTAGAAGGGAACTTTTATGATGTATGTGAAATAATCACATTATTAAGCAAAATAATAGGTAATCTATAGGCAAGAATACTCCATATATAGATATTCTATATGAGGGACATGACTAATTCCACAAACTATAAGATTGACTAGGCTTTTCTCATTAGTGGAATCATATAATAGCTAGTGTGTATTGCTGCCTAGATGCATGAATTTGTTGTTTCCATACAACTAAGAAATGATAATGTTTCTAAGTACAAACCAAGTGGGAACTATGGACCCACTAATCTTATTTGTAACCACTCGCCATGACTATATTATGATAACTCTCTTATTGATAATAGAGAGTATCTAATACATTTATTAAGACCCTGATTATGGTCATGGTAGACCACACAAAGAATGACTTCCATAGGAGGCTAAGAAGGTGATCCATGAACAAGAGTTTGTTTCATTCAATCCTTAACATTAACTATCATTAAGGTGGAAGAATTTAGTGAACAACCTCTTATGCTACCTAGGTACCCTAATGTCATATTCTATTAGAATTAAACAAGTAGTTAGAGTTCATTCTATTTTTAAATCTAAGCATAGAGGGGGGACTATAATGATCCATCATCATTGAGTGTTTTTAATTAGATAAGAAGGGATTTTGAAAGGGCCCTAATCCCTTGTGCAAAGAGAAAGATGAAGCATTAATCCCAACAAAAAAACAAAACAAAACAGCTCCAAAACAACAAAACAACAAGAGGCGGAATAACTAAAGCAAAAATGAACCATCCTAAAATCAGGGTGGTTTAAAAAATTGATCCAAAGCTCTTTGATTGAGCACAAAGGAAGGACCCTTCTCTCCAAATCCTATTTTCTTGAGACAATGAAGGGACATAATATCATGTGACAAAGATATTACTATGTATAACTTGAGAGAATTCAAAATTATACCCTTATTTGATCCAAGGGGTTATATGGAGGAGAAGATAGTGAGAAAGTATGTTTATGTGACTAATTTAGAGATTTTTTTGGAAAATTTTGCCAAAAAATCTCAATTTAGAGAAAGTGATTATTGTACTACCTTACTTTGTTTTGTCTTAGCTTGAAAAAAAAAGTCTAGTTTAGATTATTTTCCTATAAAGCAAAATGCTCTAACAATATTGTTATCAAACGCAAATATTTAGAAGCTATTCCATATGATATTCTTGATAAAACCATTTCTTTTATAGAATCTAGAAAGGTAAATATTTTAAGATTTGACTATGGAGATAGCCACCCAAGATCTAGAGGTCTAATGGAAAGCACAACAAAATGAGAAGATCAATATGACACGAATAAACTATATTCCTATCAATGAATGGAAGTTTACAATATGAATGAATGAGATTATAAATAGAACCCCTTGATTATCTAGGTCAAGATGAGACATGTAGGTTATCATAAGATTATGAAAGTATCTTAATCTTATGATATGAGACATAAAATGATAAGTATCCTATGTATACCTTAAGTAAACTTAAATGATAAGGCATAAAAATGACCTAATAGTGGAAGTAGCTAGGTAATATCCCTATTACACCAACAATTATTGCTACTTGTTCTTTGATTCATCTCATTGATATGGCTCAAATTGAAATAATTCATTTCATCAATCAGAACAAATATATTCAAAATTTTACTAAGCAATAAAACAAGTCTTGTGATCCTTACTTTCCTTAAACTGGCCCCTTTGGTTGCTAGCCCTTTACTCACAAGCATTAATCTCACAAAAAATACAAACTCATTTTTTTGTAAGTGATCCTTTAATCATCATCATTTTCATGCTCCGAGCACACTTACCTTTGCAAGTGCAAGTATCCCAAGCCTCGATCCAAAACTATAATCTACTATATTTGCAACAAGCTTTGCCACATCACTTCAAATTTCTCTTGTAAGAACACAATTGTTAAATTAGTCTACATGACTAATGCAATATCATGGAGGGGTGTAGTAGAAGAAGACATATATCTCTATAAACAATATGACTTTTTTGAATCTGTTCTCAAAGATCAATGATGAAAATAATGAAGATGGGGTTTTTAGTATGATATATGAATTAACTGAACTACATACTATAAGAATGAATAGGTCTCAAGAAGATCAAGGAAGTAGAGGAGAGAGAATCTCCCTATACTAGTAACACATTTAGAGGAAGGTAAATCACAATCTTCTTTTAAAACTTTTATAGTGACTCTACAAGGTACTAGACCTTTCCTAATTTATTTCAAATTAGTAAACTAATGAAGACTAGTTAATAAATAAGTTAACTAGGAAGCCAAAACTCCTTCATGAGATTCATATAGAAGGCCAATATCTTAATTGTGAAAATGGGATATAGAAGTGAAGGAGAAGATTTTGAAGAACAATTTTGTGGAAGATTCGAAGAAGGGTGTTCTTCTAGCCATCCTACCATCATTCTTAATTTTGAAGAAACAAAAGATGAAGAAGCAATTTCCCATATTCATAACTGATTCCATTTAAGAAATCAAGAAAAGCAACCTACACACCTTGAACCTAAATGTACAAATTGAAGGACAAGATGACTTCTTCCTCCGTCCGTAGCTCTTATTGTTGTTGACAGAGGCCCGGGCGTCGCCGTTTACACAGCCCATTTTGGGCTCCCTTGCAGTTGTCCTCGCTGGTTATGTGCCAGCCCTTGGCACTTTGTGCCCGTGGCACTTCATTCCCTCGTTCCTCATTGCGGCCGTTTTTTTCACACCAATGATCTTCCTCGCCACAATTAAACCCACAGGTTTGCTACAGAAGTGGGACGAATGAGAGGTGGGATTTTGTAAAGAGGCGGGATTTATGAAATGACTTGGTCTTTTCTTTTTTTTAAGTAATGCAGCAGTCATCGGAATTTCAATGAATGCGGGCACTTTTTCTGAAAAAACCCTAATGTCATTGCATTATCGTTGGAATTCCGATGAAATCGGGCATTTTTTCAAAAAAAAATCAAGTTTGATCACAATATACCTTCTCCGTCGGAAACCTCTGTCAGAATTTTAGGCTAAATGTATTAGTGCTAGGAGAATTATATAGATATCACTAGTTATCCCTTCAATAGTCCATCCCACCATTTTGATGCCTTTGATAGTATCCACAATTATCTTAGAATCTCATTCAATTTCAAGGACCTGAACCCCAATTGAGATAGCTTGATCTTTAACCCTCGAAGCAAGGATATACTCTCAACCTGATTATTAGTGCTCCCATCAAGGCTACTTGTGTAAGTTGCCACAAAGGCACTAGTACTGGACAATATGGTTTCTCTAGTAGTAGCCTATCCTTGCCTAGATGTCCCATCAAAGTTGAGTTTGTGCTATCTAGTAAGAGGGGGTGCCACCTAGTATTTAGCCTTTTCATCCTTTTTGAGTTTTTATCCTTTTTAAGTTTTCAAAACTGGTGTAGTAGCTGGGAAGGTTCCAGTTCTTGGTCATTTTATCATCAAAGGGCGAGGGGAGTAGGAAGGGAAAGCCTGTCTAGAAATTGATAAATCATCCATCAGGAGTCTACTAAAGCTAAGAAACACCTCCCCCATAGGTTTCTCCTCTTCCCTAAAGATCCTATCATTCCTTTCCTTCCAAATACTCCAACATAGGTGGGACAAAACTTTCCTTCAAAGAACTCCAACCAGAGGGTACAAAGAAAGGCTCGCCCAATGAAGAGTGATGGTTGGGAGAGATTTATTCATAGACCAAAATATTTCTAGCTTCTACAAAACCTAACTCTGTAGGTTATGGGAAAATTAACAGTGTAACATGATATGGAGATGGACACTTCCTCTTGCTTACAAAGGATACATCTATTAGGAAGTTGAAATCCATGTTTAATTATGTTGTCCTAAGTTAAAATTTTATTATGCATCATTGTCCACCCAAAGAAGTTGATTTTGGGGAGGATTTGGGGGTTCCAAACTTTTCACTAAAGTCCCACAAAACCAATTTTCTTTAACAACAAGTTGTAACTTGATCTGACTGAGAAGTTGCCTTACAAGTTTTTGGTCTAGACAAACATGTCATCCCTTGGGAATAGTGAGATTCAAATTTGTTGGATGAGATGTTGCAACAAGGACGCCTTATGGAATAGTTTTGTTGATTCCAACAACATTGAGTTATGTCTCTCCATGATTTATGAGGTGATGATATGTAGTTTGTAACTAGGGATCCAAAAAGGCTTGAACCCTTTCCCTAATGTCTTTGAAGTTTGTGTGTATAGCAAGGGGCATATCCCCTAACCACTTATCCTCCTAGAAAAAAATTAGAAGCCCAATTCTGATTTGCCACTTTAGTCCCATTGATATTAAACCTCTACTTTTAAGGATATTACTCCAAATTTTAGAGCCACTTGGATATCCAGAGGTGGAGAGAGCTCTATAAAACTTTTTTGACCTAAGATAATTAGCACTCATAATACAATTCTAATCAGTTTTATGAAGTGAAATATTCCATCCCATTTTGGACAAGAGGACTTTGTTGAGGAGTTTAATTCTCCTTATACCCAATCCTCCAAACTTCTTAGGGTAGCAAACCATATCCCAATTAATCAATGTCATTATTTTATTTTCCTCAATCTCAGTCCACAGGAAGTTTCTTTGAATTATTTCAATTTAATCACTATAGTAGCTGATATTTTAAATAGGGAAAGGAAGTAGATTGGGATACCCTATAGGGAAGCGACTACGAGTTGTAATTTCTCAATTCTACTTAATATATTTCCTTTTCATTCAACTATCTTCCTTTGGAGTCTTTCAAATATAGAGTTCCAGAAATAAGAGGTTACCTCTTTGATAGCCAGGGGTAGGCCCAAGTAGGCCCCCATAAGGATAACAATTTGACAACCTCATTTTAAATTTTTTTTTTTTGCTCTGTAGCCCATCCCCTATGCTGAAGAAGTGGATGTTGCTCTTCACATAGTTTATTTATTGTCACAAGGCCTTATCATATTGATTCAAAAAAAAAAAATCATCTCCTAGCTTCAACAACTAAGGTCGTGTCAAACAAGATAGTGTCATCAACAATTTTTTACAAATTAGAGGGTGGGGTAGTGGAAGTCACCTTAACACTTTGTAGATTGCCATTTTTTACCATATTCATAAAGTTCCTCCCCAAAAATTTACCCAACATTATCAAAAAGTAAGTGGAGAGAGGGTCCCCTTGCCTTAGCCCTTTTTCAACACCAAAGAATTATGTGGGGGCCTCATTGACCAGGACAAAATTTTACTATGATAACACATTCCTTAATCAGGCATATTAGACTATCTTGGAATCCCACCTTCCTTAGGAATTTGAATATTAAATCCCATCTCACTCTATCCTAAGACTTGGAAATTTCAAGCTTCAAGACCATTCCAGGTAGGTGACATCTATCTATCAAATGTATAATCTCATGTGTTGAAATTGTAGCATCAAAGATTTGTCTTCTTGGGACAAATCCTTTTTATTCCTATTAATAATTGTAGTCACATAAATCTATCCATTTTAATTAAATGAATATTTCGTATTTATTTGATTAAAAATCCACTAGCCATTAATTAATTAAATAAATTATTCAATTTATTTTAATTAATTCATTAAATCAAATTTTAATTAATTAAATAAATAAAATCAATTTATTTAATTAAATCCCCCTTTTCCTCTTTTAAATAAATTAAATAAAACATTTATTTAAATCATTATCCCCACCCCACTTGCATTTTCCTACAAATGCAATTTGCACACATTTTTGAAATAAATGAATTTTTATTTTAAATAAAATCCTATTTTCCCTCACCCACCAAATCCACTTGCAAAATCTAATCCCCTTCTAGATTCTTCTAACCCCTTCCTAATTAGCCTAATCCATCCCCTAATTATTGTCACATTCCTAAGCAAAATGGAGTCACTTCTCAAAGTCGAAAAGTCTTTGATAACCATTAAAGGCTTTCAACCTTCAACCACTTAATTCCTCAAAGTCTTTGATAACCATTGAAGGCTTCCAACTTTCAACCACTTAATCCTCAAAGTCTCCAATAACCATTAATGGTTAATTCAACCCCCCCACATGGTTAAAACATTTGTTTTGACTCAACCTCTACCCAACCCAAGGGTCTCATCAAGCCTTTAATGCTTTGACCATGATTATCTCTTAATCATTTGCACAAAGGTTTATCCTTGGATTAACTCCTAATCCAGTGGGTAATCCTAATTTAGGCTTGACCCTTAGTCTTTAGATAACCATGAGGTCTTCTCAGGCCTTTAATGCCTCCAACCTCTTCTTTCAACCCAACCCTATGTTGACATTTGTCACCATTTCATTGGTGTCAATTGTGCACATGGATTCCCAACTTTCAAACTTGACCCTTGATTAAACCATTCAATCCTGGCCATCCATTGCTCCATTTTTCCTATAAATAGAGCCCATTCCTTCATAATCCAGATCCTGAAAACTTGTATGTATTTAGGCTATAGACATTTTTAGAGAGCATTTAACATAAGCAATCTAACATCTTATCATTTTGGTTAAAATATATCATTTTAGCATCAATAGCATAGTATTTAGCTTTTCATTTCATATTTGAAGCTTAATATTAAATCTCAATCCTCCATAAGCATCCATAATGCAAAAAGCTGCTGAGAGCTACACTATTTTGGAACTTGGAGAGGAGAGGAACAAGGGAGAAAAAGTTAAGGCCATGCTAAGAGGCAGTTGGAGATGTCTCATGATCTTTGTTTTACTTATTAGATATATTAGCATGTCTCTTTGTGTCTCTTTTGGAATGCCTTCATATGTTTAGTTTTTTATTGACTAACACTAACGGTTTTTGTGTGTTTTGTGTTCTTTGATCATAGACTAATTTTGTGCCATTTAGGAGGGTGTCATTTGGTGAACCTGACGTGAATCGAACACACAACCTTCTGATATTTTTTTGTTACCTAACATGTTTGAATGTTGAACTTGACACACAGGTCGCGCTTTGGCGCTTTTGTCGCGTTTTAGCGCTATTGTTTTTTGTCTTTTAGCACTTTTGTCTCGTTTTAGCGCTATTGTTTTTTGTCTTTTAGCGCTTTTGTTCTTACAATAGCGCTATTGTCAAAGAATTAGCGTTTTTGTCAGTATTTTGGCGGTTTTGTTCATTAATTAGCGCTTTTGTATTGTTGTAAAAATCTTTTATTTTAGTGCTTTTGTAATATTCTAGCGCGTTTGTGTTAAAGTAGCGCTTCTGTTTTCACACAGACTAGCGCTATTGTAACAGAACGTTGTAAAAAAAGGCCTTGTAATTGATAAAATTATTTTTCTTAGGTTTGTGACAGGCAGAATATATATGGAATATAACATTTAAGTATAAGTGACATTTCCTCTTCTCTTTTCTCTTTCTTATACTTTAAGTTATATTCCATATATACTTTCAGGATGTTTGAGAAGGGTTTCAGACCTCTAGGAGTTGTAATGCAAAATCTAGTTTTTGGAAGATCCTCCAAATTTCAGACTTAGTCAAATTTCAGGGCATTTCAGAATCAGGATTTGTAAAATTTGTAACCGAAAAATTGAGTATCTTAGGCTTGTGGAAGCCCCCCTTGAACACCGATTTTTACTAATTTGTTTCTGTTGATACAGGTTAACAACTCACCATAAAAATCACAAATTTGTCATTTAGTGCTTAAAAAGAACTTAAAACTACAAAAACAAAAAAAAGATAAGTTTCATTGTTTTCTAGTTAGGACTCATCTTTATTTTTGGTGCTTAAAATCAACAACACAAATTTGATTTCCTTGCATCAATTCGGACCTAAAATTTACAAACCACACTTCAAATTTTGGTGCAAATAAAATACACAATCCACTTGTTTTGATTTTTGCAAGCGATTTTTACTTCATGCAAACGTGTTTTCCATTAAGTTGACCAGGATTTCAAATTCTAGAATACAAAAACACATTGCTTTTTGAAGTTAAAAAGAACACCATGACTGTTGGAGCAACATCTCTAAATAGTTAGATCACATTTGCAAATGCTGGATTAAAAAGACCAAGTGTTTTACGTGTTTGGCACGCTTGTGCACAAAAGTCAGTCGAGTGGTCCTACCTCTAATACACACTATCCTCTCCCTTGGCTTTCGTGGTCCTAGGTGCAAGAGAAAAGTGTTAGTAACACTCAAAATTTTATCTTTTTAAGAGAGGCCTGCCAAGGGATCGATACTCTTGGCAACGACCTCGAACGGTAAATCCTTCGAGCCGCTATAGAAATTAGGTGAGAGCGAAAGCTGTAGCCTTGGGTATAGCTGTTCCTACAGTGTAACTGGCCGAAAGGACAAATGGGCCCCACCACCAATTACAAGGCTCTTAAGTGAGTCACTGCAGAATGAACTTATGTCCAAAAACATCGAACATGACTAAACACCTTTAAGTAGTAGCCCACCTGTTCTATTGATTGAGGATATTTGAGGTATAATTTAGTGCAAGAGCATAGAAGGTTTTGCTTCCAAGATACTCACCATACATATTTCCTTGAGTAGAAACATAGCTTTTTGAAAAGTCACTTGTGGCTTGATAAAAGTGGTGACTCCCCCATCATAGGGATCATCTATTTGTTATGCTCGTGCAAGACTTAGTATATCACATCCTTACCTGCCACGGCGGGATTCATAAGGTATGTAGTACCAAAGTCGAAGAAATATCAAGATGTGGGCTAAATTTATCACAACTGGTCATTTGACCATAGGGATAAAAAGTGTTTGAAGTGTGTTCGTTTTACAGACCTAGTGCAAATTGAGCCGACTTCAGGCTTTGGAATTACACCTTAAAATAAATCTAAAGGAAGGGTCAAAAACAAGTCCAAGAATTGGGTTGATCTAGACCCATACTCATTTGTGCCTTTGAGGCAACATTTTGTGTTTGTGTGCTTGCTTTGTTTTCTTGTCAGAGAAAAATCAGAAAATCAATCCCAAAAACAAAGTATTCATCCAACATCTGTCAACACAACCAAAAATACCAAAAACAAAGGGCAAACAATACAGAGTCACAACTTTTATGACCATTCTTCACATCTTGCGAAAGAAGAAGTGTCATCGGAATATCAACTTGAAAAGGAGACCATTGAGCTCAAAGGCTTTAATCAAAAGGAGGAAATTCTTCTATATCAATCGACAAATCTTTGTCTCCCATAGAGTCTTTCTACATCGCATGCGTCTATACCTTCAAGGTAAAACAAACGAGTTTGATTCAGAATCATTGAACCGCAGAGCTTTTATGCAATATAGAGCTCTGAGTTATCAAAAAAATCAAGGAGGAAAGATTAATCCCCACTTCTTCCCAAACGTCTGCATCACCTACAACACAGCTCGAGAAGTGCCACCAACGCCCGAAAGGGAAGAGATAGAGTTTGTCCCATTTGTAACACAAAGTTTTTATTGAAAGTTGAAAAACAAAACATCCAGCATCTTTCTCATCCATCATCACTTCATCATCAATCCATCTCAAAAACTCTCAAAACATTAAGAGTTTTTTGTCCCAAGATTCCTTTTTAGATATTGTTTGAAATCAAACACATCACATCACTTTTTAGATTGTTTCTACATCTAGGATAAGCTCATCCTAAGAGACACATCTACACAGGTTAAAACTAGTTCATGAGTGAATCCTCTCATTACTAGGTAGTTAAATCTGTAACACATCTCAGATTTCTCTACACCTTATCACATCAAAACTTATCAAACAAACAAGCAATTCAAAGAAGGAATTTTGGTTACATCCACCTTAAAAGCGCTAGAGATCCACGTGCAACACAATTCACCAACCATCAACCTTTCATTTCATCAAAAACTCATCATTATCTTCAATCAACTTCAAACAAAACCCATAAACAAAATGGCTCAAACCCAATCACGATCAAGGCGACGAGAAATAGAAATTGAGGAAGAAGAGGACAACCTCAATGAATTTCAAGAAGCACTTGGAGGAAATGTGAATGACGAAAACCCAAGTACTCCCACTCCTTCAACAATCGAAAGGGTTCAGCATAACCCTCATTTTAACAGATTATTTGATGAAATACTAAGGAGCAATGCGGATGCTCACTTCTTAAAACTCGCTCAAGAAGGAGCCAAACTCCCCTCTGACTTTGATCTTGCCCAATTAAGACAAGCATCAGAAAGACAAAGTTGCCATGAGGAGGAAAGGCGTAGACATCCCATCAGATATAACATCCCTCGAGGTAACCCACCACCTCCTCCTCCAAATGAAATGGAGATGTTGCGGCAACAAGTCGAGAATCTCGCCCAACAACTTCATAGTGGTGTCAAGATTAACCAATTCTCACTTAACGACATCTGTCCCTATCCGTTTGATAGGAATCTTTATATGCCACCCTTTCCACGCGGGTTTGAAACACCAAAATTCAAAAAATATAGAGGAAAGGGAGATCCCCGCGATCATGTCCGAGAATTTCATTCCGCTTGTCTCGAAGTCGCATATGAAGACACATACTTAATGCGCCTTTTTCCCCAAAGCTTGGGAGGAACAACCACATCATGGTTTTCCCGACTACCAGGTGGCATAAGAACATTTGAGGAACTCATCCAGAAGTTCCTATCTCATTACTCTTATAATATTGAACGCGACATCACCATGGCTGATCTATGCAACACCAAACAAAAACCAGGTGAATTATTCTCAGTATTCCTGCAACGATGGCGCCAAATGTCTAGCAGACGTTCTCTTCAGTTACCTGAACGAGAACTAGTGGAAATTTTCATTTCCAACTTAAACGAAGAAATGGAATTTCACCTGGATGTCAAAGACACAGACTCTTTTAACGATATGATCACCAAGGGTATAAAATGTGAACGGGCACTCATCAAAAAAGGACTCATCAAAATCTTTAATGAACCCAAAGATGGTCCTCGCCCGCGCTTCAATAGTGATAAACCGAACTTCTGGAACAAGAATAAGAATATCGTCAACGATGGAGTTGTGGATGCTCGGACTATCCAAAATGCACAACCTATGGTTCGGTTTGCAGGACAAAATCCTCCACCTCAGAATAACACAAATGTTCCTCCTAATCAAGGTCGCATCACATCTCATGATGAACCAAGACCTCGACCACAAAAACAAAAACGCACATACACTCCCTTAGGGGAACCCATTGAAACAGTGTTGCGACAACTCCTCTCTCAAAATTTGGTCACTCTACCTAAGCTATCAAACTATGAGCCTCAGGTCAAACCGGCATGGTGGAGAGATACTGAACATTGTGAGTTCCATCAAGGAAGAGGACACAAGACAAGTAATTGTCACCGATTGAAAGACCTCATTCAGGTTCTTATTGATCGAGGAGAAATTGAAATTGAAGGACATGACCCAAAAATGACCAATAATGATCATCTGATGTTCAAAAATCCACTTCCATCACAAGATCAAAGGGGTCCTTCCACTTCCCGGTGAGGCACTGATACCACTGATTATACGCAGGCTGCGTATAACTACACTGTAAATCACCTGTATGATGCCAGTGAACAAATTGCAACTATCACCTTCAAAAATCCCACCTCAAATTGCAATGTTGTTACACGTCGTGGCAAGGTCACCATCAAGGCAGCTCCACAAGGCACCACCTCCATCCCAAAGCAGTACAATCTTGTGGAACAATTAGACAAAACCCCTGCACTTATATCCATTTTGGAGCTTTTGCGTCTGTCACCCTCTCATAAAACAATCTTGGATCAAGCACTCCAAGAGGCGTCAGTCCCTGCAAACCTGAATACGGACCAGTTTCAAGCCATGGTTGGAAATCTAAAGTCATCACCTTGTCTCACTTTTTCTGAAAGTGACAACTCTTCTTTCCAACAACCTCATAATGCTTCGCTACACATTGAAGGCTTTATCAACCAACACAGGATCAAGCGAGTCTTGATAGATAATGGAGCAAGCCTAAACATTTGTACACTACAGTTGGTCACAACATTGGGATATGCAATAGAATCAGTGGATCCTCGCAAGAAGATCACCATCAAGGCCTATGATGATGTAGAGCATTCATCCAAAGGAGCTGTGGTACTACCAATCCGAGTGGGCCCTGTGGTAAAGCACATCATCTGTCAGGTTCTGGACCTTCCTCTGCCATATAATCTATTATTAGGGAGACCTTGGATACATGCCATGCAAGTTGTTCCATCTACCTACCATCAATGTATCAAGTTCCCACATAACGGTGTAGAGATCACAATCCTGGGCGATACAAATCCCTTTGCATTTTGCCATAATATCAGCCATCAACCAGAGATTACCGTTCCTAATAATAGAGAAGCCATTTCCTCCACATCATATATAAATCCCGCTTCTCTTGCCAGTTCAAACACCACTATACCGAAGCAAGAAAAGCTTAAGATGAAAATAGCAGAGGAAGGTCCTGGAGAATACAACTTGAGTCAGCTCTTTTGTGTGGGACAAATGCCCACTTCTCCTAGAACACATGGTAAACCACAGTAGTTTCTCCAGCAACCACTAAACATACCGGCATGTGCTTTGACACCTTTCGTTCTTGGAAAGAGTCAAGAGGAAGAAACACAAGATGAGGACCTGGCAGAATGGATCTATAAGGATCCCATCACCACTGACATACCGCGAGTTACACTTCCTACGGAACAATATGGCAAAGGCCTCCTCATTATGCAAAGAATGGGATATGATGGTCAGAGTGCTTTGGGATATTACAAACAAGGACGACATGAACCTCTGCTGCCGGAATTCAAGCCCAAAGGTAATACAGGCCTAGGTTTTGAAAAAGAGATCCTTCCTAAACTCAGATTCAAAGGAAAACCTAGCAAACCATTTTGCCCGCCTACTGCAAAGAGGACACCTTTCATAATCAAAGCACCATCAAACACTATCCCCACTACCCCATCGAGGCTCACAAACCCACCACAACCATCTACAATACCAATCATCCCACCAAACGAACCAGTAATCCCATCAATCACACCAATAGCAGCAGCAACTATATCAGAACCCGCAGCAGCATCTATGGCACCAGAAGTTCCAACAGAAGCCACTAAATCAACACTATCGATACTTCCAGTGACAAATCCTTTAAATCCCATCACGGTTCCTGCAGCACCGATCACCACAAAGGTACATAAACCAATCACACCTGCAGTATTCAACTCCAGCGACATCCCAGTATGGTATAGCAATCGGATGCTGGAGAGTGATTCAGAGACCGACTCACATGAGTGGGAATTTGATTCTGTACAGCTTAACACTTCAGATGAGGAAGACACATCACCACCTCCACCACGCAAAGACATCCCTGTTTACGGAGAAGCACAGATAAAGACCACTTGGGTACCTGAGCTGGAAACATCTTCCACAGACCCTATGTCTCATCCTACGCCTGATTCTGACAAGGAGAGTACCATTAACGACCTTCACCATAAAGTCTTAACCCTCACTGATACATCTCCCGCACTTAACCTAATCGATGAAATAATGCCCATTATCCACCCTGAACTCATCGAATGGAACCAATCAAATCCTCCATGTCTTGACCTCTTCCAAAACGATGAGGCTATCATTGACTTTTTGGAATTAAGGGATAATCTACCAAGCGGGGATCACAAAGCTGGATTCGCCATTCAACTTAATAGCACAGCATACTTCAGGGCGGATGCCAAACCCTTCAGCTGCAAAAATATAACATTAAAACATGGATCTTCCAGTGAAAACCACACTGTGGCACTGTTTGATCCGACAACAGTAAAAAGAAAGAGCGTATCCAACGGTGAAAACCTCTCTGAGGCGCCTGAGGATGAAGGGTTTGACATCCTCCCTGCTAATACACAACAGGAATGATCAACGATCCTCATTGAGGAGACTAAAGAATACAATATGGGAACTCCTGAAAACCCTCATATCATACATCTGGCATCTCTTCTCACTCCAGAGGAACAACCTCCATTTATAGAGTTCTTCCAGAAACGTCAGATCAACTTTGCATGGTCATATGCAGACATGCCTGGGCTTGATCCTGATTTAGTTATGCATCATCTCACAGTAGCAAAAGGAGCCAAACCTATCAAGCAGAAGCTTCGTAAGATGCATCCTCAGATTGTCATGCTAGTCAAAACAGAACTTAAGAAACTCCTGGATGTTGGTTTCATTAGACCAATTGATTATGCAGAATGGATCTCCAACATTGTGCCAGTCGGCAAACCCAAAGGGGGCATCCGCATTTGTACTAACTTCAGAGATCTGAATAAGGCATGTCCTAAGGATGACTTCCCTCTACCAAATATCAACATCATAGTAGATTTGACAGCAGGACATGCCATGCTTTCACTCATGGATGGCTTTTCAGGATACAATCAAATAAAGATCGCACCAGAGGACCAACATAAGACAGCCTTCACATGTCCATGGGGCACATACTGCTGGAATGTAATGCCTTTTGGTCTAAAGAATGCAGGAGCGACCTATCAAAGAGCAATGACCACCATCTTCCATGACATGATGCATACTATGATGGAAGATTATGTGGATGATTTACTAGCAAAATCACTTACTAGAGAAGGACATCTTCACATCTTAGATCAAATCTTTGATAGACTGGAACAATATCATGTTCGACTCAACCCAAAGAAATGTGTCTTCGGAGTGACCTCCGGGAAGCTTCTAGGATACATTGTCTCAAGCAAAGGCATTGAGGTCGATCCAACAAAGGTTAAGGCAATAATGGACATGCCACCTCCAAAGAATATCAGTCAGCTAAGGACACTACAAGGACGGCTTCAATCAATCTGAAGATTCATTGCACAATTGGCTGATAAGTGTCACTCGTTCACACACCTGCTACACAAGAACATCTGCTTTCAATGGGATGACAGATGCCAACAAGAATTTCAGGCCATTAAAGACTATCTCATGAATCCACCCTTGTTGATGCCACCAGATCCAAGTAGACCGTTGTTACTTTATATCTTAGCAACAAGTACAGCACTGGGTGTGCTACTGGCACAACATAATGCAGAAGGTAAAGAGTGTGCTGTATACTACATCTCTCGCACACTGGTTGGCTATGAACTCAGTTACACACCTATCGAGCAAGCTTGCCTAGCAGTAATCTTAGCAGCCACTAAATTGTGACACTATCTGTTGACACATAAGGTACAACTCATTGCAAAGATTGATCCACTCAAGTACTTACTCAGCAAAGCAGCATTGACAGGTCGCTTAGCCAAATGGGTAATGATTCTAAGTGAATTTGACATCGAGTATGTGGACCGTAAAGCTATCAAAGGGCAGGTCATTGCAGATCAGTTGGCCGATGCACCACTCATAGGCGATCATCCTCTCATTTCCAATTTTCCAGATGAAGAGTTATTCATGATCACAACAGCACAACCATGGAAACTATATTTTGATGGTTCATACACTAGGCACGGCTCGGGGGCAGGCATTCTGTTTATCACACCTCAAGGTGACAGCATCCCGAAGTCTTACAGGCTCACATTTCCATGCACCAACAACATAGCAGAGTATGAGGCCTTGATCACAGGACTCAGGTTAGCCATACAATGGAAATTACAAGAACTGCAAGTATATGGCGACTCGCAACTGGTCATTCGACAAGTAACAGATGAGTATCAAACCAAGGATGATAAACTCATGCCATATAAGCAAATGGTGGACACTCTAAAGACATCATTTACTACTATCACTTTTGAGCAGATACCAAGAGATCAGAATCGAGCTGCTGACACTATGGCTACCATCGCATCTCTACTAGATCTTCCACAGAATTCAACACGCTACGAGTTCTTGGTAGAACAGCTTTGGATCCCCGCTTATGATATCCCCGAATCTGAAATGATATGTCGCCTTGTTGGTTCCGAATCCCCATGGTACGGTGAGTTCTACACCTATCTCCGCGATCATACCCTTCCTCCCAACCAATCAAATAACCAACGAAAAACCTTCATTCGCCAAACTGCTCGATATACCATTATTGCCGAAACCCTATACCGATGCGGTCTTGATGGTACTCTCCTTCGATGTCTGGAACAAGGTGAGATAACAAAGGCTTTGGAAGAGGTACATGAAGGAATTTGCGGGACTCATTCAAGTGGTCCATCACTAGCCAAGAAGATCATGCGAGCTGGATACTATTGGCCATCTATGGAAAATGATTCCTACTACTTTGTCAGAAAATGCAAAAAATGTCAAGTTCATGGTGACCTGATACATGCACCAGCACAGGAACTGCAACCAATCACAACACCATGGCCTTTTTGTCAATGGGGCCTCGACCTTGTGGGTAAGATTCATCCATCCTCATCCAATGGCCATAAATTCATTATTACCGCCACCGAATATTTCACAAAGTGGATCGAAGCTGTTCCACTTACCCAAGTCACCGGCAAGTAGATCGCCTCA
Organism: Cryptomeria japonica; assembly: GCF_030272615.1. NCBI lineage: Eukaryota > Viridiplantae > Streptophyta > Pinopsida > Cupressales > Cupressaceae > Cryptomeria > Cryptomeria japonica. Next base: position 253,085,106 of record NC_081412.1, read on the forward strand.
TTCATCCTCAACTACATCATCTATCGGTATGGTGTACCCATGTCCATCGTCACAGATAACGGTCTTCCTTTCAAAAATCAGGATGTCCGTGAGCTTTGTGAGAAATTTCATATCCAACATCGCTTTTCCACCCCCTATTACCCACAAGGCAATGGTCAGGCTGAAGCATCCAATAAAAACATATTGAGAATCCTAAAGAAGACAGTCAATGATGCCGGTTGTGATTGGCATGTTCAATTGAATCCAGCATTATGGGCATATCGAACTAGCATTTGAACCCCTACAGGTGCAACTCCTTATTCATTGGTCTATGGTGCAGAAGCTATCTTGCCTATTGAGGTCGAGATACCATCATTACGGGTTTCCTTGCATAATCTCATCGTTGATGAAGCATACAGAGTCTCACGTCTTCAGGACTTAGAGTTACTTGATGAGAAGCGACAAGCTGCATACAACCACCTCAAAGCCTATCAGCAGCGCATGAGTAGAAGCTACAATCACCGAGTTAGACCTCGTACATTTGAGGTAGGTGATCTTGTTCTTCGAGAGAATCCTCGCAACCAACCAAACAGAGAACATCAGGGCAAGTTTGAATCAAACTGGCTGGGCCCATATGTTGTCACTGCTGTGTTCGGGTCCGGGGCATATCAGTTGGCTACATCAGAAGGAGAACCGCTTGCAGATCCAATCAATAGCATGCACCTCAAACGGTTTTATACCTAAGCTGTACAGAGCATCAGGCTCCCCTGCATACCAGAAAATACCAAAAACATTCAGAAAAATGTCCTGAAGAAAATACAAAAACATTCAAAAAAGTAAAGAAAAATCATGCATCCAAACGGTGAACAACCACTCCGGTGGCACCTTGGGTAAGTACGATGGTGAAAACTTGGAAAACAGGCGCCACTCGTAAAGGCTATGGCTCCATTGTCTTTCAGACTTGTTGCGATCACATCTACTTCATACATACATCCATCCATCAACCATGGCTTGTTATTTCTCTGCAATTATGATAGTACTCCATACATCTTGCATCCCACTTTTTCATAAGTCATGTCTAAAAACTGGGGGCAATGCCTTTAACCTATTGATGGAAGTGGATTCTACATTGTCTTATGATTCATTAAGTTCTTCATTCAAACAAACATCAAAAATCCAAAAACATTCAAAAACAATACAAAATCCAAAAACATCAGAAAACATCGAAAATCACCCAAAAACATGGCAACACCTTGCACATACCCATCTATGCAGATACCAAAACAAACATTGACAAACTACTCACACAATGACCATTTACCAATCAACCACACAATCAACATCAACAAACCAAACTGTCTTTAAAACAAGGATGCATCCTTCCTTCTCAAAAACAAAGACAAAGTGACGTTTTCTTTGACAAGAAAATTATGTTAAGCTATCAAATACTTGGTTGATTTATGAGTACAATCATTTGTTTATCTGTATCGGGATCTTTCAGCATTGATTTGTATCATTTGCGCATTATTTCCGATGAAGTTCTGGGGCATGTACTAATGGTGTCTACGTGGGAAGTTCACTAAGCTATGTGATCATAGACAAAAATGCAGTCATAGATCACTACGGCTTGCTGACTACAGCGTATACCTTGACCATATGGGCATGAACCATTGCCAAGGATATTTATTCTTTATTCTTTATGTATATACTGTTTGTTTGTAGGTACAATGCTCATCCTTTTGTTCCTCTTCCTCCAAAATTGGATAAAGGTTTTATTTCTTAGTACGGTATGCACTTGTCTCAGGATCTGATCAGCCTAAGATCAAGGAGGACGATCCAAGTCATGCACGAAAGGAGATAATCCTTATCTGTTCCGCAAGAAATACTCTGATCGACTTGACCCTTATATCAAGTCATTTGTATTAACTTGTTATATTAAAATCCATGAAAGAAATACTCAGGTCATCTTGAATCATTATGTCAAGATGCTTGTATTCTCTTCCAACATTTTAAAGCTCAATGATGAAAATAGAGCACTATGGATCGTCATTTCATCTCATCTGTTTATATATTGCATTCCATTGCATATCACCCATCCGTTCGCTCATTCATATATAGGTTTTATATGCAAAAGTGACCATTCAAAACTGGTCTTGGATACAATCACGACCGAGTACTCTGATACATCATCCAATGCATCATGCAAAGTCTTACAAACCTTGCATTCCTCATGATCATATCATCCTCACATTTAGTTGCATCTTGCATTAAACATTCATGTCATTTTTAACATTGCATATCGTTCATTTTGGACATTTAGTTTTCATTTGCATCATTGTATTAATCATAAATAATTAGATTCATCCATAGGATCAACTTGTCTTTGATTATTTTAGACCATTTTACTAAGCATTCATATAAGTGTTAATTATCCATTATCATCTTATCAACTTATTATTACACACATTCATTTATCCATTTAGTTACAAAGTGCATTCATTCATTCATTAATAAGCATCTTATTATGTTCATCTTAGGATTTATTCGCATTGCATTCATTATCCTCTTTTAAGGTGCAGTTATTACAACATTAGTTATCATATCATCACATTATCATTTGTACTTAAAACATAGTTAAGTATTTAGAATCACAAAAACATTTGTACTTTACATTTTGTTTATCCACAAATGCATTCATTTAGGCATTATCATATAAACATTTGTACTTTACATTTTGTTTATCCATATTGCATTTCATTTGACAAACATCTAGATGCATATTCATACATAACATCATTCATTCGACCATTGCATTAACACCATCACATAAAGTCATCTCATCATTATATCAAAATAGGAAACACCAAAATCCTGTTCATATATCATCATAAAACATACCTCATCATCATGGCATTACATACATAAAGCATTACATCAAAAATCAAAAACAAAAATCATATATAAACCTGCATTCATATGTCAGTATACAACATCATAAATCATCATAAAAACATGCATAAAAAGAAACATCTCATCAAATGCATACATATACACATATCCATCTACGCAAGCAAACATAATCATGCATAAACATCCATACATCATCACATGCATAATCATCACAATATGGGATCTCCTCATATATATCAACTCATATATCAGAGTACAATGAAGTCTACAAAATCGGCTGCCAAGAGCCATCCAAGATACAGTCCAAAAATAGACAATGATACAATACATATATGTAAAAAAAAAAAAAATGCTCTCTCAAATGCCGCTCTGGCCAGATGCTGTACCCCCACCACCACCCCTACCTGCTCCACCGCTGGTACCTGCCCCACCTGATCCATCTCTCCGTGGAGGCCTCATCGAACCCCCACTCCCTCCTGCATCTCCTGATCTATCCCGCCTCCAAGGACCCATCACTCCCCCACTGCTCTGCATCCTCTGTGATCGCTCAGATCTCGTCTGCCGCATCTGGGTATAACTGAGAGCTCGCTGACTGAGTGGCACCACCTGCTCATATAAACCTCGCCAGTACTCTATCTCAGCCTGTGCTCGCCCAAACTGCCTCATAATCTCCCCTGAAGGCCCCTGTGCTCCTACTCTAGCTCGGACTCTCTCCTGCAGCTCCGCCAATCTCTCCACCGCAGTATCTCTCTCCCACAGCACCACTGTCAGCTCTGACTCACATGCAAATAGCTGCACATCCCTAGTTGCTATCTCCTCCTCTAATCTCTCTATCCGGGTCTGCAAATAAACTATCATATGCTCCCGCAGATCCCCAGTAGCTCCCTCCCCCATGTCCATGGCTGCCGCACCTGTATCACCCCCTCCACTAGGTCCCTCCCCTACACCACCCTCCCCTGCACCTGTATCCATCGGGATCTCTCTCTCCATCCCCCTCCCACTCAGCTGCACTCCTCCCTACATCAAAGGTCCCTGTGATATCTGAAGAGGTAGTCCACCTCTCCCTCTCCGCTGCCTCGGCATCCCCAAACCTCCTCCACCCCCACCTCCTCCTCCTCCTCCTCCACCTCCACCTCCTCCTCCATCTCCTCCTCCTCGGCCTCCTGCTCTCCGTCCTCATCCCCGTCCTCTCTCATCCTCAAATGATGGGATCGGCTCTATCGGGTTTGATATCCGTCGGATCGGGTGTGCCGCTCGGTACTGTGTATACTCCTCTGTCACCCCTGCATCAACAACCCTCGGTCGTAGGTCCCATGGCCTCGTCTGCAGTGTCTGAAACTCTACCAGTGCCTGATCATACGGTAGCACTAGACCCCATGCATACCGCTCTCAGATCACTCATGCATACTCCCCTGATCCGCTAGGCAGTCCCTGCTGCCGTCCAAACTGCCTCATCACCCGTCCCGGCACCTGTCTCTCCACATGATAGGAGGTCCTCCCAATGAGGAATCGGGTCATGAACACATACGGTAGTGCCTCTGCATCATCCTCCCATGGCTCACACTCCAAGTATGGCCACCATATCACTGCATCTAAGTCATCCAATGCCCGCCGCCACCACTCTAACTTCCCCAAGTGGGGCTGACTCATCATGCCACTATACATAAACATATATGGCTGGTCCATGGCTCGGAATCTGAGACTCACTGGTCGAGTCACTGGTAGGTGCTCCCATGCCCAAACATGTAGCAGCATCATGCCTACTGCTAGAGAACTCCTCCCTCGGTACACTACCTCGTGGAGCTCCTGATACATGTGCGCCAGCACGCACGGCCCCCATGCAAATTGGGTCCCCTCGGTCATCATCATCTCTATCACCTGTCCCCATCCCACTGCCAATCCATGTGACCGCCTGTCTGGACACAGAAGTCCTCCCACAATCCCTGACAACACTGCTGGAAGAGGCTCATATAGTGCCGCTATATCCTCCCATGCGATCAAGCCATCGTCAATATACACGTCCTCATCAAAAATCCTCTGACATGAAAGAGTCCTCCAGGATCTATCATATGTAACCAGCTCTCCTCGAATCGGAATCTGAAGGATGCGCCACACGTCCTCCAAAGTCACAGTCATCTCTCCCTGTGCCAAATGAAAGGTGCACGTCTCACTGTGCCACCGCTCTGCCAATGCTGTAATCAAACCGTGATTCATACGAATCACAGGCATGTGCATCACCTCGTACAAACTAGTCGCAGCAATGCAGTCTATCTCAGTCTGAGTCAATCGGTTCTGCAACCCCTGTGTCGTAGGATGACGCTTGCGTAACTGCAACACGCGCAGATCCTCCTGCACATAAACATTCATCAATCACCATCAGTTGTTTTGTTATCAAACTTTCTTAAGTTTAAACCTAGACTATCATCAGATACTTTGATCCAGTATCTTCGGGTCTCAACAGGTAAGCAATCATGGCCGCCTAGACTTCAACAGGCATTTATCCTAGCAAATGACCTAAGTCTCATCGGGCTGCTATGGTTCAAAACAACTCCCACTTCACCTCGCCATCCATCAATCATTCGGCATCAGGAGATTTATTTTGTCCAAAACTGGGGCATCTTGTTATCCTAAAGCAAAAGCGCTATTTTATCTACAAAAATGCTATTTTCCACAATAGCGCTACAACCCTATCAAAAGCGCTCAAAAAGCTCTACAAAAGCGCTACAAAAACAAAAGCGCTAAACCAGCTATACAATAGTGCTATTTAACATCAATAGCGCTCAATTAACCATACAATAGCGCTACTTAGTCCAAAGCGCTAAAACTTGCTTACATTAACGCTAATGAATACAAAAGCGCTCAAACCAGACTACAATAGTGCTATTGCGGCACAATAGCGCTAATTCATGGAGCAAAAGCGCTAAAACCATAGTTCCAGCGCTCTTGCTCAAACTTGACTTCGACTCAGCTAAAAACCTATCAAAAATGCATCAAAAGTAAGTTTTCGAATTTGCGTACCGCTGGTCCGTAGTCGGCTGGGCACTGGAACCGGCGGACTCGCTCAAATCTATGCTCGGTGATTGGAATTGGCATCTTCACTCCTCCTTGCTCTTCCAAATGTCACTGTCAGAGCTCTCGTTTTCAACTGGTCGCGGTCACAAATGATCCTATTTTCCCCCCTTTCACCCCATTTATACCCCCCGCTGTCACCGTAACTTCGCCCCGCTCATCGCCATGGTCCCCGTGCACTTCCCGAGCTCCCCATTTCTCCATGTTTCCCTCATTTTCTTCTATTTTTCCCCAGTATGCCTAATTTCTTCTCTTCTACCACCCTGCCAATTTTCACTCTTTTTCGAGAAATCGCCCGATTTTTCAAAAAAAATCGGCCCATCTCTCGAGGGGGCATACCACCCATTAAATTTACATTTTATGGGGCATTTCTTCACACCTATTTTTTTCTTTCTTTGAAACGATGCGATAAACTGCACCGTCTCAAAGAGGGGCAAATGTAGTCACATAAATCTGTCCATTTTAATTAAATGAATATTTCGTATTTATTTGATTAAAAATCCACTAGCCATCAATTAATTAAATAAATTATTCAATTTATTTTAATTAATTCATTAAATCAAATTTCAATCAATTAAATAAATAAAATCAATTTATTTAATTAAATCCCCCTTTTCCTCTTTTAAATAAATTAAATAAAACATTTATTTAAATCATTATCCCCACCCCACTTGCATTTTCTTACAAATGCAACTTGCACACATTTTTGAAATAAATGAATTTTTATTTTAAATAAAATCCTATTTTCCCTCACCCACCAAATCCACTTGCAAAATCTAATCCCCTTCTAGATTCTTCTAACCCCTTCCTAATTAGCCTAATCCATCCCCTAATTATTGTCACATTCCTAAGCAAAATGGAGTCACTTCTCAAAGTCTAAAAGTCTTTGATAACCATTAAAGGCTTTCAACCTTCAACCACTTAATTCCTCAAAGTCTTTGATAACCATTGAAGGCTTCCAACTTTCAACCACTTAATCCCCAAAGTCTCCAATAACCATTAATGGTTAATTCAACCCCCCCACATGGTTAAAACATTTGTTTTGACTCAACCTCTACCCAACCCAAGGGTCTCATCAAACCTTTAATGCTTTGACCATGATTATCTCTTAATCATTTGCACAAAGGTTTATCCTTGGATTAACTCCTAATCCAGTGGGTAATCCTAATTTAGGCTTGACCCTTAGTCTTTAGATAACCATGAGGTCTTCTCAGGCCTTTAATGCCTCCAACCTCTTCTTTCAACCCAACCCTATGTTGACATTTGTCACCATTTCATTGGTGTCAATTGTGCACATGGATTCCCAACTTTCAAGCTTGACCCTTGATTAAACCATTCAATCCTGGCCATCCATTGCTCCATTTTTCCTATAAATAGAGCCCATTCCTTCATAATCCAGATCCTGAAAACTTGTATGCATTTAGGTTATAGACATTTTTAGAGAGCATTTAGCATAAGCAATCTAACATCTTATCATTTTGGTTAAAATATATCATTTTAGCATCAATAGCATAGTATTTAGTTTTTCATTTCATATTTGAAACTTAATATTAAATCTCAATCCTCCATAAGCATCCATAGTGCAAAAAGCTGCTGAGAGCTACACTATTTTGGAACTTGGAGAGGAGAGGAACAAGGGAGAAGAAGCTAAGGCCATGCTAAGAGGTAGTTGGAGATGTCTCATGATCTTTGTTTTACTTATTAGATATATTAGCATGTCTCTTTGTGTCTCTTTTGGAATGCCTTCATATGTTTAGTTTTTGATTGACTAACACTAACGGTTTTTGTGTGTTTTGTGTTCTTTGATCATAGACTAATTTTGTGCCATTTAGGAGGGCGTCAATAATATTGTCTAGCATTGGTTTGATTCTATTAACCAAGACTTTAGAGAAGATCTTATAGACTATGTTACAAGAACTGATAGGTCTGAAATCTAAAAGTCACATAGGGTATGGGACTTTTGGAACCAGAGCAATATAGGATTTTTTCAACTTTTTAAAGATCTTACCAGTTTAGAAGAAGTCCTTAGTTGCCATTGTTAATTCATACCCCATAATATCCCAAAATTATTAGAAGAAAGTTGGGGGGATTCCATTCATTCCTGGTGCTTTGAATGCACCCATTGAGAAGGTAGAAATCTTATCCTCATCCTCAGTAACATGTATCATAACTTGAGAATTGTTAACCCGACTCGGGGTAGCCAAGAAGTTTAACAATTGGTCATCTAGAGCAAGGTCAAAGTCATTTCCACCATCTTTGTATGCATTACAAAAGTAATTTGAAGCTATATTACCCAACTAGAGGTGATCAGTAATAATGTGGCTGATCTCCTGCATTAAGTATTGGATGGTATTCCTCTTCCTATGTTTAAGGGAAGATTTTTGGAAGAAGGTGGAATTCCTATCACTTTCTTCCAGCCATTGGACCTGAGACTTCTACTTCCACTAAATTTTCTCTCTTTTCAAATTCTCTTTCCATTTTCCTCTTAATGCTTCCTCCTCTTTATGTGAAGTATCAGACTGGTCACCATTAGCAATTTGCATATATATTGTTGTTAATTTGGTATATATCACTTTCTTCTTTGTAAAAATATCCAAAGGTGAACCTATTCCATCCTTTGACTTTATTCCTTATGATGTTTAGTCTTTGGGACACCGTGTACATAATAGTACCTTGTATAGGGGTATTCCACCAACTTTGGATACAACTCCTAAAGTCCAAGTGTGAAGCCCACATAATTTCATAGCGGAAGGGGATGGTTCCCCTTGCAATTTTGTCTGCCCAATACAAAAGTATAGGGTTGTGATCTAATACCATTATAAGAAGAGCCTTGAGAGTGGATTTATAGCCTAAATCCCAGATGGAGGAGACTAAAAATCTATCCAGCTTAATTTGAATGAGGTTGCCTCCCTTCTTGCGATTGTACCAGGTGAATAGTTGACCTAGTAATTGAATGTTAAGAAGAACCATTTTATTAATGAAGTCAACTAAGTTTGACATGTTGTCAAAGTAGTCCACCAACCCTCCCAATTTATCTGAGGTGAAAATAGGGGTGTTAAAGTCCCCTGCAATCTTCTGGAATGGTCTTCTAGATCCGCCATAACTTGAGTAGAAATATCCTCTTAGAATCTTTTCAGGTAGTGTGAGGATTTTATGAGAAGGAATACAAATTTATGATTGGGAAACTTCATTATGGTGTTCATAGTAGACCAGATATTGCTCATACAGTTGGTTTAGTAGCAAGATTTCAGAAGAGACCTAAGGAGATACATATGACAATAGTAAAGAGAATATTCAGATATCTTAGAGGGACACTTGATTGTGGATTGTGGTATCCATATAAAGAAAAGTTTTCTTTGTAGTTATTCACTGATGTTGATTGGGTAGGAAACGTGGATGACCGAAAGAGCACAACCAATGGCACATTCTTTCTAGGTGGTAGACTGGTATCTTGGACTAGTAAGAAATAAACTTGTATTTATTGATCCACAATAGAAGTAGAATATGTAGTTGCATCCATGAATTGTACACAAGCTATATGGATGAGACATGTCTTGGAAGGATTCAAGCAGGATATGACAGAATCGATGATCATACATTGTGAACACTAGTGCTATAAATATTTCAAAGAACCTGGTACCTCTTGCTTGGACTAAACATATTGAATTGAAGTATCACTTTCTGAGAGAAAGAGCATAGGAAAAGAAAGTGAGATTGGAGCGTGTGTCAAGTAAGGAGTAGTTGGCAGATATATTCACTAAGCCATTACCTAATGCTATCTCTGAATATCTTAGAGGTAAGTTAGGCGTTATACCCCTACACAAGATTAACTAGGATGCTAGTGATGCATCAATCTAGTGGGTTTCCTGAATATCTTTCACTATGGATTGATGAGAAGAGGGCTACTCCTCAAGGGGAGAAACAGAGATGAAGCAAGAGAAATGAAGACAGAAGATGCCTTTGCACCTTTGGCATTGTTGTCAAAGGGGGAGAAGAACAATGATAGGGAGAAGTAATGCAAAGGAGGAGAAGATCAAGTGAAGCACAGATCAGTACAACATGGCATGATGAGTTCCCAGTATTTGTCATCAGTTGATTGTCTTGGTGTTGTATTCTTTTAGTGTTGTCATCAATACCAAAGGGGGAGAATATTGACATATTGGCATAACTAATAGAGATGATGATGTACCGGTAAAGGACTGTTGGTGATGATATATTGATGGACTATTGGTGATGATATAATTATGATATGATGCTCTATGATTAGTTATTTGTGTTGTCATTGATGGCAATCATGTTTGTTTATGTTTGGTATATCATCTAAGTTATCTAAGTTTAGCCTAACCAGTAATGGAATTTTTGCTAAGTTGCATTGAACTAGTAAGCTGGAATAGTGAAGGAGATGGTTGCGATAGAGATCCATGTTGAGTTAGGCATTGTGGTTTGGAATGTATGCTTATCATATTATAATGAATCTATGACTGGAACCGCATCATGATTGTAGAACCGAAAGTCATGTTTGTAATTGACTGTTGTTTATTTAGTGCAGGGTTTGAGAATCGATAAGGCAGTGAATCTTATCATGTTCATTAGTTAGTGATGACGTATCAGAAACCATGTGTGATGATATGATTGCATTTAAGTGCGTACAAGGAGCGAATTTCTAGGGAAACAATGAAGTGCTTAGTAGAATGTGTTAAAGGGTTTGACAAGTTATCCGATTGATGTGCGGTGATGTGTTGTGATCATTCAATGGCTGTAATTGTCTTGAAATTTGTTGTAATGATTTGTATGATGATCTGTAATAATTTGTAATGGTCTGATATGATCTATGATGCAAATTCATTGTATTTTGAATTTGGTTAGGGTTATATAACCGACCTAATTGTAAAGTGTATTTAGGTTGAGTTTGAGAAGGTTTAGTGTGTCACTGATCAGAGGAGGAGAGTGTGTTGAAACAGATTGAGATGTCTACATGTGTGAAGTAGATTGGAGCTGAAATAGATTTGTACTAGCAAGAAGGGAGTGAATTGATCAGATCATTTATCTGGTGTTTCCTAACAGTTGGAGCAGTATTAAAATCCCTTAATCGGGTAGGTTCTAAGAGGCCTCATCGTGTAAATCCCTTCACCGGGTATTTGGATTTAAATCCTTTAAGCAAGGTTACTCCTAACAGGGTAGAGCTCCTAACAGAGCTGAAGTTAAAATCCCTTCACCGGGTGACTCCTAATAGGGTCTTCTCTTAACTGGGCATTATTGTAAAGCTCCTAACTGGGCTAGGCCTTTAACATGGAGCATTCCAAAAGAGTTCAAATATTTTGTGGGTACCAATTCCCACCGTGGTTTTCCTCATTTGGGTTTTCACATGAAAAATATTTGTGTTCATGTTGTGGATGGATTGTTGAGTTATTCATTTGATGTCTTTACTATGTTTGCTTAATGATGAACACTTAAGTAGCTACCGGTATTAGTTTGGTAAATCTGGTTTGGAGACTATTTGAGTAGTTATCGGTACTATTTATGAATTATTTTTTAGAAGTGTTTTCAGATTGGTGAAAGATTTCAGTTTATTATTATTACTGATTCACCCCCCCTCTCAGTAATAACCGGATCCTCTTAAGAACACCATGGTCCTAGAGTGAGAATTGTAATGAGGTCCTCCTCAATCATAAACTTAAAAAGAAAGAGACCACCTGACATGGCACTGACAATCACACTTCCCTTTAACTTCCATTTTGCAACAACCTAGCTCTGAACCATATCAATGGTAGGGCAGAAGGAGAAAACTTTCCTACCAAAGTAATTCTTATGGATGAAACAATACAATCCACTACAAAGTAGGGCAACACAATAGTTGTTCCTTCATCTATTTGCAGGTAACCCAAGGTTAATCAAATATTTTTTATCGTATTTCACCAAGGAGCACATTTTTCCACCCATTTGGTTTAGGTCTTCCATTTGGAGGTGCATGCTCCAGATTCTTAGTCCCCACATGGATACCATCATTATCTTTCTTGGACTAAAGCAAGGTGGTACTTTTGAGTCCCTCCTTTTCAATCATCGTAGAGACATTTAGAGAATCTATAGAGACCCCAATAGGTATCGCAAAAACATCTGTAGTAGGACCCTCATGACATAGGTGTGTCATTGGGAATGACCAGAGGGGTAGGAGGTGGAGGGACAGGGTCCCCCTCAAGTCAAATTCCATGTGCAGGGAGATTCAAAAATTGCAAAGTGGGAAAGTTGCAGAGACTTTTTTTCTACTTAGCATGTTTTTAGTAACATTTTATTCTTTCAAATTTTTAATAGAGACAAATAATGTTAGCTATGTTTTAAGAGGTTGAACTCAACTTGAAGTACTTAGTCACACTTTAAATTTAAGTAAGAAAAATCCCATAAGTCCTTCAATTATCTAATGCCTTTCTTGAAGAATTTATTGCTCCCCAACTATTTGAATAGGGTTAAAAAATTATCATCATTTTTAACCAATCAATTGCACCAATTAAGGATGAAGAAAAGTTCAAGCTACATCTAAGGAATTCATCATTCTATTCTAACAAGGGAATAAGTGATTGATAAGCTTTCCAATTTCTTTTGAATTTATTGGAAGCATAGGGATTTAAGTAGTGTTCCATAAGGATCTTATCTTTGCATGGAACATCTCTTTATTCTTCTTTTAGTAGTGGAAAATATAATACTACCTAATAAGGGATGTCTAGGGTGAAAATTGATATATACCTTCAACAACCTATTTAGTTGTTAAATAGACTCCTTGGGTATATAAATTAGTAATTCTCAAAATAACTTTATTATTTGAATGATGTGGTTTCATCATGATACTATAATACATGTCATCATGATACTAGAATTCACCCTTTCTTATTAGTTTATCTAGTCTAAATAAATCCTTTGATTATTAATTAAATCAATTATATTAGGCTTTATATTGAATTCAATGGGAAAAATATTACACAAGAATTACAATGAGGATCTTATTAACAATTTAAATGTGACTAGCCATAGAAAGGATTTTATGAGACTAACAAAACAACTCATTTTTTTTTTTGTTATCTTAGTGAAGAGCCATTTCCATATTTCATGGACTAGATAAACACCAATTTCTAAGGGTATTCTTAGATACTTAGAGACTTATTTATATTTGGTATATTTCCAAGTTGAAGGAATCCAAGGATGGATGGCATTAATAGTGGTTGGAATGACTTTAGTTTTACTGAGACAAAGTTTGGAGCCACAGGTGAAAAATAATTTTAAGATATCTAGTGTAGTATACATCTCTTCTTGTTATTTCTAGGTGAATAATATATTGTCATCAATAAAATGGGAGTTGAGATCTACTCTATTATTTGGTGTGAGAGTCCCCATATAAATTTTGACTCTTAACATGGTGTAGGAGATATACTATTCACAAATGATAAGACATATAGAAAGGAAGAAAATTTGGAATCTTAAGGTTCCTTTCTTATTTCATAAGAATGCCTTGTAGTTAACTAGAATATATCATACACATATTTTAAAGAATAATTCAACTAAGAGCATAGCCCAAATAACCCAAATAACTAGAGTGCATAAGCATAATTTACTTTATGTAAAGATTAAATTTATTGCACTTTCCCATTCAAACACAAGATAATTGAATGGCATTCACTTGCAAACTAGAGTAAATTGCATTGAGGTAAAGCACCTATTAAATCTCATAATATAAAAACTAAAACACAAAATAAATATATAATAAAATAATTTATTTCTAACATTTTTAAATGTATGTCTAATATGATAATATCTAATTTCTATGTAAATGTACATTCTTTATATGTTTATATTGAGGATCATTTCTTTGGTAAATTATTATCATTCTCTGTTAAAAGAGCATGCACAATGTAATAAAAGGTTAACAAGTTCTAGCATGTTTTGGGTTGTATGATAGTGTGCATAAGATTGCAACAAAGAATTTGATGAATACTAAGAGGGGGGGGGAGTATGCCAAAAACTATTGCACTAAAACACTTACACAGTCTAAAGATAAACCGGTAAAGCAGTCTGACAGTCAAACCGGTTACCACACATGCAAACCAAAATGCGAATAAAGCATTCACCCACAAAAGCAATACAACCATAACACAGGATATTTGACGTGGAAACCCAACTGGGAAAAACCATGGTGAGATGGAACTCACAAGTCACTATCTATAGAATAGAAACCAGACCGGTTAAGGTCTTACAATGTTCTTCACCAGAACAGATCCTGTTAGGAATCTCAATCTCTGTTAGGAGATAAGTTCGATTAAAGACTACCTTGTTAGAGGATTTTAGATTCACATGTGTGAAGCACCTTGTTAGAGGATTTTACAAAGGCTTTGAGGCCTACCCAGTTAAGGGTTACAGACTTGTCAAAGATGTGAGTAATCAACAAGTGGTTGATCTATCTAATAGCACAAACTGCTTGGTTAGATCCAGTATTGCTCACAGCTAATGCATTCTAGCATTACTTCAGTCTTCTCTCTCTCTCTCTCTCATAGCTACAACTTGATCTTCTTAAATAAGATTGTTCTCACAACAACTCAACTTCCACCTCAAACCCTAGCTCAACATTAACCCTTTCAGCAACAACTTAAAACCCTAGACATGATGTCCTTTTAAAGGAATCTGATTCCATGTCATTCCAATAGGATTACATTACAATTTCCTAGGTTCAATGAATCTAGACATACTTAGTAACATGACACAAGAATCACTGTCAATGTGTCGGCACCGTCAAACAATCGGTGGATTGGTAACTCATCACAAAATGTCGGTTGGTAACTCATCACAGAGTATTACTGGTTCATACAAAATACCAGTTGCCGGTTTGTCACAAATGAAGACTGGTAAGAATGTGTTGTGCCGCTTTGCTCCCTCGTACTGCTTGTGATCTGTGAACCGCTTGGGGTCGACATGCCGCTTTAGACCGGGAAACACATTCTGCAAAATCACTAGTCTAGAGACTAGTATACAACATACCAGTTGCAACAAATACCAGTTGAGCACAAGCTCATATAGCACAAGCTCATACATATAAAGGGGATCTCAATACAAGTGTGTGTCCATCAATGACAATCACAACATAATCATCAAAAATGCCAACAAAATTAACAATGATATAGTCCACACTTTGGATAAATATTTGAAACTTTGAAGATATGCTAGTTCATGCCAATTTCTCTTTTTGCACAAACAAAGAGAAAGAGGATAAAGAAAGTTTGCCAAAAGACCAAAATATAGGTAAATGCACTTCAAAGGAAAATTAAGACACAAAAATATCATCTAGTAAATAAATAATTATTTTGGAGAAATCAAAAGCTAATCATACTCAATTGTAGTCAACAGTATCTTATGTTATAGGTCATCTTCATATGTTACAAAGTGACATAATAATTGCATGCCTAAATATGTTTCCTCCAGGTCTCTCACTACTATCTTCAAATGATTCTTTGACTAAACACATGGAGTAGGTGGATAAGATGGTTCAAGCCTTGATTATTTATAAACCACTATCTTCAAATGATTCTTTGACTAAACACATGGAGTAGGTGGATAAGATGGTTCAAGCCTTGATTATTTATAAACCATTAGAACTACCAATAAACACACATGCTAAAGCAAATCAACCTAAAGCCCCAATTTCTCTTTCATCTTCTATAGGGGAACTTGGCCTAGAAATTTTTTTAGATATATTCATACTCTAAGAGCCACCATAAGATGTCCTTGTGCTTCAATATTAATTGTTATCTATTTCAAGACCTATCAAACTTGGCTGTGATGAATTTGATAAGCATGTATCTACTCTTTATAATTAGTTGCAATGCTTCTCAAGGCAAAATCCTTACAAGAAATGTGTGTTCACTTAATATACAAATTTAAAATACTAATTAAAGTATCATGTGATTAACCATGAGATAAATGTGAGGAATTTTAAATCAATAAATGCTTAAAATAGAACTCATAACACTAGATGTTGTAGACACATAAAAAATTTCATTAAAAATGTCGTCATAATTAAGATTATTTTGTCCCATTATCAGGTGGATCCTTATTATATAATATTCTTATTATCCATTATTCATAATATATTATCCATTATTATTCTTTGTTACATTATAATATTCATTCATCAATATTCACTATTTCATTATTTCTCATTATAACATAATAGTCATAATATATTATTAATTTATTAAAATTCATTAATATATTATATTATTAAAACCTTTTTTTCAAACCTCCTACATATCAACTACATCCTCTATTTATCATTTTCTACTCTTACCTATCTCACTCACCTAATGAATATGGGGTAAACACTTACACCTCCAAACCAATATTTTATCCCGCATTCACCCTACAGCTTGGATTCACCCTAAGGATATCTATAAAAAATCAACCCTCTCTCTCTCATTTGAACCATCTAGCAATCTAGAAATTAGTTCACTTTTGCATTCTTCTATCTTGAATTTCTCTTTCTTTAGCTTTCTTTGCATTCATCATCTCGAATCTCTAGTAAAACATAGCTTCATGTGTGTGCTTATAAGAGCCATATTATCTACATAAGATGTGGGTTTAAGGAGTGCAATGGAGTAGATTGTGTGACATGCATGTGTGTTTCTAGTTTAGATTTTGATTTGCATGTGTGTTTTGGCAGGAAAACTTCATTGTTGGATGTTGGAAACAAGTTTGAATCTTTGATTCAAACACTCCATTTCCTCCATCTACAAATGTAAATGTTGAATTCCTTTCCAAGAAAAACTCCACCATCAAAGAGAAGACAATTCTATATTAATCCAATAAGAATGTTACATAAATACATCCCAATATATCCATTTGATTTGAAAATACCCCAATAATGTAAAAGTGCTCAATCACAAAAGACCCATTTTTTTTTCATCAAAAGTCTCTAATTTATAGAGTACCAAAGGGGAGAAATCATAAATAGATTCTAAAATCAAAATCACCAAAATGCAAGGTGTCAAAATATGAAGTACCTCGATGTGACAAATATTCAATGCCATAACCATTAGAATCTTTAAACCATGTGAATAGTGAGCACACATTCCCAAGTATGGCACTCAAAAATGAAGTGACCAACTAATGTCGAACCCACCCAACATGTAAATTATTCTCCATCTCCTAACAAATAAAAGTAGGAAAAATGTGTAATGAGGTCAAATCAATATATATTTGCCTTGGTAATAAGTAACCTCCATCACTATGACACTATGAATAATATTCTAATTCACAAATAGAATAATAATTAAATAATATCTCTCAAGCATCTACAAAGAATCTAAGTACCCATTCCAAAGACGATGGAGATTCAACTTTAGACATAATACAAGGTTAATACCACCTTAATTCTAATACTCCTTCACTTGATATTATATATTGTAAAGACATAAATATAAAATAGAAAATGAATCAAGGATAAGATGCAAAACCTATGATCCCCTTCACAAAGAAAACTTATTTATTCTTTGTAAATTAATGAATGAATTTGTAACATTATATCAATTGTAAGACTTATGTATTGTTAGGATTTAGGTACCATCAACCTTTTAAATTCATAATTTATTTTTTTCCTAATTTATTTTGGAATTTACCCATAAGAGGCTAAACCATTTAACCAACAATGGTGAAAGAGACTATGTAAAGGCAAAGTTACTTTTACCATTTGTCCTCTAGGAGAACGACAAAATAGCTAGGCATCCCCTCTTGCAAGCTTTTATTTTGAGGTGTTTGGGCACTTTTCAAAGGTTGTAAGAGGATATATGATTGTTATGATATATTCCATAAGATTATATGACAACACCCATGATATAATATTGCTATATTGGTCCATGGGTGCCCAAATTAGCTAGATGTCATATGACAATTGTAAGAAGCATGTGTAAAAGGCTATTTGGGGAGGCAGGCATGCATTTTTCCAGGTGATTTTTTTGCCTATTATTATGTGATACCACAAAGTTTTTCATCCTCATAGACTTTTATAAATTGGTTTCTTGAGCTAGAGTTATTCATTCAATCTTGTTCAGTTTGCAAAGTAAGAGAGTGTTGACAAATTTTACAAAGGTCTACAAAGAAGTGTATTGTTGTTGCATTCTTTATTGGATTAGTAGTATGCTTTCCTCTCTTTTGTAGTGGATTTATTTCCAAAAAGTGTTTCTCCACATAAATTTGGTGTTTCATGTGTAATGGTTTTCTTGTTCTTGTTTTGATTCTGCAATCACTTTGTTAATGATTAATTTGTAGTTTCAAATTTGCAATAACTTTGGATTTAAGTTCACATTGCAAGCTTTCTTCACCTTGTTTTACAACATGAATCACAACCTTACTACTATCCACCATCTTATGAATGAAGTGATACTAAACATCAATAGATTTTGTATGATAATGGTATATAGGGTTTCTAACCAAATAAATACCACTTCTACTGCCACATATAGCCTAAACCACCCTACAATAAAAATTAACTACTAAACTTAAACTATCTAACTAAACTACATATTTGCATACATGTGTATTAGTAATATACTCTACTTCAATGTTGAACAAAGAAACCATGGGCCACCTTGATAGTACCACCAAATAAAGAAAACACATAGCCACTAGTGAATCTTTGACTAACAAAATCACCTACCCAATTTGCCTAAACAAATCCTTACAATGTCCAATAAATTTTCCACCTCATTAGAACCACAATACAGAAATATATAATTAATTGTTCCCCACAAATATCTAAAGACCCTCTTAACATACTTTTGGTTCTACTCAGAAATCCTACTACTTGGGAAATATCTAGTCTAATATTAATCATTGGATATGTCAAGTTGTCAACAATACTAGCATAAGGAACATTATACATATCCTCAAAATCTTAATCCAACTTATGTACATATCCAATTAACTATTAGTTCCTATATGTTAAGGAATACTCACCAGTTTATAATCATTCACAATAAACTATCCCAAATAGTCTCAACATATTCAATCTAACTAAGCTAAATATTTTATGAACTCAATTACTATTAATTTTTATTTTTTAAATAAATTTTATTTCCTCTACATTTTTCTTATCAAATTCACTATAAATTTGATTTTTAATCTCCCTAATTGCCATATTTTTTGTTACCAATAAATAATAGGTCTTCGACATATCATATAATTGAAATAAAAATAAGCAAGGGATAAGAACTTAAATATTCAATGAAATACATAGAACCTTTTACCTTGTTTCTCTTTTTTTATCCTTTGTTTGAACGAAAATGGAGTGCTCCAAATTCTCCACTTGATATGCTCTTTGTGATGTGTCGATTGGTATAATATGGTTTCTTAATAATCTAATAACATTATAGTAGGATTAAGATGGTAGATTAAGACAATAGAATAATGGTATCATGATATGAGATGATCAAATGGGATGAGAGATCTCTAATCCATAGATTTTCCATGAGAGAAATCAATGGTCAAGATGTATAGGTTAATGGAGGGTTAATATTTGGGAAATATGGAGGCACGTATAAGGAATAGGGTGCCTTATAAAAGGAACATGTGTATAAGAGGTATGGTGGTTATAGAGTGACTTTTTCATGCTCACACATGTGGGGGCATGAGGGAGGTAGGGAGACTTTTCAAGTGATGTAAACTTATATTTTTATCCATATAGATGGATTTAATGGTGAGGATTAAATGGACAAGGATTTAGGGTCATGTGGATTTAAATATCAAAGGAAAAGTTTTATTGTCTCATGGGTCATACTAAGGATGAAGTAAAGGACTTTATATGTTTCTTTTCATGTACAACCTACTCAAAACCCTCATCTAAATCTACCTCTTATTATTCATCCTCTAACATGTGCATCTTCTTGTTTCTCAAACAATCTCAAAATGCACTGTCTTGTTTTTTCTTTAGCTACAAAAGAAAAATAATTTAAGTTATCTAAAAATTAAATCTTGAGAATAGATCATTTCCAAGGTTAGAATTTTTTTATAAACTTCTAAACTTTTATAATCTCATTGTAACAAATAAAGATATATTTTTATTCTTTTAGATCTAACCTAAACCATTTTTCCTTATGTATGTGAAAAATAACCTCACATATAATACCCTTAAATGTAAAATAGAAAGTAACTTACCTATCTATACTTCATAAGGAGCATTCTCTGCAAGAAATTAACAAGGAGATCAATTAATCAAGTAACAAGCATTTCTCATGGCCTCTACCTAGCTATGTACCACTCATCATGTTTCTAGATATTGTTATTAAGATAGCTTATTATGGAATCATATGAAGTGGAACCATTTCTAGACATGGATGAATGATTTTGATCATGCTTGGGATAAAATATATTGATCCAATTATCTTTGGATGAATTATTGGGATGATCTTCAATGTTGATATCACCTAGGTCAATAAAATCTTGGATCATAGTTTTCAATCTAATGTAGTTAGGAGTATTGTATCCTTTAATTGTATGGTATTCACAACATTCAATATCCTTGTACCATGTGGGTTTGAATTGTGATTTAATATTGAAAAAATTTAGGTAATGCAATAAGGTTTGAATGGACCAATATTCTTAAGAAAAATTGACTTGTTTCTCCTAGAGGAGTGTATTTTCTTCTTAGAGCATTGTTTTGTCTAGGTGGTTCTCTAGGGTCACATTTTGATTATTTGGTTGCATGTTTTGTGTGTTGATTGATAGTATCTATTAAGACAAGTCATTTATAGGTGTGATGGTGGGTATGTTGATGGATTCGATGGTGAAATTTGAGATGAAAATGGATTGGTTAGTTAGTATGTTGTGATTTTGGGATATATATGTGTTTGATGAGGTGACAAAGGATGAATCTTGACCCTGGAGAATATTTTATAAGGGGTATTTATTTTCAAAGATGTATGCATGGTTTTGTGGTATGTATGTGTCTGAAGGTGTGGTAGATGTGATGATAGGATTTGACAGTATAGGTGGCTAGTTTCGAGGGATGTAGTTGTTTGGAGGTATGGTAGATGAAGCAGTCATTGGTGAGGAGGGACCTCAAAGAGATCAATCCGGACTGGTCAGCAAGAGTAAACACAAAAGAAACACAAAGATATGATGGAGGCAATGCAAAACATATTGATTTATTGCATGAAATTTGATTACATCCAACCAGTCACAATCGGGTTACAACATACCGACTCATAGGCCTGGTAGAATAGATTACAACCAGGACCTTGAACCTTATGATCTATCTTCTACACACAATATAGCTACTTGATTATCTCCTTTTTTTTTTTTCTAATGTGTAATTACAAATATATATTGATCCAAAGGATCCAGTAAGTCCAAAAGGGATCAAAACCCAAAGAACAAAACCTAACGTGCCAATAAACAAGGTCGACCTCTGCCAAGAGATTCCTTTGGAAAATCCAAAGGATGAAACATAGATTGAGGGAAAAGGTCAGCCACATGCCAAGGAACATCGAAATCAACACCCAAGGCTCCGCAAGCTTTTGAATGGGTTCCAGAAGATCACTAGAATAGGTCCAGGCAACCGGTAACAAAGAACTGTCAATCCGGTAACAATAAACTATCATGGAAATCGGTAGCGATATCTTGCTGGAAAGTGATCCAAATGCGATGTGGTCTAAAAGCAAGAAATATGATCAAGTATTCAAGTAGAATCCAACTCCACAAGATCCGATGAGCCAAAATCGGGATACACAAAAAGGAAAACTGAAACTGCAAACAAAAAGGAAAATATTTTTGGTTGATGCAAGATTGTTGTGAACCAGGGATGCTCCTACATCAAACATCTGAGGTTAATGAAAAAGTGAGCCTCTCACTTTGTTGGGGTCAGAGGAAAACCAAGGTGGTCTACCTCTTCCTAAGAAATCCAAGATGAATCTTCAACTGGTCTATCCTTCCACTTCACAAGATATTCCTTATACTCACTACTCTGAGTACTATGCCCAATCCTATTGTCCAAAATCTCTTCAATTTGATTTGGTTCCTTCTGAGGCAATTGTTCCTCCAAGTCTGCAACACTGTCCTCGCTGAATTTTGGTTCATGGTACTCATGAAGATCGACAATATTGAATATAGGTGAGATACTTAGACTATCTGGTAGCTCTACTTCATATGCATTTCCAGAATTGGACTTCCTCAAAATATTACAGGGTCCAAACTTCTTCATCTGCAACTTGTTATAAGTTCCAACCGAGAATCTCTCTTTTCTCGGATATACCATCACTTCATCACCAATTTCAAATTCCTTATGTCTCCTCTTCTCGTTTGCCTTTTCCTTATACTTGTTGTTCATGTCTTCCAAATGTTGCTTAACCTGAATATGCAATGTTGCCATGTGATCTGCAAAGTCTTCTGCTTATGAACTCTTCCGGTCTTCACTGCTAATGTCTCTCAATTCTGATATTCCTCTAAGATGCACTCTCGTAACAATCTCAAAAGGTGTTCTTCTGGTACTTCTATTCACTGAATTGTTGTAGGCAAATTCTGTGTGTGCAAGGATTAAATCCCAACTTCTGGTTTTGTCTCCTACTAAACATTTCAACAAATTTCCCAAACTCCAGTTAACAAATTTTGTTTGTCCATCAGTCTGTGGATGAAAAATAGAATTGAACTTCAAATCAATCTTCATCTTCTTCCAAAGTGTTCTCCAAAAATAGCCAACAAACTTAGTGTCTATGTCTGAAACTATGCTCCTAGGTAATCCATGCAATCTCACCACTTCCTTGAAAAATAGGTCTGCTACATGCAATGCATCTAATGTCTTCTTATAAGGTATGAAATGAGCCATCTTCAAAAATCTATCCACTACCACAAATATATAATCATTCCCTCTCAGTGTCTTAGGCAATCCAAGTACAAAATCCATGCTTATATCCTCCCAAGATCTTACCGATACTGTCAAAGGTTTATACAATCCCACATTCTGACTACTGCCTTTTGCAACTTGACAAACTCTATAGCTCTGCACATATCTCTTAACATTCTTATGAATCTAGGGCCAAAAGTATTGCTCACTCACCAATGCAACTTTTTTGTCAATGCCAAAATGTCCGGCAAAACCTCCACTATGTTTCTCTTTTATCAAGTTCTCCCTCATGGAACTCTTAGGTATGCACAACTGAACTCCCTTGAATAACATACCATCCTAAATGAAATAATCCAACCAGTTCTCTACATGCTTTCCAAGGTTTTGCAAAATCTGGGTCTTCATCATACAAGGTCTTCAAATCTTCAAATCCTAATACTGTCACTCTCATCTCTGTCAGCAAATTCCTTCTCCTACTCAATGCATCGGCAACTTTGTTAGATTTTCCACTTCTATGCTTCAACACAAAGGTGTAACTTTGCAAGAATTGTACCCATCTCATATGTCTATGATTCAACTTACTCTGACTGTTCAAATACTGCAAAGCTTGATGATTTGTATACAACACAAACTCCTTAGGAAACAAGTAGTGTCTCCATTTCTTCAAGGCTTTAACTAAGGCATACAATTCCTGATCATACACTGAATATATCTTCCAAGCATCATTCAATTTCTTACTAAAATAGGCTACTACTCTCCCTTCTTGACTCAAGACTACTCCTATTGTTGTTCTACTTGCATCAAAATCCACTTAAAATACTTTATTGAAATCCGGTAAAGCTAACACAGGCTACTTAGCCACTTTATGCTTCAACAGTTTAAAAATTTTGTTTTCTTTGGTCATCCACTTGAATTCCTTTTGATTTCCTCTCATGGTCTCAGTCATAGGGTTACAAACTGAACTAGAATTTCTGATAAACTTCCGATAAAAACTAGCCAATCTGTGAAATGGTCTTACTTCTCCAATGCTTTCTAGTGTAGGCCATTCAACAATTGCTTTCACTTTCTCAAGGTCCATCTTCAAACCATCATCAGATATCACAAATCATAAATAGACTAACTCATCCTTCATGAAAGTACAATTCTTGATATTGATCAACAACTTCTCTTCTCTCAATCTCTGTAAAACTTGTCTTAACTGCAACAAATGCTCCTCTTTTGTCTTACTGAAAATCAAAATGTCATCCAAATACACAATAACAAACTTATCCAATAATTTCTTCAATACCTCATTCATCAGCCTCATGAAATTACTTTGTGCATTAGTCAATCCAAAAGGCATTACCAACCATTCATACAGTCCTTCATTTTTCTTAAATGTTGTCTTCCACTCATCACCTTCTCTGATCCTGATCTTATGGTATCCACTCTTCAAATCTATCTTTGTAAAGTATTTTGCTCCACTCAAACAATCCATTATGCCATCCATCCTAGGCAAAAGAAACAGGTATTTCACTGTGATCTTGTTTATTGTTCTTGAATCGGTACACATTATCCACTCTCCATTCTTCTTATGTGTTAATAATGTTGGTACTGCACAAGGGCTTAGACTCTCCCTGATAAAAAATTTCTTCAACAACTCTTGTCTATTTAGTTCTTCATTCTCTGTCGGTGTGCAGCTTTGTTAGGCAAACTAGCTCCGGGAACCAAGTCCATGCAATGACTAATACTTCTAACAGGTGGCAATCCATCAAGTACATTATCTAAAATTATGTCCTCATATTCTGTCAACAAATCTCTTATCTCTGTCGGGTGTTCTCCTTCCAGTTTCGGTCTCTCAGTCTTCTTAGGAATTAAGGCAAAACACACATTCTCATGTCTCAATCCATCCATGAATTTCCTTCCATCTACTAAACAGATTCTGGCATTCATACAAACTTCATTCTTCAAAGGTTCCTCCAAAGGCAACAAGGTTTTCTTCATCCCATTGGCCACAATAGTGTATGTATTCTTCCTCCCATCATGCATTTCCTGTCTATCAAACTGCCAAGGTCTACCCAACAAAAGATGACAAATATCCATAGGCATAATATCACACAAAACTTCATCATGATAATTCCCAATTTTCAATTTCACCAAACATTGTTCACTTACTAACAACTTATGTTCATCCTAAATCCATGCTATCTGATAAGGCTTAGGGTGTTTCAATCTCTCTAATTTTAACTTATTCACCATCTCTTCTAAAACAAGATTATCTGAACTACCACTATCAATAACAACTTTACAACACTTATCAGATACCTTACATCTAGTCTTGAACAAATTCTTCCTCTACAAGGGCTCTTCATCTCCTCGGGTATGAAATAAAGCTCTATGCATCATCAACAGTTCTCCATCTTTTGGTTTATTTTATGATCTAGTGGGGTTTTCTTCCACCACTGCTTCTCTTCTGGTATCCTCTGTCTATTTACACTCAAATGCACAGTGTCCTTCTCCTCCACAGTTAAAGCAAGTTCCTCTAAATGTCCTCTTGTCCTGTCTTCCAAAGTTCTCATTCCAGTAACCATCTGGTTCTCTCCTCTGGTAGAATTTTCCATCATCCTTTCGGTATGAATTACCTTCTTTACTCACTTCCTTTTCCTTGTTCTGATCTGTACTGGTTCCTCTTCCTCTAGTAAACCTTTCACCTCTACCTCTTTATCTCTGCTCATGTCTTTTGTTCAATTTCTCTTCAGCCTTTAGGGCATACTGGTAAGCCTCTTCAACACTCTCCAATTTGATCATACTGAGTTAATCTTGTATAGACATCCGTAATCCGTTCAAATATTTTTCAACTTGTTCAACTTCATCGTCAACATGTCTGGATCTGATGCTCAACTTGTAAAATACTTTGGTGTACTCTTTCACACTAGATTCCTTCTATCTCAGATTCTGCAACTTTCGAAATAAATCCGCTTGATAATTCATCGGCACAAACTTTGATTTCAACTTAGCAATCATCTGATCCCATGTTTTAATCTTTTATTTACCTCTTCTTTTTCTATCAACTTGTAAATGCTCCCACTAAAGAGATGCATGACCTTTCAACCAAGTACAGCCATATTTCACCTTCCTCTCTTCTGCAGTGTTTTCAAAATCAAAATACTTATCCATCTCCGAGATCCAATCCATTAATTGGTCTGAATCTAGCTTCCCATCATATTCCAGTGGGGTAAAATGAGGTTTAGTGTTCGCCCTACTCAAAACCCTTAAAAACCTTTCTTCGTCTGGATCAACCACCGGTAGGTTTACTTGTTATATAGGGGCTTCTTCTCCTTCATCTTCACTTGCATCTTCAATGTGTCAGCCTCTTCTCTGGGCTATCTCCATGACTTTTAACTGGGTTACTATTCCTCACAACATATCCATCATAGCAAGGTCTGCATTCCCATGTGCTCCACCATTCCTAGTTCCTCTTTGCACCATCGATTCACACTAGTCCTCTGCAATTGTAGGTTGGATCCATAATCTGCCACCCTACAACAAGAAATTTAGGACACACAACCTCCAGAACAAAACTTCGCTCTAATACCACTTGAAGCAGTCACCGGTGAGGAGGGACCTCAAAGAGAACAATCTGAACTGGTTAGCAAGAGTACAAAGATATGATGGAGGAAATGCATAATAGATTGATTTATTGCATAAAATTTGATTACATCCAACTGGTCACAAATAGGTTACAACATACCAACTCACAAACCTAGTAGAATAGGTCACAATCGGGACCTTGAACCTTATGATCCATCTTCTACGCACAGCCTAGCTACTTGATTATCTCCTTTTTTTTCTTTTCTAATGCGTAATTACATATATATATATATATTCAAAGGATCCAGTTGGCCCAAAAGGGATCAAAACCCGAAGAACGAGACCTAACATGCAAATAAACAAGGTCGACCTCCGCCAAGAGATTCCTTCAGAAAATCCAAAGGATGAAATGTAGATCATAGGAAAAGGTCAGCCGCGCGCCAAGGAACATCGAAATCAATGCCCAAGGCTCCACAAGCTTCAGAATGGGTTCTGAAGATCACCAGAATAGGTCCAGGCAATCGGTAACAAGAAAATATCATGGAAACTGGTAGCTATATCTTGCCAGAAAGTGATCCAAATGCGATGCGGTCTGAAAGAAAGAAAGATGATCAAGTCTTCAAGTAGAATCCAACTCCATAGGATCCGGTGAGCCAAAACTAGGATACACAGAAAGGAAAACTAAAACTTTAAGCAGAAAGAAAAAACAGAAAGGAAAATGTTTTTAGTTGATGCAAGATTGCTGTGAACTGGGGATGCTCCTGCATCAGTAGATGTAGAGGATTATAAGATTTATGAGGCATGTGAAGAAATTTGGGGAATGTTCATAGGAATGGATGTGTTGACATGACTACAAATTTGAGGACATGTCATGGGGATAGAAGTGGAGATATGGCTAGGTGAGGTGGCTTGTTGGTAGAGATAATTTGTGAATTGTGAGGTATATGGTTGTGATTTGGGTGAGACATTTGAATATGTAGAGATTTGATAACTTTGATGCATGGATAAGTTGGATTCTCATGATTAATAGGTTGGTTGTGAAGGCATGGTATTATAAGAGAATGAACATTTGTATGACAATGACATTTATTGGATTGGAGGAATGGTTTGAGGAATGGAGTTTGACATAGATGCTTTAACTTCTATAACCATTTTGTCAACCATCTCATGATATTTTTTACGTGTTTTAGATTTCCTAGATTAGTTTGGTCTTGGAAAGAAATGATGTTGCATTAGATTTGGTTCTAATACTTGGTTTTAATGTTGAATGATACCAAATAGCTAAAAAAATCTAGATATTATATAGTATGGATCAATATTACAATATGTTATACTTGAACTAGACTTGTGAATCCAAGAAAAATTATGAGTGGAACATACCAACTCAAGGGTATCCAATGTTCCTAATATGATTTATCCACTAGTGATGTGGGATAATTTGACCTTCTACTTGGGGTGGGAAAACTTCAAAGAAAAAGGTAAAACTAGGGATAAAGGATACAAGATCTACATAGGATTTAATAATTTTGGTTATTTTGGATGAAATGTTAATATTGATATTTTGGTTTGTTGATGGAAGATGTGATTGTCTAATTATAATTTAAGAATAAATTCTCTAAGTCCAATTTGACATGATGTGATGATAATAAAATGGTGAATGAAAATATTGGAAAGATGAAGGTGGTTAGATGCGTCGTATGTCTAGTAAAAGGTCTACAAGGTTCATGTGTAGTTTGTAATATGGAAACTCAAGGATGTTTGGTAATAGTCAAGGCATAGAAATACTAATTAGAAGCACAATGGTAAAGGTCAAAATAACAACATAATAACACCAAAATGTAGTTGTATGTAGCAAATGTGTAGAAGGTAATCAAAAGTATTGAAAAATTATTTTTGTGTCAGTCAATGATCTAGAAAAAAGGTCAAAACGCTAAGTTTAGTACTTCAAATTTTGTAATTCAATAGGTTAGTAGGTTATATTAATGTCTTCGTATGATATGACAATGATTTTGTAGGATAGTCAGGTTAGAACCTTAAGTCAATATTTTAGTGGGTTCACCAGTGTAGTTATGTAACTCAAATCCATGATGATATGGATTAATAATACAAATTTACATAGAAGAAGTGCAAAAGGTTAAAAACATAGTTGCGCCAAGTAATAGTTTATCTCAGAAGTGTAGTTTTACCACTCAAAAGTGCAGTAGAATGTGTCAAAAGTGGTCTATAATAACTCAAAAGTGTAGTGATATTTTTCAAGTGTGGGTTTCTACAATTTTGGTAATTTGTTCATTAGCAAGATATTATTCAAGAAAATACAATGGTTGTTTGATGATTTCAAGGTAAAAAAGGTTGAAATGGATTCATTAGTATTTCACAATAAAGAAATGTCAAGCACACTAACAACCTAACATTATTTAGATGGGTGTAACTCTAATAGTGTAGGCCCAAACATTGATATTATAAGATTGTAGATATGCATGTTCCACTCTCAAGAGGTGAGAGATAAGGGTCTAATGGATCAAGTGCTCACCTTTCTTGTTACTTTTGAGGCTTTGAAACCTATTATAATTCTTCTCTCTCCTCAAGATGGTACATGTTGAGTCATCTTCAAGCATGATATTGTACCTTGCACCACACTATGTAGATAGTTGAAGGTCTCAAGGTCTCTAAAAACAAGGTGTTTAGTGGTGTTTATAAAAAATGAGCCCGTCTGAAAGTGCTTGAGATTTGGGGGGTCTCCTCTTACCCCTCACCAAATAAGTCTCAATCAATCGAGGTTCTTGTGACTTTGATTGAATGATGCCAGCCACACATTGAGGTATAAATTTCATTCTCTCCACTTTATATACCCCACTAGAAAATGTAGTTGAGGTTTACCTTGGGATAGTGAAATCCTCAAGCAGGCCTCCCACTAAAAATAAAAATAAAGATACTATATCCTTAGGCTCATATGTAGCATAAGGGGAGAGCATACACAAGCAAGTACTCCTTGCGTAAAATTAACAAATACATAATCTAAAAGGTTATTTTAATCCCTAGGTTCACACTAGGCATTTGTGGAGAACATACACACCTAAAAGCTCACACAAGCACGGAATGCATGTTCATTTACCATTAGAAATCAAAATGTATAACTAAGTTAATAAAAACAAGATAGTCTGTACATCAGAAATGTCAGTAGTTTATAACTAACTTGTCTTCTCCCAATGATTTCCAAGTTACATATACATGATTAGTTGATGGTAATCCAAAAAAAGATAATTTCCAATTCATCTCAGACATACCAAAAGAATTTATGAGCAATTGAAGTTTTAAAAAAGGGGTGAATTATAATGAATTTACCCATTTTTTGTGAAATATCTAGAAAAATAAATTCAAATACAATGTAGAGTATCAAAATATTTTTCAATGCTTTTTGAATTTTAAAAATATGATCTGTTATGAAAAAGTTAAACCCAATTTCATAAACCAACCTATTTATTTTATCAAATGTGCCATTTTGTGCACCATATGTGTCATTATATGCATCAAATACACTGTTATATGCACCATATGAATTGGTTTATCAATCATATGCAAGAATCTTCAATTAGATGCAAGAATCTTCAATCAAATGCAAGAATCTTCAATCAGATGCAAGAATTTATCAATTAGATGTAAGAATTTATTAATAAAATGCGAGAATCTATCAATTAGATGCAAAAAAAATTTAATCAAATGCAAAAATTAATCAATTGGATGTGAAAATTTATTAATAAAATATGAGGATCTGTAAATCATATGTGAGAATATATCAATTGGATATGACAATCTACAAATCAAGAGGTGTAAAAACCTATATCTAATTAGATGCATCATTTTGTGCATCATATGTGCCATTTTGTGTATCATATGCACCATTTTGTACAACATGTACACCAATATATGAATCAATTGTGCTAATTTGAAAATTATGAGGCACAAAGTCCTAAAAAATCAAATGCAACATTTTATGCATCATATGCACATTTCTATGCATCATATATGTTGAATGTTGAATCAATTGCATCATTCTAAACTTATAAATTCTAAAAACATAGAATTATCACAAAATTATTAAGATCAAGGATGTGTGTCTCACTAGGTGTGCCAAATGTGGATGAATGAAATTGTGAATTACAAATATAGGATTAACAATGAAAACCAATTCATAATTAATCAATCATTTAATGAAGCATAAGATAAATATAGGAAATAAAAATAATATTTAAAAAACCCTAATACCTATTATGGCTCTACAACTCACACCCCATTTTCTTACTTGAGAAAATAGGGGCTCCCTTTTTTCTTACTTGGTCTTTGTTTCTTTTCATCCCCCCCCCTCTCTCTCTCTCTCATTTTTTTCCTTTTTCCTTGTCCATGTTTTCCCCTTTTCAAGCTTGCAAGGATTAGGGATTAGAGGCCCTCTTTCCTATTTTGGGAGTCGAGACCCCCAACACCCCAACCCCTATGTTTTTGTGTGTCTTACCCTTTCCTTACCAGGATTGGGGATAACCATACCCCCAACCCTTGACTCACCCTAAGCATAGATCAAGGTTTAAAGGTGGCATAGGCCATCGTCCTGGTGACCTTTTCCACCTCGACCCCCAACCGCCAATGGGTTCACCTACTACTTGACATTGAATGCACCCTTTTGGGCCTATAAAAACATGGTGTCCATTCATTTTCCTTTATTAAGTGAAGCATCTAAAGCATTTTTTTAAGGTTATTTAATGAGGAGCTAATGCATTTTTTTGGTTTTAGTGTGTTAGTATTCGGTAGTGTGGATCATTCTCCCCTTGTCTAGGTAGGGTTTTTGTGCTCTTTCCTTTTTTTTGTTATTTTTATATTCTTTTCTCTCTATTGTGTGTTAGGGTTTCAGTTTTGAACCTCTAGGCCTTAGCTTTTTTGTGTTCTTAGCTGAACCCCCATCCTTCCACTGGTTGGTTTGGGATTGTGTTTTGGGCCTTTTTCTTGTTTATCTCTACAACCTCACCTGACCAGTGCATGCCTTTGATGTTACAACATTCTTGTGTTGGTTCAATCTCATTTTGTCCATTGAATAAGAAGGGTGTTAACCCTACATTTTGTGCCTTAAGTTGAATTTAGCAACCTCCGTGTAACTGGTTAATGATCAATTAATTCCTTATATTTTTCATCTAAGTGTGAATATGATGCCCTAATTGGAGATCAAGGATATCACTATCCTCGACCAACCCCAAACATTTTTTAGACTTAGCACATGGCCATCAATCTCACCAGGGATTGAGGATGTTCCATCCCTAATGCATGTTATGGGATCAGGGATGGAACACCCCCCAACTCCTAAAGCTTGTAACCACAATTCACCGAAAGTGGTGGGGATTGGGGGTGATGCTGCCCCCAACCTTGATAATGTCCAATTTGTGAGGGATCAAGGATAGTAATACCCTCGACCCCCAATCTATATGCCCACTCAAAATTAAGTGGGGATCAGGGATTAAAATACCCTCAATCCTCGAAGACTTCAAGTGAATTTCAATGCGAGGATAGAGGGTGTTTCTACTCCCAGTCCTTGAAATATGTAGAGTTTGAAAATAAGCTAAGGCATAAAGCTAGATTAAATTTATTGTTTAATTTCTTTGTTATTTTGTTTCTTGTTTTCAATAAGATTATTTCATTAAGTTTCTTAATTCAATAAAGCTCTTAATTTAATTTGTTTTGAATGTAGAGTTGGTGATGTCTCAACAAAAGGTGGTACCAATGAAGTATAAATTTAACAGGTACCTCCCTTCAAAAAAGTTACACTCACTAGATTGGAAGATTACTGATATCGACATAGGCCATGTAGACCTGAAAGAGTTCGTATAAAGGATGGCTAGACAAGATGGAAGGAATACTTGGGCTACATCATTGGTACATGCAACTAGATTCCTTGTGTCGCTACAATCTTCAGACTTGATACTAGCTTGTGCAACAAAGTAAAATTTAGATGAGCAGAGAGTTTACGGTCCCCTAGGAGATATAATCTTGGATGTTTCTCTTGATGCTATTGAAGATGCATTCCATATTTAGACATATGATACATATGTGAATGTGACAGTTACTCAAGGATGATAGTACTATCAAACCAGAGAAGATCCCATGACTTACATCAATAAGAGTTTAATGGATAATTCCAAGAAGCCTAATTAGTTTAAGTAGAATGAATATTATTCACAAAGCATATTTGCATGTTGATGTTAGAGATTATGTCACTCTTCTTAGTAGGGTGGAAATACTTCTAGATGCTAAAGAGATTTAGCCTTGGATGCTTTTGTTCATTAAAACTATCCTTGCTAGGCAAGAATTTATAGATTGGGGAAGGATGATTAGTGATAACCTTGATGAGAAGTTGCTAAGAATATGAAGAGACCTCAAATTTTACATGACTTCATATGTAGTATATTTTCTTACTGCTCATGCCACATGCTCAGGACTAAGGAGAGAAGGATCTCTTACAGATCTAAACACACATGTGTGCAATAATTATCCTCATCTTTAGCTAGAAAGAAGTAGAAAGATCCATTACATTGTCAATGATTTCTTTATGTTTGTCATAATAAGGTCTTTTGAAGGAGATTTTAGTAAGAGATTGTCACCACAGACTGTAAAGGAAATTCACTGGTTTGGAAGTTACTTCATTCAATTTAAAACTTTCACTTACATTCGAGTTGTAGGGTATACAATTCCTCCACATAAGATGCCCCGATATCCATGTGATAGGTTAGTTGTTTTGGAGTTGTGTAGGAAAAATGCATATGCACACAAATTGGTAGTAAGCAAGCATAAGCCTTGTTTTCAATTGCTTTCAAGAGTATGAGCACTCATGTTTAGAAATGAAAGATACTAAGAATGTAGAGGTAGAGTTTCTTGAATTATCCTTGAAACAATTGAAGATAGAATGTAGCAAGCTCAATCTTGTTGGTAGATTCAATAAGGTAATGGGCTCACATTTCAAACATGCGCTAGATATTAAAGACCATTGGGCCAATTGTGTTGATGATCATGAGGTGAGAATAAGATACTACTACAGATTGGATCTTGATTTGGTTGAACAAGCAGAGCAATTATGGGTGTCTGACGAAGTGAGAAAGAAGGAAAATGAGAATAAATTGCACCCATTTTATAACAAGAAGAGAGTTTTTGATATTCCTATTCATGATGTGGATCCAAATTGCCTTCAGCTAGAGGATATGAAGGAAATGGAAAGGCATGTAAGATATTGGACCACTGAATGGATAAGACATCCATTTGATATGTTTCACATCCCACAAGTTGAGACC
Organism: Cryptomeria japonica; assembly: GCF_030272615.1. NCBI lineage: Eukaryota > Viridiplantae > Streptophyta > Pinopsida > Cupressales > Cupressaceae > Cryptomeria > Cryptomeria japonica. The sequence continues at coordinate 253,118,823 of NC_081412.1, forward strand.
TAATCACAATAGGAGCAAGCCATTACTTCAAAGAAAAGGAAAGGTTCATCTTTAAGAAAGCCACCTCCTCATCCTTGGAACCCTACTAGACATGCAAGGCCTTATGTGGAGCAAGTCCCATCAAAGATGCATAAGTAAATGAAGGAGAAGAAAGGGACTCAAGAGTAACCTTATTCTAGCACTCCTCAATATAGGAAGAGAAAAGAGGTTCCCTCTACCCCTATTGCACTGACTTGATCTTCCATTCACCAAAGGATTAGGTTAGATAAAAATAAAGATAATGTTAAAGAAGTTCTTGAAGAAGATCCAATTGTGTATAGAACACTAAGGAAAGGCCCTAAGGGACCCCCTCCCATAAGAATTATTAAAGATTGGTCAGAAGAGGAAGATGATGAAGAACTTAGACCTCAATTACAAAGAAATAAGAGAACAAGATTTGAATCTCTAATACAATAACAAAGTTCTCACACTCATTAGACTTCCACGGTGACTCCAACTGTGCAACAAACTGCTACTATACAAGGAGAAGGTCCTCAACCATCTTCCTCGGTAGATGTTCCTCAAGAACATGTAGTAGAACAACAATTGCCCTAGGATACAATTCAAATAGAAAATGCTATAGAAGGGGAAGATGAGAAAATAAAAGAGCTAAAAACATAAACACATGTTGATGAAGAAGGACCAAGGATTGAGGAAGATCTTTCTCAAGAAAATGTTCCTATTGTGGAAATTCCACAGGTGGACACGTGAGTTCCAATAGTTCAAATATAATAACAATATCCTGATACAACTACTGAAACTGAAGTATTTTATAAAGCCACATAAGATGCATTCTTTTTCATGTTGAAAGGATATTGAAGAAGATGTAGGGAAACCAAAGGATGAACTTCCACTACATATTAGATAACAACAAATTGAAGATCCTTTGCCAGATAAGGAGCAAGAATTTCTTCATGAACAACATAATGAAGAGGAAGTATTAATAAATTAGGATCAACAACAAGTGTATTCTATATCAGCTGCAAAGCAAGAACATTAACAAGAATCAAAAGCACCTATATAAGATAAAGAGTAGGATGTAAGTGAGCAATCCCATGACAAAAAAAATCCATGAAAATGTAGGAGGTCAAAATGAAGAGCATGTTGATAACGAAGGGAATCGAGAAGAAGAACAAAAACAAAATTTTGATGCTAAGCAACGTCAAATTGAAATAAGGAATACATGCTCTACTCCTACTTGGTTGGCAAGAAATTTTGAATGTAGGGAAAGGAAGTACAAGGAATTCAATGAAGTTGATTTCTCAATATTAGAGCAAGTGTTTTGCACCCCTGAACCAAAGAAGCATGCTAGGAAGCTTTCAGTAGTTACTATTGATATATTTGGGCATCAAAAGGCTCAAATAGTTGTTCCCCCTTGTTGATAAACTTGAAAGTGAGATGAGCTCTAAATATTACGAAATTCAAGAAGTGGATTTGGGCCAAAAAAATAAAGGATAAAGGCATTCTTTATGACAAACAGTTGATACAATTTTTAGAAGGATGGACAAAGAAGATGAGACCAAATAGGAGTTAAAGGCACAAAATATAGAGTTTAAAAAGTATATCAACCAACTCCTTGGACCTATTGATGCAGGAGCTCCTTCAACAAGCATATAGGCAACATTGACACAAGGATTAAGATGAGTAAGTTTGAGCAGATATTCATTTATTGCAAAAGCAATAAGTCAAAGAATTGAAATTAAACAACTTGGAGAAGAATTCATCCAATAGGTGATGATTGACTATTATGCTCTTCAAAGCCAGTTGACAATTCTTCATGGGTTGCTATCAAGTAAAGGAAATGAAGGAATATGGATGATTCAATCTTCATGTGGGATGATTACCTTATTGTGCTTCAATTGGTCAAGAACACATGTGAACAACTGCAATTTAATAAAAGGTATTTTTTCGTGAGGATTCAAATAGAGATACAATGGTAGAATGGATTAGAGCAATAAAGATGGTGGTTTGGGAATACAAGAAAGCTAAGGATTGGGTTATATAGAAAATAAATGCCATGAACACTTTGTTGTTCCATGTTGAATAATTCATTGAGGGACTACAATGTACTCTCCTGGATAATAAGTTAGAAGTTAATAATGCTCAAGCCATTATACAACAATTCAAAGACAGATTGCACAAAGATTGTTCTCTGCAAATAACTGAAGAAATGATGTCAATGAAATAACATCTTCATATTATGAAGGCAAAGCTTTCACAGTTTGAAGATAGAAGAAAGCAGTTGATAACTCCTATAAAGAATTTTGTTATCAAATTAAAGTATACAAAAATTCTAGATGTGGAAGAATTACATGATATGGTAGTTGGTTTTAATCAGCACTTTCTAGAGGTAGTGGTACATTTACGAAGTAAATATAATTCAAATTTTGATAAAAAAAAATAAAAAAAATACAAGTGTAGGCAAGTAGAAGACAATCGACAAAAGAAAAAAATGATGTTTTGAGTTATATTGCTAGTTAGCTCCAGTTTCTACATGGGTCGAATGGGCACCATAAATGATTTTTTTACCTTTTTTCTCATGTCCAAATAACTCTAGTTTGAGTGCAACCAACAAAGAGGAAAGAAACTCACAATTTTTAAATGCAAAATCGTAGAAAAAAAAGCAACAATTAATTGAAGCTCAAAATGGTGGAATAATTAGTGTTTTTATTTAGATGTGGCTACTCAAATCTATTATCTACCTTTTGCATGAAGTTTTGGGAGCTATAGCTTTAGTTTTGGAGTAGTTTTAGGGTGTCTATTTATTGTTTTCAATAAATTTTGGGCCAAAATTCCACCCAAAATGCCTAATTTTGGGTTTGTAAATCTTCAGTTGTAAACTCTATATAAACCTTTGATTTGATTATAAAAAGGGTTGGATGATTAATACATTCTCATGAAATATTTATACAATTATGATGTGAGTTTTCTACCAAATTTGTGAAGTGTAGATGAAGTGGATTCATCTTTCAATGTTTTTGTTTGTGTTAATTGTTCAACTAGCTCATTAGATGGTATTGTTATTCATTTGCAAAGATAACTTAGCTACATCAACTTTTTGGAGAGCTTATTAGGAATTTCTTCCTATATGTGCACATGGGTAATGGCTTTATAGGTTGATGAATTCTGAAAATTATTTAAATATTTTTCTCTTTAGGTGATTGCATCATATTTTCATGAAATTTCTTGATTTGTTTGTGCTAAATGGTTTTATTGATGTGGCTTAATCGTCAAGTTCTATGATTGATCTTCTTATTAACATTATTTGATAGATTCAATTTTCAAGTTATCTCTTTAATCCTCATATTTTGTTGTTTATTTCATGTTAATGATTAGTGTAGGAATGTTAGAATAGAATTGTTACTAATTTATTGCTGATGATCTTATCCCCAAAAAATACAAAAAAAGAGAAGGTTTTTATCACTCTCTCATTTAAAACATTTGTCTTCTTTTAAACCATCTACCACTTCAATAAACTTAAAAATGAGACAAACTTTTCTAATCTTTATTATGTTGAAGGCATTCCTTATAAGATTTAGATAGGATGACTTTTGAGATTGACAGTTGCTATTGATTTAGGAGTATGCAAGACAATTGAAATGATGGAGACCGTCAAATTTTTAATTTTTTTGTTCACCATTTTTTTTGTTTATTTTCTTTGGCTAGACATGGAAATTTGAACCTCGGTACATGTTGTAGTTGTCACCAAACTGATGTTGCATCTTATCATGACAAGGCACATTTAATATTATATTGTTATCTTAATGACAATTTTGAAACAAAAAAATGTGAAAAAGTGTATGAATTCAAATTTGATTGTCATGTTGACATTTGTCACCTCAATGATGAATATGCACTACCTAAAATGTGAGTTTGAATCATGCGAGGGGTGTACAACATTGAACCACTATGTGTAGAAATTAAAATTAAAATAACCAACAATATTGGTTAAGTTTTAATGTTGATTTTGATCAACTTAATGGGCAAGGTCATCACTTTTGAAAATATATACTTGAAATTTTTAAAAGATTTTTACAATTTTTTATGTTTTTAACGTATCATCCACTCTTTAAAAACAAAATGGGGAAATTACAAAAAACATTACTTCTCGCTCTGCAACTTTTGAATTTTGAACCTTCCCCATCCATGGTGGCTCTTGCAGATGGGGATCACCCACCCCCCCCGACCAGCTGACCCTAATCCCCTTCCAGACTTTGTGGTATTGATATCTTCTGTTGTATCCTTGCCTAGCCTTTCAATGGATGCGATTCCCAGCTCAATTGATAAATCTCTTGCTATCTCCTCCCCGAAGGAAGTGACTACTAATTGTCCTAAAATCGTGGTGTTTCCGGACAAGCCTGAGGATTCCATTCCTAAACCCAAGGACTTTGTCGCTCATGATGATCTAAAAGATAATGGGACCTCTATTGACAACATGACTGTCAAGGGTTGAAAAAATGTGTTGATGGGGAAAGATTTAGGGGAGGTGGAACCCAATCTTGTCCCCGTCTACTTACAAACTGATGAAGACATGACTATTGAGCTCCTCGATAAATTTTTGGATCGCATTCTGCTAAACATGAGCAACACTCTTGTGGGGAAATTTTTCTCTCTCCGACCTACAGTGGAAATAGTTAGGAAATGGGTTTTGGACAAATGGAGACTGAAAGGAAGTGTCTCAATTAGTGCAATGCCCGGGGCTCTCTTCCTCTTTAAATTTACTGCTGAGGAAGATGTTGCTATGGCCCTCTCTGGTTGTTGGACCTATGGTAGATGCAACTTATCTCTCTGCATATGGAAGGTTGGTTTTGACCTGATGACTGACCTGCAAAAGACAGCTCCGGTTTGGGTCTGCCTTCCAGGGCTCCTTCTTGAATATTAGGATGAAGCCATTTTCAGATGGATTGGTAACACCTTTAGGCACTATGTGGGTGTTGACGACATAACTAGAACCAAATCCAGACTGGTCTATGCATGCTTCTATGTGCAGGCGACGGTCAACAAGAATCTCCCTAATTTCATTACTCTCAAGTTTACGTTGGGAAGCTAGACTCAGACCCTAGTCTATGAAAATGCTACCCTCTTTTACCAGAAATGTCACAAGACAGGTCATATTATCTCTCAGTGCAAATTTTAGGACTCCAAGCCCCTCAAGCTCAAAGGTCCTGTAGTTGCAGAAGGCCACAGTAATGATACTGCTTCCATGGAAGGTCCAAGGGATAGTTGTGAGGACTACCCCTTTATGGAGTATTTATATTCTCCTCAGCTCACCTGCCAAAGTTGCTAAGGGAGCCCCTAGCCCCTTGTCAGATGAGGAGGTGTTGTTAGCTCCGAAAAAGGTAAACTCCGAGCTTGGTCCGTCTGAAGTTCTTATCTTCACCCCTATGAAGATGATCACCCCTCTAGAGGAGGGAGAGATTGTTGATGGATCCATTTCCATGCCAGCCCCTAGGTCCATTGGGTCCCCTCCTGAGATGTTACAATTAAAGGGCCCATCTATTGGATATTTGGAGGAATTGATTATGTGTTGCATTGATGTTTTGTCATTGATGGCAACACCGATTGTTTTGGTTGTTTATCGGTTCTCGATTGGTTCTGGTAGAGTGGTTGGATTATGATATTGATCTAGTATGATCCGGTATGCTTTGGTTTGTGGAATTGGTTTGGATATGTCATTCATGTTATTCAGATGTGTATCACAATTAGTTGGTTTGGGATTTGATGACTCATCAGCTATCATTTGTTCTAGTAAGCCTTTTGGTCACCGGTAAGGGTTTTATCAGCAGAGCTTTGTTGAATATCTTTTGATGCACTTGATAAGTGGTGTTGGTGCGGCTTCTAGATGACTTTCGGGATGTTGTTGGTTATCATGTTCATGTTTTAGTTCATTGGTGGTGTTGGATTTGGTTTATGGCGACCTATTTTGGGTTCGGTGTTATCTAGGTTATGGACCGGTTTATGTAACATGTTGGAGGATGTTCCTGATGTGTTACCGATGGGATTTAATGATTGGTTCACATTGTTTTAGGCCTAAGCCAACTTGGTTGATCATTGGATTGTGGGTTTATGTTATGAGTTTATTGTATTATCTTTTAGGTGGCTGGCCTAATTGTTTAGGTCTCAGGTTGGTATAAATATGATGTAAGATCTCTTTGTAGATCAGGGCATATGGGATTATGGTTATTTATGTGCGAATAATGTTGTAATCATATGTCAAAGGTTTGGTTGATCATAGCTGATCGAATTGGGTTTGTAAGAGAGGTTTGAGGCCTTTGGTATTGAGCGTAACCGGAATTGTACTCAAGCATAGGAGATGCTATACTTGCAGTTCAATCTTCATTTTGGATTGTAGTCTGGATTTATTTTGTAGTTAGTGAGGCTCATTTTTGTGATGAGCATTGCACTCTAGGTTGTTGGCCTTCCTGCATGTGCAAGCCCCTCATATTGTAATCACATACTTACTGTAGAAGTATTATCTGATTGTGGGTAGGCTTCTCATTGTGGTTTTTCCCTTTACCAAGTTTTTCACGTACAAATCTTGGTGTCATGTGTTATGGATGGATGGTAACCATTCTATGATTTATGTTTATGTTTAATTGCTATATCTGTCATTCTGGTATTTGGTTTATGCATTCCGGTGTTGATTTTATGTGTTCCGATAATAAGATTTTGAATGCTTAAAGTTCTATAATCCGGTGACAACTGATTCACCCCCCCCCCTCTCTCAGTTGTCCTCTGGTTATTTGAGTTTTCTAACACCATCATGCCCGACTACTTTTCCTATTACTTCTACCTTGGGCAAGGGTCTCTCCTCTCCTAGAGCTTCCTCTAGTGGTTGCCAACTTTCTGCTGATGATGGTTGGATCACTCAGAGACACAAGACTAGGAATGTGAAGACTAATGTTGGGGCAGACCTAAAGATGGGTCACCCATCACAAAGATTATCCAAACAAAAAGAAGCAACAAGGGAAGTCACCAATGGCAGGTAATGGACCTTGGAGACATTCATAAAAGGTAAGAAATGAAGGTTCTCTAATGGCATATGAGGGGCCTAAACAACCCTCAAAAGTAGTATGCTCTCAAGAATTGTATTTTTTAAAATAAAATTGAGGTTCTTCTTCTTCAAGAGGTTAAAATGACTTATGCCCCTTTTTCTCTTATCACGGGCAAAATATGGCCTGGTGCTGAGTTCTTTATTAGTGATGCTAATGGAGCCTTTGGTGGCTTAGTTACTATGTGGGACCCCTCTAAGTTCTCTGGCAGCCTGATTACCACCTCTGCAAACTTTATTGTCTCTTGACTCTCTTCGACCCTGGACTCCTGGTTTCTCATTAATGTCTAGATGCCCCTAATATTAGAATGGGCAGGTTAACTCTATGGAATGACATTACTGCTCTCCTTCAAAATGATTACAATGCTCATTGGATGATCAGAGGTGACTTCAATTCCCTGCTTTTTCCTTTTGAAAAATTGGGAGGACTTTTAGAGTACTCTGTCAGCATGACTGGCTTGGCGGATTTCATAGGTAGGAATGGGTTACTTGATGTATACTTAATTGGTCAAAGATTCACCTGGTCCAATATTAGAAAAGGGAAGGACCTTATTCAGGTAAGATTAGATATATTTCTCATCTCAGGCAATTGGTGTATTGGTCCCACTCTAAAACTTTCTACCCTCCCCATAACGGTTTCTGACCATAACCCTCTTCTTCTCTTTAGCACCACCAACTCCAAAAGGAAAAGCTACCCCTTTAGGTATGAAGTCAAGTGGAATACTCACCTGGAGTTCAAGGATTGCATTAAAAGATGGTGGGAGACTAACATCCCTGGCACACCATATTTTGAGTTGCCCATGAATTAGATTTAATTAGAAGAAATATCAGGGGATGGAATAAAAACACCTTTGGGGACATTTTTATTCAAAAAAAAAAAAATCAGCAGCAAGCTGGAGGCCATTCAGGAACAAATTGACGAAGGGGATTTCCTGGAAGCGACCCACTTGGAGGAGGCTGACCTTCAGAGGAAATGGAAGGAAAACTCTATGAGGGAAGAACTCTACTAGAAACAGAAATCCCAGGTTCAATGGCTAAAAGAGGGAGATAAAAATACGACCTTCTTCCATGGATCGGCCAATATCCATAGGAGAAGAAACCACATTTCTTGTTTAAAGGATGACCACAATCAGGATATCAAAGATAAGGGTAGCTTCAGAAGAATGACTACCAACTATTTCTCGGCTCTGTTTAGGGATGATAGCAGAACTGGGGACCCTGTGCTGGTTGAGGACCTCCTTCATCGCCTCTCGTCTCCCCTCAAGGTGGAAGATAATGATCTCATCATGACTTCGGTCTCAAAGGATGAAGTTAAGATTGAGGTGTTCTCTATGGGAGCCTCCAAAGCCCTAGGCCCTAATGGCTTCCCTCTGGCTTACTTCGAGGACTTTTGGGATGTGGTGGGTGCTGACGTGGTTCTTGCTACAAGAGATTTCTTCAAATTGGGGAAGCTTCTTAAGAAGCTGAATAACACTTTCATAGCACTAGTTCCTAAAATTCAAGAGCCCTCCCTTCTAAAGGACTTCCGCCCTATCAGTCTCTGTTACACTATCTACAAGATCTTCAACAAAGTCTTGGTTAATAGGCTTAAACCCTTTCTGGACTCCTTGATTAGCCCGACTCAGAAGGGGTTTGTCCCTGGCAGACAAATTCTTGATGCGGCCATCTCCACCCATGAGATCATTTATTCTATAGATAAATGTCATAAACCTAGTATGGTGCTCAAATTGGATATCTCCAAGGCCTATGACGGAGTGAATTGGAACTTTCTCTTTAAAGTTTTGCAAAAGCTTGGTTTTAGGGGAAAGTTGCTTAACCTCATTAGGGAATGCATATCTATGGTCAGCTATGTTGGAATACAAGGAATCCAAGAACACTGAGAGGGGCGGGGGGGAGGGGGGGGGGGGGTGAATCAATGTTCTGCCGGTAATATAAGATTTTACCTTGTTACAACATAGACATATAAACCATACATGAAGAAACATATAACATGAAGTAAATAAACTAGCCACATGAATGAACACCATAACACACTGAATTTTATACATGGAAAACCTCAAAGAGGAAAAACCATGGTGGGATTTGTGACCCACAATATCAATTCACTGGCCATATGAAAGATATTACGTAGTATGGGGGCCTGCACATGCAGGAAGGCACATTGTCTAGAGCACACTACTCAACACAAAAGAGTCTCACTGACTACAAGCTTTTGTTGAGATAAAACAATAATGGTGAACTCAAAAATGCATCTGCAATGCCAAAAAGAGTTTCGGTTATAGCTCTGTTCTATACCGGTTCATAAACCCTAAACCCTTTTACCGATATCTCCTTTCCTCCAAGAATGCTTTACAAACCATCTACTGATCATTGCATGATATTACTTTCGCATACAAATGATCTACATACATATCCTTCGCATCACACTGTTCTACTTCCTTGTCATATTTCAAAATGACCTAATAAACTGACTTATATACCCTTTACAAATGATATGCCTTATGTCGGCTTACAACATGTTACAAAAGATATTCAATGTCAGCTCTATACAATAATTACAAAATGATTTTACAAATAAAACCATTCGGATCCCAAACTGATGTCGGCTTCACTGAAGTGTTGGATGTCAGTGTCGGTGTCGGTGATGACCCTGATTACTCCAATGTCAGTATCTGTCGGTGTATGCCTCCAATGCCAGTATCTGTCAGTGTATGCCTCCAATGCCGATATCTGTCGGTATATGCCTTCTATAGAATCTTGTTGCCATCAATGACAACATATGAATCCAATGAGTGTCAATTGCCAACAAACTATTCTATTCTTCTCAATGGGAGCCCTTAGGAGAACTTTGGGGCTTCTAGGGGGTTGAGGCAAGGGGACCCCCTCTCTCCCTACCTCTTTATTATTCTTGATCAACTCTCTTGTCAACAGAGGGGTCCTCTTGGGCATCAAACCTACTTCCACTATGCCTCCTTCTGTCCTTCAACAATTTATGGATGACACTATTCTTTTCAGGATCTCTTCTGTGGTTGAAGCCAAGGGATGGAAATCCTTCCTAAACCAATATGTTGATGCCTCTGCACAACATATTAACTATGAAAAGAGAAACATCTATTTCTTTCATACTACTCATAAAATCCAAGATAAAATCTATAGGATTCTTGGTTGTCAAATGGCCTCCCTCTCGGGCATGTACCTTGGGCTTCCTCTAATTGTCAAGGATGTCTCCAACTCCTTTTGGGTCACTATCCTTGAAAGAATGCAGAAAAAACTGGCTGGGTGGAAGGGAATGTTTCTTAGAAGTGCTGGGAAGCTTCAACTATTGGCCTCGTCCCTCCAGGGTATCCCAGTGTACTTCCTATCCCTATTCAAAATTTTAACTACCATGGCTACTAAATTAGAGAGCATCCAAAGAACTTTTCTTTGGATTGGTATGGAAGAAAAGAAAAGGCTTGCTCTGGTGGGTTGGGACAATGTCTGCTACCTGAAATCTAAGGGAGGGTTGGGTATTCATAAAATCACCCACTTCAACAAGGCCCTAATTTCCAAAATGGCCTGGATGCTCCTGAACAAGGACCTTGACTGGGGCAATATCATGAGGGCTAAATACCTTGGCAATGACAATTTTGTATCTACTTTAAATGATGTGGGTCTCCCCAGGGGATAAAAACTATGGAATAATATCATCTTCTGCAGGGACCTCATATCCCAAAGCATGAAGTGGCTCATTGGCAATGGTAGAAATATCCTTTTTTGGGAGGATTGCTGGCTAGGGGAGAAGCCACTAATAACCTCCCCCTCACTTAGAAGGATTGAGGTTGCAACAAAAAATTTCTTTGGGGAAAGGGTCTCGGACTACTTCTCCAACAACACTTGGAAAATTATGGAGGATTGTTGTTTTGATCAACCCCATCTTCTCCTTGCCACTAGAGAGTTGCAGATCCTTCTGGCTATAACCTTCCTCCCCCTCTTTCCTAGAGATGACAAATTTATTTGGAAAGGGGACCCCTTAGGGGAGTATTCTGTTAAAATGACCTACAATAGCTTGCTTCAGGAACTTGCCTTGACTATCAACTGGAAAGGGGTTTGGAATCCTCAACTCATCCCAAAGATCAATTTCTTATGGTGGATTGTTTTGCACAACAAAATCCTGACTCAGGACAACTTGGCTAAGTGGGGATTTCAGTTTCCTAACAGATGTATCCTTTGCAAAAACGAGGCTGAAATCCCCTCCCATCTCTTTCTCTAATGTGTCTTTGCTAGAGATCTCTAGGGGGTGGTTTGCTATAATCTTAGTGTTAGCTGGACTCTGAATGAAAATATGATGCATTTGCTGGAAAAGTATTGTGGCCCCTCTTCCAATCCTCTTGTTCAACAACTCCAGAGATAGATCCCCCCATTTCTGTTGGAGCATTTGGAAGGAAAGGAATAATAGGATATTAAGGGATAACGAGGCCTCCTTGGAAACTGTCTTTGCTTGCTTGGACTTAAGCTCATTCTAAAGAACATCTCAATTACCAAGTTCCGATTTCCTCCTACACCCCCCTCAAAATGGGATTGGGAGATTACTCGCAGATGGAACCTTCCTCCTTCATTTTCTCACATTGATTTCTCTAAACGTTTCCTAAGACAAAATATTGTTTGGTTCCCACCTCTCCCTGGCTGCTACAAACTAAATTTTGATGGGGCTGCTAGACAGGGTCTTGCAGCAGTGGGAGGTGTCATTTGAACCCATAGTGGGGCCCTGGTCGCTGCTTATACTCGAAATCTGAATGGCCACTCTAGTAACCAAACTGAAGCCATGGCCTTGGCTTGGGGGATCATGTTTTCTCTCTCTATGGGCATCAGGTGTATGGACATAGAAAGGGACTCTAAGCTCATCATTGATGCTATCAAAGAGTGGAACATGCTCAATTGTACCATTGAAGGCACCATCAGGGACACTCTCAGGCTTATTTCTAGGCTTGACTCTTTTCGGATTATGCATGTGTTTAGGGAAGGGAATGGGGTTGTTGATGCTCTTGTTGTCCTGGGGTTAACTAACACTGGTCTAAGATGTTGGAGGAGCCACACTTCTCTATCGCCTCATTTCAACTTCCTTTTAACATAAGATAATTCAAACTCAAATTGATGATGAAGCTCATGTTTAACCTCATTTCTACCCTCCTCCTCACCTCTAGGTATCCTGGAAGGAGTTATTTTTTAAATTTGAATATGGGGAATATTCGAAGGACTACTGCTAGTTATGTGTTGATAGGGACTGCCAACTCGACCACGAAAGGTGAGGTGATGTTTTGGTCCACTTTTTGGGGTCACCGTATAATGATGTATTGGACGGGCGATGATATGATGGGTTTCAGGCTGAGTTGGATGGTTTTAAAAACTTGTCATGGGAAACTTGTGCCCCATGTCCCCAAGATCATTACTATGCATGCAATTTTTGATTTTAGGAATATTTCCTATGTGCCTAAAGTCATGTCTCAATTCATGACTTATGGCTCACACAAGTCCCCTATTTTCAAGTTTATTAATGGAAATCATTCCACCTTTTTGTGCCTTTATTGTCACCTCGAGCTAAATTTATCCATCCCTTGCAATATTGACATTGCTTTTTTCACTAAGGGTTGCATATGTGACATCCTTTGTGAGGTCTTGTTTATGACGTCTGCTAAACAAGCTCTCTTTGCTAAGGAAAATGGGGGTGATAGAGTGCGCTATGAGCCTGACAAGCCCGATGATTTCAAGAATGACCCCCTCGTGTGGAATTACTATGTTGAGGGAGGAGTGGTTGAGTTTTTGGATTCCCTCTGTGGCCACGATGAGCAACTTTTAGCCCAGTTTGCTGCTTCTTGGTCTGGGCGGAGAGTCACAGTGGGTGATGTTTCTTTTGAAGTGTCAGAGGAATCCGCAGCCTAGGCGACGAGTCTTGCTCTGGAAGGAAGGCGATGGAAGCGCACTAGCCATGTTTCTAACAGTGAAGGGCTTAAATGCTTCTTTAGAAGCAGAGAGGAACCAGTTAAGTTATAGGGAGGGTTTGCCCGTGAAGAACTCAGGCACCCATGGAACCAAATTTGCTTGATGGTGATGAAATACTTCACGCTAGAAGGTCGGTTTAAGGTATTCTACTACTACCACCTTCCCTTGCTTAACCATTTTTGTAATAATGACTTGTTGTGTCTTCCTTTTTTCCTCTTGCATTCTTTGGAAACCTCTGTAAAAGATACCCTTGATCCCAAGCACGAGGACAAGTCACTTGTCTTGCTTCACCAGGGTTTAATATATAGGCTTTACAATTATCATCTGGCTCTCTGCCCTCCTCGTAGCCTTATTTGGTCCAACCCCCTACCATGACCTCTCTCCCGCTTTCGACCTTTTCTTCTAGCTTGGCTATACCTAGGTTTTTCCAATTTTTACAGGGTGTTCTCACGACCACTCATTTTCCCACTTATGCATCTGCTCAATTCCCTCCCTCGATGTCCATCATTGAGATAACCCCTAACCTGGTGGCTTCTCCCTCGACCAACAAATCTCACACCCCCACTAAGGGTAAAGGGAAACCCTATGAAACGGAAAAGGATTATCATTGAGGACAATTCTTCATCTGAAGAATTTGAGGAGGAAATCCCTTCTCCTGACACTAAAGGCAGAAGGAGGTCACATAGGTTGGCGTCGAAAAGCTCCTCGAAGAAAAAGGCAAAATATAAAGATGTCTCAGATCCCGACGAAGGCTTGATTGAGGACAAGGAGGGGGGGGGGGGGACCTTAAAGATTTGGGTACCTTTGGGCCCCTCAATGAGGCTTCTAATGCTAAGTCGGAGATGGAACCTACGGAGACTATCAACCTAGTGGACCTAGACGAAGTGATGAAAATGGTGGAACCAGATGATTTGGGGCCCCAGGGGACCAGAGCTCCTGTTGCGGATTTGGCTAAGATGACTGAGATGGGAAAAGTGGACCCGGTGGTGGAGTCTGTGAACAGGGAGGGTGACGAGAACAAGAATGTGGCAAACCTAGAGGACTTGGGAGCCCAGCGGGTCAGTGCTTTTGTTGTGGATTTGGCTAAGACAGTGGAAATGGAAAAAGTTGACTCGGTGGCAGAGACTATCAACAGGGAGGGTGATGAGAAAAAGATTGATATCCCCCATGGGATCCCGACTATGGAACAACTCAAAAACATCCGTACTAATGTTATGGATATTCTACAGAGGATTGAAAACCTAGGGCCGTTGCTAGATATGAAGGCCATTCTTGAGGAGGTCAGGGTTCTGAAACATAAGGTGGAGACTAAGGATTCCTAGATTGTCTGTCTTAATAATTTCTGCTTGCAGGTCCTTCACAGTTTGGCCCTCACTCTCTCCCTCTTGAGAGAGCGTACTGCGGACAATGATGCTAAGAAAGATGAAGCTAGGGAACTTTACAAGTTCCTGTTTGATGATTGGAAAAATGTCATTGATAGGACTGGGGTTCGCAAGTTGACCCCTTAGGTCTTATGTTGTATTTTTGTGTTTTGGGATGCTTTCCCTTGTTCCCCGTTGTTCTGTTCTTTTTGTTGTTTCTGGTTCAGAAAGACTCTAGTTATGGATGTTTGTTGTTATAGTGTTGTTTAAGTGTTGTTTATAGTTTAAACTATGTAAAGGGTCAGTGCCCTGGTTTTCACTGCTTTCTCAATTAAAAAAAATGGGGAAATTTAAGAGCTTGGATTTTTTAAAAAATTAAAATTTTGAGATGCCTTTAACATAGGGACTCAAATTTTACTAAAATTAAAAAAATTATGAGAGTTGTAAAAGTATGGAGTTGTATTTGGGTTAATGTTATTATGATAGTCATGCTTTAAAAGCTATTTATAAGATATTTTTTAAAAATGTTAATGTAAAGAGGTAAACAATTAAAAGTTTAAAGTAGTAGATTATATTCATTTAAAGATGTTTGTGTATAATTGACTAAAGCATTATCAAAGGATAGATAATGTGAAAGTCATTGTGTTGCATCACAAAATTATTATTATATGATATTTTTAATATAATGTAAATTTATTTTTAAGTTAACATTAAGGTTATATTTATTATATTTTATATTTGAAATTATTAAACAAATAATACATGCGCGTGCACACACACACACACACACAGAGAGAGAGAGAGAGAGAGAGAGAGAGAGAGAGAGAGAGAGAGAGAGAGAGAGAGAGAGAGAGAGAGAGAGAGAGAGAGAGAGAGAGAGAGAGAGAGAGAGAGAGAGAGAGACATATATACATATATATAAATATATAAGCACATACATACATACACACGTACATACATACATACATACATAAACATACATACATATATTTTGTGTGTGTGTGTGTGTGTGTGCATATATATATGCACACACGCACACACATATGTACGCATGTATATGAGTGTGTGTGAGTTAAATTACATATAATATAATTATACATATACTATATATAGAGAGTGAGACATATAGAGGGATACATAGATTGTAAGAGAGATGAATAGACAAAGAGAGATAGAGCATGAGTGAGAGAAATATAAGAGATACGAAGGGAAAGAGGGATAGAGAAAATAAAAACTAACTTTTGATTAGTTATTTCATGCCAACAATCCAAGGATGGTACGTGTCCTTGGGGAGTCATACTCAAGGTAGCATGTCATTTGATTAAGGATACAATAATTTGCCTTTAAGACCTCTTCAATGTACCCATCACACACTTAATATACTTTACCTCACATTCTAATATACCTCTCTCTTATACACTCCATCTCTCCTACTTTATATCTCTATCTCTCTATCTCCCTCTCTCTTCTCTCTATCTTTTTCTATCTAGATCTTTCTATACCTCTATCTTTTTATCTCTCTCCCTATCTATATATTTCCCTATCCCTCATTCTCTCTGTATTGCAATCTATCTATATATCTCCCTCCCTCCTTGTCCCTCTCCTTTTTTACATATTGAGCTCTCTCTCTCTCTCTCTCCTATGTTCCCCATATTGCTAACATAACATGACCCTATTGGTAGTGGAGTCTAATTATCATCTTAATTGATAGGTTTTGTTTGTCTTGTTTGGATCTCTGTAAGTAGATGCATAGTTGATTTGAAACTATAACTTCTTCATTAAGACCTTTGTTATACAAACAAAATCATTTGATAAATAACCTACCAATTAACTTTAATGCACAAATGTATGAAAAAATTAGATTAATTTTTTTCCTAATTGACTTTCCACACCTCTTCGACATACCCATTATACACCAATATGCAATTACTAGTAAAAACAAACATAACCATAATATTTACATTTTAGATCCATAAAATACCTTGTTAGGACTCTCACAAATATAAACATATGTAGCATTGAAAAGCCTCCCCTCCCCTCGTGTTCACATTTGCTTAGTACAATAATAACTATCATAGACAACCATAATATCAAAATAAAGAACAATATATGATCAAAGAAAAGAACAAAATAAGTCGTATAAAAACGAAAAAAAGCTTTCCAAGCTCAACAGTAAAAGGTCATGGCAGAAAAGGGCATCAGTGCACCTCCTCGCAAGTTTTGGCGTACAGTCAACGAAAATTGGAATTATTTGTGCAACCCTCTCTACACAAGTCAACCGCCATGAAATATGAAGCATGGCCACCGGCGAATAGATCCCCAAAACTGCACAAGCAATCAGCACTACTTCATCATTATAGAATTCTCCTGCTGTACCTAACTTCGCGGAAAAAATGAGTTCGCATGAAGGAAAGAAATCATCAAGAAGAATGGGCTGTGATTCCTCCGGCAGTAGTTTCAGAGACCTGGACACTGAATTTTTGACGGTAAAATTCCTGTTTTCAGTTTGAGTTTGTCACTTCAATTCTGTGTATATCCTGTGATATGCTTAATGTCTCTGTTTTGCAACTGGTGGTTCAAGCGGCGAAGTTGTTAGAGAAATCTTTACAAGTTCAACATTAAGCCACATTTGGGAATTCAAATAAACCCAAATGAGTATACAAGGTCCTGTTTTGGGCTCTGTTCAGCAGCATTAATGATACAGCGGGCACTTGATTTTGGGATGACATTTTTACTGTTATTCTGACTACTGTGTGCTAGTGGATTGAATAATTGCTGCTATATAGAGAAACTCTTCCCTTTCTAATATAATATTTCTATTATAAGAGAAGCCATAATGAGGATTTCCTAATAATGTCTCGTAATGAGCTTTGAAAAATATTATATGGGACTTATATTTTAAAGCAAACAAATGTGTTTATTCAAAATTTGGTCAAAATTAATTACCAAACCTTGCAGATTTCAAGGAGTTTAAGATTTCTCCCCATGCTAATGTGGATTTTAATAATTATTATTATCTTTTTATCCAATTGTTGAAACTTATCTTAACTGGGATTCCCTCGGAAATTGGCCTAAATGCCTCCTTTTATGCTTTGAGCAGAAGCATGCTAGAGTTAGTAGCATTTACTGAAAATTATCCTGCATACTTGCTTTTGCGCTTGAGTAGAAATATGCTAGAGCTAGTGCCTTGTACTCACCCGATTTGTCTCCATGGTCAGCCTGTGCCTATGACGAGGGTATTGATTATTACTGTTAAACTCCGAACTCAGTGCATCAGGTGAGAGCTGTGAGGAAATGGGTTTGAAACTAGCGGAATGAACCTTCACATGGCTTTTTGTCACCCTAGGACTTACGCCCAGTAATAAGGACTTTTCAGGAGGTTATTATCCTAGTAGTACTCCGGTTCCAGTATCCCTAGCTGACTGCAAGTATGTAAGTTTAAGAAGCTTAAACCCTTGCTTAATAGCTTATTTACTCATAGCGTTTGTTGTGATTTGTAAGTTTGAAGTTGATAAAATGAACAACTGCCATAATCCGCTATTGCCAGTAGAGTTTTGGTGTTAACAGTATGAGTTTGGTTCTCTTTTCAGTATTTTCTACACCTGCTAATTTAATAATGGTACTATTTTATGTTTTTAATATTTTCTTATTTTTCTTTA
Organism: Cryptomeria japonica; assembly: GCF_030272615.1. Lineage (NCBI taxonomy): Eukaryota > Viridiplantae > Streptophyta > Pinopsida > Cupressales > Cupressaceae > Cryptomeria > Cryptomeria japonica. The sequence continues at coordinate 253,136,909 of NC_081412.1, forward strand.
TTGCAGACACAAGCTAAAATATGGATAGAGAACGTTTTAGAGAAAAGTTATGATGAAGAAGAAACTGTTGCAGATTTACTTGCAGATGGAGAAATCCTGTAAGTTTTTAATAGAAAAACTACTTTTTCAGTTGTATAAAAGATGGTGGGAATATATCATTCTATGGCTTACATGCAATAAACACGTGCACTTAATATATTATCAGATGCAATGCAGGAACTCCTGAAACAATAGAACCATCGGAATAGATGGTTTTTACTGGTATAGAAATGCAAGGATAATGCCCTGAGTAAGATTTTACAGGGTCTTGGAATTACTATGCATTTGTGAGGTGCTTTATAGAAATACCTACTACATTTAATAATCGTTTTTATATCTCTCCTTCTACATATGCTTCGATCCCCTCATCTATAAAATTTTGAGGTTTTACCTACCATGGGATTACAATGAGTTGCCTTACGTACAATTCAAGAGTCCCAAAATGAATCTGTTTTGAGAAAAAGAAATAGACCATAAATTGAAAAGTGGGCTCACATAAACCATGGCACACGATTGCTACCTTTTCCACAAGCTCATCCCAATGTGTTGTTTGTCTTTAATAAATTTCTGGTGCTGGTTCCTGGCAATGCCTAATTTTTCTTTCTTTCTTGTTTTTGTAAATATTAATGTTTTCTAAAAGTATATTACATCATTTTCACCTTGTATCCTGTTAATCACTTTTCCATTTATGATAAAATGTATAGTTGATTTAAGTTTTTCAAAGTTAAATTTCTGTCATTTTTTAATGAGTTTGCAGGTATAAAATTTCAAAGCTAATCAGTAAATTGATGGAGAATAAATTTGGTACACAGATTGACTCTCCGGTTTCAGAAGCAAATCACTTCGGAAAGCAGAGTGGCAAATATTTGCCTTATTCATATATTGATGCATTTCTGAAGGTAGTGTTATTTTACTTAGGTTTTCCTTCAGTGATCATTTTAAATTTAAATGCATAGTGCATCTCCTTTCTCAACTGGATATCTGGATAAAAGGAAAAGATTTAGGGTGTCCTTGGAAGAAAATGCCATGATCTATAGGTGGAACGGTGAATACACTTTAAATTTTGCAATAAATGCACTTATCTGTCCCAAATATATTTGAAGTACTATTCATATTTTGGCTTTAATAATTCAAGACAATACCACTTTCTGAGGTTGTATGCCTGCCATCCTGTGAGAGACTAGTAATGGGACAAGATTCCACTGTCAATCTTAGAGACATTGATATCCATTTTTATGGAATCATGTCCTGTTAATGAGTTTGTAATTGTTTTTCAGTTGGCTGATTGCACTTTTAAAAGCAAATTATATGGTCTTATTTTGTTGTGTTTGTTAACCAAGATCACCAAACTGTTTTAGTACAGATTTGTAAGAAGATGGGGCTCACTAGTGTAGATCTATTCTCTCCACCTGATGCTGTGGAGAAGAGAGATGTTCGAAGAGTTTGTCTATGTATTCGAGCTTTATCGAAGAAAGCCTGTTCAAATGATTTAGATGTATGATTTTTTTTCAGATGGGGTCACCCTTCTGTATTTTGAAAGATTTTTTTATAACTTTGTCAGTGTGAGATTTCAAAAATATTGTTGGACTTACAAGGATCTAATTGCTTTTGTGACAGGTGCCTGATTTTGATCTTGTCACGGATTTCCTATCCATGTCCCCAGAGATGGCTGATGTTATGCAGAAATATTTAAAGCAGGATATGTATAGCATGTCAAGTAGAACTTCCAACCTTGATCCAGAAACAAAGAAAGGATCAGCAAAGGTTAGTAGAAATATAAAAAGACTCTGAATTATAGACTCTAAGATTTAGTAGGGCAGAATGGTTTGCAGTTCATGTATTTTATTGCAATGACAATTTTATCAACTAATTATACTCATATCTGATTACATGTATCTTTTTTGGAAAGAACAATCAGCCATTCTTAACGTGTCCGCCTGAAGTATCACTATCAACTGAGGACCCTGATGAAGCAGAAAGTAAATTAAAATCTGCTGTTTTTGAAGTCTCAGATTCTTTTTGGGGAGAGAGTAGTGTTGCAACTATTGGCAGTCGTTCAGTGTCTCCAAGAAGCCCACAATCTGCAATTCATGGTTCTTCTTCCAAAAGTTCAACAGTAGGTGGTTCGTCTGTAAGGGATTCTCTAAGTGATATTAATGCTCCTTTCACACCAGAAAACGATAGGGATCAGAAAGACAGTGAATGTTTTAGAATCAAAGATACATTCCTAGCAGACGCTCTCAATATTTACTTAGAAAAATCAGATCGTTTGACTGTAAATAACTCCAGTGAATTTAACGATCCTCCAACTTCATTAAGTAATGAGGGCAATTTTTTTAATGAATATCCCACGGACAAATTTACTGATAAAAAAGATCCTGTCAATGGAGAAATGAAAAATATAACACCAGTGGCAGTTAATTATGATACCAATCCAGCAATTGTATCTGATATTCATAACAATAATGTTAATTTTTACAATGTAAAGGAACTGAAAAGTGAGTTTTTAGCCATGGATTATGCAAGCAAGGGAAAACTAAATGCTGTTGATATTGACCATGTAAACATGCCGAAAGAAGGCATTCTTCATATGTTGAACGAAAATGTTCCAAAAACAGGAGGCACACATGTTGACTGCTTAAAAGTGGAGCCTTTGCACACTATCAATGTTCCTTCCTCTGTGTTTATGGTGAATAACAATTCACATCATCTGAGTGACACTGTTAATGGTGGATATACACATCCCAATTCAGTGCAAGTCTCTGATGATTTTGTAGAAAGAGCTACAGATGACGTGGAAGTCAATTTTAAAAATGTGCTAAAAGAATTGAGAGTTGATGTTGGACCCACAGATGCACCAAAATTAGGAAGGTTGGATGCCAGTCATGAAAATGAGTTGAAAGGAGAGAGTGTGGATTCTTACTGTGCGAATTTCCCACAAGCATTAGACATTTACACTGATAAAACAAAAGTGTTACATGCCAAAAATGTTATTGGTTGTTACATGCATGAACCACAAACAAAATATTTAGATATAGATTTTATACATCAGGTAAAACCAGGTTATGGAAACACCTCACAAACAGTTATTGTTGACATGGGGACAGCCAATGTGCCAAATGCAGATAGCATGGGCATTGACTCTATGCCAAGTGCAACGGAGTCTTTTATTGCGACCACTGATTCTTCGTTGATAGCAGATTTCATAAATTACAATGCTTATGAGGAATGTGGACATTCTACTTTTATGCCTGTCTCCAAAGGTACTGAACAAGGAGAACTAAATAATATGGATGTCCATACCAAAGTCCTACACAAAGAGGAATTTGCTGGCGACCCCACAAATGCACCAGAATTAGAGAGCTTGGATGTTGGCCCCAAATATACACAAAAAACAGACAGTCTGTTTCATGACAACAGATTTTCTCCAGAATTTGTTAGTGTCAACGTTGATCAGTGTGTGAAAAAGAAAAATTTGAATATAGGCTGTGGAGTCATACTAAAAGGAGAGAGTGTTGATATGGTGAACTTAAGTGTAAGAGTGCTGGAAATAGATGGTGTGGATATCGCATGTAAAGTGGAGGATGAAGAACATGTTGCTACTTTTGAGAAGGGTATGGAATCAAATAATGTTGCTGATGAATATGCAAAGTTGCCAAAATCAGAGACTGTTGTTGACAGTGCTGCAAATAGAAAATCAGGTGATATCAACTGTGCAATTGATACTGAAGAAGATAATGTTGTCGCTGCAGGTAACAGTTTTGTAGTATATAATATTGAGAATTACCAAAATGTTTTGAAAGCAGATATTGTTGATGCTGAGAGAGCTATGAGTGTGGAAACAGGTGATATCAACTGTGCATTTGCGACTTCAGAGGATATTTTTGTCAGTCCTGTAGGAAATGGGTTGGACACAGATAATGTTGATCATGCATCCATGGATATGCTGAAATCAGAGATTCTTGTTGTTGACAATGTTGCAAATAAGCAAGCAGAGGATATCAACTTTGCATATGTGCGTGCTGAAGATGGTACTCTGAGTGCTCAAAAGGGGTTGGAAGCTGAACTAGTTAATGATTACAAAACTGTTTTGAAATCAGAGATTGTTGATATTGACGATGCTAGGCATATGAGAACAGGTAAAATCAGTTGTACAAATGTGACTGAAGAACATGATGTTAATGCTGCAAATGATTCACTAGCAGATATTGACAATGACTGCAGACAGTCTGTTGAGGTTGACAATGCTGGAGATATGAAAGTGAAGATTAATTGTTTAGTAGTGACTAAAGAAGAATGTATTGTTGATTCTGGGGATGCTATTAAATCAGATAATGTTGATGGTGACTCTATCAATGTGCTGAAACCAGCTATTGTTGCTGTTGACGGTCCTGCAAATATGCAAATGGGGAAAATTAACTGTGCAGTTATGATTGAAGAAATATCTGTTGCCAATGCTAGGAATGTTAATGACAAGTCAAAAGAAGTCCTGAAGTTGGAGACTGTTGATATTTGCAGTGTTCTGAATATGGAAACTGGGGAAAGTAACTGTGTAGATGTGACTGAAGAAGATTGTATTGTGAATGATGATAATGAGTTCAGTGCAGGTAATTTTGACCATGATTCCAAAAATGTGCTGAATTCAGATAATGTTGGTGTTGACTATGCTTTGAATATGAAAACAGGACATGTTGACTTCCTAGATGTTACTGAAGTAAAGAGTACTGTCAATGCTGAGAATGGTTTGGAAGAAGATGTTACTAATCATCTGGAAAAGGTGTTGAAGTCAGATACTATTTTTGATAGTGGTGTAAATATGAGAACAAGAGGTTTCAACCATGGAGTTGTGGTTGAAGAAGCCAGCATTATTAATGAGTGGAATGGATCGGAAGCAGTTAATATTGGATATGGGTCTGACAATGTGATGAACTCAGAGCTTATTGATATTGACAGTGCTATGGATGTGCAAATGGTGGATACTGGCTGTTCTGTTGTGATTGCAAAGGATCATACTGCCTGTGCTGCTAATGGTGTCAAAGTACTTCATGTTGTCGATGACACTAGTAATATGCTGCAATTAGAGACTCTTAGTTTTGACAGTGCTCTGAATATAAAAACAGGAGATATAAACTGTCCACTTGCAACTGAGCTAGATAGCATTGCTAATCCTCGGATTAAGTTGAAAGCAGACAAAATTGACGAAGATGGCAGAAATGTACTGAAATTAGATACTGATAGTTCAACAAATGTGAAAACCAATGATATCAACGGTGAAGTTGTAGCCAACGATAATAATGTTGTTGATGCTGAGAATGTGTTACTAGCAAATGACAATGCCAATGGCTCCATAAATATGCTGAAACTAGAGACTGTAGGAGTTAACAATACCGTGTATATTAAAACAGGGTATGTCAACTGTCCAGTTATGGGTGAAGTAGAAAGTGCTGCCCATATTGGGAATATGTTGACATCAGAGAAAAACAATAATGACTCCATAAATATTCTCAAACCGGAGACAGTAGGTGTTGATAATGCTGCATATGTGAAAACAGGGGATATCAACTGTCCACTTGTGACTGAAGTAGAGAGTGTTCTCCATTTTGACAATGAGTTACAAACAGATGAAGTCAAGAATGACACCAAAAATGTGCTAAATTCAGATAATTTTTGTGTTGGCGATCCTTCAAATGCAAAAACATGGGATATCAACTCTAAAGTTGTGAATGAAGATGATGGTGTTGTCAATGATAGGAGTGAGATAGAGCCAAACAATCTTGACCATGACATAGACAAACCTCTGGAACCAGATATTGCTGCTGTTGATAATGCTGGAGATCTTAAAATGGGGAATAACATTAAGGCTGTCGAGCCAAATAGATCAGAGGCAAGTAATATGGACATTGTCAAGTCAGACTTTCACAAGGGAGATCATATCAATTATGACTACTGCCCTATTAGAAAATTCAAGCCATCTGAAATTCCAGAGGAAAACTCATTGATTGCTAGTGATAGTAGAAACCAGCTTCAATCATCAGCAGATTGTGAGCATGGCAATGACTACGAAATCCAACAAAAGGAAACTGTAATGCAACACCTTAACCTGCTTCTATTAATCTTGACCTCTCCGATTTATATTGTGATTTTTGCTACTGCCTCTTATTTAACTTAACTTCTTAGTAAAATCTCGTAAACAAACAAACTTCTAAATATTTACTTTCAAAATCTCCCATGAATTTTTTAGGGAAAAAGGAGCCTCGAAAAGAATGAATCAGAAGAAAAAAAGCACATAAGAAAGTCTCACGGGAAAAGGCTATGGATCTCAGTTTTTGCTTGTGGATTAGCAGCTGGAGTAACCATGGGGGTGATACGATTGTTGAATAGGTATAAAGCCAAAACATGACAGAGAAAGATTGGGCGTTCTAGCAAGCTCGTTTTATCTTCCCTGGAATATTATCTCTCTAAATTTTTTTCAACTGGTTTCTCTTTTATGTAGCATACTTAGATACAACTCTATATCTGCCTTGAAAAACACTACAATTTTAAAAAAATATAGCGAGAATTTTTCTGGTATTCAGGAAATGTTTCATTTTTAGCCATTTTCAATTATGGTGGCATTTTTTTCTAATTTTTTTCTATTCTTCTGATGGGTACTGAACAGCAGGAAACAAAAAGAGTTTGAGATTAAAGAAGGAGATACACTGTCAGACATATCCAAAAGAGCTGGCAAATCCAGTTGGAAGGAGTTAGTCTCTATTAACTCTGAAATAAAGGATCCTGACTTAATTTATCCGGGTCAAAGAATTAAATTTAAATAGAGTACAGATTATTATTATATGTGATCTTTTTATGTAATTATTATTCTTCTCTAAGAAATTCACTATGTACAGGCCAAATTCTGTTGAAATGGAGTACAGATTGTTCTTATATGTGATCCATTTTAGTAATCCTTCTTCTCTAGGAGATTCACTTTGTACAGGCCAAATTCTGTCACAAATACAATATTATGGTGTAGTCAACTTTTACAGTTCAGTTTGTACCAACATAACCAAAAAGGATTTGGTTTGTAGCAGGTAACAATTATTATTCTTTCTCTTTGAAATTTACTTGTACAGGCCAAATTCTGTTGAAATAGAGTACAGATTATTCTTATATGTGATCTATTTTAGTAATTATTATTCTTTTCTGGGAGATTCACTATGTACAGGTCAAATTAAGTATTCATCATATGATGAGTTCTGTCACAAATAAATTATTATGGTGTAGTCACTTTTTACAGTTCAGTTTATACCAACATAACCAAAATTATAAAAAAATGGTTTGTGGCAGGTAACCATTTTCAGAGAGGAGTATAAGATAATAACAAAGAAATAAATTGAAAGGTATTACATGGCCTTTTTCATTAAGTTTTGTGGTTATGTTGTGACACAGATACATCATGATAAAATGGCGTGATCTTCTATAGAGTTTGGGTTTATTTATCTGAGCTTTATTAGATTTTTAATTGCAAAGAAATAAGATAAAATAAATTGAAAGGTATTACATGCCCCTTTTCATTAAGTTTTGTGGTTATGTTGTGACACAGATACATCATGATAAAATGGTGTGATCTTCTGTAGAGTTGGGTTTATTTATCTGGACTTTATTAGATTTTTAATTGCACACGGTCTTATATTAATTGATACATCTTCTTTCTATGTACATGCATTCGTATATGCTAGACTTATTTATCTACCATGTATGCTTATCCATATATTAATTTTTAAATTGTTTTTGGATAGAAGCAAAATAGCGTATCCTTGTCTACTGTGAGATCAAACAGGAAAAAGGTGGCTAAAATTCTGTAACAAACACGTCAAGTTCGATCACAGGTAGGGTTCGATAGATTTGATAGAAGGGGGTTCAATAAATAGTAGGGTGGGCCTTGTTTTTTGAATTTCCAAGTGTGAAGTCAATGAGCCACATTTTATATATAAGATGTGTACACACATATATACAAACTAATAATATTATAAAATATATAAAGATAAAATTATAAAAAATTAAAATTAATAATATTAATTAAAATTATTTAAATGGGTTCTTTTTATCTAACTAATAATAAATTCTAAAGCGATAGGTTTTGTGGAGGATTTTGGGGTTTTGGAAAAAATATCATGCAACAAATGTGCTTGCTATGAAATTTGTTGATGTTGTCTTGGTTGTTCCTCATACGATTCCTTTGAAAGATAATGATGTTGGGTTGATAGCTTCTATTATGCCTAATTAGCTAGGCATAGACGTGGAAAGAAAATCCAATGTGGCAACAATGGTGCCAAGTGTGTCTTTTACACATGGTGCTTTTACTTTTGCAATTGATACAACTTTCAAATTCTCACATGTGGCACAAGTTGAAGGTCTCTCAAAGTAGATGTGGAAAATAGATACAATACCTTGTAAATGTATTCATCTAGTCATTACATTGAAGTAGGAGGTTTCATTTGAGGAGTGATACTCAAAGTATGGTTTGATTTATGAGCTTAACTCCTATTATCCCAATATAGTTTATTTGTATTCATGGTTCTCTAACAAATGGAAATCAAATCTTAGGGGTTCAATAAAGATATATCCAAGTAATTAAGGTTTCTTTATGTTATAATGTACATATGTAGAGCATAGCTAGTACACTTTAGGTCATGGGCCTTGGTTTTCGGATAGCTATGGTTCATTGATTAAACCTTAGTTTTTGACTTTTAATCCAACAATAGAGTCTTCCTCACTTATGCCTATATGGGTACACTTACGCCTAAAATTCTATAATGATTCATGTTTTCAAGGTGTTATAAATGCACTGGATAAATTCTTGTTAATTGGCCCAATAATTAATGGGCTAATTCATTCAACAATAGCTTGTATAGAAGTAAAAATTGGCATATTGAAAGGCTTGCCTGATGAAATTTGGCTAAAGGTTGAGATAGGCTATGGAAACACATTTTATATCATGCAAATATTTCTATTCATTTTGAAAATACTTTCAAGTGGCATGTTCCTAATAACTATCAAGCCTTTCTCATCAATAAAATCTACTTAGTAAGGCACTCCTTAAATCTTTTGATGAATTGGATAACTACTCTTCTAGGTATTTACTAAAGTGGGTATAGATAGTGGTTTTCCAATGTGAAAATGTAGGAGGTGATGGGCTCTCCTAAATGCCCTTCAAGTCTCAAGCAATGGTCAACTTAGTGAAGTAATTGGTAGTTCTTAATAAGGAGCCCAAATAAAGAAATAAAGGAAGTGTAGGAGAACAAAATACAATGTAGTTGCATCTTTGTAAGCACATGCTTTCAACTTTTCTTAAAGGTAGATATATTGCCACACTTTTTCAAAAATCTTCTTTAGGTAGAAAAACTTTGGTGAATACGTTTGCATGGACACCTCAGGTGGAAACTTGAAAATCTATCGAGGCTTACATCCCCATTCCTCATCCATTCAATATAAGTAAGATTGTTTGGTCCTCAAATTTGTCTCATGCAAATGAATATGACACATGCATATCTTTCTTAAATCAAATTAATCAGATGCTTTCAACATTGTTTTCATCCTTAGATGAGGATGATGACGACAAACACTAGTTGGACTAAAATGAAATTTGGAGAAGCGGATCCCAAACATAAGTTATGACTCTTGTGGTTCTTAGATTGCGTAGTAAAAAATGATGATATGATTTAGTTTTGCTTTGTTAATAGTTTTTATAAATAAAAATTGTTATGAGCCATCACCTTTGTATGAGGTTTTCACAAGATTTAGTTATTGTTGTTATTATTATTGTTATTGTTATTGTTATTGTTATTGTTGTTATTGTTGTTGTCATTTGTACCTCCCCGACACCATCCTGTCACAATTATTATTTTGTACGCATTTTTTTCCTGCGAGCCCCGTTGATGTGTTTGGTACTTGCTGTTGTCCTGTCGTCCAACCGACCCTGTTCCCCTAGCGACCGCCCTTTCTCCCAGCTCCTACCGATTGGTTTCCCCGACTGATCCGCTTCTCTACCGCCTTTGTTGTCCGCCGCTTCAACTCCTCCCATACTGCACCCGCGTCAGCCTCTTGCCTTTTTGGCGGCCTTTGCGCCATCGTTTGTTCCCGGCCGCTGCCGACCGCCACCTTTGCGTCATGTACCTCTGCATCCAACATGTGGAGGTGTTTGATTCATCGAGACCTGCAACTCAGCGCCACGTGGGCTCCATTGATTCACCAACGCAGATCTAGTCACTATGCCACGCAAAACTTCTCGTACAGTCCTTGTTAGCATACAAATTTCTCTGTCCCCTGCCCACGTTAATGTACAAATCGCCAACTCAGGCACCCAATAAGCCGCCACACCAATGTACAGAATTGCCAACTCACCAATCCACGTGGCCGCCCAATCAGATTTTCATACGACCAGTACAAACATGTGGCATATTCTCACTGGACCACGTTAACATCTGTACTATATGGACATGGCGCACTAGTAGGAGTTTTTTTAGCGATGACGACCAAACGGTCATCAAATTTAAGCTCGTCAAATGATGATGTTAGCATTGTGTCAACCATTTAAAAAAATTTTCCAAGCCCTCTCATTGAGCTTTTTGGTTTTGGAGGTGGACTTTGAATGCCCATATCTCACTCATTTTAGCTCATTTTTTAGTGGTTTTTTTTATTTATAATTTTTATTTGAGCTAATTTTTTGTGCAATCCACAATGGTTTGGTTATTTTCTAATTTTGGTGGACAAATTTTTCAGTTTTTCACAACTATACTTGGCCAATCTTTGATTTTGCAACTTTAGAGGCTTCATTCGGGCTCATACGACCTCCTTTTCAGGTGTTGTTTTTTTTGAAAGTGCATAATTTTTTGTCTACTTCCACATGGTGTTATATGTTTTTTACCATATAGAGTAGAATATTGTAATTTCACCATATGGATCTCAATCTTGATCACTTGCGATATTTTGTTTGAGTCTCTTATAGCCTATTTGAGATAGTTGTAAAGTTGAAATCATAAGTCCACTTTGCCATTTTTTGCAAGTGGCCCATTGTACACACACTAAGTATAAAGTGTCAAATCATCATTTTTTTTTGGGGAGTGGGAGTGGGAGTGGGAGGGGGAGGGTGGCGTTCTTTGATTGAGTGAATTTGGGAGGGTGTCTTGTGTGATTGTGCATCTTGCTATCTTGTGTTTTTTTTCATTTTGGTGCTACGGGTTCTCCTAAATTTCCACTTTTAACTCCACATAATTATGCATCATGGAAAACAAAAGCATGAAGTAAGTTAATGGAAAAAGGACTCAGTCATTATGTAAATAGAACAATAACAACAACACCTGATCCTAAGGTTGATCCTAATGCTCAAGTTGAATGACTCACTAAAAATTCTATGGCGCTTGGAACTTTGAGAAAGTATGTATTAGATGATCTCAATTTTCACATTGAGAAATGTACTACAATCAAGGATGCTTGGGATATTTATGCCAAATTTATGGTCAAGTTGATGAGATTAGTGGCTGCAAGCTTGATGGTGAACTCACACCACTAGATCCCAAGGATTTTGATACAATCCAAAATTATGTCACGAAAGCAAATGAGCTAAGAGCAAAGCTTAAGGATTGTGGCATTGACAAAAAGGATGCTCAATTGGTTTACAACTTGTTGGACAAGCTTCCATCAGAGTATGCATCCTTTGTTTCTAGCTTTCACGCCCATCGATTGGCTCAAGGTGCCTCATACACTCCACCATCATTTGATGCATTCAGAGAGATGTTGATACTTGAGAAATATAAGTTGAACAAGATGGGGATTCTCAAGTCTTCAAAGTAACAAGATTTGGTGGCTAATAAAGGGAATCAAAACAATCAAGGAAAAGGCAAGAACCAAAAGCAGTCTAAGCCAAAACCACAACAAGATAGAGTACAATCATCCTCTCCACAATATGGCAATTCTATATCCTCACCTAAGGGGAAATCATATAAGGAGAAGCTTTTTTGTCCATATTGCAAGAAGTCAGGACATGATGAACACCATTGTTACAAAAAGGATATTGATGAATTGAAACATCTTCTTGAGAAGAATAGAATCGGTTTGCCTTCTAAAATGTCTACTTCATCTTCTTCTTCCAAAAAAAAGGATGAAGGGAAGGATCACACTTTTGGGAAATATAAAGGACAATCTCTTTGTGCTACCGCAAGTCATGATTCAGGGAGATGACTTCTAGATTCAGGAGCTTCTCATCATATGGCATATTCGAAGTCCATGTTCTCTTCATTTGAGCCTTGCAACATGCCACCGATTTTGATGGGAAATCATACATATATATGAATGTGATTGGGAAATGATCTATTGCCATTGGGGAAAACTCCTTCAATGATGTTGTTGTGTGTACCTCATTTGACAAACAATCTTCTTTCCATCTATCAAATCACTTATTGGGAAATAAGGAAAACTGTGGAGTTCACACCTGATTTAGTTATCATTAGAGACTTGGAGAGTAGAGCTATCATTGCAACTGGGGTGGTGGATAATGCATCTCGGTTGTACTCCTTTTCACATTTTGGCCCTATTGATGAGTTTGATTCTTCACATAATGATCACACTTCTTCTGTTGATTTAGATATCGAGGAGAACTTTAGGTACTTAAACTTGGGTGTTCTCACATGTGACCCCATTATTGTGATTCATTGCAGTAGGATATACCTTGTCTTCCAACTTTAGTTCATTGGGATGACCACTTGACAAACATTGCAGGTTTGTTTGTGGAGTCCTACATTGTAGCCTTGAGAGACATCATTGATGATATTCATCTACTCTTTGATGGAGATGATCCTTCTTCAGTTGTTGCAAGAAAACACTCTGACCCTCTTGTTCATTCTTTACATGATCATTCTTTCACGGTTGAGATGATTGTGGATACTTATGTACAACACTTGGAGGAGGTCTCTTTATTCTTAGAGGAGACACGTGAGTCTTTGAATCATGTTCTACATTCATCTCCACTAGATCTTGGTTGCCTTTTTCAACAGTGTGGATTAGTACACCTCATTTGGAGGGGGTAACATTTAGCATTGACATGGGGACACTTGAGCAGTTTTTAGAGACTCCATACATCATGAGTTTTTTTCCTACATCTTCCCTTCATGATTGGGGAGAATTCATGGATTCACCTTTGGTTTTGTTTCTTCCTAAGGGGAGGAACATTGTTTGATGATCGTGGAGAAGTTTCTTCATTCAGTTTTGAGCTTCTACCATTGGTGCAGATTCTACATTGAGAGGGGGATACTTGGTCTCTATTCTTCTCTCTTATGGGGGGGACTTTTTCCTCACATGGGTTTTGTCCTTTTCATACTTCTTTGAGAGTTCCTTTGTATAGTTTTCATCTCTCTTTAATTTGGGCGGGGGAGGGGGGTTCCCACGTGGTTTTCATCCTTTCTCCATTTGTGAGAGATTACATTGGTTTGATTGCATTTTCATTTGTACATGGGTACCTAACATGGTCTCGTAGCCGTGATCCATCTTGCATTGTTAACTTAAGTCTACATTTACTTAAGTTGCACTTAAGGGGGGGTGTTGGTGTAAATTATGTCTCATAATTATACTGTACTTAAGTTGACTTAGGGTAATGCATTTCATAGTAGTTTGGATATGAAACACTTAGGGAAGTGTGCACATATGGAAGTTGCTTGTAGAAGAAATTCCACCTTTTGTGGTCTTATCTTGTTGTTTCATTCCACCTTCGGTGGGTGATCCACCTCTTGTGGAATATTTTATTATTTCTCCTACCTGCTCCTACCTACCCTTGTTTCTCATTGAGCCACATGTCATGATTGTGTTCTCACATATCCACATGGTCTTTTGCCTTTATAAGCAGGCTCATCTACATAGTATGTAATTTTAATGATCTAGTTGATGGCATTTTGCATCTTGGTTAGAATATGATTTATTCTTATCAATATCTTGTCTCTCTTTTGTGCCGTTCATTGTGCCCTAGATCTTGGCTATATTTGACAAATTATTACACTCCACAAATTTGTTGAACCTTTTAGCCAGCTAAAATTAACATTTTGACTAACCTAGGAAAAAGTCAAGCTATTCCCAACAAATTTAGCATTTTATACCATATTGAAGAAGAAAATGGATAATTGATAAGAAGACAATGATCAATTTATTTTCATTACCACACAAGAAACATCTTGAAGAGCCATGAAAATCTTATTCGATGAGATTATCATAGGTTAGGATTCTATTCAAATTTGATAACCATGCAAAAAAATTACACATTGGATGAACTTCATTACATCTCATGACCTTACTTGGCCAATTCTGTAGAGTTAGAAAGTGATGATAATTGAGCAAAGTATACTTACCACTCACTACTTGGTATGTACTTGAAAAGTGGCCATCTTAATCTAGCCTTATCTTGGAAATTGAGACTTGAGATGGTAATCAGGTGAAGAGTAGATTCCAATAGGTATTTTTTTCTCTACTAGAATCAAAGTTTCCACTTGACTATTCCAAACTAGAAACTTCTATTATCCCTAGTCTTTTGCCAATAGCTACAAACTCTAAGACGATAGGCTTCTAAGATATTCATCTTATCCTCTCCTAAGGATGGTAAATAATTGAGTTATGGGTTTCCTACCTTAGAGCCATTCCAAAAATTAATACTTTCTCCATTCCCCAAGTCCCAAGTTAGCTTCTCCTTTATTACAAATTAGGTTTCTTTATTAAGCTCTAGATAGAGAATTCTTTCAGGAGAAAACTCTTTTACAAAGCATAGGGGTGTGAGCCTCTTTGATATGTTTGTTTTAATATTGCTAACCATAGAATTTTTGATTCTTGTAGCATTCTTCAAACAAGTTTATCTCTTAATGTCGCATTTCAAACTTTGAGAATTACAATCCCAACTCCTTGATCTTTATGGGCATATACTTTCTTCCATTTTAATAATGGATTTTTATTTTACTTTGTGGTTCCCTACCATAAAAAAATCTTACAAATTTCGTTAATCTTTTGTAAAATAGATTAAATATAGGTAGAATAGAGAGCAACGATATTGGTATATCTTGGAATACTATTTTAGTATTCAAAATCCTCCTTGATAGATTTAACTTGTTCCCCCTCCCCGAACTTAAGCAATTTTGAATGTAATGAATGACTTTATTCCATAAAAAGGTGTTATATGTACCTATAAAAATATAAGAACAAAATACTTGCATGTTACAACTTCTATATTAAAACCTAGCAATGTTGCAATTCCTCTTTTTATTCTAGGAGATGTATTGAAGAAGACATTTTTAAATTTATTGATCTGTTTCCTTAATGTCAACATATAAACTTCCAGTGTTTATTTCCATATTGATACTTTAGCTCTCTTATAAAAACCGAAGACAATATTATCATATATGAATTGTTGATGAGAAAATGTTTCCAAATGGAGATCTAAACATATAATAAATAATAGTGTTGGTATTTTTTGTTGAGTTGTCATGCAAGCCTATATGCTTTCTTTTTGTTTCAACTTTTATGTTATTCTTTAACATATCTTTGTACTAAACTTTTGGGATAATGGCTCTTTCTTTGCTAATCTAGTAAAAACATATACTAGATAATTTCCTTTAGCTTTTAAAATTGTTAATCTATTGACCCAAATATTTTTCCATTAGGATAAATAAGTAGGAAGATAGAGTGTTTCTTTTATGAAGACACCTTAAATTCTAAAGATAATTTGATGACAAATCATTCACTAAAATAGATTGCTGAGCCCTTGTTACCATTCAAAACATTTAATCCACCCATTTTATACTAAACCAAAAAACCAATAGAAATTTTCTTAGTACCACAATATTCTATCATAGGTTGTTACATTAATTTAATAACCACAAAGATCTCATCTTTCTTTTTTCAGAGAGCGCATAATCTCACATGATATCAAAACACCAACAAGTATTTCTAACCACATACAAAGTCTCCTTGCTCTTATCAATCAACTTAAGGAAAACCCCTTTAACTCTTTTGGCAATGACTTTAGATATCATTTTATTCATTGTATTTTAATAATAAAAATTAAAAAATCTACAATGTTAGAATATGAAAAGATGAATAACCCAAATAAATAGTACAAACAAATAGAAATAAAACTATGAATGTGTGAGCGTGAAAATGTGAATATATTAAAATGCAAATGACAATGTAAACTACACAATTATCAAGCCCACATTCATGATTAGGACTCTGAAAAGAAAACTAAATAAGAAAAAATGATAAAAAAAAATAAAAGCACAAACTCAAGTCTACTTCTATTTGATTGTCCTTTGATTTGAATGTTCATCGATATTATGCTTCCATGAGTGCTCGAAATTGTTCCGTGATGGTTGATATGAGATGCAAATTATTTTAAGTGGTGGATGTTGGATGTTGGATGCAAATAATAATGATTAAATTGAAATCATGACTTGACTATGCAAATGAACACACACGATTATGAAGGAAAAATGAAAGATTAAATAGAAATGAATGGAAAGGAAAGGCTTCTTGGAAATGTGCCACTTGTCCTACTTGAGGAACGCAGGGATTGGGTGGCCTCTCGAAAGAAAGACAACGAAAAATAAAACTAGGGGCTCTAAAAAAGGAGTCCATAGGAACAAATGACGTGAAAAATGGTCTCGAAGGGACCACGATGGTAAAAATTAGGGCTTAAGAGGGCCCTATATTAGCAAATTTGAGAATTTTCTATTCACTTTTACTACGGACGAGAGAGACAATGAGAGAATTAGAGCACTTAGCGATTTCTAGATCTTTCTTCCACCCGGATGACATGACATCGAGGCACCGCATGGACATTGTAGCGAGCGTCCGACGAATCTGATGACCAGACTAAAAGGCGAGTTCGAAAAACTTGATCCTTGCATGCGATTTTGGTGTATTTATTAGCTAGGATAGACATAGAAACAACATCCCTGTGGTTTCATGTTCCACGGGAATTTGTGCACAAGCGACGAGAATACATTCTCTCCATTTGCTCAAAGAAAACGGGTTGGGTTAAAAAAAAAACTATAGAACTAGGAGGCGGTTTGGGAATGCGCTCTCGCATAGGTGGGAATGTAACAGGAAGCTGCAGGAATGTGTTCCCGTGAGTAGAAGACTTGCAAGATTGCATTCCTTCGGGTGGGGGCTAGTTAATTTAGGTTGAATGACGGGGATGCACTTCCGTAAGGTAGGGAAGAGGGGATGGTACAAAGTCCATATAGTCAGTCATACGACTACGAGAAACAATACTATATTAATGAGTTCAATCTCAATTATGATCATCTTCAAAAAGTATATATAGGGGCTAATATATCATGGAAGGCTAAAATTCTAATCGCATAGCTTAGAACCAACTCTCACCAACTTCGGTGTGAGACCGGGCGGTGGAAAAGGCCAAAAGAGATTTGGGAAGAAAGAGTTTGCCCGTTTTGCGTCAGCGGGAGTGTGGAAACTGAAAAACATTTTATCTTGGAGTGTGAAGCACTTAAAGTCAGCCGAGAGAAGTTTACCAATTTCCTAACTGCCAGCACATGGTATAACCTGTTCAGGGAGGAGCATATCGTGAAGATGGGTGCTCTCATCATCAGCCTGAATAAGCAGAGATCAGACCTTAAAAAAACTGATTCAGCTTGATCAGATTGTCCCATAGGCTATTCTTAGCCTCGTGGACGTTAAAATTCTTTCTTCTTCTTCTTCTACGACTACGAGATTGCCAACAGAAATGGTGGGAACACCATGAAAGGAATAAAATAGGAAGAATGCTACCAAAAGTGGTAGGTTTGACAGTTAGAAGGGAAGAGGGGAATTGGAAGAATAGTAAAGAAATGCCTGACATGTCTTTTGGGTTTGATCATAGATATGCTAGTTAGCCAAGAGAGGAGATCTGCTATACTACGAGTTACATATCAGTTTGGTGCTATAGAGTGGGCACAGACTGACACTATCGGCCTAGGATACCTTACTAGGATGCCCCATATCAAGGCACACATGGCCATGCTTACAACATTGGTGTAGCGATGTAGGAGCGATACAAATACCTTCCACTTGCTAACGGGGGAGATTACAGTGATCAAAGATGATGTTTATAGGATCCTAAGGTTGCGCGATCACGGTGTACACATTATTGTAGAGAGGACACCTTAGTAGGATGATGTACAAAGATTGGTGGGAGACGATGTAGACCTCCACCATGGACAAATATCTCTTGATCAGGTATTGGCATAGGCATTGCCAAACAAGCACATCTATTTTTATGTTTGTGGATTGATTAATGGTTACATTTTCCCTAACAGGGGAGGCCGATTAGTAATA
This sequence comes from Cryptomeria japonica, assembly GCF_030272615.1. Taxonomy (NCBI): domain Eukaryota; kingdom Viridiplantae; phylum Streptophyta; class Pinopsida; order Cupressales; family Cupressaceae; genus Cryptomeria; species Cryptomeria japonica. The sequence continues at coordinate 253,155,293 of NC_081412.1, forward strand.
CTAGGGATGATCCAGGTAGTGATTAAGGCTGGGATGCAGGTCATCCCATGGATCAGGGGATATTGGTACTGGTCGAGTTTTATAAGGAGATACACAACATCTATTATCACGAAGACTGTTGTTTTGGATACATCGCATTGCTACAAGTTTGGGCTTGGGAGCATAATGAAGTCACACGGTCGGTAGGTAGAGCAGACAAAAGGGCTAAGGGGCCCGCAGTATACAGCTAGAGAGATGGGCTACATTATGAGGAGGTCAACAACACAGATCACTAGAGAATGATCTTGGATTGAGTAGATGCTGACAGTATTACATAGAGGCCTTATATGGGTATGAAAATCTGGGCAGAGGATGCATGACATATCCCTTATGTCATCACCCCAATTTATATCATTGATTAATGAGAGTATGTCATCGAGTGATACAGGCCAAGCATATACACTAGTTTGACTTTATATATGATGTGTTTGAGCCTGATCACAGTTTCTAGCACATTACTAGAGAGAGAGTGGCAGAGTTTGGGCCATCATTGGATAGGGAGGAACTTATAGCAGAGTGGACCTGATTAACATTGACAACATGGGATCCTAGGGCAGGGTCGACAAACCCAGGTGTTACAGATGCATATAGAGCATGGTGGGCTATACCACGACTAGTCAATAGGGGAGGGCTACCACCATTGGTGGTGAGGAGGAGGGAGGCACGAGACAAAGGTGGGAGAGTGGATGCATATCATCTTGCCCAAAAGGGTGTAGAGAGCAGCAACAATAGTTGTAGCAACAACAGTCTGAAGGGCCATGAGAGCATCGACAACACTTACTAGGAGGGCACCAAGGAGGAGGGTCATGGACATAGGAGGAGCTATAGGAGGAGATGGGGGAGGAGGATAGGATGCCCCAAAGGCTATGGATATTGACGAGGATGCACAAGAACCAACACAACAAGTAGGGATAGAGGGATAGGCAGATAAGAGTGGAGAAGGGGAGGGATCTACAACACCAATAGACCCAATTGCACAGATCCAGTCCTCGTGGGAGGTCTTGTCTTGAGTAGAGAATATGTTGAGAGACACCACAACATAGATGGATCAAATCAAATAGGAGAGAGATCATCTCGCTCAAGAGAGGATACAACTGCAGGGGGAGAGGGACAACCTCTGACAAGAGAGAGACACAACAATGGCAGTTAGGGATGTCGTGGAGCACACACTATAAAGGACAAAGGAGAGAGCCTCCTGCTATTAGCAAGAGAGGGATGAGTCTAGGAGGGTAGCTAGTGGAGGAGGAGGAGAGGGGGTGCTAGCTACAGTGGTAGGGAGATAGCTTGATGGTATTTGCAAGCTATCCCATGAGGTAGGGTGGTACTAGGTGAGATATGAGGGATCAGTCTCGACAGGGTAGATAGAGGTATATGTAGCACCTCCTTGGGTTAGATGGGTCAACTCCACCCATAGTGAGGGATTGAGCAGAGGGACATGGGGATCCACCCAAAGCACAAGGGGATCTAGCAAGAGCACCTACTCCCAACAAAGTTGGCATTCCACAGGATCAACGATGAGATCCGCATAGGGATCATAGGGATACGAATACGCTATTGGATAGGGACCCACATGACAAGGGGCAGGATAGAGTCCATTTGAGAGACCCCTAGAGCACCATTGTATGTACACATGATGAGATGTAGATTCCTTTTGATGTACCATACACATGTTATATGATTCATTGAATTGTATTGATTCTTTACACATTATGCAATGATTCAACATTAGTGATGTACCCTTCATTGATACATTATGATTCTTTGGTGTACCTTATTCTTTGACATATTGATGTACCATATGATATACTTTAGACATTTGATGGATTGTAATATATTTTTTGGATACATTTATGCATATATATGATGGATATTTTGACAACGCACTATGATATGTGATGGACTAACATGATTGTGATGTAGGGTGCGATGTCTATATGATTGCATGTGATGATTATATACATGATGATTTTATTATGCCTATATGTGATGCACTAACCCAGGCTTTGATGTAGGATGTGATATTTTATATGATGGTATGTTATGACCTATATGATATGTATTGCTAGATGGGCCATGCACGATATGATGTGCTTATACACTAATGCTTATGATGGATGAGTATGATTATAGACAGATGTATTCATAATGGTTATGGATGGATGTTCATGGTTTATGACTATATAGATATATGCAAAATGATGAGGTACTGACATGTGTGTGATGCAGGATGAGGCATGGATACCTACATGTTGCAAGGCTTATATGCGATGATATGTATGCAAATATCATGTGCTAATGTGGTTGTGATGTAGGACCAAATGAATGTAGATATGATGCGGTTGTACTATATATAGGACTATCATGAATGTAGATGCTCCAAGGATTGCTCGTCAAGGACACTACCCCTGAGGGAGACATGAGAAAATGTGCATATTCCGAACCACAATTGATTAATTAAAATAATTAGATAAATGCAATGCAATGGAAGATATGCATAATATGATCATGGACCATGAACAACCTTGAAAATGGGTTGCCATGTAGTGAGCACTTATTTTGATTTAGCATTGTATATGAGGCACTAGGGTATAAGGAACTAAGGTGATTTAATAATCAATGCATGGAATGACACAACAAACAAACACACAAAAGGTTAATCTAGCATCACACAGGGTCCTAAGGACACTAAGGGAACTGATACTAGAAAAACCACAGATAGAATATATGCCCCAGTGTAACATGAGATAGCAAAGATCTCATGAGGGAACAACATGGGACACATCAAGAAAACACACACTAGCAAAAGAAATCAAGACCATGCCCCTAGATTCATTACCTATAGCACACCATGATATAGAATGACCATGGAAACCACAAGAAGTGAAAACAAGGGAGCTCAAATAAAGATATACAAAGATAAAAAAACATCAACACCAATATGAGCGCCTCAAACATCTTTTTCCAAAAAGAAACCGACAGATTGGATTTGATGTTGCTTGACTTGAGAAAGGATACATCTTGCACATACTGATGATTAGATAAAAAGATGGACAAGACATGACGACAAAATATACTTGGACGATCAAGCTGACAAAGATGCTCCAAGATAATTGTTGAAGGACCAGCTAATGGAACATGATCTTGATGACACACAATCGACCAATGCGAAATGCCGAGGCTCATTGACACGTATGTACAGGTGACTTGTGTTCTCAAAAAAGAGAAAACCCAAGTTCACTTGCAATTTACCTATGAAGTAGCCAATTTCAATCAATGAAATATTTCATGGCTTGGGACAACATAACAAGGATAAAAATCCTTCTACTCTTTAGGCTCTGCGAAACCTAGGTGGGTGTACCTTTGATGCATAAAATTAGACCAATGACACACAAGACATCATCAACAGAAGCAGATAGATCTCATTAAAGGTTCAAAGACAAGGAGGGTACTGTAGATAGGCTAAATCTACATTGACAACTCGACAGGTTTGATAACGAGATAAGTGGAACCAATTCCACAAAACAGAAAAGAAAGATATTATGATTTGATTCTTTTAAAATGTTGCAAGTAACCTCTAACTGTAATAGATCAGTGCCTCAATCCGGGCATAGAGTCAATACAAATAGCTACAAATGAAATCCAAGCTGCAAATCAGATCTACTGAAAAATACCCCTGTATTAATACCTGACATTAATACATTCTAAACTCAAACAGAGGATCATACATATCCAAATATTAATTCATAATTCACAATTTCTTCTCATCGAATTTAAATCCTTTCTGTAAAGGATACATGAGAACAGGAATTACACTCTCTCGTGGGAGGATAAACCCAAACTCCCTTGAAGACTGGATTTATTGAATTTGAAAAAATGCCTGAAGACAATCCAATGGAACTACATATATGCCTTACATATATGCGACCTGCAACTAAGAATTTACAGTTAAATGCATCTATTCAATGACAGAAGAATGAGGACATTCAACAATTACAACCCAGAAAATTAAATGCATAGGACTGGAACCCCTCTTGGAAATCTCGCTTCGAGAATTTCTCAAAAATTGGAACCCTTACAAATGAGAAGAATTCAGAATAAGAAGGAAGAGAAGAATTCTAGATTCCATCTATCAGTGACAAGTGTCCCACTCCTTTTGAAAATATTCTTTCCATCACTCCCGTGGAAACCGTTCTCCAAATATTTGACAAGTTTTAAAACTGATAGCAAAAATAGACTTCTCATTTTGCAAGCTTTCTAACGGTATATCACATTTGTATATTCGGGTAAAAATAACCCGTCAACCATTAATCTTTCATGCATCCAGTCATTTAAATCTCTTCATTTTCACTATAGTCTGAAACTATATATTCAATCTTGATTTATTCCCTTTCTACTCCGCCACATGGCACCTCCTGGTTCGTATGTGAATCCACCAGTTCGCCACCTCATCCGCCACATCGGCACCGTCGGACCCACCTTAGGCCTTGGCTCTTCTTTTTCGTTGATCCACAATGGATATTCATTGTGCAACTTCCTTTCTGCCGCGTGTCACCTCTGGATTGGCTCTGGAGTCCCTGTCCTGCCACCTTAACACGACTAGACTCACTGCCAGAATGAAGCTCTTCTTTGTCGCTGGGTCGCGAGGGATATGCCAACGAGCGGTTTCCCATCACGACATAGCGACCACCGTTGGATCTTCTTCGGATCTGCTCGCTCGTGAGGTCTCTAGTTTTTTGGGTGTTAGCATTTTATGCTAGGGAGTTGGAGACTGTTAATGAAATTTCTTTGGTCACGAGGTCTCAAGTTGGTTTTTGCCGCTCACCCCTTCTGCCGGGCCCGCCACATGTCAACCTCTAGTTTGCCTTTGGATCCAACTGGGCGCCACCTTAACCGCCACATCACCTTAGGCCAGACCTTCTACTTGGTCGCCATGTCGCGATGGTTAACATTTCGGGCACCTCACAACTGCGGTACAACGACAACCGTTGATAGTCCCAGAATTTTACTTGGGTGCCACTTGTCCATCACTTGTCCCAAAAATTGGACACCTTGAGATGCGCGTGCACAAGGGGTCCATTGGGCCACGAGCCACCTCTTGCCAAAAGCCCTTAAGCTTTGACACTATAGAAGTGTGCGACTTTGTATTAAAATACAAAAAATGCCCCTTGCACAACCAATGTGGGATAAATGTTCATGCCTGGAGACATTTACATGGAAATTTCTCTGGCCTTTTAAAACCCTCTTTGGCGCCCAAGTAAAAATGCTTTAAACAGGCCGATTGCATTTGTTTTGAAGTTTCTTTGCCCATCGCCATGCGAAGGAAGGTGATACACCTGCCAATTTGCCTTAGCTTGGAAACTTTCTGATGTCTTTTACTCAGCTACGCGACCCAAAAGACATGGCTTCACCATTCAATTTGCATTTGCTTGAGTCTTTTAACACCATTGCCCTCCATTTCCATGCTGGGAGGATGCAGGCAAAGTTCGTTGGAGATTTGGCTTTAGACCTGCCCATCGCATTTTCCTGAAGGTTGATAAGCCACGCCAAAATGAAAGTGCAGATGCAAAATGTTGAAAATGGGCATCTCAAAATCTCAAATTTTATGAGTCCCAACAGTGGCTCTGACTAGGGATGGTTGGATGCAAGACCAACACAAGAACTTAGAATCTCTGGTTAAGCAGACCACCTAAAAAAGATCATTTGTCTTCTTAAATTCTTCAATGAGCTTCACTCTCCAAAATAGGGGTTCCTTATTCTACCCGAACAACAGGGTATTTTATTGAAAACAAACCTACAACTGATTATAACTTGCCCCAAACAATCTTAGCATTTACCTCTGTCAAAAATCCGATTCTCATCACCTGATATCATGATCCAAACAAAGGCACCCTTTAACAACAACTGAGCATAACCCTTATGATTAACCCCTTCCATCATATTACTGTAATAACTGGTGTGCATGCCTTTTGCCTAATTTGGAAGTTTATAGCCACACACTACTTCAACAAAAGTAAAATCATGAGACCAATCACTGTAGAGGCCTTCCCACAAGTTGCCATACATTTCACTATCCCAATCAACTCTATCTTTTGCAAGGGTATCATCATGCTGAATTTCAAAAATAAAACATTCATTTTCAACATTGCAGTTTTCATTAGCACTCACTTCATTATCATTTGAATTCATAGAATGAGGGACATTAATAACCGATTGATACAAACAAGGATCATAAACATTTTGGTCCAGATGTGATACTTCACTATGCTGATCACACTTTATATTAACCTTGCTCATCAAACTCAATACTTCAACATTCTCAATATACCATTCATGGAAAAGAATGCATACGTCTGGCTGAAAAAAATCCTCAGCTACGTCTTTCTCATTTAGACTTACATCCACCTGAAAAACTTCCATTTGTGGTATGAAATAATCATCACACAGCCCATGCCTCTTATCTTCATCATGAAATAACTTTTCACAATACATGCTATTGCTGTTGGCAACTTCATCAACATCAAAAATTTGTTCAATACAAGGGGAAACTTCAACATTTTCATCAATGACATCTGCACTATGAACATTTTTATCAAAGGCAAAGAACTCCATATCCGGTTCAAGCATGCCATCCACATTCACATCCTCTTCATAGTATGTCAAACCTTGAAAACATTCAAATATAGGTGCATTTAAATCTACAAATGAAACATTATCTGCACTTTCACATATGTTTTTATCTTAAAAAATACTTCCATTTTCAGATTCATGACTGAGATACATAACTTGATCTCCTCTTATATCATCTTCACAAGATGAATAATTAGAATTCTCATAAGTATCCTCAGCTGCATGACTGGCATTCATTTGCTGATCATAAGAAAATGAATAACTTGTGTCAAGATCATTCCTATTCTGAAATTGATCTTCATTACTCATTTGTACATCTCCAAAGTGCTGAAAATCGAACTCACTGTCCTCATAATCAACAACATTTGGTGATACCTCAGTATTTGGTACTTCAACATCAAATACATTAGCAACATGTAAAGATCGATGGTCATCATCATCATTGTTTTCATTATCATTATCCTTGGGAGATGCATGATTAACTTCATAATTTGCAGCCACATAATCAGCATAACCGACATACAAATCAAATGGTGCATATCCTTTATATATATCTATCTTTGTAACAACATTGTCACAAAATTTCCCACTGATTATTCCATCACTACTGTAAGAGACAACCGACATTGAGAGTAAAGGTTCTTGACTCTCATTTAACTTTGAATCACATATATCAGCAAGACCATTTTGAACAGCAAAGCTTGACACACTTTGACAAAGAATGTTTTTCTTAGCTTCACATTTACTTTCACCATTGAAGATGTTTTGGCAAGAAGCAATAGTAGACAAAAATCCCTTTGAGATCCCGAATTTTAAATTGTTCTCAATGTCCCTAGCTGTGTTAAAAGCTTCATGCAAAGTTTTGGGTTCCTTGTCTCTTAATAAGAAACCCATCTTCTTGTCAAAAGCACTCATGTAGATCTCCAAGTATGCTCCATCACTAAACTTATACTTGCTGAAAATTTTAGACAATGTTTGTGAAAACCTGATATTAAATGCCGGTACCAATTCATCTTCCCTGATTTGTATGTACATGAATCCTCTCAGCATATCATAATCACTCACCTTTTCAGCAAATTGGGCCATACAGTCAGCTGTTAATTCATCCCATGAGGAAATACAATTTGCTGGCAAAAAAGAGAAACAATCCCTTGCATCCTCTTTCAGTGACTGGATAAATAATTTCATGCACACATCTTCTTGACAAACTTCAAAATCTCCCATCAAGTCTGAAAATCTTTTCAAATGTAGATGTGCTGATTCTGATTTCTTCCCATTGATTATTGGCAAATGCTTTCTAAATTTTGTGGGTATAAGATTTCGATAACCCGGAATACCTTCAAAGTTCAGAGCAGCATAGTAGTTCATTTTGAAACTTCTCTTATAACATGGCTGTGACATTTCACTAGGCATGGCTATATGTGGAAGTGTACAAGGCTGAAAAACTTCACTACACATTTCTACTTGCTTCCACAAATAATTGTACAACCTTGTGTAGAATAATGAAAAAAAACTCAAGCTTATATCATCATTCAGATCTATTCATAACATTGCTTGACACATAGTTTCTTCAAAATTGCATTCTACAACAGAACATATATGCTGAAAACTACAACAAAATAGATATGCAAATAGACTTATAATTCCTCTTTTTCCCTCTTTACTAGTGTTGTTCACTTAATGGGAAAACTATTTTACTCATTCAAAATTTCAGAAGAAAATATTTTGCATCGAAACTTCTGAAATTACCTGGATATTTGCAGCTATAAGACTTGTAGATCTGAACATTTATTCACATTTTAGCTTGGTCTTTTACCTCAGAGTCACCACCTCTTGCATAGAGGACAATTTGAATAGCAGAATGCCATTCAAAACATATTTAATTCTTTATTTCTCTTTCAATCTTAAAACTCCAAGCATCTGCTAAATCTTTGCTTTAAGTTCACCAAATCTATTAAAACTTTTACAATAATGCACACTGGTGTAGAGATCTTTCAGAGTCGCCACTCACTGCTGTGAGAATTTTTAAAATCATTTATAGAACATGAACAGATCTGGACTTACACAAAGATAAAAGGATAACAAATTTTCAACACTTTACTGACTCTTTCCTCAAATGGACATGGCTGGACTAACTGGCTTCAATTTGACAAAAAATTTACATCATTCTCCCAAATAGAGTCACCATTTTTGTTGTTCTCAAAAAAGAGAAAACCCAAGTTCACTTGCAATTTTCCTATGAAGTAGCCAATTTCAATCAATGAAATACTTCAGGGCTTGGGATAACATAACAAGGATGAAAATCCTTCTACTCTTTAGGCTCTGCGAAACCTAGGTGGGTGTACCTTTGATGCATAAAATTAGACCAATGACACACAAGACAACATCAACAGAAGCAGATAGATCTCATTAAAGGTTCAAAGACAAGGAGGGTACTATAGATAGGCTAAATCTACATTGACAACTCGACAGGTTTGATCATGAGATAAGTGGAACCAATTCCACAAAACAGAAAAGAAAGATATTATGATTTGATTCTTTTAAAATGTTGTAAGTAACCTCTATTTGTAACAGATCAGTGCCTCAATCCAGGCATAGAGTCAATACAAATAGCTACAAATGAAATCCAAACTGCAAATCGGATCTACTGAAAAATATCCCTATATTAATGCCTGACATTAATACATTCTAAACTCAAACAGAGGATCATACATATCCAAATATTAATTCATAATTCACCATTTTTGCTCATCGAATTTAAATCCTTTCTGTAAAGGATGCCTGAGAACAGGAATTACACTCTCTCATGGGAGGATAAACCCAAACTCCCTTGAAGACTAGATTTATTGAATTTGAAAAAATGCCTGAAGACAATCCAATGGAACTGCATATATGCCTTACATATATGCGACCTGCAACTAAGAATTTACAGCTAAATGCATCTATTCAATGACAGAAGAATGAGGACATTCAACACTTACAACCCAAAAAATTAAATGCATAGGACTAGAATCCCTCTTGGAAATATCACTTCGAGAATTTCTCAAAAATTGGAACCCTTACAAATGATAAGAATTCATAATAAGAAGGAAGAGAAGAATTCTAGATTCCATCTATCAATGACAAGTGTCCCACTCCTTCTAAAAATATTCTTTCCATCACTCCCGTGGAAACCATTCTCCAAATATTTGACAAGTTTTAAAACTGATAGCAAAAATGAACTTCTCATTTTGTGAGCTTTCTAACGGTATATCACACTTGTATATTCAAGTAAAAATAACCCGTAAACCATTAATCTTTCATGCAACCATGCATTTAAATCTCTTCATTTTCACTATAGTCTGAAACTATATATTCAATCTTGATTTATTCCCTTTCTACTTCGCCACATGGCACCTCCTGGTTCATCCATGAATCCACCAGTTCGCCACCTCATCTGCCATGTCAGCACCGCCGGACCCACCTTAGGCCTTGGCTCTTCTTTGTCGCTGATTTGTAATGGATATTCATCATGCAACTTCCCTTTTGTCGCGTGTCACCACGTGTGACCTTTGGATTGGCTTCGAAGTCCCTGTCTTGCCACCTTAGCACGACCAGACTCACTGCCGGAATGAAGCTCTTCTTTGTTGCTGGGTCGTGAGGGATATGCCAACAAGCGGTTTCGCATTGCGACCTAGCGACCACCGTTGGATCTTCTTTGGATCTGCTCGCTCACTAGGTCTCTAGTTTTTTGGGTGTTAGCATTTTATGCTAGTGAGCTGAAGATTGTTAATGAAATTGCTTTGGTTGCGAGGTCTCGAGCTGGTTTTTGCCACTCACCCCTTGTGCTAGGCCCACCACGTGTCAGCCTCTGGTTCGCCTTTGGATCCAACTGAGCGCCACCTTAACCGCCACGTCACCTTAGGCCAGACCTTCTACTTGGTCGCCATGTCGTGATGGTTAACATTTTAGGCACCTCACAACCGCGGCACAATGAAGCCATTGATAGTCCCAAAATTTTACTTGGGCGTCACTTGTCCCAAAATTTGGACACCTTGAGATGCGCGTACGTGGGGTCCACTGGGCCATGAGTCACCTCTTGCCAAAAGCCCTTAAGCTTTGACACTATAGAAGTGTGTGGCTTTGTATTAAAATACAAAAAATGCCCCTTGCACAACCAATGTGGGATAAATGTTCATGCCTGGTCGTATTTACATGGAAATTTCTCTGGCCTTTTAAAACCCTCTTTGGCACCCAAGTAAAAATGTTTTACACAGGACGATTGCATTTGTTTTGAAGTTTCTTTGCCCATCGCCACACAAAGGAAGGTGATACACTTGCCAATTTGCCTTAGCTTGGAAACTTTCTGATGTCTTTTACTCAGCTACGCGACCCAGAAGACTTGGCTTCACCATTCAATTTGCATTTGCTTGAGTCTTTTAACAACATTGCCCTCCATTTCCATGATGGGAGGATGCAGACAAAGTTCGTTGGAGATTGGGCTTTAGACCTACCCATCGCATTTGCCTGAAGGTTGATAAGCCATGCCAAAATGAAAGTGCAGATGCAAAATGTTGAAAATGGGCCTCTCAAAATCTCAAATTTTATGAGTCCCAACAACTTGAATGTACAAGGAACATGACAACCATTAAGCATACCAAGGACACCTAAGACTAGACGGATGTATATACAAAGAACAAACACCAAGATAGATACTTGCATGGAACATTCAAGCATGGTAAGCACAAGTTAGGTGACAGATAGAAGGGATGGAGCGAGAGACAAGGAGGCAAGTGCGGAGTGGGAGCAAGAGAATCTGAATAGTTGCATGATAGCAGACACAAAAGGAGAACAAGGACCTGGGGGACAATGGAACCGCCCTTTACATATGGTGCCAATGTCTAGGTTTTCACCATAGCATGAATCGTTTCTCTTTACTATTTTTGACATTTTTCTTTTTCACTTTTTTTTTTGTATTTTTCTCATTTTTCTCATTTTTTTTTGAATTTTTATTGGCTATTTTGATGTTTTTGTATTTTTTGCTTTTTGATTTTTTTGATGTTTTGATTTTTTTTTTCTTTTTGAAAAGTGGGGCACCTGGCTATAGACTAGGCATATAAGCTTTTTAGGTGTAGGATATAGAGGGGATTATGAAGAGGTTCCCTCTCTAGAGTAGACAATTGATAGGCACCTAAACCACTCCAGTTTGACTCAAAATTTCCTTTTATTTCCCATCTTGCTGATTTTTAGGATTTTCTCGTAGGACCGGATTACCAACTTCAAACCCATGAGGATGAACTTTGTTTTGATATTTCTTCTTGATCCTAGTCTGATATATATGTAGTTGATCATAAGCCCATTGAAAGCACTCATCAAGGAGATATAGTTATGCGAGTCTTGTCACCCGGTAATCTTCATCAAAGATGAGGCCTTTCAAGGTGTTGGTTAATAAATTTGTCCTTAATAAAAATGAGATAATCACAACCCTATTGCCCCTTTGAAGAACAAAACAGTAACCAAACAATTGGGTAAACTTATGAAAGTTTCCCTCTGAATTTTATGAGGTACAACTCCCTCTTTAGATTTTCAATGAATGAAAACAAGAAAATAAACTATGCATATACTTTTAACTTGAAAGTACGAAAGGCATTTTCACATCTACACATCACTATGTTGTAAATGCAATTTTTTTGTAATATAGTTATTAAATTACAAAACTCACAGACTTTGTTATGTTTTGCACCTCTCATTCAAAAGAAACTTTCAGACTGAATTCCTTCTCAAATGCATAACATTCTTTAAAGAAAGAAGAGACTATCCTGACATAAATGAACTCCAACAGAAATTCAATTTCATTCATCAAACACACAGATTTGAAACTCCAAAATAATCACCTTCATTCATTCACACATAAATGAGTGTTTCTTTTTAAAACATTATGCAACTACAAAATAAAGCATATCAAGTCTGAAAGCCAAAAATTCTCGGACCTCACATAATCTTTTTAAAACATATAAATAGCCACATATTGGCTAACTGTAGTTTAGGGAAACACAAAGTTACATAACTCTGCCCCTGAGTCAAGATCTAGTTTTTAAAACATAACCAAAAAACTAATTATTTAAATTGTCCTTTAACTCATCACTAAATAATTTCAAAGGGACTGCACGACCGAGATTGCAGCTATGGAACAAGATCCTTGGGTTGGTTCTGCATTGTGCTGGTGACACATTTCCAATCTAAATGAGCGGCTGCAAAGTTCTGTATAACAACAAAGTTTGGAAGTCCGATGTGAGAAATCCTCTAATGCCACATTTCCTTGTCTCGTCGGATATGGGCCACAATATCCACATGACTTCCCAAGTGTTCTATGCACTAGAAAAGGATGGACTCGATCTTCGCCACAGTTGAGAAGTCATTCCTTGTTATAGTCTTTGCTTCTCTAACATAATTAATTTTTCCTTCAAAAGACTGAGTAATGACTTCTAGACTTTCTATCATTTTCCCATCCTCCTTCAAACACTTGATTCCTATGCATTTCAAATCATTTTGCATAGATAGAACACGTTGAGATAACTCGTCCCACAATCTAGCAGATTCTTCACATCCCTATTCTACTACAAAATTTCGCCACTCAATTTTTTTCTTGCATACATAGAGGATATTATCATCCAAGCCCTGCATTGGTTTTTCTGATAAAAACTTAATGATGCCATACTTTTGTACATCAACCATTTGAGCTACCACAACTCTCCACTTGGTTTCCTCCTTCCAATTAGCAATCTTTTGTCTCTAGCTCTCTCATTACGGTTATGGCATTTTTGTATACCTTGCTTAGATTCTTGAAGTATTCTGTGCCAAATTGAATGATCCCCTTCAACCATTCCAAGAAAATATCTGTCACCATCTTACTTTTTTGAATTTGACCTAAATTTTTTTCATTAACAGGTGACTTAGGATCAAATGACATAGGCAACTATGAAATCGACAGGGCATTGAGATTATGAATAGCATCTATGTACTCTGCCATATGCCTCGGTGTTTCCTTGAGATCCTATTTATCCCTTTCATCCTTCCATGTCCTGCTTATTATTCTTTTGGTGGAGGCCTCCAAATGGTGTACATCCACCACACATGATCCAACACCCAGATAAATCTTTTCAACAATGAAATCCTTTGCTGAAGGATTTTCTACTTCTTTATCTGAAACAAGGTGAGCTATCTCAGGAGTCCAATTACTTGTATCTTGATCAAAATCCATTTTTGAATCTGTCTTCATCCTTTTGGACTTTGGAGTTTTACCCAACCATTTACTAACCATATATTCAATAGGAACTGAGACAAGAACCACATTTCTCTTTTTGCTACTAAGAGCAACGTCTAACCAATGAGGAGCATTGGAATCAACATCCTTCTTTGCTTGAGATAGTTCAACACTAACATTTGCCAAAATCAATTAACCTCCAACGTCTGCTTCTTCCTCTTCAGGTTTTTCAGTGTCACCAACTTCCATGGAAGACATCTCGATATTTTGTTCTGCCATTATATTCTCTGCCTCTAGAGATCCTTCCAATTCAACCACTACTGTATTTTCTGGCAACTTTTTGCCCTTGTTCTTGGTTCTTGATCTGGTGACACGAATTGGAAGTTGGATAACAAGGGACTTCTTTTAACATTAGACAGTATCTGCCTCAAGTTTAACCTTGGCACCACCTGCAACACAAGTTTTAACAGTTTTATTGGACAAAATTTTTTGAACAGGAGAATCTTCGATTACTAGTTTTCCTAGTCTCTGCTTTCGTAATCACTGCTCAGCTCTGCGGATAACAGGGAATGTTCTCATTTGGATTTGATCTTCCTCCTTCTCATCCCATTCTATCTCATGGATTAGGGAACCCTATACTTTCTCTACATACTGTGGATCAATTAAATCTTCACCATTATCCACAACCCCTGTTACATTCATTTTGAGCTGAAAGGTAATAATTTGATCCACTGTAAACTTTGAAAAAGTTCTCCTCACTTCAAATTTATCTCCGCCATCTTCCCATAAATCTTCAAGTTGTGAAATATGAGAGAAGCCCTCTTTAAGAGCTAGATGCACTTGAAAATAACCTTTGATGTCGAAATTAAGTTGACCTTCATAGTATTGGATGTTAAGCTTTTTAGTATCAACTTCTAGGTTCAAAGCATCATAAATAGCATGACAAATACAATAACTTAGTTCAAATGGGAAAGAAACACCTGAATCTTGTCTTGCTAGTGTCTTCTTGTCAATATGGGCAAGGTGCATGCACAGTTCAATTAACATAAAGAGATCTAGGGAAAATCTTGGTAATTTAAATGGTTCTCCTTCGAACCCTCCAACCTTGATGTAGGTGAACCGAGGATACTGAATGAAATAACTTCCATATGTACTCACTATCTGAATAGCCTCATCATATAGTCGCTTGTTAACATTCCCTTAAAGTTCATAGACCAGTCTCCCTACAAACACATTATGAACTCTTCGAAAATCCTCATGACACTTCAGTAGCTGAACGTGCGGATGGTAATCATTAATTGTCATTCCATCAACCCATTCTTCATGATACAGACCTAGTCAAGGTCTGACACATACCAAACAATAGAACAAGTATGAGGACATATAGAATTTCTTATTTTCGAGGTAGTTACATAGCCCTTAGTGTAATATCTCAGCAATTAACTCTGTCCAATCTATATATCGCTTCTCATCTAATATGACCTGGATGAAAAAGTACATCTAGTCTTCCCAATAAAATGTCTACTAGCTTCCTTTCACTTTATGCAACAAAATAACAATGTCCCTTACTTCCATGATCAAGTGCTCTCTGGTTAAGGGCTTGGAAAATCTAGAACCACCCTTTTGAAATTTCAAGAGCCAATTTTTGGCTATAACACTTTTATATTGGGTTTTCTTTTCTAAGAAAAATCCGTAAGACGTGGTTATGGTCCAATCCTCATATGGCTCCTTAGCAGGGATTTTAAAGACAACCATAACAGTTTCTCTATTTACATTCAAAAGGACATCCCCACTTGCATTTCTAATACACTTGTATTCTGGGTCATACTTGCTCATGCACTCAAGCACTAATTCAGGACATTGTATAGCAGGAGGGAAAACAAAAGCTTCTATTAACCCACTATCCACAATTCTTCCCATCATGGGTGAACCAAAAGGGTTCTTAGCTCTTTCTAAGAATTCATCTAAATCAACATGAGCTAAGGATGTGTCTCAAAATTTTGGGAGAGAGAAACTAACACCTGATTTTGACCCTAATTTTGGTGGAACGAGTCTCATTTTCAATACTAACACAAACTGCAATAACACCCACTAAGACTAGTACAACAAAAATTAATAGTTTCTTCCTTGAAGCACAAAAATGATAGAGATGGTGAATATTTTTAACTCACCTTTCATGCAACTGAGTGTTTGCTAATTCTGAGAAAATTACCTCTAGTGCCAAACCTCCACCTTTCCTAATTTAGCTTCTTCATGAAGATACAAATCTTTTTGGTAAAAATCGATATAAATGGCTTAAAATTCGGTTTCATGATTACCACAACTTATTCATTCGTGTTGAGTGATGACGGAGATGACACTTCTGACAGCTACTTTTATTACAAAACACTTCGCGTGATCTATTATCAAGAAAATTATTACCTCCTTAAGTAAGAACTTTTCAAATAAATCATTGAGATGCCCAAAATATTCCCCTTTATGCCGATTATTTCCCTCCTTCGACCTCCACTTTTACAAAAGCTTCAATTTTGAATGTGGAACTGCTAAACCATTGAACCATTGAACTCTTGAACCAATGAAGGTTCAAAAGTTCAAGTCCATTCTTTGCACTTGCTTTCTGCACAAGTTAGACTTGCCGCAAATAAAACATAATACACAGAAAGACTCGATGAACCAATGAACCAATGAATTATTGAACTAGACTTCGGGTTCAAACAAAAGGTTAAAAGACATGAACACTTTAGACATAAAAATGTATCGATCGAGATAGACTTAAATGAGGAATATAGCAATTTAAGAGAACTGACTATGCTAGGGTAGACACACATTATCTCGGCATGAATATTCTAATGCAAGGAAAATCAATGAATGCAAAATAGGAGGTTACAATTGTCTTTGATGGGGGAATAGGACTATAAAGGACTAGGGAATGAACCTAGAATATCTGGTTATGCATCAACTTACAAGCATGAAAAGAAGGACTGAGACAAACCAAAACTCACACGACCAAAACACTTGAATAAAGAAACTAAACTAAGACTATATACAGAAACATGGGACTCCTATTTTACAATTGATAAAGTTTTAGATTTTGCCCATTATAGGACAAAGGCAAGATCATTCCATCTAGATATTCTAACTTGAAAGAGTTAGGACCCAATACCTGATGGATTCTGAATGGTCATTTCCAGAGAGAATCAAACTTTCCATGAGCTCCTCTAGGTTCTCTCCTTTTATCCCACAGTAGAAATTGATCTCCTTGCATGAATTTCTTGGGTCAGGCCTTACGATCAAATATCTTCTTAACTCAAGCCTAATGATTTGTAATATTATCAACCAACTTGTTCCTTTCCTCTTCTATTTTGGTCAAGTACATTACTATTTTTTGTAGGGAATTCTAAAAATATCGATCTTCAATCATTGTTTGCAATTTGGCAGCTGCTAGCTCCAATGGATGTGATAGCTGAGCTCCCATTCCATATACTACCTCAAAAGGTGCCATCCCTATTTCCCTCTTTGGTGATGTTCGATCAGCCCAAAGTGCTTCATATAACTTTTTATGCCAATCTTTGGGGTTGTCACTCACCAACTTTCTCATAATAGCTATCAGATTCTTATTACTAGACTCTGCCTGTCCATTCCCTCGCAGGTAGTAATCGAATGAATGAGAAACTAAAATACTATGATCATAGCAAGACATGGCCAATTTTGTTGAGGAAAAATTTGTAGCGTTATCTGTCACAATCTTCTGAGGAACGCTGAAGTGTACTAATATGTTTTCTTTCAGAAAATTACACACAACCTCAGATGTAGTTTTCTTAACAAGGATGGCCTCTACCCACTTGGTAATATAGTTGATAGCAGTAAAGATATGGGTGTGCCCTATACTTGAGTAAGGTGAAAGGGGCCCAATAAAGTCTAAACCCCATTGTTTAAAGGGGTCTTCTATTATAACGGGTCTCAGTGGGAGCACTGCTAATTGTGGCCTTCTAGAAAATAATTTACACTTCTCACAATTGGCTACCCACTTGTATGCATCTTTGAACATCCCGAGCTAGTAATAAGATTTTTTGAGAATTTTTAAAGCTCTAACGGTAGATGAGAAATGACCCCCACATGCCCCATCATGAAAAGCCTTTAAAAGCTTTTCTTACTGATCCTTATCCACACACCTCAAAAAGGTTCCATCCAAGCCTTTTTTGTACAAAAAATCATTAAAGATCACATACTTTGCTTCTTTCAATCTCAGATTTCTTCTCTCCCTAGGTGACAGGTGCTCTGGACATTATCCAAATGTCAAATAATGTTCTACATCAACAAACCACAGGTCTCGAAGACTGACAAATAAAACTACATCTTTGTTCTCCCTGTTCTCAACAATCAATCGACACATACCTTATCCACGGACAAGCCTTGTTGGATTAATATCTAGATCAAACTCCTATATCTTGGAGACCCAAGTAGCACGATTATTCAAACCGACCTCCTGTTGGGTTAGGATACTCTTCACGATAGAATGAGGTACAAATACAATAGAATGAGAATGCAGGATATAATACCTGAAATGCTTTACAACTTTGACTACCACAAATGCTTGCTTCTCGATAAAATAATATTTGAGTTCATGTTTCTTAAGTGGTATGCTCATAAAGGCTATAGGGACTTCATCATTTTGTTCAATCTTTTGCAGAAGAATACTAGACATGGTATGTTCGGAGGCATAACAGTAAATAATGAACTCTTTTTGAATATCTGGGTTCACCAAGGTAGGTGCCTGAGTGATATCCTCCTTCACCTTTTCAAAGGCTTTCTTTTATTCTTCATTCCACTTGAACACCTATTTTTCACTCATTATTGCCACAATATGTTTAGTGATCTCTGCAAAATCCGGTACAAACCTTCTAAGAAAATTAACTTTCCCAAAGAAGGATCTAACACCACTTCTGTTGGATGGAAGATTCAACTGCTGGATGGCTCTTACTCTTTCTGGATCAATTTTGATACCCTCCTTCAAGATGAGATGCCCCAACATCTTCCCTTTTGTAACACAGAAGAAAAAATTCTTTTGCAAATCTCTCAATTGGTTCTTTCTTCTCCTGGAAAAGACAATTAGACCATCTAATTTTTTTTTTTTTTTTAATCAAACAAGTGGCCAAAAGAGAGGTTCATTTCCCTTTGGAAGGTTGCACCAACATTTATCAAGTTGAAGGGCATGCGGTTGTATGCAAAGGTTCCCCATAGAGTAGTAAAAGCAGTTTTGTGCTGGTCTGCCTCATCAACACTTATCTAGTTATAACCAGAGAACCCATCTAACATTGATATCATTTCTGATCCAACAATGGTTTGAAGGATATGATCCATGACTGGCAGGGGATAATTGTCCTTGAGGCTGGCTTGATTCAAATTTCTGAAATCCACACAAATTCTGATTTACCCATTTTTATTGCATGCTGGGACAATATTCGCCACTAAAGTTGAGTGGTGAATCGGATATTTGATTCTAGCTTTCAACATCTTATCCACCTCTTTAAAAATAACATTGACAACTTTGGGATTATAGTTTCTTAGCTTCTGTCTGAAAAAGTGTTGCTCCTGGTTTCAGAGGAATGTGATGCTGAAATTGACCTTCCCTAAAATTATTCAAATCATAATATGACCAAGCGAAAAAATCCTTATAGCTTAGAAAAAGGCTAAAAACCCTACGCTTTTCCTCAGGTGTGCAACACTTTCCTAGATTAATAAACTTTGGGTTAGCCTCATCTCCTATATTCACGTTTTCATAATCTCCCGATTCACTAGAACTAGGTACATTTTTTTTTCCAATATACCTATCATGTCGATCAAATAATTTTTCAAGAGACACTAACCCCTTAGAAATTTTGTTTCCTTTCAGCTGAATTATATTTTCATCTAAAGTATCTCCTATCAGGACAAAATTCCTTACATTTAGAGCCAAAACCTTCAAAGAAAGTTGTCATGAACATACCCGTGCTCTGCAGAAAATTATCAATTTGTTTATCACTCTCAAACACCTGCCAAGATTCAGAATTACCAGGCATGTTAGGATGGTAAACTATCTCAACCCTACGTGTTTCCTCCTTAAAATCAGGATGAGGAAGCATGAGAGAAGCTGATACAACAAGTGAATCAACTCGGTTATTCTGATCTCTAGGAATTTCCTCAATTGAAAATGCATCAAAACTTTCAATCTGATCTCAAACCCTATTTCTGTAATGTTTTAACCTTTCATTCTTCATGGTAAAGATACTTATCACTTGCTTAACAATCAACTCAACACCACCTTTTTCTTGAAGCATCTTTATCCCTTTCTTTTTAGCCTCCTCTAACCCCAATAACAAAGCTTCATATTCTACTGTATTATTAGTGTTCTTGAATTCCAATTTAAAAGAAAAAGGAAATTTCTTATTATTAGGAGAAATCAAAACAACTCTTGCAGCTGAACCAACTGTCACACAACTACCATCAAATTCCATGATCCAAAGATTTTCAGAGCATTCAGGTTCAAGTATAGGGTTTTCATTTTGACCCTCAGAAGAAATCATGTAATTACCAAAGTCACACTCCTAATACAATATTTGGGACTTAGGGTCATCAGAGGGAAACACAGTAAATTTTTCTTTAGTTTCAGTTTGCAACACCACTTTCTGTTTTCCTACTGGAATAGTTGCCTGTGACCAATCCATTTTAATCTCTCCACCCAGATTTTTACAAAAAGTTCTGCTTATCAGCATGCCGTAGCTAGCAAGTATATAAGCCACAAGAATAGCCAATTTCACCATTTTACTAGGATGGGCTGCTAGGGCTACTTGCACATCCTTAATTTTCCCAAGTAGAGGAATTTGTTTTGAATCCATGAAATAACATCTACCAAATGTCTTTGTGAGGGATAGGCCTAAAGCTTTAGCTACTGCAGAAGGCATGATATTATCTGATGCACAAGCTTATGACCATTGATGAACAAAGATACATAAAAAGGATCAGACTTTGGGTCAAATGAAGGAGGAGAATCACTAGGCTCATTTGCAATCAAATCAGGGGCAGGCTCAGCTGAATCAAACAAAGAAATGGGAACTTCAACATTAGAAGATTCAACATTAATGGAATATTGACTGCCTGACTCTTACTGAGGATCTTTACCTTTGACGTATTTTATTAATTTATCTAGTTCCTTGGGGTTCAATGTAAGATATTCAGTAGGATAAATTTGGATTTTTGATGACTAACAAAATTATATGATATCAAATGAAGCCTCAGGATTAGGACTCTTTAACAATTGAAACTCTTGAACCTTTGAACTACTAGTAGGGGTACAAGTTTGTGGTTCCTTACCTTTGGTTGATATTTCTGAAGAAGCTGCATCATTTGTAGTTCTAAAATTGTGCTAATTCCTAGTCAATACAATGCATGAAGGATCTTCTAAAGTAACCAATATATCACCTCCTCTTTCTGAATTTGATTCATACTCCAAGAAGTGAATTCCAGAGTCGCTAAGCTGCTCATAATTTCTTCCATCACCTATAATTTCTTCCACAATTTCTCTTGTATTGGTCATCTATGCATAACACACCATTTATGGACATGAACTTCGATCATGGTCATCCATCAAATGAAAGATACATATTTTGCCTTTTCTAGGAGGAGATTCAATAGCAAGCCTTTGCTGCACAGGTGGGAGTTGTAATGTCTTATTACCAGCATTTGCTAGCTGATTATAATTTCTTCTGAAAATATCTTGGTAAGGCTGCTGAAAAGTGGTATCGACTTTTGACAATTGTCTTTTCAATGCTATAACATCATTGACCAACCTTTGTATCATTGGGTCAGAGGAAGTTGAACGCTGAGCATTTGGTGTTTGAACCTTTTTTTTTCCATTTACCAGCTGTGATTAAATCATCTTCTAACTCAATAGATAAAGTTTGGGCCACTGCCAGATCAGCTACCCTTTGTCTCCTGAGATGAAAGCCTATATTAGGGGGCATTGAGTTGAGAAATAAACACTTTTGATTATCAACAGAAGGCCTTTTATTTGCTGAAATTTTATTGAGAAATCTTATTATACTTGGCCACAAATTCCCTCATAGGTTCATGAATTTCTTTTTTTAACTGAGTCAACTAAGCAAGAAGAGAATGCTCATTCTCCGCACTTTTAAACATGGAATCAAATCTTGTTCTCATATCATCCCAAGTGGAAATTGAACCATTGGGTAAATGATAAAACCATTCTACCGCAACTTCAGTTAGGGTTTGTACAAAAAGTCTCACAACCACATCTTCATGTTGAGCACCTAATACACCACATGCTACGTTAAAAGCATTCAAATGTTCATCAATTTATATTTTCCCATCTCCATTGAACTTTGGAAGATTATATTTCACTCCTTTAGGAAGGGCATTTAAATTAGCTCCCAAATTTAGGGGTCCTATAGCAGCTCCCCACGACTGTGTCATTGGGAGGGTGAAAGGTTCAAGATTGATAACAATAGGCAATGCAGTTCCGTGCAAGATTATGGATTGACAAGTAGGTTATGTGAAAGGTCTGGGAGAGGGGGAAGGAGGTCTACTTATAACTCGCCTTACGTGAGTAGGGGTAGATGAAAAACTCAGATTTTGTAACTCCTAAAAAATAGGATCAACAACTCCTTCTCCCCTTAAGGACCAGGTATATCTCCTAGCCTACAGTCTACTGCAATGTACAATTCAACTATGACTTCCTATTTTTTTATATATTTTGATAAACAAATTACACAAGATGACAACTAATTGCATGAGATAGCCCATTTTTTCTCACGTCTAGGTCTCATGTCTAGGTGACTGTTCTTGATTTTGATTTCCCCAGTAGAGTCGCCAAAAATTTGCTGGTTAAAAGATTTGTCCTTAATAAAAATGAGATAATCACAACCCTATTGCCTCTTTGAAGAACAAAATAGTAACCAAAAAGTTGGGTAAACTTATGGAAGTTTCCCTCTGAACTTTCTGTGGTACAACTCCCTCTTTAGATTTTCAATGAATGAAAACAAGAAAATAAACTACAAATATACTTTTAACCAGAAAGTACGAAATGCATTTTCACATCTACACATCACCATGATGTAATTTTTTTTTTTTGTAATATAGTTATTAAATGACAAAGCTCATAGACTTTGTTACGTTTCACACCTCTCATTCAAAAGAAACTTTTAGACTGAATTCCTTCTCAAATGCATAACATTCTTTAAAGAAACAAGAGACTATCCTGATAGAAATGAACTCCAATAGAAATTTGATTTCATTCATCAAACACATAGATTTGAAACTCCAAAATAATAACCTTCATTCATTCACAAATAAATGAGTGTTTCTTTTTAAAACATTATGCAACTACAAAATAAAGCATATCAAGTCTGAAAGCCAAATTTTTTTGGAACCTCATATAATATTTTTAAAACATATAAATAGCCATAGATTGGCTAATTGCAGTTTAGGGAAACACAGAGTTACACAACTCTGCCCCTGAGTCAAGATTCAGTTTTTAAAACATAACCATAAAACTAAATTTTGAAACTTTTCTATAATTCATCACTAAATAATTTCAAAGGGCCTGCACGATCAAGATTGTAGCTATGGAAAGGGATCCTCAGGTTGGTTTTGCATTGTGTTGGTGACACATTTCCAATATAAATGAGCAGCTGAAAAGTTTTGTATAACGAAAAAGTTTGGAAGTCCGATGTGATCAATCCTTTGACTCCACATTTCCTTGTCTTGCCAAACTCGGGCCACAATATCCACATGAATTCCCAAGTGTTCTATGCACAAGAAAAGGAGGGACTCGTTCAGAGCCACAGTTGTGAAGTCATTTATCATTAGAGTCTTTTCTTCTCTAACATAATTAATTTTTCCTTTGAAAGACTGAGTAATGACTTCCACACTTTCTATCATTTTCCCATCCTCCTTCAGACACTTGATTCCTATGCATTTCAAATCATTATGCATAGATAGAATGACCTGAGCTAACTCATCCCTGCTCTACTACAAAATTTTGCCACTCAATGTTTTTCTTGCATACATAGATGATATTATCATCCAAGACTTGCACTGGTTTTTTTTGACAGAAACTTCATGATGCCATACTTTTGTACATCAACCATTTGAGCTACCACAACTCTCCACTTGGTTTCCTCCTTCTTCCAATTGGAAATTTCTGTCTCTAGATCTCCCTTTACAGTTATGGTGTTTTTGTATACCTTTCTTAGATTCTTGAAGTATTCTGTATCATATTGAGTGATCCCCTCAAACCATTCCAGGAAAATCTCTGTCACCATCTTACTTTTTTGAATTTTACCTAAAAGTTTTTGATTAACAGGTCACTTAGGATCACATGACATGAGCAACTATGAAATAGGATGGGCATTGGGATTATGAATAACATCTATGTACTCTTCCATATGCCTCAGTGTTTCCTTAAGATCCTATTTATCCCTTTCATCCTTCGATGTCCTTCTTATTATTCTTTTGGTGGAGGCCTCCAAATGGCGTACATCCACCACACATGATCCAACACCCAAATTAATCTTTTCAACAATGAAATCCTTTGCTGAAGGATTTTCTACTTCTTTATCTAAAACAGGGCGAGCTAGCTCAGCAGTCCAATTACCTGTATCATGATCAAAATTCATTTTTGAAACTGTCTTCAGCCTTTTAGAGTTTGGAGTTTTACCCAAGAATTTACTAACCATATCTTCAATTATAATCGAGACAGGAACCACATTTCACTTTTTTCTACTAAGAGCAACGTCTAACCAATGGGGAGCATTGGAATCAACATCCTTCTTTGCTTGAGATGGTTCATCACTAACATTTGCCAAAATCAATGAACCTCCAACGGTTGCTTCTTCCTCTTCAAGTTTTTCAGCATCACCAACTTCCATGGAAGACATCTCGATATTTTGTTCTGCCATTATATTCTCTACCTTTGGAGATCCTTCCAAATAAACCACTACTATGTTTTCTGGCAACTTTTTGCCCTTGTTCTTGGTTCTTGATCTGGTGACATGGGCTAGAAGCTGGCTAACAAGGGACTTATTTGAACCTTTGACAATATCTGCCTCAAGTTTAACCTTGGTACCACCTATAACACAAATTTTAATAGATTTATTAGACAAATTTTTTTGAATAGGAGAATCTTCGATTACTAGTTTTCCCAGTCTCTGCTTTCATAACCACTACTCAGTTTTGTGGATAATAGGGAATGTTATCACTTGGATTTGATCTTCCTCCTTCTTATCCCATTCTATCTCAGGGATTGGGGAACCCTGTACTTTCTCTGCATACTGTGGATCAATCAAAGATTCACCATTATCCACAACTCCTGTTACATTCATTTTGAGCTGAAAGGTATTAATCTAATCCACTATAAACCTAGAAAAAGTTCTCCTCACTTCAAATTCATCTCCGCAATATTTCCATAAATCTTCAAGTTGTGAAATATGAGAGAAGCCCTCTTTAAGAGATAGATGCGCCTGAGCATAACCTTTGCTGTCGAAATTAAGTCAAGGTGCATAGTGTTGGAGGTTAAGCTTTTTAAAATCAACTTCTAGGTTCAAAGCATTAGAAACAATATGGCAAATAGAATAACCCAATTCAATTGGGAAAGAAACACCTGAATGTTGTCTTGCTAGTGTCTTCTTGTCAATATAGGAAAGGTGCTTGCACAGTTCAATTAGCACGAAGTGATCTAGGGAAAATCTCGGTAATTTAAATGGTTCTCCTTCGAACCCTCCAACCTTGATGTAGGTGAACCGAGGATACTGAATAAAATGATTTCCATATGTACTCACTAGCTGCATAGCCTCATCAGATAGTTGCTTGTTAACATTCCCTTGAAGTTCATAGACCAGTCTCCCTGCAAACACATTATGAACTCTTCAGAAATCCTCATGACACTTTTGTAGCTGAAGGTGCGGATTGTAATCATTAATTTTCATCCCATCAACCCATTCTTCATGATGCAGACATGGCCAAGGTTTCACACATGCCAAGCAATAGAACATGTATGAGGATATATAGAAGTTCTTATTTTTGAGGCAATTACTTAGCCTTTAGTGTAATCTCTCAGCAATTAACTCTGCCCAATCTATATATCGCTTCTCATCTAATATGACCTAGACGAAAAGTACATCTAGTCTTCCCAATAAAACGCCTACTGGCTTCCTTTCACTTTATGCAATAAAATAACAATGTCCCTTACTTCCTTGATCAAGTGCTATCTAGTTAAGGGCTTGGGCAATCTAGAACCACCCTTTTGAAATTTGAAGAGACAATTTATAGCTATAACACTTCTATATTGGGTTTTCTTTTTTGAGAAAAATCCGTAAGACGTGGTTATGGTCCAATCCTTATACGGATCCTTAGTAGGGATTTTAAATTCAACCATCACAGTTTCTCTATTTACATTCAACAAGACACCCCCACTTGCATTTCTAATACACTTGAATTCTGGGTCATACTTTCTCATTCACTCAAGCAATAATTTAGGGCACTGTATAGTAGGAGGGAATAGAGATGCTTCTATTTACCCACTATCCACAATTCTTCCCATCATGGGTGAACTAG
This sequence comes from Cryptomeria japonica, assembly GCF_030272615.1. Taxonomy (NCBI): domain Eukaryota; kingdom Viridiplantae; phylum Streptophyta; class Pinopsida; order Cupressales; family Cupressaceae; genus Cryptomeria; species Cryptomeria japonica. The sequence continues at coordinate 253,181,811 of NC_081412.1, forward strand.
AAGGGTTCTTAGCTCTTTCTAAGAATTCATCTAAATCAACATGAGCTAAGGATGTGTCTCCAAATTCTGGGAGAGAGCAACTAAGACCTGATTCTAACCCTAATTTTGGTGGAACGGGTCTCATTTTCAATACTAACATAGACTGCAATAACACCCACTATGACTAGTACAACAAAAATTAACAGTTTCTTCCTTGAAGCATGAAAATGATAGAGATGGCGAAGATTTTCAACTCACCTTTCATGCAACTGAGTGTTTGCTAATTCTGAGAAAATTACCTCCAGTGCTGAACCTCCACCTTTCCTAATTTAGCTTCATCATGAAGATACTAATCTTTTTGGTAAAAATCGATATAAATGGCTTAAAATTTGGTTTCATGATTACCACAACTGCTTCACTCATGTTGAGTGACGATGAAGATGACACTTCGGTTACCTGCTTTTATTACACAACACTTCACACAATCTCTCATCAAGAAAATGATTACCTCCTTAAGCGATAACATTTCAAATAAATCACTGAGATGCCCAAAATATCCCCCTTTATGTCAATTATTTCCCTCCTTCGACCTCCACTTTTACAAAAACTTCCATTTTGAATGTGGAACCGCTGAACCATTGAACCATTGAACTCTTGAACCAACAAAGGTTCAAAGGTTCAAGTTAATTCTCCGCATGAGCTTTTCGCACAAGTTAGACTTGCTGCAACTAAAACATAATACACACAAAGACTTGATGAACCAATGAACCAATAAACTATTGAACTAGACTCCGGGTTCAAACAAAATGTTCAAAGACATGAACACTTTAGACATAAAAACGTATTGGCTGAGATAGACTTAAAGGAGGAGCATAACAATTTAAGAGAATTGACTATGCTATATTAGATACACATTATCTCGGCATGAATATTCTAATGCAAAGAAAATCAATGAATGGAAAATAGGAGGTAGCACAAGGATATCCGTAGAGATGACAATTTGACCTCAATAGGTGAGACAACTTCAGTACCATAAGAAAGGGAGTATGGGGTGGCACCAGTTGGGGTTTGGCTATTGGTACGGTAAACCCAAAGGGTAGGATTAAGGTGAAGGTGCCAGCCATGATCAGTTTCATTGAAAACATTTTTGAGGTTTGTTGTTTTCCTCATCTTGGTCATTACCTTGTGGGTACTATGGGGTGGACCAACAATGCACAATATGAAATGTGGAATAGATCTCACACATATGTTGGTTCTTAAAAGGGGTACCATTATCAGTAATGATGGTTGATGGGAATGTATAGTGATAGATAATATGATAGAGGGTGAACTTGGACATTGGTGGTGAGGGTGAGAGGGTTGGCTTCAACCCACTTGGTAAATTATTTGGTAGCAACAATGATAAATTTGTGGCTATTGGATGAGAGGGGATGGATCTTACAAACGAGGTCAAGGCCCCAAGTTTAAAAAGGTCAAAGCACAACCAAATGTTACAAATCCTATGCTAGGACATGATTTATATCTCTGTGCCATTGAAAAGGCACACACTTTTTAACAAATTCACAACAATCATGTTCCATAGTGGCCCAATAATATCCTACTCTCAAGAGCTGTTTGGCTAAGACATATCTTCTCATATGAGCGCCACATGATTTGCCATGTACTTCCTTCACCACAAGATTAGCCTCATTGGCATCTAAACATCTAGTGAGGATGTCATGATAGCCTTGATGATATAAGATTATTTATTATAATTATAAAGCAGGAAGAAGGACATATAATATTTTGGCATTCATTTTTGGACAGGTTAGGTGAAAGGGTACCATCTTTAAGGTATGTATAAATTTCTTAGTACTTGTCTAATAACCAATTGAGAGTCTCCATAAACTTGCAAATCTTTGATGTTCCACTGAATGGATGTCTTGAGATATGTTATGAGACCTTCATACTCTGCTATGTTGTTTGTACATGAGAAGGTAAATTTGAATGATTTTGGGATAAATTTTTCTTGACATGTGGCAAAAAGAAAACCTACCCCTGATCCCTTCTGAGTGTGTGAACCATCAAAATAGAGTTTCGATGGAGGTTGGGTTGTGATAGTGCAAACACGTTCATGAAAAAATTCTGTGACCAGTGGATAAGTATCTACTAATGGTGTCTCAATCAGTTGATGTGTTATAAACTATCCTTTAATAACATTTTTGTCCACATATTGAATATCAAATTCACTGAGTAGCATTACCCATTTTGCCATGTGTCTTATGAGGGTTGTCTTGGTTAAAAGATATTTTAAGGGATCAATCTTACAAATGAGTTGGACAGTGTGATTCAGCATGTAGTGACAAAGATTTTGAGTACAAAAAATGACCACAAGACATGCTTTCTCCATGAGTGTGTAGTTAATCTCATAACCAACTAGTATGCAACTGATATAGTAGATCGAAATTTTCTTTCCTTGATCATCATGTTAGGTTAGCAATGCCCCCAATGCAACTGGAGTGACAAAAATATGCAATAACAAGGGTCTACCTAGAATAGGTGGCATTAATAATGGGGGATTAGCTAGGTACTCTTTTATCTCATCAAAAGCATGTTGGCAGGGAACATCCCACTTGAAAACTGTGCCCTTCTTTAGGAGACATGTAAAAGGCTAGCATTTTTTGGTGAGGGGCAATAAAATTCCTGATGGACTGAATTTTTCCTTGCAAGATTCATAGATTCTTTAGTGTTTTGGGAGGAGTCATTTCTAAAGTTACTTTGACCTTTCTGGTGTCAACTTCAATTCTGCATCTAGACAAAATAAAACCTAGGAGTTTACCTGATGTAACTCCAAAAACACATTTCTTGAGATTTAGATGGAATTAATACTTGGCAAGACATTCAAATATGTGTTCTAATATGGTAGGATGTTCAACTCTTGTCTTGGATTTACCCAATATTTTATCCACACGATCTTCCAATATCTTATGCATGAGGTCATGGAAAATAATTGTCATGGTGTGTTGATAGGTTGCACCTGCATTTTTCAAACCAAATGGTATGACCTGATAACATAAAGTTTCCCATAGAGTTGTGAACCTTGTTTGATGTTGATCTTCCTCCAGAATCTTGATCTGGTTGCATCCAAAAAAACTGTCCATAAGATAACATTTGATGTCCCATTGTTAAATCAACATGGATATCAATGTTAGGAAGTAAGAATCATCCTTCATAAATTTGTAAAAAATATGATATCCCCATTAGGTTTGGAGATAGGTACCATATTTGAGTACCACTTAGAATAATCAATTGGTCAGATGAACTTGACCTCAAATAAATTTTATAGCTCTACCTTGACTAACAATGCTACTCGAGGATGTATCTTCTTAGCTTCTGTTTGACAGGCTTCACATATGGCTTGATACGAAGGTGACGTACTACAATATCTGGATATAGGCCAAACATGTTAGTATAAGACCATGCAAAATTGATGGGCCATCTTTGAAGAATCTGAGTGAACACTTGGAGCTCATTAGCAAATAGAGAAGCTATCACATATGTGATGCATGTATTCTTTGTGGTGCCTAGGTTGACTACTTGTGTTTCATCAATAAGGATGGGACATCTATTAGGTTTTCGCATATCCATGAGGGGAAGAGAGGAATCCTCATATTTTGTTTCCTCAAATAGGTTTTGATTGGAAGATACACCCTTTCCTTTTACTATTTTATGGTCTATAGGAGCCCTAGAGAGGTTTTAACCATCAGACTCTTGATTTTTTCATTTTTTTTATTTTTGCTGTTAAGGATCCCCTCCTCCCCGAAGTAACCTTGAGGGTATAACTTATATACTATATTTGGAGCTAGATCATGGTATGGACCACATTTAGTTGCACCTATAATTCTAGGAGTGCTGCATCATTTTGGAATGTGTTGAGGTGTGCAACAATTTGGCCCCAATTGATGAGTTCAGGGTGGCAAAGTGAGAGGTCAATTAGGAGGATGGATGTGTCAAAAAGGTTTGAAGTGCCAAAGGTTGAAGAGTTCTCTATATTGTTGTATGTTTGTTTGACAACCACGTAAAGGTATGTCATCGATGCCAATGAAATTGCTCTCAATGTTTTAAGAAGTACTTGTCGAAGTCGAGGCTTCATTGGAGGGATGTCTAAAACCAAGCCCTTGATGATTGACATTAGGAATTATATCTAGAGGCCTCCTTACTCCTTGTTCTTCTTGTCCTAGTCTTCCACCTTGGTAATCCCATTTTTTGGTGGCCAGTTTATGAGATGCTGAATATTTATCTTTGAAATAACAAAGGCAAGGATCATTATCTTCAGGAGGGTCTTTATAGAGCCATTTATTAATATCCCCTTTTATAGCTCCTGATTTAGTTCTCCATGTGATTGAAATGTGGTAGGACCAAACTCTCGAATGGTGGGTTCCTTCTTTTTCTACCCTTTGGTAGTTTTTCCATTGAGGATCTAATGGGAGCACACCAATTATAAAATTTCCTTACAGAGCATATTCTTTATAGCCAACATCATTGATCTTGAGTTGGGAAAAGGGCGATGAGATAGAGGTCTTTTCTTTTGCAGTAATGGAGTATTGTATTGGGGTTAATATATGAGGATGATGAAGCAGTGTGAGGGGTTCCAATATTAATTTTTGGGAAATGATACAAATAAGTATAGGAGTTGAGAAAATACAACACCACAGCAGCCCAAATAATCTCTGCAAGCTGAAAAACCTGTTACAAGGAGAAGCAAGGAAGCAAATACAGAAAAAAAATACACAAAGAATATGCTCAAAAAGAGAGAGCTCAATATTCACAAAAAATATGTAATGTGATTCTTCTTCATACAATGAAAAGAAAGAACTCAACCTTTAATAGGTCAAGAAACCCTAAAAGGGAAAACCTAGGTTTGCACATAATAATTAATTAAAAGAATTAATTATTATGCACCTAAAGTTAGCTTAAGTGTAAAAGAGATAAAGGGAACTTAAATAATTAAACAAATATTGTTTAATTAATCAAGTAAATACCTGAATACTCTAACACCCCCCCTTAAGCTAGACTTAGGGAGAAGCTAAAACCTAGAACTGCTAATGAAAGCAATAAAGATGGGTCCCGACAACAAGGCTTGATCAGGTACCAAAATACAATGAAATCTCTATGAACTGGAGAAATAGAGAAAACCACATGGGAACAAAACTCTACTCCAAAAAGAGATGGAAAAGAACACCACTGAAGCATGAAGAACCTGCAAACTCTGTTGAAGAATAACTGCTGATTTGAAGAACCTCCATTGAAATAGAACATGACTAGGTAGAGAAGACTATAATTTGTATGAGTGCCCTCAAATGACACTACTCGAATCAAAAGGCAAACAAGGCAAACAACTGAAATCGAAGATACAGATGGCATGAACACACCAAAGCTTGAAGAGCTGATCAATCGAACCACAGAAGCATTAGAACCAATAGGACAAACCTCCCCATAATGCTGACAAGGGAGAGGGATAGGAACACTGAAAAGAACAGCCAAGAAAAATTGCATGACGAAGAACCAGGAACATCAAAGGTGCTGAGAAAAGTACATGGTGTCATGGAAGGAACACTCACTTGACACACATCATAAGGTGAATGTCAATAAAGAAATACTCACTTGACAAAGGAAGATGGCAAACAATAGGCAAACATCAACCCCCTCATGGCACTTTATCAATAGTGCATGTACAACAAGGCACAATATGTGCAAGATTCCAAGTAAACAATGCATGATGGCACTTTATCTTAGTGCGTTTGCATAAATATAAGCTATAATGATAATAAGACTAGAAATAGAAATGTGAACCAAAATAGAGACATCCTACTCAGAGAAGAGATCCTAGGACCTGAAACAACCACGATATCCACCAGAGTGCTGAAAAGCAAAAAACTGAATAAAATATGCATGGAGAAGAATCTGGAAATAAAACTCAAATGGATAGAAAGTACACAACACACGCTTTCCGAAAATATAAATTTTTTGAAAAATGAAGGTCGGATGCTCATTCTATAGCTCCCGGAGTGCAAAAACTAGACCTCACTTTGACTGGAAAAAAACATAGTCAAACAAAAAAATTGGAAAAAATTACCAACACTAAGAGGTCAAGCTCGGAACCATCTTTCCAACGCCTATTTGTTTTCAAAAAAATGACTCCGTACGCCCAAGATAGAGCCAAAAAACCAAACCCCCCCTGAAAAAAGCCAAAAAGGAGGTCTGGTGGCTCTTTGGTGGTCCAGTGGCCAGTGGGTGGCGGCCGAGTGGCACCTCAGTGGCTGGGCTGTGGTCGGCCAGAAAAAAGGGCCGGGCGGGCCGACGGCTGGGCAGAGGCCGTTGGAGTGGCGGGCTGCAGGTGGCGGCCAGGCGGGGGCGGCGGGCCGTGGCGGGGCGGTGCTGCAGGCGGAGACCGAGGAGCGGAGCGGCGCTACAGGCGGTGGCCCGGTGGCAGTGGTCCCAGGGAGGCCGGGCTGCGCGGGAGCGCTGGGGCGGCAGGGCCAGCAGTTGCGGCAGGGGCTATGTGCTGCAGGCGGCGGTGGCTGGTGGTGTAGGGCCGAGCCAGTGGTGGCCGGCGGTGCCGAAAGGGCGCTGGGTGGCCACCAGGGAATAGAAAGGAGGGGACTGACAGGGACGGCGGGAAGGGGCTCACCCTGACAAGTGCCGTGAGCCGTACTAACAACGGCAGGGGTCCCCATGGTACCCTGCGTACCATGAGGTTTCCCCCCCAAATTTTTTGCAAAAAAAATAAAAAATAATCAAAATCCGGCCTGCATGCCATAAAAAGGCAATTTTTTTTTCGAAATGCGTGCCAGGGCTGTACGACCTGGATCTGAGAAAAAAATACTTCCTAGAGGCTCAGGAACTAAAATAGGTCAAATTTTATATGACCATAGGGGTTTTTGGGTCTTTTGAGCATGATGGTGAGGTCTATTTAGGCTCAAAGTGCTCAGAAAAAAGGTCAAACTTTAGGTACATAAAAAAATTTCTGAAACCCCAGATCTACTTCTAAAGCAAAATTCTCGAGAACAAGAACAGGTGGCTGCAGATCTGAAGCTCTGATACCATATAGGAGTTGAGAAAATACAACACCACAGGAGCCCAAATAATCTCTGCAAGCTGAAAAACTTGTTATAAGGAGAAGCAAGGAAGCAAATACAAAAAAACAAATACACAAAGAATATGCTCAAAAAGAGAGAGCTTAATATTCACAAAAAATATGTAATGTGATTCTTCTTCATACAATGAAAAGAAAGAACTCAACCTTTAATAGGTCAAGAAACCCTAAAAGGGAAAACCTAGGTTTGCACATAATAATTAATTAAAAGAATTAATTATTATGCACCTAAAGTTAGCTTAAGTGTAAAAGAGATAAAGGGAACTTAAATAATTAAACAAATATTGTTTAATTAATCAAGTAAATACCCGAATACTCTAACAATAAGGTGATGAGATCTTGAGAGAACGACAATACTCCAATTGCTTAGAGTCTCCTCAGATAGTGATTTCACAACCTTGGTACGAGAATTTTAGGCATTGATGGAAGGTAGATAGGACACCTTGCATGGCATGAGTCCATGTGCGACCAAGGAGGATATTAAATAGAAGGTCAAGATCAACAACATGGCACAATGTAATATGCATCATTGAGTCTACTTGAATAGGGAGATTTATCCTTCCAACTGAACTCCTTTCAACATTGTCATATTCCTTGATTGTAATGGTCTAGTTATGCATATCTAAAAAAGTGTACCCCACTTGAGTAACAAACTTAAGTGTGCAAAGATTTAGGGAAAAACCATTGTCGATCAGGACTCATTTTACCTTGTACTTTTTTACAATGGCTTCGATATTTAGCGGGTGGACATGATTAGGATTGGGAACCATAGCGTTAGATTGTGTAAAGATGACATGATATGTGGAAGATAAATGTATGACCATGGCTTGGAACTGTTTGAGATCAATGCTACTTGGGATGCAGGCTTCTTGCAAAGCGTGAGTAAGAATCTCATGATGGATACGTGATAAATTAAGTAGGTCGAAGATGGAAATCTATGCGGGAATCTTCCCTAAGTGCTCTAGGATATCATACTACATGAGTACTTGAGCTTGAGGAGGGGTAGGAGCTATAGGATTGGGAATTATCATATGAACTCTTCTAGTAGTTACTGTGCATTGAGTATCTACCCCTTAGACATGAATCATGTTAACGTGACCTTCAGAATAGGTGATACAACCAATAGTGTTACTTTAATCAAAGGGCACCATGTTATAATTGATGTGATTGGTTGTATTGGATTGACCAAAACTAGATGTGCTAGCTTCTCCCTGATGTTTAGGGAAAGCATTCTTATACATACCTAGGTGGGCATTTGGGAAATTTCTTATGGTGGGCAAGGTCATTGATGTCACAACTTGCACCATTTAGTTTCATTTCAATATCAGACCAGGTGTGTCTTAAAGCCGTCTACAGTAGGGATTTGATTAAGATTAGAGGTTTCTACACCATAAACACAGTGACTTAGGTTCAGTCATGCTCCGCCATGAGCTCTTCTCTACAACTGAATTCGAAGTCTAAAGATATTCTACAAACTAAGTATAAAAGACTAAAACTACCCTAAAGAAGATTCTAGCATTTGTATCAAGAGTTAACCAGGACACGATCAAGAGTCATTCATGGAATTATCTATTTAAAACTAAGACATTTCAAAATTTAAATTTTAATCTGTGCTGGAAACAAAATCTATTTTACTTGTAGGAAACAAAATCTATTCTACACTTGCAGAATTTGAAATCTATTTAAATAAACGTTTAAAACAAACTAACATTCCATGAGCAATTCCAAATAGAGCCTCTGTTATAACTTCTGTTCCAAATACCATCATCGTTAACACTTACTATGAAAGAAAATACATCACTAAATGAAATTTAGCAGAACTATGAAATTGAGATTTTTAACAATGCATCCATTCATTAAAGTACTATTGCATGAAATGAACAACTACGATCTTTACAATCAGTTTTCATCTACTTAAAACTTATCACAATTGAACAAAATGAAATGTAATAAAATCGAATGCATAGAACTGGAATAGAAATGAAATCAAACAAAGATCACGTCCCTTCGGTTGAGCAATCCTTTCTCTTCCTCTGGTTGAATCCGTAACACAACTATTCTTGAATCAACTTTAGATTTCTCTTGAAATGAACTTACAGAGGGAAGTAAAACAAGTTTGTAGATTACAAAATGCGAGACTCTAACTGTTGGCTAACTACTGACTATCTAACTAGATTTTTGTGAAAAGTGAAGGGATATTCATTCATATCCTTATTTAAATTCAAATACAAAGTTACTCGCTTAGAACAGAGTAATGAATAAAAACTGAACTGAAGAAAACTTAACACTGAATTTAATGACTTCAGATTGAAGTTGAAGTTCATGGAAACAATTGATGAAATAGACTTGGAGGAGATCAAGGGCATCTCTCCAACTGGAGCGATCATGAGTGATCATCATTCAAACGTTGGCTGAACTGGAATTCATAACTCCTTGTCTAATATTCAGTTTCAAACACATTTGAAAAAACACCCAAGAAAATAGAACAAAACACAATGATAAACATCCTGAATATTTGGCCATTCATCCATATTAATCAGCAAAAAGTAAAATATTTAATCACAAGATATTAATTCTAATATACTTTCTAATTACCAGAATATAATAATATAAAGGAGTAAATATGCATGCATTAGATCTACCGTCAAACACATTAGTTCACAAAATATTAAAAGATTTAAGCAGAAAGTATAATTAAAAGTAACATGATTAATGCTCATCATTTCCTCCCCCTCCTATCATGAACCATGTCCTCATGGTTGATCTAGAATATCTCTGTTCCGTTTTTCAATCCATAGGACCAGGTCTAGATGATTGAAGTTGTACCGATGATATGCTCTAGGAGGCACATACCCATTCCACTGTCCCACTGTATCAATCCATTCTCTCAGAGTTGCTCCTGTAAAGTTATTAAGTACATTAAACTATGGTGCTAGAATGAGAACCAATGGAGGTCTAAATATCATCCCTACCCAATGTATATATTGTTCTTCAATGATTTTAATTACCGACCTCACTTTGTTTAATCTCCAGGAAATATTAGTAGGAGAAATAGGTTCTCTCCTTCTTAACTACATAGGTATGGTATTATATCTTGTTCTGGATGCCTGTAGAGCTTGGTAGAGTAGTTGATTTTGCACCTCTCTGAATGTTTGAATGCTGTAGTGGGATTCCTATGATAGGTTGGTTGAAATTTCTCAAGCTAGGCAATGGAAATGAACTTTGATCTGAATGCTGATGATTTGGGAGTTTCATCCCTTATGGGAAATACCAAACTATTCTATTGTTCTCTATATTGGTTTAGCTTGTACTCCCATTCAATTTGATTTTGCAACAAAGAAATGAATGCTCTCACTTGAACTTCACCAATAAAGATGTTTAGAAAAGATTGGTAGTAATGTCTTAGAAGAAAACCATGTAAATAAAATTCACACATTTAGTTCTGATAAACAAGATGACTCTTATAAAAATCTTTAAGGAAGTCATCATCATCTTCATATTTTGTTTTTATTCCTAGTACCAATTGATTTATCTTCCATTGGATAAATTTCTCTCGGAGGAACAAAGAGTATATCCTTGAATGTTTTCTCATTGCCAACAGAGCTGAGGATAGGTCTGCTACTTGCTCTAATCTTTGTATAGCTTTTTCCTTCTGATCTTTCATGTCTTCTATTTGTTTTGACAACTCCGCATTTTCTTTCTTACACTTCTCAATAGTCAAAGAGAGAGTTTGGGGAATAGAAAAGGAATTTGAAGTGTCAGGATCACGAATTAGGATCTTTTGGGTGCTTAATTGTTGTTCTTTCTACTCCAATTCTTCTTTTAACTTCTTTATTGTTTCATCATTTTTTAATACCTGATTTGTAGCCTAGTGAAGTGCTTCTTATGTATCTTCTATTTATTTTCTCAGTTTTTCTTCTGTTGTAGTAGCTTCTTTTTGAATTTCCTCGACTTGCAAAGTTATTTTCTTTACTTCCTCATCCTTCTATTTGAGGCTCTCCTCCAAAAACCACATTTTTATTTTGGCTTCACAGAGCTTTGTGTCCATTTTAGATAGTATAATAACTTTTAGCAGTGCTTCATCCTCTTCCTTTCTTCCCTTATCTTTTTCCCAAGGGACCTCTTCTTCAACTAAAATTTCTTTACCTTCTCTTCTGAAAAATTGTTGTGGTGAAGAGGGGAATGGGGTTTTAGGAAGTTTAGAGGGAAATGACTAACTTTGGTCAATTTCAAACTCTTCAAGAGGTTCCAGTATCTCAGTATCAACTCCTAAAGGTGTGGAGGACTGAGGCAATTGTTGCATTTTGGAATCATTCGAGGAACTATCATCAATGGTGATAATTTTGGGTATTGTTTAGGTACCTTCTGTAATGCCCGCCAAAATACCCCAGAGAAACTAAGAATCTAACATACTAATGGAGATAAATTTTTTTTATTTAACATCCTTTAACAACTAATGCAACTCATAACATCTCCATCTAATTACATTCATTAACCAATTAACCATTATGAACATGCAACACTACACATTTCATTAATTTACGCAAGCAAAAATAAACATAAACAACATTAATCTTTTCCTAGGGCACTTCAACGCCATTACTTAATTAACTATCATAATGACATCCTACTCACATGATAATCACATTCCATTCTAACTTAATGCATCATATCCATTTCCTAACCATGAGATATGCAATCTACTATGATATTTATCCAATATGATATGCGTACTATTCTAACATCTTTCTAGCATGATACATTTAACCATTTCGATGCAAGACTAACCCCCTTAGATCTACATTCATTTTATGCACCAAATCCAAATGTGTCTTAACCCAACAAGTCCTATCTACATGCTCTTTATCCTTTTCCATGATAATGCAATCCTAATGCATAGGTATATTCCATCTTTACTAATCCATTTAAACATACTTCAATTGCATATAATTACCTAATATGACCATTTATTTTAACATTAATTCCAAATGCATAATGCAAGAATATTAGTGAAATCTTTTTACTCAACAATCCCTTACATGCAATGCATAATTTCCTATATACCAATGCATCTACATGAATCATTCATCTAATCATATTATCTATTATTGTTATTAATACTAATCCATTCATTAAGGTTCCTTCACATTTCATTTACATCCTAATCATTTCATATAATTCAATTTCAACCAATACAATTAATCCATAATATAAATCCATTCCATTTCAGTTACCAATACACTTAAGGACATTTTGTTGGCATTGTGTTGTCATTGATGTCAACCAGATTGTGTTGTCATTGATGTCAACCGGTATAGCATATTACCGGTATATCTTATCACTAGTAAGTATGAGATGTCAACCAGTCATTGGAGTCACAAGTATACAAGTTAGGGTTGGAGACAGTTGGCATTATAGCAATGCCAACCGGTGAGTGATATGTTGGTAGTGTGTTGTTGCCAACCGATAAGCATGGGACTAGTATGCAAGCAAGGTTGAACTTATGAAGAATATGCAGTGCAACGGTTATGCAAGATGTGAATGTGAAACAATAGGACTCCCACCGAATAAAGATGGTGTCACAAGATGAAGAGAAGACTGATAGAGAGTGTGCCCAACCGGATCATATGTTAGGATGAAGTTGTGTTTGCTCTAATAGGAAGTCATATTAGTGCAATGCAGGAAGGAGACTGAGCACAATGTAATGATAACTGGTTCCCACTAGTCATTGGTCAACAGGTGACAAGGATCCACTCTCATAGGGTTATTGACATGTTTAGTGCATCGATTCATCTACTCCCATCGGTAAGTGATAATACTCTGGGTTAAGACAGAGAAGTTAAAGGTAGGTAATTGAAGGCGTATACTAGATGACCATAGTGGAACATGAGGATGGTGTTAGACAACTCAGATAACTACAGGACAACTGAGAGGGCGGGTGAATCAGTTGTCAGCAGACTATAGAACATTAAGCATTAAAACCTTATTACTAGAATACATAAACCAAATACTGGAATAATAGATATAATAGTTAAGCACAAATATAAACCACAAAACATTTACCGACCATCCACAAAATATAACACCAAGATTTGTACGTGGAAAACCCGGTAAAGGGAAAAACCACGATAGGAAGCCTACCCACAGTCAGATAATACTTCTGCAGTAAGTATGTGATTACAATAAGAGGGGCCTACACATGCAGGAAGGACAACAACCTAGAGCGCACTGCTCATCACAAAAGGAGCCTCACTGACTACAAAATAAATCTAGACTACAATCTAGAAGAAGAATGAATTGCAAGAATAACATCTCCTATGCCTGAGTATAGTTCCAGTTAAGCTTAGTACTGGAGGTCTTAAACCTCTTTCAACAACCCAATTCGATCACCTATGATCGACCAAAATCCTTTGCATATGATTATACCTTTATTTGTACATAGATAATCCCATAACCTATGACTACATTAATACCCATGAATCCCCATGATCTACAAAGAGATCTTACATCATATTTATACATACCTAGGACCTAAACAATTAGGTCGGCCACCTAAAAGATAATACAATAAATTCATAACTTAAACCCGCAATCTAATGATCAACTGAGTCTTCCTAAGACCAAAACAACATAATCCAATCAACAAACCCAACCGGTAATGCATCGGGATCATCCACCAACATGTCACATAAACCGGTCCATAACCTAGCCGAATAAGATAACATTAGGTTCGGACCCAAATCTAACACTACCGATCAACAAGAACATGAACAAGATAACCAAGAACATCCCAAAAGCCATCTAGAAGCCGCACCAACACCACTTATCATGTGCATCAAGAGGTCTTCAACAAAGCTCTATCAGCAAAACCCTTACCAGTGACTAAAAGGCTTACTAGAATAGATGATAGCTCCCGAGTCGTCAAATCCTGAACCAACTGATCGTGATACCCATCTGAATAGCATGAATGATAGATCTAAACTAAATCCACAAGCCAAAGCATATCAGAGCATACTAGATCAATATCATAAACCAACCACTCTATCGGAACCTACTGAAAGCTGGTAAACAACCAAAACAACTGGTGTTGCCATCAATAACAAAATATGAATGCAACACATAATCAATTCCTCCAATTGCCAACAATCTCCCCCTTTGGCATTGATGGCAACACTAGATGTGAAAAACATCCAAGTACCAATTAATGCCAAACAAGTCTCCCCTAAAGAAAGACAGTCAACAATCTCCCAAAAGATGATATACCAATAAAGTAACAAACTCCCCCTATGAATGATATCTCTTTTAAGCTTTGATCTCTCCCCCTGACTAATGTTATGTTAAGCTCCGTTTTTTGCATATATCTCTCCCCCTTTGACATCAATGCTAGAAATATGACATGAACATTAAAGAAAAATCATAAACCCACCGATCCACACAGCTCACTACTCCCCTTGAGTAGTAGCACCAACACAACAATCTGGAATGAATAGTAGCTTTGTAAGTGCATGTTGGACAGATGCTAGTCAGCATCATTCAGGTCTCTACCAGAGGGGCATAAAACCCCAATTTATCTTTGAAGTACTCAAATGATTCCTTAGGCAAAGGTTTAGTGAAGATATCTGCAATCTGCTCTTTAGTGTTAATATAAACCACTCTGACTTCATTTACTTTCAACTTCTCCTTCAAAAAGTTATACTTGATAGATTTGTGCTTTGTCTTAGAATGAAATACCGGATTCTTTGATATATCAATAGCAACAACGTTATCACAGTGAATAACTACCGATTCATTACAATCCACCCTTATATCCTTCAACATTTGCTTCATCCATAGAACTTGTGTACAGTTAGTAGTAGTAACAACATACTCAGCTTCAAAAGTAGACAAAGATGTACATGACTACTTCTTGCTGATCCAAGAAACAAGTTTCTTTCCAAGAAAGAAATCTCCACTAGATGTGCTCTTCCGATCATCAACATCTCTAGCCCAATCGACATCTGTATATGCACATAGTGTAAAGTCATCATTTTTAGGATACCATAAACCAAGTTTAGTTGTTCCCTACAAATACGTGAAAATCCTTCTCACCGCACTCTCATGATTCTCTCTAGGATCACTCTGATATCTTGATATAATATAAATTGCATTCATTATATCCGGTCTAGTTTGAGTCAGATATAACAAACTTCCAATCATAGACTTGTACCTTGTAGGATTTACCAGTTCTAATGCATCTTTCTTAGTCAACTTCTCACTTGTAACCATAGGTGTACCAACCGGTTTAAAATCTTCCATACCAAATTTCTCAGTAATTTGCAAACCTAAGAAATTTTTTATCTCCCAAATCATAGACATCTCAAATTCATTCTTCATATTTTTTAGAGAATTCCATGCATAACTTATCCTCACCTCCAAAAATGATATCATCAACAAAGAATTAAACAATCAATATGTCATCATCAGTGATCTTATAGTATAAATTATTGTCAAAATTACCTTTAGTGAAACCAAGCTTCAAAATATATTTATCCAATCTTGCATACCAAGCTCTAAGGGCTTGTTTCAATCCATATAAATCTTTCCTTAACCTGCAAACCATGTTTTTGTCATCTGAAAGTGAAAATACATCAGTTTGCTCAATGTAATCTCCTTCTTCAAGATCTCCATTCAGAAATGCACACTTAACATCCATCAGATAAACCTTGTAGTTCTTATGGGCAACATAAGCAAGAAATAATCTCACAGCTTCAATCCTAGCTACTGAAGCAAAAGTTTCATCATAATCAATTCCTTCCTTATGAGAATATCCATTACAAACCAATCTATCTTTTTTCCTCACAACTTGTCCATCTTCATTCAATTTATTCCTAAAAACCTGTTTAGTTCCAATAACATTCTTATTTTTAGGCCGGGGAACTAAGTTCCACGTGTTATTATTTTCTATTTGATCTAATTCCTCTTCCATAGCTTTCATCCAACTTTCATCTTTACATGCTTCAATAATTGATGCCAGTTCAATTTGATAAATTAAACATACCTCATCAACTGCCAACCTTCTTCTTGTCATCACTCCTTTGTTCTTGTCTCCAATGATCTAATCTTTTGAATGATTCAACCTTACATATTGAGGAGTTTTCTGACTTTTTGTTCCTCTGCTATGATCTTCAGTTACTGTTGAATTTTTTGATACTGCCGGAGTAACTGGTTCAACATTCTATTCCAGTGCAGGTGCTACCGGTTCAGTTATGATCATCTCCATTGCTGGTTCTCTCTCATAAGTTGTGATTTGATTTTTATTTTTCTCATCCACCTTGACATTAGTGCTCTCCAGAATTCTCTGCAATATTTTGTTATAACATCTATATGATTTTCTTTCATTAGATTAACCAAGAAATATTCCTTCATCACATCTAGGATCAAACTTCCCAATGGAATCATCTCTTTTGATATAGAATTTACTATCAAATATTCTGAAATACTTAACGGGGTGAACTCACAATACTGGTTCCCACTTTTTGACCAACTTTGACACTTAGATGTGTTGGCATTATACACTCAGATGAGAATAGTTGATGTTGCCATTGATGGCAACCAACTGGTAACATGGTTCACAGGTTACACTGACAACAAACATCATCTACCGACACTGGCAGACACTACAAGTCCATTCTCACTGGCATCCAACCTACATCGACATAAGATCTTACTGACACTCCTAGCTGACATAGAAATTATATTGTTTTATATTGTAATATTATTTGTATAGCCGACATGATGTATTGTAAAGACTCAAATATGTATGAGATCTTGTAGGTCATTTTGATATGTAATTAGGTAATGAATGCAAGTGGCATATGAGTGCGAATAACTGTATATGCATTATGATGTAATTATTTTATGAGCAAATAAGAGAAGAGAAGAGCGAAGCAAGGTTTATGGCAGAGGTATCTGACAGAGCTTAAACTGGTACTGAATCCAACATTGCAGATGCTATTTTGAGCAGTACATTGTCATTGGATTTAACCATCCAATTGCAGTTAGTGGGACTCCATTTTTGTTGTTGAGCAGTGAGCTCTAGGTTGTTGGCCTTCCTACATGTGCAGGCCCCTATTGTATAAGTAATATTTATTCATATTGGCCAGTGAGTAAATATTGTGGGTCACAAATCCCACCGAGGTTTTTTCCCTATAGGGTTTCCTTGCCAAAAATATCTGTGTTATGGTGTGCATTGATGGTTATACTTTTGTTTCTCTTTACTGCATTATTATTTGCTTACCGGTATATTAATTTAGGTTATAAAGTTGCAAACAAGTTTAAATATTTTGTTTACCGGTTAGAAACTGATTCACCCCCCCCCCCTCTCAGTGTCTTTGGGACTGATCAAGTATCTAACAAGATGAATATTTTGAAAAAAACCTTCACTTTCCGACACCTATAACTTTTAAACTGTTAAAAATTTGAGGATGATGTAAACTAGTGATTTGTAACATCTTGTTTGTAGATTCTAAATGTTTTTTTTCAATTTTTTTTTGAAGAAAATTTCATTGATTTTTCCATCTCCCTCAAAAAGTTGTTTTTTACAGCAAACATCCTTTTTTAAGAGTGATGTGCATCCTGAAACACATAATTTTTTTTTCTATAAATGATAAAAACTTAATTCTTTTGAATTCTAGTTTGTAACATCAATACCCAGGACATGCAGTTGGTTTGATAGTGATATGTTGGAATTTTTTCATTTTATTTTTTGAAGTCCAACTAATTATAATTTAGATATAGGTGTACGTTTGAACACATAACTTGTTCTATATATATCAAAATTTAATTTAATTTTTTTTGTTAGAAAGAAGAAATAAATACCTAGTGCATAGATATTTTTTAGATTTTTTTTGAATTAGTTTACTATTTTTCCCAATGCATTGAACAAAAAAGTTCATGTTCGGTGAAAAACCTACATTCATAAGAAATAAAATAAAAATATATTAATGAAATTAAATATATTAAAAATTATGTTATTTGGAAAGCTTATAATAAGGACTAAATAATTTTTAAAAAAAATTCTAAATGAATTCATTTGACCCCCCAAAAGCTAATGCAAAATTGGTGTTTTATCAGCATTTGATAGATGCGAAGGAGACTCCATTGCAAGTATGATTTAGAAGTACAAAGGTTATATCCAAGAAATTTTGATCTAAGAGCCTTTGATCTAATTCTCTTCAATTAATTACTTCAAATGGGACCTCTTAAAGATTAAATCATTATATTTTCTAAAAAATGTATGATTTCAGCAAAAATCAAGATGTACCAAAAAGTGGGAACTAGCATTGTGAGTTCACCCAATTGTAGGTGTATGACCAAACCATAACTCATAAGGTGTCTTACCGCTGTCTCCTTTGATATGAACTCTGTTGAATGTGTCTACTGCCATGCTCATAGCATCTCTCCAGTAGATATGAGGTAGATTAGCTTCCATCATCATAGTTCTAGCCGCATCCAAGATAGTTCTGTTCTTCCTTTCCACAACTCCATTCTGTTGAGGTGTCCAGGGTGCAAATAACTGTTTCCTTATCCTATTCTTTTCACAATAACTTTTAAATTAACTGGATGTGAATTATCCACCTTGGTCTGACCTTAAGCATTTAATCTTCAATCCTGTCTCTGTCTCAACTTTAGCTTTAAAGATTTTAAAATTTTCAAATGCTTCAAATTTATCCCTTAGAAAAGTAACCCACATCATTCTAGAATAGTCATCAATGATTAGCATAAAATATCTATCACCCTGAAAACTTTTGATTCTAGCAGGACCACACAAATTCGTATGAATAAGATCAAGAACATCATCAGATTTGTCTTGTATACTCTTAAAAGAAGTTCTGACTTGATTTCTCATTTGATATTCCTTACATACCAGATTATAGGGCTTCACAATCTTAGGTATATCTCTAACTGCCTTAGTAGAACTGATCTTTACAATACAATCAAAATTCACATGACACAACCTCTTATGCCATAACTAACTCTCATCAAATTGTGAAATCAAACAAGTCTTCTCACTGGAGTTCAAATGAAATATGTTACCTTTAGTCTGAGTATCGGTTGCAATGTCCAATCTAGATCTATTGATAATCTTGCATTTTCCATCATTGAACTGTAACTAAAATCCCTTATCCAACAACTGTCCTACACTCAAAATATTATGCCTTAAACCTTCAACATAATAAATATTATCAGTATCATGCTTATCATTCAATGATATAGTTCCTATTCCCTTGATCATGCATGCTTTGTCATCTCCAAATCTAACCAGACTACCATCAAATTCTTGCAAGGATAGAAACTTCCTTTTATCTCCAGTCATATGATGTGAACATCCACTGTCTATCACCCATTCATCCTTGTCTTCAATTTTAGTAGCAAGGGCCTTTTCTTTAGGTACCAGATCATCTTCCTTGATAGCCAAAAATACCCATTCCTTTCCATTGCTGGATCCACTAGCTGAATCTTGTGCTGGTTCATCATCAAAATCAGTCACACCTTCCTCATTAGCATAGTAGCATGATTTGTCTTTGTTTCTCCTGTAATTATGCTTGTTCTGATAATCATGGTTAGGTCTAAAATATCTTCTAGCTCTTTCCTCAAATCTTGAATTCCTTTAAGGACATCTAGATACAAAATGACCTATCTTATTACATGCAAAACATTTAAAAGGTGATTTTCCTTCATACTTACTTCCTCCAGGACCTTTAGGTACTTTTCTAGAAAATAGGGCTTCAAGTTGCTCAAATTCTTCATCTTCTTTTTTCATTTCCTCCAGTTCCTTAGCATATAAATCTTTCCAATCACTCTTTCCGGTTGATGATGTAGATGCATGAAAAGCAAGTTTGCAACTCCAGAAGGACTAAATTTCTAAAGCTCAAAAGTAGATAGCTTCCCAACCAAGGTATCCATATTAATAGAGGTGTTTTCCATAGTTATCAACTCATTAATTGTAGTAGCCTTCATCTCATAAGCTGATGGCAAAGCTCTCAACACTTTAGAAACTATTTCATGTTCACTCAGAGATCCACCACAACACTGAATTCCCATGACAATCTCATTAACTATCTCCATAAAAGCAGTAATCCTTTCATTTTATTCCATCTTCAGGTTTTCATATCTCACTTGGTAACCATCAAGTTTAGCAATTTTAACAATAGGGTCACATTCATTCAGAGTCTCTGATTTATTCCATATAGCCATCGCAGTTGATTTGTTAGATAGTCCCATAATTTGCTGATCAGAAAGTGCACACAAAAGGGCTTCTCTAGCTCTACAATTATTTTCAAAGTTCTTATCCAAGCTTGCCAGAGGAGGATTGCTAGATGCTGAATTATGAGGTGAATATCCATTCTCAGTGATCTCCCAAATCTCCTTGCCAAGACATCTCAGATGAGTCTCCATCCGAATCTTTCATACTCTGTAATTTGTTCCATCAAGCCTAGGAATTTCTCTCCGGAAAACAACAACAGATGAACTTGCACTATTAGACGATATATGATCTTCCTCAAGTGGTTAAAATTATGCAGAGAGGACCAGGATTTGATACCAATTGTTAGACAACTTAGATAACCGAAGGACAACTGAGAGAGGGGGATGAATTAGTTGTCAGCAGATTATAGAACTTTAAGAATTAAAACCTTATTACCAGAATACATAAACCAAATAACAAAACAACAAATATAATAGTTAAGCACAAATATAAAACACAAAACATTTACTAACCATCCACAAAAGATAACTCTAAGATTTGTATGTGGAAAACCCGGTAAAGGGAAAAACCACGGTGGGAAGCCTACCCACAGTCAGATAATACTTCTGCAGTAAGTATGTGATTACAATAAGAGGGGCCTGCACATGCACGAAGGTCAATAGCCTAGAGCCCACTGATCATCAAAAAAGGAGCCTCATTGACTACAAAATAAATCCAGACTACAATCCGGAAGAAGAATGAACTCCAAGAATAATATCTCCTATGCCTGAGTACAGTTCTAGTTAATCTTAGTACCGAAGGTCTTAAACCTCTTTCACCAACCCAATTAAATCACGTATGATCGACCAAAGATCTATACGTATGATTACACCTTTATTAGCATACATATAATCCCATAGCCTATGACCACATTAATCCCCATGAATCCCCATGATCTACAAAGAGATCTTACATCATATTTATACCAACCCAGGACCTAAATAATTAGGTCGGCCACCTAAAAGATAAAACAATAAATTCATAACTTAAACCCATAATCTAATGATCAACCAAGTTGACCTGAGACCAAAACAACATAATCCAATCAACAAACCCAACTGGTAATGCATCGAGATCATCCACCAATACGTTACATAAATAGGTCCATAACCTAGCCGAATAAGATAGCATTAGGTCCGGACCCAAATTTAACACCACCAACGAACAAGATAGCCAATATCATCCCGAAATCCATCTAGAAGTCATACCAACATCACTTATCACTTACATCAAAAGGTCTTGAACAAAGCTCTGTTGGTAGAACCCTTATCGGTGACCAAAAGGCTTACTAGAACATATGATAGCTTATGACTCATCAAATCCTGAACCAACTGATCATGATACAAATTTGAATAGCATGAATGATAGATATAAACCAAATCCACAAGCCAAAGCATACCAGAGCATACTGGATCAATATCATAAACTAACCACTCTACCGAAACCTACTGGAAGCCAGTGAACAACCAAAAGATCCGGTGTTGCCATTAATGAAAAAACATCAATACAACACATAACCAATTCCTCCAATTGCCAACAGATTCCTCCAGCATGTGAAACCAGAGATGTGCACTGGATCAACAATACTAAGCATGATGAGCTACCAGGACAGAAGAGGAAGAGTGAGTTGTGATGTGTTTGCAACGTTGGCAAACTGGTTGAGATGAGGTCCAGGCAAATGAAGGAGAATGAAGGTTTGGCATTTGTAGACATGGACTCACTCCGAGATGCTGATGTCAACTGGAATGCAGATGCAGATTGATGCAATGACAACTGAAGACTGATGGCATGATGTTATTATGCATGTTATTGGTATGAAGGCAGGAGTAGTTTCAACTGGTAAATAGGGCTACTGGTATACAAGAAAGTGTATAAGTGAAAGTCTCCAATTAGATGAAGATGAGCATGTTGTGGATTGATAAGATTGATGACTGGGCTGATGTAATCTCATTGATAGAAAAAGAGACTACATGGTTCAAAGGTTGATCGATTATTGCATGACCCATAGTGCAAGAGGACTAGTTGTATTAAATATACACTGGTTGTGTATTATGGTCGGTGACCATTCCCGAACCAACACAATAAGTTGAGGTGGATGCTGAAAAAGAAGACACATAGCTTGTAGGTGGCATAGTAGAAAACCTAACATGCAGAGGTCAGTGAACGAGGTAGTTGGTAATTGGGTTGATAGTTAATGAAGACCCCAAAATCCATGGGTTAGATGCAGAGGTGTGCGACTCAAGGCAAAACAAAGGATAAAGATCTAATTCCTTTTCATCAACGATCGATGTAGGATATCCAAGTGTAGATCAGATCTGGTGATGCGAACTGCAACATCATTTATGGTGATTGACCAAACAACAAGGCCGAGAAATAGTCTGTAGGTTGCCATGTTTGGTAAATGTGTATTGGAAGGAAAGAGGGCGTGTTATCTGATCTGTTGCAGGAAGTCCATCCTAGGAACAAGATCTGATTGGATTTGGTATGCCTCGTGGTTGATGAAGAAACCTTAGATGTGTGAAGATTGAATTATGTTTTGGTGGGAAAGTTCAAGTATAAATATGCAGACCAAAGACCTTAGTGATTGATGCTGCCAATGATGATGTGATGCCAGATAAGAGTGTATGAGTGTGCATCAGAGAGTTAACCAGTCAGAGATTTCATCGAAGATCAATAGTGACTGAGTGTTGGAAGGTGTAACCGGTAAGATTGTTTAGTAGATGTTTAACCGAAAGAGATAGAGTAACAGAAAGAGGACTCAACTGGTAAAGTTGCATTAGAGAGTGAAGGTGAGTAGAGAACCGACATAGAACAGAGTAAAGGTGAACCAGTGAAGAGATTATATGCAGAGGTTACAAAACTTATTTGTAACCAGGGTATTAATTTTTTATTATTTACACACATTTTAATCATTGAGTTGGTGCTCGGTGCAGGGGTTGGTGCTCCTTGGGTTGGTTCCCTAAATTAGGGGTTGGTGCCCTAAACTTTGTAATACAATATTTATTATGAGGCTGGATTGGAGCAGTAGAATCTAGCAGCATTTCTCATCGATCTTTTTCCCATGTTGGGTTTTCCTTATATATTCGGTGTTATGTGATGTACCTTTTGTGTGTGCTTGCATTTTGGTCTTCTCCCTATCTCACCGGTATATTCATGTTGTGTTAGATCTTCTAACCGGTACACACATTTAGGATTAAAAGGGTTATGTTTGGAAACCACTAATTCACCCCCCCTCTCAGTGGCATCTTGTGTTCTATAATTGGTATAAGAGTGCTAGGTTCCCGGTTAGATAAGGTTTCTCCAGCTTGGGTAGATTCTAGTGTCTGAACACAATGGTGAATTTTGAGTCAATCCCCACTCTGGTGTTTAATGATTAAAACTATTTTATTTAGAGTTGTAGAATGGAAGTCTACCTGTCCTCTTTAGGGTATGATGTTTGGATGTCGG
This sequence comes from Cryptomeria japonica, assembly GCF_030272615.1. Classification (NCBI taxonomy): domain Eukaryota; kingdom Viridiplantae; phylum Streptophyta; class Pinopsida; order Cupressales; family Cupressaceae; genus Cryptomeria; species Cryptomeria japonica. The sequence goes on from NC_081412.1 coordinate 253,205,657, forward strand.
TTGTAAATGGGTTCTCTAGTCCTGCCAGTCCTCCCACCGGTCCTAAAGTAGAAATAAGATGCATGTGTAATGCTCAAGAAATGGAGGCTATACTCAGTGGACTCTCCAGTGATGTTTCTTTACAGGTGGATAAGTGCAAGTCTACAAAGAATTTGTGGGACAGATTGAAGAAACTCTATGGGAATGAACCTAGCACTATAGGACTGGTTTGTGAGAGTAAGAGTAGAACAAACACATGTGGAGATGATAAATCTAATTTGGTTAGTAGCTACGACAACGATGAAGAGAAAAATCATCTCTTCATGGCCCAAGAGATAGAAAGTGAGATGCACACACTGAAAGATGATAACTTAGATCAATCCTACCGACAAGATTTGTTTGGAAGTGATGAAGAAGAAGATGAAGCTGAGCTCGATCTTGAAGGAGAGCTTGTAAGTGCACTCAAGGAACTTAGCAGAATAAGAAATGAATATAAGATGTTCAAGAATGTTGTTATTGTGGAACAAGACCGGTTGTTCAAAATTCTTCAAGAATCAGAGTCAACCATTGCCAATCTAAAAGCACAAGTGGATGATGCAAAAAGGGTGAGTGTAGAATCAAAATTAGATTTTCATATCAAGAAGTGCAGGTGCAAAGATTTAGAATCAGAGCTAGAAGCCAAGGATAAAGAGTATCAATAGCTAAAAGATGAAATGGAGAATCTCAGAAAAGACCTTGAGAAGTGTCAAGATGAGCTCAAGGTGAGGATCCGGTTTGATAGCAGCTCTGAATCCTTGGACAAAATGTTGAAGAAACAAAAACACTCCAATGATACCAGTGGATTAGGTCTTTCTGCCGATGAATGCTCCATAAGCAAGGATGTCTCCCACAAGGACATTCAGTTTTTCTCCTCAAATGGAAAAAAAAAGTCAGACCTTCACAGTTAGAAATGCTCCAAGGAAGAAGGTTGACCTAACTACAACTGGTGAAGACATGAGGATGAAGACCGATGCTACAAGAAGAGGTAATTCTGATCTAAAAGGCAAAGGTAAGCTGATAGAAGATGGTTTCATGAAAAATAAGAACATGAGAAAACAACCTAGAAGACCTCCTGCTAGTAGAAGAAAAAGAAATGTTGCTGCCCACAAGACAAAGCAAGTGTGGGAAAATAAGGGATCAGATGAAAGAACTGCAATGACTAGACAACTCAAGACAAGTCCCTAGAGAAGTAGAAATGGAGAAGCCAAACTAGAAAGATCATCTCATGTTTGGCAAAATTAATTTGTAAGTTATATGCCCTCTTTCTCCGGTTAATGTTTTTCATGAAAAGATTATGGTCATAGGACAGACGAATGTAAAACGAGGTCCAGAAATAGACAAAATATTTTTCCTAGGAACAACAATTTAGTTTGTCAAAGCTGTAATGGACTTGGCCATAGAAGTCACGAGTGTAGGAAGAAGAATTTTCAGACATATGGAAGCCCTTCCACCTTCTCTTCCAACAAAATTGAAAGACATGGCAACTATGGTCAACATGTAAGAGATGACAAAGTGTTTAGGAGTCAAAGAGCTGCATGGAACAAAAAGAGAAATGCTCTTGCAAGAACAAGAAATCTATCGGTTCCGGTAGCTGGTTACAACAACATGATCAGGAGAAGAAGATCAAACCAGTTTGATAGAAGGTCCTCCAATCATTTGGCTAGCATGAGTGTAGTCTGCTACTACAACAACATTTGTGGAGCAAGAACCGATCAGAAAAAGGAAGTCAATGCTGCTCCCAAGACTGCACATGAGAAAAGGAGGGAGACCAAGAAGGTATGGAGGAAGAAGGAAGAGAATATAACCATGGGAAGGCACTATGCATTCAATGCACATGAGATATCTCCTAAGGCTTAAAGGAGATGAAGGACTCAGGGGGAGCTACATATTGTTCAAATCATTCACCCCCAAAATTTAAAAAGGACCAAGGGAAGGACAATTTTATACAGGTATAGGGGAGAAGATGAGATGACAGTGTGTGCGGTTGATGCCTTGGCTACACATCTGCATATGTGAGATGAATTACTGTTGTATGTGTCAATGGAGGGTTCAAATTTCAATTGGGATCAATGGCACATGATACAAGAAGACATAGGTTGATAGACAAAGTGTTCTGGTAGAGATATTGGACCGATATGTATAGTATGTTACCAGTATGGATATTGACCGGTATTGCAGATTGTGTGAGTCAATGTGTTTCATGATCAGTGCAATGACTTCGGTGGCATGGATTGAGGAAATTATGTCTCAGGTGATATTGGAGAAGACCTAAATGACAATCTGTTGTTCCAATAGTCAACCTTATGTGCATGCATCATTTTGATTTAACCGGTCTGATAGTTAACATGATGGTGTTGTGGTTTGGTATTGTGGTCATGTAGGATCATGTCATAAGCTGTGATGGAGTTGAAAGATCATCAGTAGACCACTTATACACTCAGCTCAATCGGTACAAGGTGCAGATTGGAGCTCCGATTGAGAACCTGACAAGCAAAGAAGATCCGAGATCCGTGGTTTAGAGGGAGTTCATAGCCACATCTTCTGATTGGTATCAGTGTCAACATCAACACTTGGTATCATCAAATTGGTGTCAGAATAACTTCCTGCATGTCAAAGGGGAGAAGATGCAGTCTGACTCATAGGTAAGTGAAATTCACTGACACACTTTTCAACAATTGGTGTAATACCCTAAAAATGGTCATCTAAACCATAGGCCCCTAGTCTCGACATCACTAAGGTCCTAACCAACGACAATTAAAATAAATCTTGAGCACACAATTAATTTCCAAAATCATTAAATGTCACATGGCAAATTAATCAACCAATATTAATTAAATATTTATTTAATTAATTGATCATTTCAAGTAAATCATTTTAAAACAATTATCCTATTTGTTTTATTAAATATCTTAGTATATTTAATTAAATAAATCATTTTGCCATCAAATCTTCAAAAAAGGAATTAATTAACAAAAAAGAATTAAAATTGAGAAAAGAAATCAATTGGAGATAATCTTGAAAAACAAATTAAAAATTGATAAATAATCTCATAGAAAGCAATTAAAACATTTAAATATTAAAATTGAATAAAATAGAGAATAAATAAGTTTTTTTTCTTCTGATTTTATCTTAATTTTAGTTCAGTTTCCTTTAAAATAAAGAAAAGCAGCCAATCACATCAATTCACCTAGATTTTGCTTCCTCTTGGAAAATCTTGACTACTCATCATCATTTGATCTCAGCCGTTGGTTTCTTTCTGAATTTTCTATAAATTCAGACTCTCATCTCTCATTCAAGGATCCTGGAGAATATATTGTTATTATGTTGTTTTTGCTCTAGGTTCACTAAGAATTTGCATTGAGATATTGCATATTAGTTATTTCATATTCATTAAATCATTTAGCTTAAATATTCATATATTGTTTAAATCATGTTAGATAAATATTGCATTCATCTAGCTTAAATCTTGCATCCATCTAGCTTAAATTCATGCTCATATAGATTAAAAATCCTTCATTTAGGTGTTGTCTAGTCACTGGATAGCTTAGCAATCTTAGAGCAATCTAAACTCGCATCTACTAGAAGGCAATAGGTCGCTTTGTAATGGTTTATTATTCATTGATTATTGATTTACTAACCATGCATCTAATGACTTAATTGAAGTATTGTGTATTCCAGATATAGATACAGGTCCACTTTTCACACACATTTTTGGTGCCCACCGTGGGGCTTGGAATTCAATACTTCGGCCTCAAAATCACTTTTTTTTTTTTCTATCCTATAGGTCTCGTCCATACAATCTCTGCAAAATATCGTACGATTGTTATTCCTGCATTGTACGACATTCTGTCAAGGTCTCTGTTTTATCGTACAAATTAGAAAAGGATCTCATACGAGTTTCTGCTCTAATAACTCAACTCTATGTTTTGTCATTTGGGCGTGTGAGAATACTCATGTGAGAAGGTATACTCTGTCATATGAATTTCTGTTTTGTCATTTCAGAAATAATTTACTTGCCAAGGTTTTTTCATGAATTAAAATTTGATTATACTAACGCTGATGCTAAGCCTGTCTGTCTTCTGTTTATCTGAGATTTTTACAGCCTAACAAGTTCTTTGCAGGATGCTTGACAGAGAATTTATCAATCAAACATACGCTTGTCAAAGAATCAAGAACAAAATGACTACTGATACATTGGTTTTGCAGGTTGCATAAAGAAAATCGACCAAACATTGTGTATTCTTTAAATTTTTTTTTAGGCACTTCAATTTCTATCTGGTTAAAGAACAAATCTGTCTTTTGTGTTTTCAAAAAAATATGAGAGGTAAGAGAGTATGCTCTTGTCTTTTACAGACAATCAGAAATCTAGACCCTCGAAGCTTTTCTCTAAGTTTTGAGATTTGTATACCTTTAGCAGGCCTATCACAGTGGGAAAAAGTAATCACCCTGTGAGAACGAGCCAAGTGAGTACAACTAGACTTGAGAATTCCAACTCACTATAATAAATAGGCCTCTGGTGATTAAAGTCTCAGAGGATGGGATTATTTGAGTTTTTTCTTTGAGATCTCTCATATCGAGCATTTTGTAGGGCCTCGCGGTCTCAATCACGTTTACGTGACTGCAACTTATTTCAGTACCTTGTTGGGCTATAGGCCTCAATCATGCTTGCGTGACTTCAAGGGGTAATTTCAAACAGAATTCCTGACTAAGAACTATAAGATAGAAGCCACCCGGTTCACCTCCGAAAGGGGGATAATCTTTGTGCAAGAGAGATAGTAACTCTCCCAAGACACTTGCCATATCGTGCCCCCATTAGCATTTGGAGTTGGCTAATACGGCATTGAGAATCTATTGCATGAGTCTCAGCGGCTGTATTTTGATTAGCTATTGGGTGTGTACCTAAGTCAACAAGCAAAGGTTTTGTTCTCTAAGCCAACTTCCGTAGGGTTAGCGTGCTGTGATTGGAATTATTATATATCTTGCATGTTTTCTATGTTTTCATCCTTGAAACTTAAACTGAAATAATGAATCTGGAGAGAACAAATTAAACAAATCAATAACTTAGTGATCAAAATTCTGTTCTAGTCCAAAACTGGTCCCTATCAGTCATAAAAAACTTAGCCCTGGTAAAAAAACTAGCTCTCGTCAGTCATTGAAAACCCTGTCTATCATAAATTCATCTCTGTCCAGTAAATTGTCGTACGAGCCTACTGAAATATCATCCTACTGCATATGTTTTGTCGTACGAAACTTCATTAACCCTCACAGTTTGTCATTTGGCTCTTTATCAATTGTTGTATGAGGTCTGAGAATTTGTCGTCCTCGTTAGGGAATTTTTGTTTGATCCTATGTTTTGTGCCATACGAAAAATCATCATATTCGATAGTTTGTCATCTGAGGTCTACCCACCCGTCGTACGAACCTAGACAACATCTCGTACGAAAAATTGTTTTCATCATCCCAACGCCATTAAACTGCTGTTTGGGTCTGAGAACTCTGTCGTACGAGTTCCTGATTTTTTCAATCCAGAATAGTCAAACTTGCTTAAAACAGTCCACAATGATCATAAAACTGGTTATCATCCTCCTGAGCATAAACAATATTGATAGTGTACCCCTACCGTTGCGTTGCATGATTTTGTTGATCATCTTCTAGCTAGTTCAAACAACATCTTATCAAACCCATTAACTTAGATAACGTATTACACAGGATAGATCATTCCTTAAACCAAACCAAATCTTAGTTACTTCCCTCAATCACTACATTAAACAAACAACTAGCTACAATTTGATCTTGACTTCTGCATCACATCTAGCTCTTGGTCCCATCGGTTGTAAATGCTTGTCCAAACTAGAAGTTCTCGCAAGAAAGTTGACAAAGGTAAAGGAGTATCCTTTTCATCAAATGGCAATCCATTCTTTGTAGAAGAACTCATCCCAAATAAACCTTCATCGTCACAAGTACCAATTTTTAACCTACCAATCTTTGATCAACCCCTATCTCCCACCATGTCTAGAGAAAGGCAAGAACGACAAGCTACTTATGACAAACTTAGAAATCATGCCACTGAAAGTGATTATTCATCAAACAAATCCGTAGCTTCTGAACCTTCGGAGACTAGTATAAATAAATGTCTAAATGATAAGCATTTCTGAAAGATGATGAAAGTCATCATGGCTAGAGAAAAAGAAGACTATTTTTCTAGAGCTAGCAAAGCAAGGCGCCAAACTTCCTATCAATTATAATGTTGAAACCCTCATCACTAAAGAGGAAGAGACACCTTTAGCCCTGGTGAACAAACACTTGCATGCATTACAAATTGAGATCACAAAATTGAAAAACAAAGATAAACCATCAAAGCAATATTCTCTGGACACGATATGCTCGTTTCCATTTGACAAAAACCTTTACATGCCTCCGTTTCCCTCAAGAGTAGAGATGCCTAAGTTTGACAAATATGATGGGAATGCAGATCCTCAAGACCATGTCAGAGAATTTTGTGCTTTATGTATGGAATTCATGCATGAACAAACATACCTCATGCGCCTTTTCCCGATAACTTTAGGAGGGCACGCTATGGAATGGTTTTCAAGCCTACCTATGGGAATCAAAATTTTTGAGGAGTTGATTCAATTGTTCCTACATCAGTACTCCTATAACATTTGTCATCCAGTCACTATGATCGAACTTTGCAACACAAAATAGAAAATAGGAGAAACTTTTCTCACATTTCTTCAATGTTGGAGAAAGATGTTCTCTAGATATTCACGACCTATTCCAGATTCTGAGAAAATGGATATCTTCATCAATAACTTGATCCCTAAATTGAAATATAGTATCCAAATGCAAGTGTATCCTTCATTCAACAAAATGGTAGATAGTGCCATCAGAGTGGAAGATGTGCTCATAAAGAAAGGAGATATATCACTTTGGAAAGAAACATCGCAAAGTTCTAGTTCTAAAAAAAAGAACAAATACTGGAAATATGACAAAGATAACAACGGAAACATTGTTAATGATGGGGTGGTAGACACTGTTCAAGAAAAATAAAAATCCACAATATTTAACCTGGCTAGTGGCACACAAGCACTCAAAGCGGTTGAAACTGCAGCATAAAATCCTCCAAAAAAATCAAAAGAATGGTTCAAAGAGAAACCTTGGCTTTCAAAGCCTAAACATGATTTTACTCCTGTAGATGAATCATATGAATCAACTTTTAAAACTTTATTGGCAAATGACCTGATAACATTGCCAGACACTTCTAGACCATATGATCGAGAAATTAGACCCAAATGGTGGAGACAAAACGAATACTATGACTACCATCGAAACAAGGGACATAACACAAACAACTGCATGAAGCTCAAACATGAAATTCAAGATCTCATCGACACTGGAAAAATCGTTGTTGGAAATCACACGACTAATCTGATCATAAGGCTTTTAAAGATCCCTTACCAACTTATGAACAAGGTGATTCCTCAAAATCCAAGGGAGGTGCTAAAGTCAACTATACCTACACTAACAATGACAACATGATCAACATGATTGAATTGTCCCAACCTGAATATTTGAATGTGATCATAATCAAAGATAAACAAAATCAAGCACAAACTGCCAATGCTGTGACCCATGCTCAAAAGAAGGTTACTCTCCAAGGAGCTAGTTCCTCAACCTCTGCTCAAACAACATCAAACCTACCAACTCCTTCAAACAGACAAACAGACACAATCATGACCAAATATAAACAACAAGCTTCATCATCCTCTCCTGGTTATAGCATTGTCGAACAATTGAAAATAACTAATGCTCAAGTCTCCATTTTGGAACTGCTTAAGATCTTTTTCGCTCACAAAGAGATCCCGGACAAGGCTTTTCTCACTACTAGTGTCCCTAAAGATTTAGATATAGATCGGTTTCAATCTATGGTGGGTCACTTGACTTCACCTCATTACCTCACTTTCTTTGAAGAAGATGATAACTCATTGAATCACCCGCATAACCAGCCATTACACATCGAAGCTATGATCCATAAACACAGAGTTAAACATATTTTGATAGATGGAGGCACTGGGTTAAATATCCGTACCTACAATCTACTGACATAGCTGAGATTTTCTAAAATTGTAATTGATCCAACAAAGAAAATAACGATCAAATCTTATGATGAAGAAGAAAGAACCTCTAAAGGTCTAGTACTATTACCAATCAGGGTAGGACCTGTGTAAAGAGATGTCATCTTTTAGGTCCTTGATCTTCCTCTTTCATACAACATCTTACTAGGGAGGCCATGGATTCATGAAATGATAGAAGTACCATCTACGTATCATCAGTACATGAAATTTCCTTATAACAGAGTTGAAGTTAGTATTCATGCTGATATAATCTATACCTGTAATACATTAACGCAGAGTGTTGATGATTTTGTTTCTCATAATAGAGAAACCTCTACAGCTGAAAGTTCAGAAACTTTGTTGAAAGATTTAGAGAAGAAATTGAAAATCACAAATACTGGCATGGATGGATACAAAATAGAACCTGTACTCTCACTAATGTCTCTTCCTCCATCACAAAGACAATCGGGAAAACCATCAGAGGTTATGAAGCCACAGACTTCAACTCCAAATGTCATTTATGATGGTCTCTTTATACAATCCTCTACTTCCCTTGCAGATGAAATAGAAGAGGATGCTGTTCTCAAATGGCTTTTGAAAGAAGATAGTGCAAACAAAGAAATACGTCATTGTAAGATTTCCCCAACACAATATGGTCTAAGCTATAAGATGCTTCAATGCATGAGATATTCAAGTACTGGTCCTCTAGGAAAGTGTCAAGAAGGTATTGTTGAACCTATTCAACTACAAACTAAGTCTGCAAATGATAAAGCTAGACTTGGATACAATCCAAGAAAGTCATCAGTTCATAAACATACTTCTCACCATCAACCTAAGTGGAGGAAAAAGGTACTACCTTCAACATCACAAGAAATTAAAACTCAACAAACTCAGGAAGAGTGTGACAATGAAAAAGAAGAATTGCTAACCCAGAGAGAGGAAGCAAATGGTAATCAAGTTCCGATTGTATCAGCTATAACACTACAAGAATTAGAAGTCCCAGAGGATATGAGAGAAGAAGTAGAAAGAATCAGAGAATTTTTCGCACCACTAAACATTCCGGTCACATATACTAGTGGACAACAAGTAGATGATTCAGAAACTGATTCAAATGAGTATGAATGGGGTCCAGATCATCTCTCAGATTCATCCACTATAGAAACCCCTGAAGAATCCAGTGATATCACAAATGATGCACAAGAGCTGATACACTTAAAATTGCAAAAGGAAATAGAAGAAATCGGACTAAAAAGGCAAGAAGACTATGAACAATAGCTAAAGGAAGAAAGGACATAAGAAACTTCTTCACCTACTAACTCTCCCTCTATTGAGATAGGAGAAAATAAGTATGGAACTACAAAAGAAGAATTAGAAGCTACAAAAGTAGGACTAGTCATCAATCCAGAGAAAGCTGGAAGGAAAAGACGACAGGGACTAACAAAACCATCAAGGTTATGTCAAAAAGTGTGTCAAATACAAGTGATCAATGAACCAAATCATGAAGGAACTTGCAACATCAAAGATGTAGGTATTGATACTATACATACTTTTACTAAATCACTTGAAGACAAGTCGTAAATTTCATCTTATGACTCTGATAACTCAGACAAAAGCTCTATTTATAACAACAACTATTCAACATCATATTATGACTACTCTGCCATGAATGTTGAGATGCTGTCTGTTGACCCTGTTACTATCACACCACGATATGTAGTCCAGTTTGAAGTAGGGGACGATGCTAGGAGTAGGTCGGTTAGGTTAGGTCCACTAAATATTAAATGCACTTCGATAATTGTGTTGTAACTCTTCCTTGTCTCAAGACACCTACGCAAGGTAGTCTTCTGGAACTCGACTGGTCGGTCCGAAGTTATGATGATAATACCGTGAACTCCCTTGAACCTGTTCAAACTTTATCCTTGATACATCTTGAACTGATTGAGTGTACTCTTTACAACCAACCTTTGAATATACCTACCTTTGCCAATGAATACACATTAGCCTGCTATCTTAATGCAGTTGAACCAATGGACTCTTCCACTAGTGAGCAAAGTGAAAACATGACTGAAATAGACATCAAGTATCTCAGTCGTAAAAATCAAAAAAAGAAAAATAAGAGATCTGATGGTGAAAACTACATTGTAGCGGTGTCAGAATAAAAAATAGTGAAAATAAAGGACATACCTAAGGGTGAAAATCTCTCTGAGGCACCTGAGGGTGAAATACTTGATATGCTGCCAAGTCACTTCCAAGAAAAGTCTTAAATATTGATTGAACCAACTCAACCAGTCAATATTGGAATTCAAGAGATGCCAGATATCATTCATTTAGCTCAATCACTATTAGTAGAAGAGTTAAAATATTTCAGCAACCTCTTTTCAGAAAAGAAGATAAACTTTGCATGGACCTATTTCGATATGCCAGGTCTAGATCCTGATCTCATCATGCATCATCTCTCTATTACACCAAGAGTTAAACCAGTCAAGAAAAAACTCCGTAAGATGCATCCTCATGTGGTACTGCTAGTCAAAGCTGAGCTAGAAAAATTGCTGAAAGATGGATTTATCAGAGCTATAGACTATGCAGAAAGGATATCAAACATTAAACCTGTATCAAAGGCAAAAAAATCTATTAGGGTTTGCACAGACTTCAGAGATCTCAACAAAGCATGTCCAAAAGACAATTTTCCATTGCCCAACATTGATATGATAGTAGATATGACTGTTGGATATGAGATGTAATCCTTAATGGATGGATTCTGTGGTTATAATAAGATCAAGATAGCTCCTGAGGATCAAGAAAAGACAACTTTCACATGTGCATGGGGAACCTTCTACTAGAATGTCATGCCATTTGGACTAAAGAATGCAGGAGCGACTTACCAAAGAGTAATAACCACTATCTTCCACGATATGATACACAAAAACATGGAAGATTATGTTGATGACACCCTAGTAAAAACCATGAAGAGATCTATACATATTCAAGAGCTAGGCCTCATACTAGATAGAATGGAAAGATTCAAGGTCCGGCTAAATCCTAAAAAGTGTGCATTCAGAGTAACATCAGTAAAATTGCTTGGTTACATAATTTCAAAGAAAGGAATTGAGGTTGACCCTGAAAAGGTCCAAGCTGTAATGGAAATGCCTCTGCCCAAGAATATTAGTCAAATGAGAAGTTCACAAGGACGTCTTAAATCAATAAGGTGCTTTATATCTCAGCTAGCAGACAAAGATCAACCCTTCACAAAGATATTAAGGAAAGGAGTTCAATACAACTGGGATGAAGATTGTGAATAACATTTAAAACAAATCAAAGATTATCTTTCTAATCCACCCATATTGATGCCACCAATTCAAGGTAAACCATTGATTCTATACATATTAGCTACAGATACTTCACTGGGGGCACTTTTGGCACAACAAGATGAGAATAAAAAAGAAAGAGCCATATATTATATCAACAGAACATTGGTGTCTTATGATATTAACTATACAATCATAGAAAAGGCTTGTTTGGCATTAGTCTTTGCATCATAGAAATTAAGGCACTATATGTTAGCACACTCTATTAAGCTGGTGGCTAAGATTGATCAACTCAAATATCTCCTCAGCAAAGAAACACTTATAGGAAGACTGGCTAAATGGGTCATGGTTCTTACGGAATTTGACATTGAATATGTGGAACATAAAGCCATCAAAGGACAGGTTATTGCAGACCAACTAGATGATGCTCCACTTGAAGACAATCAACCTCTGCATATAGAATTTTTGGATGAATCAATCATGCACCTTACTCAATGATCATGGAAGATGTTCTTTGATGGGTCCTTCAGTCAACATAGTTCTGGTGCCAGAATAATTTTTATTACTCCTCAAAAATATTCAATCCCAAAAGCTTACAAGATTCTCTTCCCTTGCACAAACAACATTGTAGAATATGAAACTTTGGTAAATGAGATCAAGCTAGCTATCGAATGGAAGATTGTTGAATTACACATCTATGGAGACTCTCAACTCATCATCAACCAATTCAATGATGTATATCAAACTAGAGATGAGAAACTGATGCCTTATAAGAGAATGTTGGATGATCTCAAGAAATAATTTACCTTTGTATCATTTGAGAAGATCCCCAGATCAACAAATAGAGCAATGGATGCAATGGCCACCTTGGTGTCCATACCACAGCTACAAGAATCTAATTTTTGTTTTTAATTCTTGGCGGAAGAGTTGCATTATCATGCCTATGATTCTCCTGAGTCCTAGATGGTGTGTTCTATTATTGGACATGACTCATCTCGCTACAGCCACATTTACTCCTACCTACGTGACCAAGTTATCCATGCTAATCTTTCAAGAAATGAAAAAAAGAACCTAATATGAAATGCTTCACGTTATGTCATCATTGCTAACGACCTATTTAGGTGAGGTTTGAATAGTAATTTTCTTAGATGTGTAGAAACTGAGGAGTCCCAACGCGCATTATCCGAGGTTCATGAAGGTGTTTGTGGATCCCATTCAAACGGTCTAACTTTAGCATGGAAACTACTAAGGGCTGGCTACTACTGGCTAGACATGGAGAAAGAGGCTATAAAATTCACTAAAACCTATGAGAAGTTTTAGCTACATGGGAACCTTGTACATGCTCCAGCAAGGGATCTCATACCCTTTGTTACACATTGGCCCTTTCAACAATGGGGGTTTGATCTCATTGGCCAAATATATCCTGCATTATCTAACAAACATGAGTTTATTATAACTGTAGACACCTAAAAATGGTCAATGCTTGCGAGGTCATACTTTAACATTTGCGCATTGCCTCATTTTAGGTTTTTGTGTCGCATTAACATTTCTCCTATGATTCGCACTTGATATTTATCATTTGCGAGCATCGAGTCATTCTTCTACATTCTTCATTCATCTCACATTCGAATTTGGTCTTGTCGACAACACTATCCAGTCATGATTTGGATCGATCTTATCTTGTTGCATCAATGTGCGTGCTAATTTGTCATCATTTTGGACACGTCAATCCTAATTAGGGTTTTGTCCTCTTATCAATCTTATCATTTTGGACATCGTCAACCCTAATTAGGGTTTTGTCCTCTCATCAATCTTATCATTTTAGACATCGTCAATCCTAATTAGGGTTTTGTCCTCTTTTCAATCTTGTCATCATGCGATCGATTTGTCATTGTTCGATCTTGTCATTTTGCGATCGATTTGTCATCAATCGTGGTTGTTTTCAATCTTGTCGTCTTGCAATCTATTTTGTCATTGATCCTTGTCCCCTTGTCGATCTTGTCATTTTGTGATCAATTTTGCTATCGATCATTGTTTGTCTTAATTATGTCAATTTGGATCAATTTGTCATTGTTCCTCGTCAATTGGTGCATTTTCTCAATTAAATCGTTTATCAACACTGGTCATTTATCAATCCAAAATCAAATCAAATCGAGTCAATTATCTTTCAAGACCTAATTCGTCTTCCAGGGTTTTTGATTTAATCATTTAACCTTGTGTGTCATTTCTTCCTCTAGGATTAAATAATTTATTTATTTATCCTAGGTCTTCGTGTCGCAATTAAATGTTTCATTTGATTGGCTAATTATTCCTCTTTTTGTGAATTAATTAATAAATGAAAAAATTATTAATTGATTCACCTAATTTCCTAAATCTTTCATCATTATTCTTATTCCTCTTTTTGTGAATTAATTAGTAAATGAAAATTATTAATTGATTCACCTAATTTCCTAATCTTTCATCAATTTTCCCTCTTTGTGAATTATTAATAAATGAAAAATTATTGATTAATTCACTAATTTCTAATTCTTAATTTCCACCTATTTTCTAATTTCCTAATTGCAATTCCACCTAATTAAATTGTCTTTAGTGCTCCCTATTTTTGTGCTTCATGCGTCATACTCTTGACATAGCAATTTGTCATAGAATTTGTCTTGACATAGCAATTTGTCATAGAATTTGTCATAAAATTGTCATAAATCTTTGCATAGCAACATGTCATAATTTTGCTATTCTTGATTTGAATTTCCATTCGAATCACTATCATGCTAATTTGTTCATTTCTCCAATTTCCCTATAAATTGGATGAATTTCTTCACTCAAATCCCTTAAATCTTAATCCTTAATCTGAATCCTTAATCAAACTATCGAACTTACGCTTCTAGTACTCTTGAGCTTTTCATCAATCTTGCTTTCAATTGTATGTGCACTTGTAGGTGAGATCCACAAATCCATTGAAGAGGAAAGAAGAACAATGGAGCCGCATGGAAGGAGCATTCAATTCTGCATTTGGTTTGCATAATCTTTCATTTTGAATGCTTTGTTTTCATATCTCTATTGAGTGTGCTTAGGATTAGATTCATTGCAATGTGTGTTTGGGATTGAGCTAATAATGAATAATATGTCATTTTATATATTGCTTTGATGATTTCTAATTTCCTATGCTACATTAATTGGTGAACCTGACGTGAACATGCTTGGATCTAATATTTTTTTGAATGTTTTGTGAAGTTGCAGATTTTTTTGTGGAGAAATTGCAGAATTTTCTTCGAAGAAAAAAATAGTCATAATCAATTGATAACGTAAAAAATATCGTACAGAATTAAAATAAACGATTTCTGGGTTTATTAGATCACGTTGTTACCTTTCCAGATCATTTTACGGTTTGTAATTTGGATAAATATTGACAAAGTTATGATATTTTTAATTACGCTTCTGTAAATGGTCAAAATTTTGAAAAAAACAAAATCATGCAACTTTCATCTAGATTAATTTAGCTTGGCAAATTAATCATGCATTCATGCAAATTTTATCTAGATTAATCTAGGGTGGTAAATTTGATAAATTTCACATAGATTAATCTAAGAGGACAAAAAATCACAAAATTTATGGATTAATTTTGATGGTGATTCATTTCTCTTGATTTTCTAACATTGTTGGTAGCTTTGTGGCGAAACGCTTGACAAAGAATTATTTCACAAACTACTAACATACTTTATGCAGGTTCGATAGTCAAAGAATAAGCATATCAAACTTCTAACTTGGGTTTTGCAGGTTGCCTTGGAGAAACAACTAAACTTTGTGTTTGAAATTAATGTTTAGGCACCTAGTGATTTCTAAATAGGTTGGAATGAATCTATGTTTGATTTGATTGTTGAGTTTGACATTGGAGTAGGAGAGTATGCTCTCATCCTTCTTAGGGTGATGAGAAATCCAGATCTTCAATACCACGCTCATGTCTTTGATTGTTTGTCACCTTTAGAGGGCCTGCCTTCCCGACCATTTGCTTTTGCAAGCAAGTGATAATCGTGAGAAGGGAACGACCCAAAGTGAGTACGGCTAGAATACCTTGGCATTCTAACTCACTATAAACAAATACCTGATGGGTGAAAGCTTTGAAGGAAGCGTTACGTGGGAATTGCAGTTACTTGGGAAGTGATGACCCTTGAACTCTTTCTCATATCAACATCTAAGTAGGGCCTCTTGGTCTAAATCGTGCTTGCGCGACTACATTTGTTTGGTATCTTGATGGGCTTAATGTCTCAATCACGCTTGCGTGACATCAAGGAGTAACACTTAACAGAAATCCTTACTAAACACCTTGTTTTTAGAGGCCAAAAACCCTTCTAGTTGCTTGAGAAGGACAAGTTCGGATACTTGGAAGAGATAATAAGTTCGCCATGGGGAGATTCCATGGGGACTGATGTTTGGCTGCCCTGAGAAGTGAGTGCCGTGGAGGGGAGCCCGTGGGGTCAAGCATCTATGTATTCTCCTTGAATCTCATAATGAGTCTACCTCTCAAGTACCTAATGTCTTTGCCTACCATAAGAAATGTGGAAATGAGCATGAGTGTCTTGAGTCTAAGTTGCAATATCTTGTATTCTTTGATTGTCAAAAGTTGAATTGCATATCATTTCAAAAACAAAACAAATTGATTCAAAACAAGGTTAAACATAAGAGACATTCATCCAACAAACGTTCAACAAGCTTCAAAACACCTTTCAAACATGGTTGTCAAACATTGTTCAAAATCTTGTCTCAAGAAGCATGTCACTTACATTTAAGTTCATCTTAGGTTTGCATTTTTGCAAAGTCATTGTCAACTATCAAGGTTAAGTTTCATCTAGGTCATACTCCTTTGCATATCAATAAGAGTCATCCATTTGCATGTGTCCTCTTGCATTAAAGTCATGCCGTTGTCATACATTCATATTTCCATACCCTAAG
Source organism: Cryptomeria japonica (assembly GCF_030272615.1). Classification (NCBI taxonomy): domain Eukaryota; kingdom Viridiplantae; phylum Streptophyta; class Pinopsida; order Cupressales; family Cupressaceae; genus Cryptomeria; species Cryptomeria japonica. The sequence continues at coordinate 253,222,041 of NC_081412.1, forward strand.
TCTCTTCATCAAGCTTAGGTCATTATCATATCATATTAGGTTCACTTGCATAGTAATTGTCCCTTAGCATATAGTGTCAAAAGCTAGGTTTTGTCATACTTGAGTAATCCAAATCTTTGATAAACCCTAAGTCATTGTTAAGAAGTCTAGACCTTATCAAATCTTTTGTCCTTTTGTCATCAATATCATTTGGTCAAACCTAGCTTAGTATCCAAGCATATAGGGGAGAATTTGTCATTTGTCCTTTTGTCACTTAAGTCCTTTTGTCCTTTGAGGTCTAGACATCATTTCAATTTCCTAAGGGTCTCTTTCTTAGATTTGCATTCCAAAAAGTTTGTCAAAATCTTGAAATATAACCAAAAACATAGGTTGCATTCTTGCCATAGATTGCATTTTCATCTATTTAGTTTGCATTTAGTTGCATATCATATATTACCCTTGAAAAATTCCAAAAATATTGCATTTGCATAGTGACATGTCTATTGAAACAAGGTTTCAAGCACCAATGATGCAACAAAGTTTGACGTATCAACCGACAATGCAATTGGATTTTAATCCAAGGCAATCACACTTCTATCCAACCCAACAACAAGGCTATATTCATCAAACTCTTTATGATGAAACAAATGTCCAAATACAAAAACTAGAGGAGAAACTAGCTCAAGAAAATGAGATATTGGAACAAAGAGTGAAAAACATGGTGAAGAATAGATCACAAATGTCCAAAATGCTTCGAAAATTTCCAGGTCAAAATCCAAATCTTGAGCCAATTGATGTAAGATCTCTTCTTGAACGATCAGACATACCAGCTCTCCTCTCGCAAATAGAGATGATGAAACAATTACAAGAAAGGAGACAACATCAATTTCAACATTATGTGCCTCCACAACAGGAACAAGGTGTTTATTATCAATCAGATTTGCAACCATCGCAACCAATGGTCCAATTTCAACAATATGTCGAACCAACTATACAATGTCAACAAATAGTTCAACCAATGGTGGAATATCAACAAGTTCAATCAACATATCAATGTCAACAACCGCAATCACAAAGTCAAAAACAAAGGTTGCAGCATACACCAAGCCAAATTTTGAACATGTCAAACGAATTTGATCAACATCTAGTCCAATATCAAAAAATGACATCAAATCAAAAACAAGTTCAAATTCCAGGTCCAATCATGTCAAAACCTCGAAAGAAAGGTGGCTTTCTTGCAATGATCTTAAGGAAACAACCAAGTGAGTTCTTTAAGGAAGATAAAGATAATACAATTTTGTCTAGCAATGCCTCATCTCCTCGTAAACAAATTGATTCTCCAGTGGCATCTATCCTTACACCTTTAGAAGTTTCAAAAGAACCTTCCATATTGTCCTCATCAAACAATACACCCAAGGATGCAATTACCCAGGGGCTATCCATGATTGATTGCCATGATAATCCAATTCATGATGCACATCCTTGTCATGTTTCAGAAATACAAGACCCAATGCCACCATGCACTTTATTGCCATTACCTGTTTTAGAGGACCCCATTCCAAGTCCCTCTTCCTCATGTTCAAGCATTGATTCCTTGCTAGAATCCGTCACAAATTTTCAAAGTGCATTTCCTTCATGCCAAGACATTGATTCCTTGTCAGAATCCTCCATGCATATCCAAAGTCCAACCTCATGTCAAGAGGAGAATTTAGAGCATGAAGAAATGAGTCCTAAAGAAGATGAAGATCAAGATCAAACCATATCATCCCATCCAATTGTTGACCAGGATCCCATGTTCCCAGACACTCATGATGATTCCCCTATTCTTGTCCATCCTATCCAAAGTCTTATTGACACTCCACTCCTCAAGCAAGATCAAGATATCCCAGTCCATCCAATCCCAAATGATCCCCTTCCATTTCATGAAAACGATGTCCTTTCAAATCCCATTGACATTCCACTTCCTAAACAAGATCAAGATATCCCTTCCATCCTTTCTGATGATCCCATTGAAAGTCAAGAGCAAAGCACCTTTAAAGAGGATTCCAATGATCTTCCTCCTTGTCAAGATCAAATTATTCCTTTAGATCCTCCACAAGATCCACTTGTTCCTCCATCTCCTTGTCTTAATGCTCCATATACACTCCAAGATCGCATTTCTTTTGATGATCCCATTATTCCTCCCATTCCATCTCTTGAAGAGCCTGTCATTGAACCATGTCCACAACACAATCCTAGTCCCTCTCATGATCCTAATCCCCCTCATGATTCTAACGTGTCAGTGCAAGATGTTCAAGAACCCTCGACAAGCATTATGAGTTCTTCCACTTTGGTGAAATCCAATCCACTTCAAGATCTCGTTATTTCTCTCATATCATATCCACCTCATAATGGACTCACGTCTTCTTCCCAAAGAAAAGAGTATCCTAGAAGTCAAGATATTCATAAAGGCAAAGGAGTAGACCTTCACAAGCAAGAACCCCTTCATATCAAAGAATATACTAATGGTCATGGCTACAGAGCTCACATTCAAGGCGTTGGTATCCCTTCAAAGTCAAAATCCAAAGGTCCACCTTGCCCATCATCCCTTCCATCCATTCTAGGTCCCTATATCCCTCCATCTCCTATGCAACATCAGCAAAGGCACACATCCTTGAGTAAATTCCATCCATCCAAAAGAACTCCATTTCATTCATATCCATCCATGCATTCCCTTCCCCCTCCAAGCAATTTGGATGCCAAGCATAAAAGTCGTAAGTCTAGCAGTCCACATGTATTCAAAGATCAACATGTCCAATCTAATCGACATGTCAAAACAAAGAACAATATGATCTATAAAGAAAAAGAAAAATACAAAAGGCCACAAAGGCCCACTGAGCAAAATAAAGCAAAGTCAAAATATATATGGGTTCCTAAATCCCTTGTGCAAGCAATGCACTCCAAGGAACCACAAAAGCATGAAAAATCAAAAACCATGTGGATCCCCAAGAAGCTCCTTGAAGTACAAAGAGAAACATCAAACTTGGCCTCCAAAATTGCTATTCCTCCATCCAAACCTTCCAAGTCTATTTCTCCATCACCTCCTTCATCCGTTTTGGGCCCTTATGTCCCAAAATCCATAGCCTTTCCTTCATCAAAATCTCAATATCCAAAATACTTTTTTCCTCCATCAGTCCATCACCCCTCAAGGTGTGTGCCAATGTCGATCTTGCCTTCATTTCCATCCACTGAAGCCCAATTCTTCCAATACCCTACCTATTATCCAATGCATATTTTCCATCCTTCGATCCCTTTGATCCAATCCTTTGCATAAATCCTTGCCTTAGTTTTATCTCATTTTCCATGTCCTTATCCTACCAACGTCTTTGAGCATACTTTTAAAGGTCATGATCCATTTATTTCAAGATGTTTGAGTCCTTCTTCCATCCCCTATCATGTGTCCATCTTCTCTTGAAAAAGTCAAAATACAAACAAAGCAAAAAATCAAAAAGCAAAACAAAAAAAATACAAAAAAAGTGAAAAAAAAAAAAAAAGTCAAAAGAAGAAAAAAGTAAAGAAAAATAATTCGTCCACTGGTGAAAACCTGGCAAACAGGCGCCTTGGGCAAGTACCGTGATGAAAACCTGGCAAACAGGCATCATGCGTAATTTATGAACTTCTTGCACACTACACTTGGGGGCAGGTTTCCTCCTTCATATCCTATTGCCCTGCATTATCCTATCACACCATGTCATTACCCTTCATATCCTATTCTCCCTCATGTCCAGTTTCTCTTTCCACCTTTGATCTTGACAAGGCTGAGGATCGTCATGAGCATCATGCATCTTGTTTGCAGCTTTTAGTCCATCACAACTTTTGGTCTTTATCCATTTGCTTATTACAACCTTTCATCCATATTCCCTAGCTTATTGCAACTTTCTGCCACTGTCCCTTAGCCAATCCCGACCTTCAATCCATGTCCCTTATCCATTCTTGGTCTTGCTTATCCTATCCATATCTTATCACTATCCATACACTCTTTTTCATTCCTTGATCTTGATCTGACATAAGGACGCAAAATTTAAACATGGTTTCAAACACCTCTTGACATGTCCCTCATGCCATGTTCTTGCTTTACATTGTCATATCCAGTCTCTTGTCCCATCACGCCATAGCCCTTGGAAATTGCATCCGTATTGTTTCCACGATAAAAGGCCTTTGTCTCCCCTCTATCCACCAACATTTCAGAAAGCCTGTTTATCCGTTTGTCATATTCCTTGCCTTGCTAGACATTGGGGGCAAAATTTGAAAAAATCTCTAAAAAAAATTGAAAAATGTCCTGAAATAAAAACCAAAAAAATAAAAAAAATGTCCTGAAAAAAATCAGTAAAAAATCAAATAAAGTCCTGAAAAAATGAACACAAAAAATAATAAAAATTGTAAAACTCCAAAAACAAAACACGCATTCTGCAATAAATTTTTCCTTTTGTGCATAAGACAGCTTACTGAGCATTCCTCCAACGACACTCGCAATCCATTTAACGTTTTGCTTTAATGAAATCATGCTTTAACCAGATGAACTTTTTCAATCAAAATCAAACATTCAAATTGATCCAAACTGTCATATCAATCGCATATCAGCATCAAAATCATTTGTCCTTTGTCACTTCTATCATGGGTCTTATACAGGGTGTGGTATACTCGAAACCAGACTGTGTCCTATCTTAGACGGGGTACCACATGTCCTGAAACCAGACAGCATGATCATCGATATCACGTTCAACTTTAGACAATGAAGATCAAGATGTTTGTTTGATTTGTTGGAATTTGTGCATCTTATCTCTTTACTGATTTATCTTTGGCTTCGATCATGTTCCTATGTTGCTCGATGATGTCACTGAGTGATTTAGAGTGACCAGGATGGCTCATGGTCCTTTTCTTTTTTGTTGTGATTGTTGTTTGTCTGCGATGTGTCTGTCTTACGCAAAGGGATTGCATTATCGCTCTGGCCTTCATTGCCATGTAGCGCCGCATCCATTTTTCCATATCAAATAAAGGTTCTCACCTACTTCTGTGCATTGGTGAAAGCAAGTTTTTTCTTCATCTCTAACTGTCCTCTATCTCATTTCTTCTTGTAGCGTCGTAAATTGTACGCACTTGCTAGGGTGGTACAATTTCACACCTAGTTTAGCACCCGCCTTGGCGCATTTTGCATTTTGCATGGCATTTCCCCTTTAGCACTTAATTAATTAAATTAATTAGGTCTAAGGTTCTATTTCATCATCTTCCATATCATAAAGTTGGGCTATTTCATTAAAGTGTGCCCTTTTCATTTTATTCCTCCAATACATCATTTAATCAAAAACCCTAATTAGGTCCTATTTTGAACTTGGGGGCTTGATTTCGGGGGTCAAAACATCTCGAAATCAGCTGTAACTTTGGGATTCTCTCTAAAATCACCATATCCGACGGCCCTGAAAATTTGGTGAAAAGTTGTCGGGACCATGGCGCTCGGAGTGCAACATGGTCCCGGACATTTTTCCCGAAATTTTAGGAGCGCGATCCAATCATAAAATAAAGCTTAACCCCAAGAAATTGGTGGGAGATTCAATCTCTAAGTCGGCCTAAAGTTGAAATTAAGACCTAGGGTTTCATACATAAGAGCTCTCTTTCTTCATTTGAAAGGATCCGAATTTTGTTTTCAGGGACCTTATATGCAGCGAAAGAGCAGATCTTTGAAGACTTCAACAACATTCAACATCCTTCTATCAAGAATTTATCAATTTCATTCATTTAGGGCTTGGGAGACATTGAAGAACAATAGGAGATTACTGACTGAAGATTGGCTTGTACTCCTCCCTTGAGGGTTGGGTATGATTTCATGTTGTTTTCATGTCTTTGCATAAGCTTCAATATATCCTTTATTCATGCTTTAGATCACTTTGCATCTTGATTTAGAGCATTTACATTATCATTTACAAGCAATTAGGGTTTACTTTCTAGGTTGCTCTAGTTTGCTTTCTTGCATTTAAGGACCTTGCACACACACTAGGTCTGCACACACAATACATTTTACAATACAACTTGGCTATTCGTGGAGGTGGAAATCACTGAAGCGGGGGTTTGACTAAGGCAAAACCCTATATAGCCGCCCAAACACCTTTTCAGATATAAGTGCAGGTTTCAGGACTCGGACGACGCCGCAAGTTACAGATCTGGAAGAAGCAGACGGAGACCAAACAACATACCAAATCTCAAAGTAAAAGACCAGGACAGGGGCGTGGGGCGCCCTGGTCCTGCCAGGACAGGGGCGCTGGGCGCCCTGGTCCCTAGGACAGGGGCGCTAGGCGCCCTGGTCCTCCTGACAGACAGCATTTTCAGCATTTTTGACAGCTTTTCCAGAGTGCAAAACAGCAGTTTTCCGAAGCAGTTTCAGGGGCAGAATCAGGACAGTGGCGCCCGCGCCCCTGTCCCGAACATTTTCAGTCAGATTTTAACTCCGGGTATGCATTTGCATTCTTGTCTTGTCCTTATGTTTATAGCTTTCCATCATTTAAGTTCAATTCTGTAATCTTGTTATTAGTTCATACTTGCACTTTGGGGTTAGGGATTGAACTTGCATCATTTCATCTTTCAATTACAACAAAGGAATAGAAATCCTAATAGGTATCCCGTGGCTCTCTCTTCCACAAAAAGAAGTAGCCAATTGTGTGATACCTCTAGGCTCTTTCGTATTCCACAAATGTGTGATTGAAAGTGAGATTAGGGCATGTTTGCTTAGTGTCACTTTTTCTCCTACACATTTTGGTGAACCCGACGTGAATCTATCATTGCTTCCTCTTGCATTGCATTTGTTAGATCTAGATCTAGATTTAGTGTGTTTTCATTTCATTTTCATTAAAAAGAAAAAAAAAAAAGTGTGTTTCTTTGCATTGTGTGTTTAAAATTTTATGCAATTTCAAAATGTCAGATTTTTATTTGCAAGATGTTCATATTTGTGATGATTATGAGTTAGATGAAGCTTTAGATGAATTTTTGAAACCTAAATATACCAAACCTTCATTTTACCAAAAACTCATAAACATTGTTACTATGCCATTTCGTTGTGATGAGAAAGATAAGTCGAATGATTCCTCTCAAGGGTACATTCCTATGAGCTCTTCCACTAAATCTAGTAACATGGTTGTTTTCAATGATCCCCTCTATGAAGAGATATCTCCTTTTGAATCAAAAGATAAACCTTTTAATGGATATGATCAGGCTTTGTTGGATGATGCCCTTGATGACTTTGTGGCTCCTAAAAAATGGTCCCTTCATGAGGATCGTTTTGTGCAAGAAGATGACATTATCCCTACATTTCCTAGTGATGGCATTTCCTTTTCCAACAAAATTCCCACTAGAGATGATGAATTAATGATAAATGCTTACCCTTCTCCTAAAGTTTGTCTTACCCATAAGCATCCCTTAGAGAAAGAAGATGAAATAATAAACAATTTCCTTAATTCTCTCTCCCCTATTGAACATATTTTGAGGAAAGAGGATGAGTTTAACACATCTATTGATGCTCTCCCTCCTAAGGATGCGGAATTAATAAACAATGTTATCTCCTCTCCCGAAATTGACAATACTTCAAACATTCCTTTCAACAACTTCACTATTTGGGATGAACCATTAGAATTAGGTGTAGATTATTCTCTACCCTGTGAGAGAACCCTAGCCAAAGGGGATGAAATAAATATTGAAAACTCCCTTGATAGTTTCTCACCTTCCTTGAATCTCAATTATTCTCCCTCTAAAAATAAAGCATCTCCCTCTCCTCAACTTGGTTCTACTCATAAGGAAACCCTAGTTCAAAGCAAGATGGTTAACATTTCTTCCAAAGATCTCCCTCTCAAAAGTGATACTTTAGAGAGTAGTGTTGATCCTTCTCCTAGAGAGTTTATTCCCCATGTAGATCCTGTGATGATAAAGGATGATATGACCTTTCCTAGTATTACTCTTCCTACTAGAACATCAATGCCTATCCCTTGTCTCTCTCCTAAAATTGATTTGATCCGTGATAAGATTTTAGTGCAAGAGAAGACTATCAATAATTCTTCCAACACTTTTGTTCATTCCTCTAAACCATCCTCAATCAATTTGATACATGCGAATGAAACACCTAAAAAACCTCTCTTCATTGTCCAAGGTGCTTGTCCTTCTCAAAATTCTCAACCTTTAAATAAGCCTATCTTAGTGGTTCAAGGTGGTTATGCTAATGATTCTTTTTGCACTCCTAAGAAACCTATTATTACTGTGCAAGGAGGTTATTCCTCTAAGAGCCCTTATGAGTATGCTAAGCAATTGACTAGAGAGAGTTATCATGCGGTTGCCCATACCTATAACACAAGAAACAATACGCAACCTAATCCTCCTCCAGTTATCCCCACTTCGCTTCCTCCTTCCCAACCTATTCTTCCTCAAGCTCCTCGTATTTCACAAATGCTTAGTAAGGACTATGATCTCATAGAACAACTTAAAGCTACCCCTGCTAAGATATCCCTTTGGGATTTGATCCAAACTTCTTCCGCTCATCATGGAATGTTACAAGATGCCTTGAAAGATTTGAATTTTCCTCCACCTAATACATCTAGTAATATAGCATCTTTGGTTAACTCTGTGATGAATCCTAAAGCTCAAATTGTGTTTACTCAAGATGAGTTGCCTACTAGTGAAATTCAACATCAATATGATCCCTTGATGATTGTGGTTATCATAAATGACACTGCTATAAGACGAACACTGGTAGATAATGGCTCTGGCCTTAATGTGTGTAGCATTAATCTATTGCATAAGATGAATGTGGATACATCCCTTATTGAGCCTGACTCTCGTCCCATTCGAGGCTTTGATAATGTGGCTAAGTCTTCATTAGGTATTATCACCTTACCCATCACAGTGGGACCCGTTACTTTGCCTACTCCTATCCATGTTATGTCAGGAAATCTAACATACAACTTGTTATTAGGGAGACCTTGGATTCACAGTATGCAAGCTGTCCCTTCTACATTGCATAGACAAGTTAAATTTATTTATAACAATAAGACATATACCTTGATAGGTGATACTAATTTTCAAGCTTGTTTGCAAACATCTAAGCCTTCCTCTTCTAGTAATGACTCTTTGAACAAGATACGTATGGATGAATCCTTACCCTCTGATAATCAAAATTCATTGGATGAGTCTGAAGCTCCTGAAGAAGATCCTTCTCGACTTGAATATACGCATAAAAAGGCTTTTGATCCTGAGAAGGTTCTCGCAGAAGACGATTGGGGATCCCTTGATTTCAATCCCACCTTTGTAGGTGAGTATAGGGTTCCTCCTAGAGAGTTTAAAGTTAAAAAGAAGGAAGAAACTAAAAATCAATCAATCTTACCTGAACCTATGAGCAATAATTTTGTGGCCGCTTCTCAAACTTCTTCTCCTCACACCTCTAATTCTGAAGAATTTGATTCTTTGTCTTATGAAAAACCACCTTCTCTTCCTGAAATGGCTGATCGTTATGGTCATGGTTTTCGCATTTTTGCTAAGCATGGGTATCATGGAAATGGTTGTGGCACTCATGAACAAGGGATAAAAGTTCCTCAAGAGACTAATTTTCACAATTATGCCTTTGGACTCGGCTATAATCCCTGCAAACATACCAAAGCATCTAAAAGACCATCTCTCAATGTGAATGCTATATTTAGTAGTGATGATGATCTCACTTCAACTAAATCATCTTCTACTTCTATCAACTCTCATTCCCCTCATAAGGAAATCTTGGCAATGAAAAAATCTCTTTATGAATCCCCTCAAATTTCTAAATCCACTTATGAATCTTTATCTCCTATTCATCATAAATTCCTTTCCTCTAGGGATAAGGCTCTAATAAATTACACTCATCCCCCTTCTAAGATTTCATGTGACTTTTCTTCTTCATTTTTTATCATTTTATACATGTTTTTGATCTCACTTATAGTTGAGCATTTAACATGTCATATTCAAATACCTCATTTAGTCTATCATGTCTTTAAATAACATTAATGGCTATTATGTTGCTCATCATTATGTGACATTGGTAGCTCATTTACTGGGGGCTCATTGTCATTCATGATGGTACAATTTCAAGAGCAATCATATTTTTTGAAGCAACATAATAGCCTAATTTTCTTGTTCCTATGGGGACAAGAGTGATTTCATACATCTCTTCTTTTGCTAATCTCTCCCTAGAAGATTGTGTAAGTCCTTCTCATTGTCCTTATCCTTGGGAGGCAATGATCTTTCCTTATTTTTATCTAAGGATCCACTTTTTCCTATTTTGTGGATGGTGTGGACTTTATTACTTGATGTTATGCCTTGTATGCATTTGTTGTTTGTTCAAGGATTCTCTCTTACAAGAGGTGTAAGTCCTTGACTACAACCTCTTTTGCACTTGGTAAAATACATCTATAATGAATTCACTCTCCCGATTGGGTTAAAAAGAGCGTCATCCTTCATTAAGAATCACTTTCACCTCGCAAAAGAAGGAAGTATTGCATTCTTATTCTCTTCTTTGTCTTATTCTAGAAGATGTTATATTTGTCCTCTCGGGGATAGGTGTCTTTTGTACAAAGATCTCTTCTCCTCTAAGGATCTCCTTTATACATACTACAAGATATCCCTTTCCAACTATCTTATTCTTGCTTAAAGAGTACAAAACTCTCTTGCTTGGATCTATGACACTGTTGCATTTTTGGGGTATCTTCTTTTGTGATGAAGGTAGGTATCCTTGTTCTACTTTTCTTATGACATAAACATTACACTTTTTGAGCAATGGGTCATTCTCGGAACCAGAGCACAGACTCTTAAAGCGAGATGTCTCCATTTTTCTTTTATCCAAGGTGATTATTCTCGGAACCAGAGCACAGACTCTTAGAGCGAGATGTCACGCTTTTGTACTATACATATACAGGTTGTAGCATACTCGGGCATAGACTCCTATGAGGTGCTTCCAACCTCACTTACACACACATGCACGAGGTTGAGTGGAACTAGCGGCATAAGGCTAGACTTTCTCACTCTCCTCCCTTACATGGATCACCTAGACAGACTCTAGGGGCTAGTTTTCCATATCCTTTTCCCATGGATCACCTAGACAAGATCTAGGGGTGAGAAGTCCATGTTTTCTCTCTCACTATTCTTCTCATGGATCACCAATATGTGTATTCATGCTTTTCTGCTTTCTTTTCTTCTCTTTGCATTTTGTTTCCATTTACATCCTTCATCTTGTGTTAGAGAACTCTCAAATCCTCACACTCTTTGTTGCATTGGAATTGAGATTTAGTCCTCTTTCTTACCAAATGATTCTCCATTAGTTTTTGATCTCATATCAAATCTTCTTGTGAGCATTTGTCATCAATATTCTTTAACAATTCGAAGTGGTAAACATGATACCCTGTTTCAACTCACTAAAATTAGCAAACTGAAACAGGGGGGGGCATATAGCTACCCTCGAATTTTCATCACCTTCCTTAGTAAGCATTAGGTGATTTTGTGATCTAACATGTGGTTTTGTAGGTTGTGGTTCCTAACTGTGTACTTGGGGGCTTCGTTCGACAGACTTATGGATATATCCTTTTTCAAATAATGTTTACTTTTCTGTACTTTAGCTTGCATATGCACATAGTGTTCATATGACCGCTAAAGTGCGGGCTAAATGTAGCGTCGTAAATTGTACGCACTTGCTAGGGTGGTACAATTTCACACCTAGTTTAGCACCCGCCTTGGCGCATTTTGCATTTTGCATGGCATTTCCCCTTTAGCACTTAATTAATTAAATTAATTAGGTCTAAGGTTCTATTTCATCATCTTCCATATCATAAAGTTGGGCCATTTCATTAAAGTGTGCCCTTTTCATTTTATTCCTCCAATACATCATTTAATCAAAAACCCTAATTAGGTCCTATTTTGAACTTGGGGGCTTGATTTCGGGGGTCAAAACATCTCGAAATCAGCTGTAACTTCGGGATTCTCTCTAAAATCACCATATCCGACGGCCCTGAAAATTTGGTGAAAAGTTGTCGGGACCATGGCGCTCGGAGTGCAACATGGTCCCGGACATTTTTCCCGAAATTTTAGGAGCGCGATCCAATCATAAAATAAAGCTTAACCCCAAGAAATTGGCGGGAGATTCAATCTCTAAGTCGGCCTAAAGTTGAAATTAAGACCTAGGGTTTCATACATAAGAGCTCTCTTTCTTCATTTGAAAGGATCCGAATTTTGTTTTCAGGGACCTTATATGCAGCGAAAGAGCAGATCTTTGAAGACTTCAACAACATTCAACATCCTTCTATCAAGAATTTATCAATTTCATTCATTTAGGGCTTGGGAGACATTGAAGAACAATAGGAGATTACCGACTGAAGATTGGCTTGTACTCCTCCCTTGAGGGTTGGGTATGATTTCATGTTGTTTTCATGTCTTTGCATAAGCTTCAATATATCCTTTATTCATGCTTTAGATCACTTTGCATCTTGATTTAGAGCATTTACATTATCATTTACAAGCAATTAGGGTTTACTTTCTAGGTTGCTCTAGTTTGCTTTCTTGCATTTAAGGACCTTGCACACACACTAGGTCTGCACACACAATACATTTTACAATACAACTTGGCTATTCGTGGAGGTGGAAATCACTGAAGCGGGGGTTTGACTAAGGCAAAACCCTATATAGCCGCCCAAACACCTTTTCAGATATAAGTGCAGGTTTCAGGACTCGGACGACGCCGCAAGTTACAGATCCGGAAGAAGCAGACGGAGACCAAACAACATACCAAATCTCAAAGCAAAAGACCAGGACAGGGGTGTGGGGCGCTCTGGTCCTGCCAGGACAGGGGCGCTGGGCGCCCTGGTCCCTGGGACAGGGGCGTTGGGCGCCCTGGTCCTCCTGACAGACAGCATTTTCAGCATTTTTGACAGCTTTTCCAGAGTGCAAAACAACAGTTTTCCGGAGCAGTTTCAGGGGCAGAATCAGGACAGTGGCGCCCACGCCCCTGTCCCGAACATTTTTAGTCAGATTTTAACTCCGGGTACGCATTTGCATTCTTGTATTGTCCTTATAATTATAGCTTTCCATCATTTAAGTTCAATTCTGTAATCTTGTTATTAGTTCATACTTGCACTTTGGGGTTAGGGATTGAACTTGCATCATTTCATCTTTCAATTACAACAAAGGAATAGAAATCCTAATAGGTATCCCGTGGCTCTCTCTTCCACAAAAAGAAGTAGCCAATTGTGTGATACCTCTAGGCTCTTCCGTATTCAACAAATGTGTGATTGAAAGTGAGATTAGGGCATGTTTGCTTAGTTTCGCTTTTTCCCCCACACACTTCTTACTAACATTTCTTCAGTCAGTCTTGTCAGTCTGTTTGCTCCTATCGTTTTCTATCATTTTTATCGATCAATTGGCCTCTTCTCTACCTATTTCCGGCCAATTCCTCGAGGGGGCATGCATATGTCATTATCGTTGTCTGTGGCATTTTAGCTATTGTTCTTTGAAACAACGCTTAAAATCGCATTGTCTCAAAGAGGGGTAAAATGTAGACACCTAAAAATGGTCAACGCTTGCGAGGTCATACTTTAACATTTGCGCATTGCCTCATTTTAGGTTTTTGCATTGCATTAACATTTCTCCTATGATTCGCACTTGATCTTTATCATTTGCGAGCATCGAGTCATTCTTCTACATTCTTCATTCATCTCGCATTCGAATTTGGTCTTGTCGACAACACTATCCAGTCATGATTTGGATCGATCTTATCTTGTTGCATCAATGTGCGTGCTAATTTGTCATCATTTTGGACATCGTCAATCCTAATTAGGGTTTTGTCCTCTTATCAATCTTATCATTTTGGACATCGTCAACCCTAATTAGGGTTTTGTCCTCTCATCAATCTTATCATTTTAGACATCGTCAATCCTAATTAGGGTTTTGTCCTCTTTTCAATCTTGTCATCATGCGATCGATTTGTCATTGTTCGATCTTGTCATTTTGCGATCGATTTGTCATCAATCGTGGTTGTTTTCAATCTTGTCGTCTTGCAATCTATTTTGTCATTGATCCTTGTCCCCTTGTCGATCTTGTCATTTTGTGATCAATTTTGCTATCGATCATTGTTTGTCTTAATTATGTCAATTTGGATCAATTTGTCATTGTTCCTCGTCAATTGGCGCATTTTCTCAATTAAATCGTTTATCAACCCTGGTCATTTATCAATCCAAAATCAAATCAAATCGAGTCAATTATCTTTCAAGACCTAATTCGTCTTCCAGGGTTTTTGATTTAATCATTTAACCTTGTGTGTCATTTCTTCCTCTAGGATTAAATAATTTATTTATTTATCCTAGGTCTTCGTGTCGCAATTAAATGTTTCATTTGATTGGCTAATTATTCCTCTTTTTGTGAATTAATTAATAAATGAAAAAATTATTAATTGATTCACCTAATTTCCTAAATCTTTCATCATTATTCTTATTCCTCTTTTTGTGAATTAATTAGTAAATGAAAATTATTAATTGATTCACCTAATTTCCTAATCTTTCATCAATTTTCCCTCTTTGTGAATTATTAATAAATGAAAAATTATTGATTAATTCACTAATTTCTAATTCTTAATTTCCACCTATTTTCTAATTTCCTAATTGCAATTCCACCTAATTAAATTGTCTTTAGTGCTCCCTATTTTTGTGCTTCATGCGTCATACTCTTGACATAGCAATTTGTCATAGAATTTGTCTTGACATAGCAATTTGTCATAGAATTTGTCATAAAATTGTCATAAATCTTTGCATAGCAACATGTCATAATTTTGCTATTCTTGATTTGAATTTCCATTCGAATCACTATCATGCTAATTTGTTCATTTCTCCAATTTCCCTATAAATTGGATGAATTTCTTCACTCAAATCCCTTAAATCTTAATCCTTAATCTGAATCCTTAATCAAACTATCGAACTTACGCTTCTAGTACTCTTGAGCTTTTCATCAATCTTGCTTTCAATTGTATGTGCACTTGTAGGTGAGATCCACAAATCCATTGAAGAGGAAAGAAGAACAATGGAGCCGCATGGAAGGAGCATTCAATTCTGCATTTGGTTTGCATAATCTTTCATTTTGAATGCTTTGTTTTCATATCTCTATTGAGTGTGCTTAGGATTAGATTCATTGCAATGTGTGTTTGGGATTGAGCTAATAATGAATAATATGTCATTTTATATATTGCTTTGATGATTTCTAATTTCCTATGCTACATTAATTGGTGAACCTGACGTGAACATGCTTGGATCTAATATTTTTTTGAATGTTTTGTGAAGTTGCAGATTTTTTTGTGGAGAAATTGCAGAATTTTCTTCGAAGAAAAAAATAGTCATAATCAATTGATAACGTAAAAAATATCGTACAGAATTAAAATAAACGATTTCTGGGTTTATTAGATCACGTTGTTACCTTTCCAGATCATTTTACGGTTTGTAATTTGGATAAATATTGACAAAGTTATGATATTTTTAATTACGCTTCTGTAAATGGTCAAAATTTTGAAAAAAACAAAATCATGCAACTTTCATCTAGATTAATTTAGCTTGGCAAATTAATCATGCATTCATGCAAATTTTATCTAGATTAATCTAGGGTGGTAAATTTGATAAATTTCACATAGATTAATCTAAGAGGACAAAAAATCACAAAATTTATGGATTAATTTTGATGGTGATTCATTTCTCTTGATTTTCTAACATTGTTGGTAGCTTTGTGGCGAAACGCTTGACAAAGAATTATTTCACAAACTACTAACATACTTTATGCAGGTTCGATAGTCAAAGAATAAGCATATCAAACTTCTAACTTGGGTTTTGCAGGTTGCCTTGGAGAAACAACTAAACTTTGTGTTTGAAATTAATGTTTAGGCACCTAGTGATTTCTAAATAGGTTGGAATGAATCTATGTTTGATTTGATTGTTGAGTTTGACATTGGAGTAGGAGAGTATGCTCTCATCCTTCTTAGGGTGATGAGAAATCCAGATCTTCAATACCACGCTCATGTCTTTGATTGTTTGTCACCTTTAGAGGGCCTGCCTTCCCGACCATTTGCTTTTGCAAGCAAGTGATAATCGTGAGAAGGGAACGACCCAAAGTGAGTACGGCTAGAATACCTTGGCATTCTAACTCACTATAAACAAATACCTGATGGGTGAAAGCTTTGAAGGAAGCGTTACGTGGGAATTGCAGTTACTTGGGAAGTGATGACCCTTGAACTCTTTCTCATATCAACATCTAAGTAGGGCCTCTTGGTCTAAATCGTGCTTGCGCGACTACATTTGTTTGGTATCTTGATGGGCTTAATGTCTCAATCACGCTTGCGTGACATCAAGGAGTAACACTTAACAGAAATCCTTACTAAACACCTTGTTTTTAGAGGCCAAAAACCCTTCTAGTTGCTTGAGAAGGACAAGTTCGGATACTTGGAAGAGATAATAAGTTCGCCATGGGGAGATTCCATGGGGACTGATGCTTGGCTGCCCTGAGAAGTGAGTGCCGTGGAGGGGAGCCCGTGGGGTCAAGCATCTATGTATTCTCCTTGAATCTCATAATGAGTCTACCTCTCAAGTACCTAATGTCTTTTCCTACCATAAGAAATGTGGAAATGAGCATGAGTGTCTTGAGTCTAAGTTGCAATATCTTGTATTCTTTGATTGTCAAAAGTTGAATTGCATATCATTTCAAAAACAAAACAAATTGATTCAAAACAAGGTTAAACATAAGAGACATTCATCCAACAAACGTTCAACAAGCTTCAAAACACCTTTCAAACATGGTTGTCAAACATTGTTCAAAATCTTGTCTCAAGAAGCATGTCACTTACATTTAAGTTCATCTTAGGTTTGCATTTTTGCAAAGTCATTGTCAACTATCAAGGTTAAGTTTCATCTAGGTCATACTCCTTTGCATATCAATAAGAGTCATCCATTTGCATGTGTCCTCTTGCATTAAAGTCATGCCGTTGTCATACATTCATATTTCCATACCCTAAGTCTCTTCATCAAGCTTAGGTCATTATCATATCATATTAGGTTCACTTGCATAGTAATTGTCCCTTAGCATATAGTGTCAAAAGCTAGGTTTTGTCATACTTGAGTAATCCAAATCTTTGATAAACCCTAAGTCATTGTTAAGAAGTCTAGACCTTATCAAATCTTTTGTCCTTTTGTCATCAATATCATTTGGTCAAACCTAGCTTAGTATCCAAGCATATAGGGGAGAATTTGTCATTTGTCCTTTTGTCACTTAAGTCCTTTTGTCCTTTGAGGTCTAGACATCATTTCAATTTCCTAAGGGTCTCTTTCTTAGATTTGCATTCCAAAAAGTTTGTCAAAATCTTGAAAAATAACCAAAAACATAGGTTGCATTCTTGCCATAGATTGCATTTTCATCTATTTAGTTTGCATTTAGTTGCATATCATATATTACCCTTGAAAAATTCCAAAAATATTGCATTTGCATAGTGACATGTCTATTGAAACAAGGTTTCAAGCACCAATGATTACATCCATATTACATCCATTGCATGCATCCATACTAAAGAGATACACATACATATAGAATAAAGCATATAGAAAAACATCTCATAAATCAATCAACACAGGTACAATGAAATCAAATCAAGATCTCATATATATTATCATAAAAGTCTCAGAGTCAAATGATATCAACTGTCATATACAATGTCTCATCGGAGCAAGAATCGTATAGGCTACAAAAAATGGGGTATGTAACAAAATCTAAGAGCTATAAAAATCTAGCTCTCTGCCTCTCCCTCACCGCCAAGTGGTGGAGGAGGTGAAGCCTTCTGACCAGTGTCCTGCCTAGGTGCTTGAGCTCCCTCAGATCGAGCCATATACTGAGAATATGGGACAACCTGTTGTGCTACTACTACTAATACGCTATATGCCGCAACATAATAGGCCGCATAGCTGGTCTGATGCAACACCTCCTACTAAAGAGCGTCTCGCTCTGCCCTCATCTTAGCAAGTTGACGATCGCGCTCAACTCTGACCTTTGCCAGCTGTTGGTCTCGCTCTGCAAGCTAGGTCTAAGCCACTGTCAATTGTTACTGCAAACCTGCTAATATGGTTCTCATAGACTGTGCTGCATCTGGTACCCCCTGCTCTCTCATAGGCTCTCCATCTCCCTCTCTACCTCCCTCACCTGCCGAGGAGCTACTCTCTCCTCCTCACCTCCACCCTCCACTGCCCTGGCACTACTAGCCCCCACACCAATAGCTCCAAGGGATCCACCCTCCCCTCTGTGCCTATGTCTCCCCCAGCTATTACCCTACTGCTAGCACTAGGATCACCTCCTGCATGCCTAGGAACCTCCGCTCTCCATCTTTGTGCCTGTCTCGGTACCTGTGCCAGTGTAGGGGCCTCATTTGTAGCCTCATCTATGAGAGGCACATGCTCTGTAGGATCTGTAAATCTAGAGAAAGGATGTCTCTGAAACCACTCCTGGTACTGGGGCAATACCCCCGCATCTGCAATATCCTCAGGATAGTCTCATCACAGTCGCTATAATTTGACTAGCTCCTGCATGCTCAATGCGTAGGACAACCTAGGGGCCCATCCTCATCTCTCCTCATCACCATATCAAGCGAAGGTGGTATACTCCTATGACATACCCTATGGTCTGCCATACTACCTCATAACTCTCAAAATGGTGAACCGCTCAATGATCGACATCGATCTGCCAATAAGAGGTCGAGTCATAAATATGTCTCTCCGCTAAGCTCTCTAGTCATCCCACAGCTCCAGACCCCTATATGGTCTCCATACTACAATGATTAGATCATGGAGCTGTCATCTCCAATACTCTGTCTTGCCTAGATGGGGCTAAGTAACATATCTAGAATATCTACATATGATCGGCTGGTGTGGATCTCTAGCATCATCTACTATTAGTCTACAAACTATGATGTGCTCCCATGCCCATATATCCCTGTGCCTGTCTCGGTACCTGTGCCAATGTAGGGGCCTCATTTGTAGCCTCATCTATGAGAGGCACATGCTCTGTAGGATCTATAAATCTAGAGAAAGGATGTCTCTGAAACCACTCCTGGTACTAGGGCAATACCCCCGCATCTGCAATATCCTCAGGATAGTCCCGTCACAGTCGCTATAATTTGACTAGCTCCTGCATGCTCAATGCGTAGGACAACCTAGGGGCCCATCCTCATCTCTCCTCATCACCATATCAAGCGAAGGTGGTATACTCCTATGACATACCCTATGGTCTGCCATACTACCTCATAACTCTCAAAAAGGTGAACCGCTCAATGATCGACATCGATCTGCCAATAAGAGGTCAAGTCATAAATATGTCTCTCCGCTAAGCTCTCTAGTCATCCCACAGCTCCAGACCCCTATATGGTCTCCATACTACAATGATCAGATCATCGAGCTGTCATCTCCAATACTCTGTCTTGCCTAGATGGGGGTAAGTAACATATCCAGAATATCTACATATGATCGGCTGGTGTGGATCTCTAGCATCATCTACTATTAGTCTACAAACTGTGATGTGCTCCCATTCCCATATATGAAGAACCAAAACTCCTGCTACCATGCTCTTCCCATCCCTGTATATGATCTCATGCATCTCATGATACATGTGGGCTAATAAGCAAGAACCCCACCCTAATCTCTCAGTCTGAGTGAATAATCTCTCAAGCATCCTAGCCCAACCACATAGGAAGCCTTGCTGTCCTCTATCTAGCATGATGAAATAACCTCTCATACTCGCTAATACACATGCTAGTAGAAACTGCTCACTATACCTAGTCATCATAACATCCCAAGTGATAGCCCGCTCTAGGATAGTCTCATCCTAAAATATGCATCTCAAGGCTAAGATACTAGGTCATTGAGCAGAATCGTAGTCAACCTTATCCCAGCAAATGGAATCCTCAAAATCCTATACACATCCTCTGGTGTAATGGTCATCTCTCCAACTGGTAGATGGAAGGTGTTATGCTCTGAATGGAAATGCTCAACTAGTGCAGTAAGCATCCCGTGATTCACATGGATATCGGGCATCTCTTAAAGGTGAGTAAAGCCGCACAAATCAATGTGTGCTCTATCTACATTTGACAAATTCTGAACTAATCCCATAGTAGGAGGATAGACATACCAAAACAGGATATCTGGCAATCGAACCTGCAAAAAAATCAAACAACCAAGCATCAATAAGTCATCTAAATTACGCTACAAAACATGTTAAACATCACACAAATCCAAATACACTAAATTACAAATCAAAAATTCATGTTTTAACCCTTAAAAATGCTCACTATTTTCCATACAAGTTTTCACAGTATAGTAGAAACTCGTACGAGTCAGGAATACATGCCGAATGACAAAATATGCTCATATGACAAATGATGTCTTCTCGCATGATAATATGGGCTATGAAGAACAATATCGTACAGTACATGGGTTGATACCACATGACAAAATATATGGGCTGAAACAACAAACCACAAGAGGGACAGTTTGTCATACGATAGATAGTGTCTTATCGCATGACAAAATGACATTGAACGACTTCAAACGAGCTTAAAAAGCAAAAAATTCAACAAAAATTCAAAATTGATGAAATGAAAAAGCTTAAGATTGATCACTTACTGCTGGCTCGTAGTTCCGTGGTCGATTATGTTGTCTTTGGCACTCAAATTGATGATCCTGGATCAGAATGACCATTTTTCTTCACAGAGGGGTTTTAAAATTTCAAACTTGAGGAGGTGAAAATGAATTGAAAATGACACTTCGACCCCTTATATAGCTGAAACCCTAATTTTTCAACTTGCTCCGATGGACATGAAAATTATACCCTAAGCTAAATCGACAGTGGTGATTCCATTTTCGGGATTGAAATTGAAATTTGAGATTATCTTCTTAGTCAATTTCATACAACTGAGACCACTTAGCGCTTTCATCACCTACTCATTCTCTTCTTCAATTTGGGCTCAATTTCTCGTTAATCAACGCTAAATCTCAATTTAATTCTCAAATCAACTCTAATTTTAATCAACATTAATCTTTGTGCTCAAATAACATCATCGCTCAAATAATTGCTTAAAATCACTGCTCAACCCTCGCTATCTTTCGATTTCACTCCCAAGGGGGCATACTCATGACCTCAGAGTCAAGAATTTCTTTCAAAATCTTCGTTAAAAGTCGAGAAGCTAAGCTTCATCAAGTTAATCTCTAGGGGCATATCAGTTTCATTGCTTCATATCAAACTGATATTGTCTTCGTCTGAACTAGTCTCTTAACGTTAATCAGTTTCATCGCTTTTCATCAAGCTGATTATTCATTTAAACTCAATCAAGGGTTTAAAGAGTATCTTTGATCACATGCTCAATCTAAGCAGGTGTTTTGTTTCATCGCATCGAATCAAGATGGACAGTTTATCTTCGCTCATCATGTCTTGATCAATCAAGTTCAAGACCAATTTTTCTCTTCGCTCACTGTGTCTAGTTCAATCAAGTTCTAGATCAGTAAGATCCGCTTCTTGATCAATCAAGTTCAATTTCGGTACCTTCGCTCTTCATTGGTCCTAGTTCAATCAAGTTCGGGATCGGTTTTGCATTAATCAAACTTTGTTCAGTTTCATTGCTTCAAAACAAACTGAATACCTCATTCTTCATCTGGTTCATGATCAATCAAGTTCAGAACTTGTATCTCCTAGACATCAAATTTTCTTTGAACCAACGTGCTGCTCGCACATTAATTCAAAGAGGGGCAAATGTAATACCCTAAAAATGGTCATCTAAACCATAGGCCCCTTAGTCTCGACAACGTCACCAAGGTCCTAACCAAAGGCAATTAAAATAAATCTTGAGCACACAATTAATTTCTAAAATCATTAAATGTCACATGGCAAATTAATCAACCAATATTAATTAAATATTTATTTAATTAATTAATCATTTCAAGTAAATCATTTTTAAACAATTATCCTATTTGTTTTATTAAATATCTTAGTATATTTAATTAAACAAATCAATTTGCCATCAAATCTTCAAAAAAAGAATTAATTGGCAAAAAATAATTAAAATTGAGAAAAGAAATCAATTGGAGATAATCTTGAAAAACAAATTAAAAATTGATAAATAATCTCAGAGAAAGCAATTAAAACATTTAAATATTAAAATTGAATAAAATAGAGAATAAATCATTTTTTTTTCTGATTTTATATTAATTTTAGTTCAATTTCCTTTAAAATTGAGAAAAGCAACCAATCACATCAATTCACCTGGATTGTGATAGGATTCCCAAAGATACTGAGAGGGGGGGGGGGGGTGAATCAGTATCTAACCAGTTATAAGATTTTCTTAACTTAAAATATGTAAACCATATCAATACTGTATACCGGTAAACAAGAAATAATGCAATAAATAGAGATAACATCAACCACATGAAAAACACACCATAACACAGTAGTTTAACGAGGAAACCCGGTGTGGGAAAAACCTCAGTGGGATTTGTGACCCACAATATTCACTTATTGGCCAATAAGAGAATATTACTGCTACAAGAGGGGCCTGCACATGCAGGAAGGCCAAGTGCCTAGAGCTCACTACTCAATTACAAAATGGGAAGTCTCATTGACTTACAAAATGGATTATATAAATCCAATGTCTTGTACTGCTTCAAAATAGCATCTACTATGCCAGATCCAGTACCGGTTTATAGCTCTGCTTCATACATAAACCGTTAACCTATAATTCGCATAATAGGTATGCCTTATTTCGCCTATCTTCTTTCTTTCTTCCATCCTAAAATGTTCTACAATGATCTCTTATATATATGAGTCATTTTACAACTTGCCAAGTCGACTTACAATGATTTTACAATAATTTACAAAATATATTATAAACAAAAATCCTGTCAGCTTTTGTGTCGGTATACTTCCTTTCACTGCCGGTGGTCTGTGTGCTGGTGTAGAGTCTGACATTGCCGGTGTCGGTAAATTGTCTTGCCGGTGTCATAGGATTGTAAGGTTTCCATCAATGACAAAGCCTTCAATCACCTACAATATCTCATTGGAGTGTGTATTTTCCAACAATCTCCCCCTTTGGCATTGATGGCAACACTCATGAGAAAAATCCAAAAATTGTCATCCAAAAAGAATCTGCCAGAATCGTCTTGCCAAAATTGTGTACCAAAGGAATATGTGTTCCCATTGAGTTGATGAGTCATTTGCTGGTTATTTTTCTCATTCCACTACTCCCCCTTTGGCATCAATGACAAAGGTTGTCAAAGTGTCAATTGAGTGTGGTTTCTTGTTTCATCCTTGTAGCCGGTTGGTTATAATCTGAAAAAGATATGCCAGTAGCAGATTTAGGCTCTTAATGAACCATTTTCTATCTTTTAATGCGACCTCTATCCTCTGAATTGTACCGATGAGGTGTTGCATTTGCTCTGTCGGTGTTTTCTACCCTTGAATTAAAACATCCAATATTTCTTTTCTTAAGGAGGCGTGGTAGTCCAAATTTGGACTGTCTCCATTTTAGATCTTTAGCCTTTCCTTTTATTCTCTCCTTTTCTCTTTCCAACTTTAGAAGTTCCTCCTCGAAACCTATTATTTTCTGCTAAAAAACTGATAATGGTTCAGATGAATTAATGAAATTATTAGCTAGTTGATTTATTTTTTCCTGTATCTTGCTGATCTTCCGATCTATATCTACTGTCAAAAAGTTAGTTTTACATGTATCTCTGTACAAGGTTTTAAATTCCTTCAATGTACTACATAGTTCCAGTAAAAGAGTGTCAAATTGTCTTGTAGACTTCTTTATTTCTTCTTCAAAGAATTTGTGTTTTTCCTTCTCTAGTCTCTCCTTGAATGCTTCCTCTTTTATTTGTTCAACTGTCACAGTGTTGTCAGTAATATACTTAGACAATGTGTCAAGTTGATTCAAAGAATCTTTATTATCTACATTGCACTTAGGTGCTATCATTTTCAAAATTGGAATTGTGTCATCAATTGCTTTGTATGCTTGTGAACTACACTCTGTTATCTTGTTGATAGAATCCAAAAGAACTTCTGTCACATTTGTCGGTTTGAATTCTGCATTTGAAGAGTCAACAATCTGTATTTCACCGGTGGGAGAAATTTTTTTGCTTGTGGTGACCTCTAGTAGGTCAGTTTGTGTTTGCATCTCTTTAAACAAAGGTTTGGATTGCTCAGCTATTGCTAGTGGCACTGTCTCTGCATGAACCTGTTGTTGTGAGGGAGCCTACTGCTCTACCTGTTTCTCAGTGTTGTCACCTACCGGTGGCTCATTTGCCATATTTGTTTTCCCCATTGAATCCTTATCTACCACAATATTGACTTTCTAAGTGTCAATGTTCATTGTATATAACACCTCAGAATCTGGATTTTTGTCCTCATGTGATACATCCATACTCTCACTAGCCAGTTGATTGTCAGTGGTAACTACCGGTGGAGTATCTAGAGGCGGTGGGGATAAGTTATCTGTTAGTTTTATGCTGGGTGGACCACCAACCTTACCTTTTCCCTTATCCTTATCTTTTTGGTATACTTTGATGGGTTTAGGATTTCCATATTCTTCCTGCTTTTCCTTTTCTACAAGGAATATGTCCCATGCATTAGCTGTTTCCTCTGCAACCTCATTCACTCTACCAACCATAAGTGCTACATGCCGGTGTGCAGTTGAAAATGCTGTTCGGTTAGCCTCTAAGATCAGTTTATCTATCTCATTTGGTGAGTTTACTGGATATACAACAAGTAGTTTTTCAATTTTTATTTTCTTATCAAGCTCTACAATAGCTTACCTTCTAGCTTCAAGTCTTTTGAACAGTTCTGCCGGTAATTCATCCACAACTTGCATAAAAAATCTCTTGTAAATATCCAAGTGTAGGATTACACTGTTTTCAACTTTTTCCTTGTCATCAGTTTATAATGAGTCATATAATTTGTTGATGTTTTTCAGCTTTCCATCCTCTGTTATTTCGTTGAGAAGTTTGTTAATTGGAGCAATGGTTTGTTGAGTCTTTTTCGTGGGGGTTAACTTCTTCTTTGGAGTTAATTTCCTAGCTGTGGGCCTTACTGCCTATTGTTTTTGTCTGGTTCTTCTAGGAGAAGGTGTAGATACCGATGAAGGTTTCCTTTTTCTCACAACTCTTTTGAATGCAGCTGGTATATCACTTTCCGAAGAATTTCCAACCGGTGAAAGGTGAGTTTCCGGTTGAAGTGCTTCTAACTAATCTTCAGTAATACCAGTTTGTTTGAGTATATCATCCTTAATAGCTTTTGCTTGCCGATTAAGTAATGACTTAACTTATCTACCGGTATAGAAGTAATTTCAACTTCTCACCATCAACCGAGGGAATAATAGCATGTTTCACATTTGATTGCCAAACCCTCAAAGGAATTTTCTTCAGTTGGATGAAGAGTCTCCTGTCGGTGGAGTGGTACTCTGTTCTACCAGTGGAGGAGTATTCCTATCACCATTTAGTTCTGATTTCCTGATCCATTGTTTTGAGAATTCCTGATTTACCTCTTCAACTTTTTCTTTACCTTTCAAACTAGGACCTTTGTTATTTACCGGTGAGGACTTGCTTCTACAAAATTTAGCAATATGTCCAATCTTGTTACAGACATAACAAGTCACATTATTTTTCTGAATAGCTTTTCCATATCCTATGCCGGTTTGTGTTCTGCATTGATTAGATAAGTGTCCAAATCTTCCACAAACATAACATCTTATATTCATTCTACAATTTTCTGAATTGTGACCAACTTTGTTGCATTTTGAACATTGATCGGTAGGTGTATTGGTATTCTGATAATTTCTAGATCTGCATTGATTTGCTTTATGACCATACTTATTACAGTTAAAGCATTTGCCATTAAATTTATAAGCAGTAGGTTGTCTTACCGGTTTGCCTTGATCTTGTGTGTTTGCAGTACTAGAGCTTTCACCAGCTTCAAAGCCAAGGCCATTAGTGTCACCATTAGGGTTCTGATTTTTTAACAAGTCACCAAGTTCTTCTGAGATTTTCCTGAATTTTTCTTTGTGCTGATTCACAATATCCAGTTCTCTTTCCAAGATACCTTTCTATCTCATGAGTTCATTTGAGTTATTTTGTGCATGCATTAGATCTGTCTTCAACATATCATTTTCATAACTAAGTTGTGTTTTCATTTGTAGTATCATTCAGTCTTCTAGTCAAGTCTTCTTCATTCTTCTTTCTATCTTCAATTTCTTTACAAAATCTCATAGTCATATCCTGCATCTCATTCTTTGTTGTCATGTTTTCTTGTTTCAGCTTATTCATCAGATCACTAAGAGTTTCCTTGTCTGATAGTTCTGATACTTAATGTAAGTACAAATGCTAATAGCTAACAAGATGAGAGGGGGGGGGGGAGGGTGAATCATACAAACTTAATCTTCCATAAAAACAATAGATTCAACCTCGGTAACTTATACTTCAGCAATATAACCAAAACTGCTAAACATGTAAACTCATAAGCATATAATCATCATAACACTCATAACACCAGATTTAATGTGGAAACCCAAATAGGGAAAAACCACTGTGGGATTTCAGACCCACTAAGAAATATACTCTTCTAGAGTATGCTCGGTTAAAAGCAAATCCTGTTAAAGATTATAAACACATTGCTAGATGTGACCCGGTTAAGGGATTTCCCTCAGATCTGTTAGGATCTTCACTTTGTTAGAAGTGACTTTGTTAAAGGATTTCAAACACTCAAATAGAATATTACCTTGCTAGAGGGTTTACATATAAGACTGTTAAGTCCACTCAGTTAAGAGATTTTTTGTCACTTACAAAATAATAGTAATAAAAATCTATCTGCGACTTTACATCTAAAATGCTGAAGTAGATTCTTATTTGCTCAAAACAATCTAGTCATAAGACTTATCTGTCCCTCTGCTGGGCTTTCTACTCTGTTATTCAAACAGGTCTTCAAGCTTCTGTGCTCGGTAATCACTATGTAGCATCCTTGTGCATACACTTGCCCGCATACATTGTTTATCAATAATTTCTTATTTATAAACAATTGCTAACCGCTGAATCTCCTTGATCACATTTCCCATGATCAATCTTAGCCATCAGATCTTCAAACTTGACCAGGTTCAATGTATCCTTCAATCTGAAAATGTTTTACCTTACCTTGGGACTTGCAGTCCTTTCTTGGAACTTGCACAAGGTTATTGCGGTTCAATCTGCGCTGTAGATCTTCTTGCCGATTTTTCTTTGCCATAGATCCTTAACAAACTTCATGCATGACATACCAATCATTTATACATCTCCAGCTAATCATTGTCCTTCATTAAATAATGTTTTTATCCATCCCATGCGCACTATCATAACTCGGTTGCAACTCGATAAATACTAAACTTTACTCGGTAGACATTTCGCCTTCATTAACCGATATCGATAACCTTAGGGTTTACCGACTAGGTTCCTTAGGGTTTACTGACTAGGTTCTTTACTTGGTGACATAGTATAGTATTAACCTTACAATAAACAACATATGTAGGACATCAAAACAATCTAAATATCATGATCTCATCATTGTTTAACTCGGTAATAGTTGCCCACTAAATAACTTATTTCTCCCCTTATTCATCACATTCTTTCTGTGTCTTTTACCGACATCTTAATTCTCTTCAAATCAATCTTCTTAAGATATGGCAACATCATACTGAATCAGATAATAAATCTCTTGACATCAATGACAAAATAATGTTATAAAGATAGTTATCATCCTTCTTCAATTATATCAATAATCTTCAACAACCTTCTCAATATCCTTCATGAATATCAACAATCTTTCTTACTGTAATCCCAACAATCTCCCCCTTTGGCATTGATGGTAAAACCAATAATTAAATGGTAATACCAATAAGATATTCAAATTGATTCAGATTCAGATTGCTATTAGACTTCTCCTATTATCCTTGAGCTATTAAAATCTTCTGAAGTCTTCTTCCTTTTCATTAGGCTACTGAGCTATTGTCTTGCATTTAGTCTTCTCCATTTTTGCAATCTTCTCCCCCTGTCATTAGTCTTCTATTATTTCCATCATTCAGGGCTTTACCATGCAGTCAACCATTTAGCCTTCCAGCCAAACCATTTATAGTCTTCTCCCCCTTTGACAACAATGCCAAAAAGTAAAAGAACTAAATCATGATTTCTTCCTTTGTGAAGTGATTTACCTTGCTGTGTATCATCTCAGTCTCGGTCAGAGTAACTTGACTCTATTCACTTTCCTGCACAACTTTAGGTGATCTCCTAAAGTGCGTAAATCAACATCAATCCACACATAATATTCTATAGATTCATCGAATTGATGCTTTCACCGAACTCGGTCAGTGAGTAGAAGATAGGGGTAGGACTCCTAACTTGCTTCTGAGATGCTCAAAAGTGTCCCTTGGCAATGGCTTTGTGAAGATATCTGCTAATTGCTCCTTTGAACTGATATATTCCAGCAGAACTTTCTTCTGTTGAACTTCTTCTCTAAGATAATGATACTTTATAGATATATGCTTTGTCTTAGAGTGCATCACTGGATTCTTTGAAATGTTAATGGCACTAGTATTATCACAAAATATAGTTACTGGCTCAGTAACTTTCTCATTTATACCTTCCAATAGTTGTTTGATCCATGCTATATTGGTACAGTTCAATGCTACAACAACATATTCAGCTTCTGCTGTAGACTGTGAGATACATCCTTGTTTCTTGCTAAGCTAACTCACTAGTCTTTCTCCTAAAAAGAAAGCTCCACCACTTGTGCTTTTCCTGTCATCAATGTTGCCTGCCCAATCAACATCAGTATAAATTTTAAATCAAAACCATTTCTCTTTTCATATACTAAGCCATAATCTTCAGTGCCTCTCAGGTATCTGAAAATTCTCTTCATTGCTGTCATATGTGTTTCCTTTAAATCTGCAGATAATCTTGCTACAATACCTATTGCATGTGCTATATCCGGTCTACGATGCACAACATATTGCAATTTTCCAATCATAGATTGGTAAAGTGTCTCATCAACAGATGCAAATTCATCATTCTTTGATAATTTATAGTTAGTAGTCATAGGAGTACTTACTGGTTCCAAATTTCTTCAAGATTTCCTTTATGTACTTGGATTGAGTAATGAAAATCTCATCTTTCATTTGCAATATCTGTAAACCTATGAAATACTTTATCTCACTGATTAGTGACATCTCAAATTCTTTGCACATTTCATTTCCAAAGTTCTTACATAAGGAGTCATTTCCACAAAATATGATATCATTGTATATGGTGAAAATGGATAACAATAATAACGATATTGAAAGGCTAAATGAATTCAACCACAAAACCCTAGCCTAACAACAACAAAGATCCACCATAACATATGAAGATTACCTAAGACAATGCAAATCAAATGAAATCACAAAGATTATACCATCACATGTCCGATAGGGTTTTGATCTCCATTCTTCCTATCTCCATTGATCTTGCTTGGTATATTTGCTCTCAGATTTTATGTGCACAAGAGCTCAACAAAGAACGGAATGTGGTTGCTAGTAGGGTCGTAGTGTAGTCAAATGCATAAAAGATGATTAGGTAATTAGGGTTTGATAATGAAGGAAGCATCTCCTTATATAGAAGACACTATATGAAATGGAGGGATAAGATTGAGAGGTGTAAAAGGAGGTCAGCTATGATTAGAGGGTAGGTAGAAGAAATATAAAAATAATGAAAGGGGTAGGTAGTGTATGAATTAAGAGATGAATGACATGTGTCATGGGTAGAAAAGGTTAATGAATTAATTAAATAAATAAAGATTTATATAATTAATAGAAGAAGTAGGATAATTAAATAAATAAGATATTTATTTAATTTAGGAAAAGGATAATTTAAATAAATAAATGTATTTATTTAAATGAGAAATAAGGCTAGAAGAGGATAAATGAATTAATTAAATAAATAAAGATTTATTTAATTAATAGAAGAACTAGGCTAAAGTAATTAAATAAATAAAATATTTATTTAATTAGATTGGACAATTTTAGGTGTCTACATTTTGCCCCTCTTTGAGACAATGCGACTTGTCGCGTTGTTTCAAAGAAGATAAGATGAACTGATACAGAGTTGCTCCAAGATGGGAATGATATGCCCCCTCGAGAGATTGGATGGAAAAAATGTCTAAAAAGATTGCAGACAATCTTTCGATAAGAAAGAAAGACTAGAATGGACTGACCGGATAAAGTGACAAAGTCACGGGATAACGAAGACTGACTTGGGAGGCAAGGGCTAGGGCTAGGGTAGGCTATAAGATAAACCATGGGGGGAAAATACATCCTCATTGTCATCTACACATCCATGAGAGCAGATTGTAGAGCGAAAAAAGAACAGCAGCAGTCAGCAGCGATGGCCTTCATTCATAGATTCGACCACGTTTGCCGATTTCAGAGGCCAGCAGAGGCAGGAGATTCGGTAAGTACCACCAAACCTCCTCGTACTTTGACATATTTAATTGTTGTCATTAATGCATGGTAGATAGGGCAATAAATGCACTTACACTAGGGTCCAAAAAATGTCCAAAAACGTCCGGGCGCGTCTACGTTGGTGCCAGGCGCGTCTATGCTCGCGAGGCGCGTCTGTGTTCGCGAGGCGCGTCTGTGTTTGTGCCAGGTGCGTCTGTGATTGAAAATATGAATTTGTGTCTTCTAGGTCAAATCGACAGTTCTGTGATGAACATACGCTGTCGATTGGATAAGCTGCTGAGAGGATACACTCAAGCAGGTCCTCTAGGGAAGACTAGGATAACAAATAGGGCTAGGATTGACAATTCTGTGATAGAACATACGTTGCCAATTAGGAAACTAGTCAAGAGGATTCACTCAAGCAGAGGCCCAAGGATAGGATAGATCAAGGCACTTTGTGATGAACAGTGAGTACCAAGATATAGTACTTTGTGATGAACAGGGAGTACTAAAATATGAGCAGCACTTTGTGATGAACAGTGAGTGCAAATGTGAGCAACACTTTGTGATGAACAGTGAGTGTCACACACATAGTACTTTGTGATGAACATGGAGTACTACTAGGATAAAAGAAACACTTTGTGATGAACAGTGAGTGTCGCTAGGACTGAGATGATTGATTTGCTTGACTGCAGGAGTATTTGCTTATGCTGAAGTCATGGGAGAGATTCCCATCGACTCAGAGGTTACGACTTGAGTTGACAGTCGAGGACCGAGCTACGATTGAGGCTATGGGATTGAGACATATTCTATATGTGCCTAAGTTTCGGGTGAACATGAGATTGCTAACTCCGCTGGCTGAGAGATGGCACTCAGAGACTTGTACTTTCCATTTGCCGATGGGTGAGATGACAGTCACCCTTGAGGATGTATATAGAATACTAAGGATACCGATCGATGGGGAGATGATCCCATATGATCGAGATGGAGATAGGGAGGCCCTGAGACGAGTATTCTAGGACCCAGGACTAGAGATGAGGGCAGGACACGTGGTGTGGGACATTATGACAGCTACAGGGCTAGCGCTGCCAGCAGTGGTAGGAGGAGCGATCAGTGGGTTCCTGTGTCCGGATAGGGCGACATGGGGTTTGGCTGTGGGTTGGGGAGGAGCACTGGAGACACTATTGACGCAGCACACCAGATATGCTTGGGGACCATGTGTGCTGGCATACCTCTACTATGAGCTGCATCAGTTCGTATACCATGGATCAGTAGGATTGGGCTATGGGGTGACATTATTGCAGGTATGGGCTTATGAGTATCTGCCAGTGATGAGGCCGATACACTTCAGAGGCAGGGGACATGGACGCAGCTTTGTGCACTTGTACAATATGATCACATCGCAGCCACGGATTGGCAGGTTGGAGCACTGGCGGCGAGTGATAGAAGATATTGATGTGGTCATATGGAGGCCATATCTGGGATGCGAGAAGTGGGAGGACGATGCAGTTGAGCTTCCTTACACTTTCTGGAGTAGGTATCTGATTGGGCGGACGCCCTATGTGCTGGAGAGACAGCTAGTGGACAGGGTTGGCCAGCAGTTTGGCAGGATTCAGAGGATGCCACGGGGCTCAGGCATGTATGCACGGACTGTCAGAGATCAGGCGCAGTTTGGGCCCCTATTATCATATGATCAGGCAGTTACACAGCTGGTAGAGATGATGCCCCTACCCTGGGACATGTGGCCAGAGATTGAGGATGCCGACATGGATGCCGAGTATACAGCATACTGGGCAGAGCATCCCTTCCCACGCTTGATGGATCCAGGAGAGCCATTGGATGGAGATGGGGGTGGGGATGATGATGATGGTGGAGGTGATGGGGGCAGAGGCTGACGGAGGAGGAGGGGAGCAGTTGGAGAGAGGAGGGTTGCACCTCGGAGGGAGGGTGGAGAGGAGAGATAGGCTTGGGTGGTGAGGGGTCGCGGTGGATTGCCGCTACAGGTGCCAGCAGCACAGGGTCCCAGACAAGTACAGGTACAGGGACAGGGATAGATATAGGGACAGGTACCAGTACAGGTACAGGCACAGGGGTAGGCACCCGTACAGGGGGAGCCACAGGCAGAGGCAGAGGGGGCTGACGCAGAGGAGGATGAGCTGATAGAGATGAGGGAGATCTGCCAGGGACAGGCAGATGAGATCTAGGAGTTGGAGAGGGAGAGGGATCGACTCAGGAGGAGGCTCAGAGATACTGAGCGGGAGTGGGATCAGGCTATTCAGCATTATATAGAGGCTAAGACAACACTGAGGGTAGGAAGACAGGCAGCGGAGGACACAGGGGCAGGATATGCTTATGTCCTGCGGGCAGGGGAGGAGATTGCCCACTGGCGGGATCTCTACTATGGTGCAGTGCCAACTGATCAGCGGGCGAGGAGCTTCCATAGACCGTCGCGTACAGCGACAGCTACGGGAGGGAGCCAGAGGAGACAGGCATCAAGTGGTGGGGTTATGGGTCCTCCACCACCACCAGATAGAGGAGACAGGAGGGATGATCCTGGGGCGGGTCCTTCAGGGGCTTAGATTCTGTCGAGGCTAGGCGGCTCTGAGGGAGGGAGTTCATCATAGCCATAGAGGGCTCCCTATGTATCAGTATTGTACCATTTTTGTATGATGATGTAGACACCTGCGGGTGCTTTGTAGCCATATGATTGTTTTGAAATCATTGTATCATGACACTTTATATATATATA
This sequence comes from Cryptomeria japonica, assembly GCF_030272615.1. NCBI lineage: Eukaryota > Viridiplantae > Streptophyta > Pinopsida > Cupressales > Cupressaceae > Cryptomeria > Cryptomeria japonica. Next base: position 253,255,334 of record NC_081412.1, read on the forward strand.
TGAGATGATTCATCTTTGCGGCAGCTACATGCATGTGTACCTATGTGATGTATGTTTCTATGTGATGCTTATTTTATGTTATGGATGCAAATATGTATATGATGCAATGCAGTATTTTTGTTCTTTTATGTTTTAGACGTATGTATGATGCAAATGTGAATGTATGTAATGTAGATGAATATGAAAATGCAAATGATTATTGTGCTAACAGGTGTTGTGTGCAGGATGTGATGCAATTGTGATATCTATATGTATGTATGAAATGCTTATATGTGGCAATGCAGGTGCAACTACATGAAATGCAAATGTTTTTGGTGTGTCATTATACTCAGTCATGTGATAATGAGGTACGCGGACTCGAGAAGGATGATGGAAGTCAATCAAAAAAGGGGGATGTAAGATAGAAGATATGAAAGTGAAAGAGCTTCTTGTGTGTTATCATCATTGAGTTTTATTATGGCAAAATAGGTTATGACAATCGAGGCATATGTTCGACCCAGAAAGTCATTGTACCTGTTTGCATGGAGATAAGACAGTCACAAACAAAGAATGCCCCAGTTCATACTAGACTCTTAGTGTCCTCATATCCTTGGACAAGTCATAGCATTACTAAGAGACAATCCACAGACAACAAATACAAATAGGTGACGATACCCCATCCTCGCCTTTCTAGTCAAAGATATCCTGGAGATAGAATCTCTAGTCAGAGACATCCCGGAAAAGCTAAAAGACATGTCACCAAAAAAAAAGATGAAATCAAAAGAAAACCAAGACTCGACACCAACATCCACTATAGTCCTCAAGTTTAGTGTCTCTTGTCACTTGTATAAGTCTTATTTGATTGTGGTCACAATGTTTACTTTCACAGAAAGGATAGATAGCACTGAACCATAATGTTGTCTGAGTCTGTTGAAAGATTTGATTTGTTGAAGCCCATTGTTGCTGCTGTGTCTCATCTGAAACTGACTTAATCTATAAAACTGATACTTTATTATGGAGAAGATGAAACTTTATTGTGGATCTGTGATGCAGATGTTGCTTTATTGCGGATTGTGCACGGATAGACTGAAGGAAGCTGGAAGAAACTATACTCCTCAAAACATGTGATGTTCTCAGTTCCACACCCATCACTAGATGTAGGATTTGCCTTAGCCATAGATAGGATCTGATTTATTATGGATGGAAAGGGAGGTTTATTATGAATGGCTAACCAATCTTGGGTAGATCAATAACAAGCCATGATGGGAATGGGTAAGTTTATTATGAACGAATAGGTTGTGAGTGTGTGCAAAGTGAAAGGATGAAAGTGAATCCTGAAGGAGGGAGGAGCAATGTCTCTATGCATGGCGCTGGTGACCCAGTTTTCACCATGGTACTTGCCCAGGGCGCTACCAAAGTGGTTTTCACCATTGGACGAAATTATTTCTCTTTACTTTTTATTTTTATTTTTCAATGTTTTTTGTGTCACAAGGCGCCTGTCTGCCAGGTTTTCACCAAGTAACGATTTTTTTGTTTTTATAATTTTTTTGTATTTTTGAAATTTTTGAATTTTTTGAATTAGGATACTCTGAAGAGCTATGTGTAAAACCTGCGAAGGTGCATGTTGTTGATAGGATCCTCCAAAGGTTCACCTTCTATAGTTGAGAGCTGATATGCCCCAGATCCATATGCTGCTGTAATGATGTAAGGACCAAGCCAGTTTGGTTCGAACTTGCCCTTCTTCTCTCTGTCTTGCTGATTTTTGGGGTTTTCTTTGAGAACCAAATCACCCACCTCGAATGTGTGAGGCTTTACCTTGTGATTGTAGCTGCATTGTTCCTTGACTGAATGATGTGTAGCTTGAATGACTGTCTTCCTTGATGAAGGAACTGAGATAGAATTACTAGTGTGTGGACTACACAGGCCCATATGCGTGTCACCTAAAGAAGTTTGGGCATCTCTAATAACAAAGTCCCTCAAGGAAGTTCCATTAAAGCTCCATGATGTATCGCCAGAAGGGGAAGGATGTGTGGAACAAGTAGATGAGTGATGAAGGCTTATGACTGTGAAAAGAAGTGAAAGTAGGATAGCATGATGGAGACTTAGGATCAACAAGTATGGTTTTTGATTTAAAATTGTAGAACTTTTGCCCCCAGTTATTTTGATATTAGGGGAGATCAACTCTTGTTCTTTTTCTTTCATAGGATTTTTATCCTTGACTTTGATTTTTGCAGAGTCCAATAGCTTCTGATTTTGATTTGGACTAAAGGACTTTTCTTTATTTTTGACTTTTAAATTTTTTTGTTCATAGCTTGATTTTTGATCTCCAATGAGTAAGGGCTTTTGTAATTCTTGTTGATCCAAGTCTAGGAGAGGAGCAGAAATGGAATGAGTGGATGAAATGGAAAAGCTATGTGAGTTATCAAGAGGGATGGCGATACGCTCAATAGATTCTTTGTTGGAACCACTCTTAGGACTATTGATATCAAGAGTTTCTTGCACCACTGGAGGAGATTTGCATTCAGACTTAGTAGCCATAGCACTAAGTGGTTCACACCCAATTCCCTAGTCTTGCATATTGCTTGTAGATTGTTCCTGTCGACAAAATGTGTTAGGAGATAGTGGGAGTTGATCAACATGAAAGATATACTCACCACATCCTAGGTATTTAATCTTGAACTTTTCTTTTAGCTCTACTTGTTTTGATGTAGAATCTTTCAAGGATTCTGGATCCACATATGCTGATGATGGAATCGCTTCTCGATTGACTGGGATTGTTATTGCTGATCGAGGTCGCAGATTGTTGCAATATATGAATGGATTAGGATCACCATTAACTGTTATTTCAACTCCATTGTGAGGAAACTTAATGCATTGGTGATATGTAGATGGGACTGCCCTCATTTCATGAATCCAAGGACATCCTAGTAATATATTGTATGTGAGATCCAGGTCTAGGACTTGACAAACCACATCCTTTGTAACTGGTCCAACTCTGAGAGGTAAGGTGACTATGCCTTTGGATGAACGCTCTTCATCATCATATGCCTTGATGGTAATTTTGTTTGTAGAATTCACAGCTTTATCAGAAGATCCCAATTGTTTAATTATGCTCAATGTACAAATGTTTAGACCAGCTCCTCCATCTATCAGGACTCATTTGATTTTATGTTTGTGTATGAAGGCTTCAACATGTAGTGGTGCATTATGTGGCTAACTTACGGAGGCATCATCGGCTTCTGTGAAAGTAAGGGAGTGTGGAATGGAAAGGTATCCCACCATGGCTTGAAATTGGTCCACGTTCAGATCAATAGGAATAGCAGTATCTCTCAAGATTTTGTCAAGAATGGCTTTATGTGTGAGAGATATGCGTAATAGCTCAGGGATTGAAATGAGCGCGGGTGTCTTCCCTAACTGTTCTACAAGGTCATACTCATGTTTGGCTGATGAAGAAGCGGTGTTTTTAGTTGGAGCACCTTGCAAAGTGATTTTACCTCGGCGGGTTGTAACATGACATTCAGAGGTAGGTTTAGAAGAAGATTCAACACCTTTTAGGACAATCCTGGGTCTCCGAGTAGAATTCTCAGACGCTTTGTCCTTGATGATAATGGTAGAGACATAATTGTCCATCGAAATGTGATTGATGGTTGAATCATAGTTGTAAGATGCTCTGGTATAGTTGGTTTGATCCTCTGTGGCTTTAGCTTTTCCCTTGTCATGTTTTGGGAATGGTTCCTTAAACATCTCATGTTCTTGATTAGACAAATGTCCCTCAATCTCAATGTCACCTCTATCAATGAGATCTTGTATGATGTTCTTCAGTCGATGACAATTTCCTGTCTTATGACCCTTGCTCTTATGAAATTCACAATACTCATCATCATTCCACCAATTTGGTTTAACCTTTGGTTCATATGGATGAAAATTTGGAATAGTGATTACCTTGTTTGCCACTAGCTTCTTGAAGACTGACTCAAGTGGTTCTCCCAATGGGGTGTACTTCCTTCGTGATCTGGAAGTTGTTTGAGTATTCACTTGATTGTTTGTAGAACTTGATCCTAAAAAAATGAATTTGGGTCGCATTGTGTTGGCATCAAGAACACCATCATTGACTATGTTCTTGTTTTTATTCCAAAATCTTGGCTTGTCTTTTCCTTTAAAGTCATCTTTGTTTTCCTTTAATATCTTAATGACTCCTTGTTCAATTAGGACCTTCTCTGTTGCTAAGCCTTTTTTCAATGACGTCCTTGAAGGTGGACAAACAAGCTTTTCTTAAATCATAACCAATGTCTTTGTTAACATTCTGGGTGAACATTTCTACCATTTGTTTTTGTGGAATTTCACAAGAGCATCTGCTGGCTAGATTCCTCCATCTTTGTAAAAATGATGAAAAAGACTCTCCCTCTTTTTGCTTGGTGTTGCACAAAGTAGTGACTGATATGTCTGTCTCTATATTGTAGGAGAAATGTTGAATAAATGCCTCTGCTAAGTCACCCCATGACTTAATTCCAGGTGGAAGTTGGGAGAACCATTCCATAGCTTGATCGCCTAGGCTCTGTGGGAATAATCTCATCAAATATGTCTCTTCTGCTGCTATCTCAATGCAAGCTATGAAAAAATGTCTTATGTGTGCCTTAGGATCCCCTTTTCCTCTATACTTATCAAATTTAGGCGTCACAAAGTATGTAGAAAAAGGAGGCATTGGAATGCTCTTGTCAAATGGATAAGGACATATGTCTCTCATTGTGTATGTTGGCTTCGGTGTATTTATGTCCTCCATTTTCTTTTGTAAGTCCCTGATTTGTTGCTCCAAATTGCTCTTAGGTGTAGATTGACTTCTTGGACCATACCCCATGCTTGAGGCACCAATTGGAGGAGGAGCATGTTGCATATATGGATGATATTGATCATACACATGTTCATATGGAGGAGGTCTATAGTGATGCTGCGTATATGGACCACTTGGTATAGATTCATGTTGAGGAATGCCATATCTATTTTGTCCATGTATACCATACTCTACAGGTATGTCATGTTCTAATGTGTTGCCCCCAAATTTGACACGGGGTTTCCTTGTGTCCAAATTTTGAGCCTGCCTTTGAATATCCAATTGCTTTGGTGGTTGATCCTTACCATTGGTATGTGATTGAGCATATCTTTCTGCATAAGACTTCCATAATGGTCTGCGAAGGTGAGTATCATATGCTTGACCATGTGTATGTGGGACCTCTAGTTTTTGAAGCAAAGCTGATGGTGATTCAGGTACCATATGTGGTCCTCTATTTCCTCCACTATTAGGCCTTCTTTGATCCATGTTGGAGTGAGGTTGTTGCAAAGGTCAATTTTCCATTATTTGAGACATGTCAAAATCATGAGGTATCTTGGCTCCACTTTGTGCCATCATTTGTAAGAAGTATTGTCTATCCCTCCTCATTATTTCCTCAACCAATCGATTGAAATGGGGATTCAAAATGGATTCTTCCACATCTGTTGAATGTACGGAAAAGTGTCTAGACTCAAAAATGACTCCAAAAAAAGTGTGTTGTTTGATGTTAAAATGTTTTGCATACACTTGAAGACACAAAAGACACAATGTTTTGCTGTTTGGTCTTGAATGTTTTGAATGTTTAAAATAAATCAAGCACAATTCTTATGGCTGGCCAAGACAATAGTTGTTGATCCCACATGGGGTTTTACCCCTGAGGCTACGCTATTCAGAGCGGATACTTAGATGCTTGACCTCACTGGCTCCACCCTCGGTACTCACTTCTCGGGTCAGCCAAGCATCAGTCCCCACGAAAACTCCCCGTGGTGAACTTTGTATCTCTACTAAGAACTGTATGTGTGTGGGCCGCTACCAGAGGTCCGACCTCCTGCCCCAACAACTAGAAGGATTTGGGCTTCTAAAACAAAAAGGTGCTAGTAAGGGCATCCGCTCGTGTGGCCATACATGCGGCACTTTCAGCTCTGTAAATACAGAAGGCTCCCAGCCGGTAGGGGTTACGCCCTACAAATGATCAAATAAATTTGATCAAACAGGTTTATGGGGAGACATAGTATCGGTATGAACTAATCAGCACACGTTATCCATAGTTTTCACCATAAATACATTTGTTTATAGTGGTTCGGAAGAGGTGGGTTTTCCTCGCTACCACTTGGGTCGTTCTCTTCTCACTAGTAGTCCTAATGACCACACGGGAAGACAGGCCCTCTAAAGATTAAACAAAAAGAGCCTATTGCTCAAGACACAAAAGACAATGATTCAATTTTAGTGCACCAATTGAAGTGTTTGCTAGTCTATGAAAACAAGGCACACAATAAAAATCCAAAAACCCTTGCCAAGGACCTGCAACAAAGAGTTGTTAGTAGTTTGGATTGTTTCAAATGATCACCCCTTCCTGTAAGCACACAAGTTAGGTAAATTTTAAACCCAAAAAGACTTTGTGAAAATAAGGGTCTTCAACCAAACGATTTTGCTTTCAAGACAAGCTGCACCAATTTCGTTAGCTAGATCTGAAAATGTTAGCTCAAAATAAACCAGATCTAAAACCCTAAATGCAAAATCCAAAATTTGAAACTGGTGAACACAGACGCGATTACCCTCAACACAGACGCGCTTTTGTGACACAGACGCGGTTCTGTGAGGCACAGACGCGACTACAGAATGCAGACGCGGCCTCTGGTCACAGATGCGGCTAAAAACACCGCAGACGCAGCTAAATGACACAAACGTGCTTTCCTGGAACCTGCAAAATAAAATATTGCCAATAACATAGACACGACTCCAGATGTCGTAGACGCGCCAGAAAATCGAAAACGCGATCCGAAAGTGCGCAGGTGCGAAAATATCAAAATGCTGCCGAAAACGTCAGATCTGCAACTTCAAAATACAAAATTTGCAACAAGTATGTTAAATGCAAAAGGGACAAGAGTCCCACCGGGCGTGCCAAAATGTATATGGTGAAAATGGATAACAATAATAACGATATTGAAAGGCTAAATGAATTTAACCACAAAACCCTAGCCTAACAACAACAAAGATCCACCATAACATATGAAGATTATCTAAGACAATGCAAATCAAATGAAATCACAAAGATTATACCATCACATGTCCGATAGGGTTTTGATCTCCATTCTTCCTATCTCCATTGATCTTGCTTGGTATATTTGCTCTCAGATTTTATGTGCACAAGAGCTCAACAAAGAACGGAATGTGGTTGCTAGTAGGATCGTAGTGTAGTCAAATGCATAAAAGATGATTAGGTAATTAGGGTTTGATAATGAAGGAAGCATCTCCTTATATAGAAGACACTATATGAAATGGAGGGATAAGATTGAGAGGTGTAAAAGGAGGTCGGCTATGATTAGAGGGTAGGTAGAAGAAATATAAAAATAATGAAAGGGGTAGGTAGTGTATGAATTAAGAGATGAATGACATGTGTCATGGGTAGAAAAGGTTAATGAATTAATTAAATAAATAAAGATTTATATAATTAATAGAAGAAGTAGGATAATTAAATAAATAAGATATTTATTTAATTTAGGAAAAAGATAATTTAAATAAATAAATGTATTTATTTAAATGAGAAATAAGGCTAAAAGAGGATAAATGAATTAATTAAATAAATAAAGATTTATTTAATTAATAGAAGAATTAGGCTAAAGTAATTAAATAAATAAAATATTTATTTAATTAGATTGGACAATTTTAGGTGTCTACAATCATCAACAAATATGGCTGAGATCAATATTCCATTGTCCTCATCTTTCTTCATGTACATATTGATGTACTTGTCCTTATAAAACCAATCTTGATTAAATAAGAGTGCAGTCTTTCATACCATGCTCTAGGTGCTTGTTTCAGACCATATAAAGCTTTGTTTAGTTTGCATACCTGATCTTTACTCCTATCTTCAACAAATCCTTCAAGTTGTTCAATGTAAACTTCTTCTTCTAGTATACCATTCAAAAATGCAAATTTAACATCCATTTGATATACCTTGAAATTTTTGAAAGCAGCATATGCCAACAATGTTCTTACTCCCTCAAGTCTATCCACAGGTGCAAAAGTCTCACCATAATCTATTCCTTCTTCTTGAGCATAACCTTTGTAAACTAGTCTTGCTTTGTTGCGAATGACTTCACCTTTCTCATTTAGCTTGTTTCTGAAAATCCACTTAGTACCGATTACATTTTTGTCCTTAGGTCTTGGGATCAGTGTTTATGTGTCATTCTTCTTGATTTGATCAATCTCTTCTGTCATAGCATTTACCCAATCTCCACTGTTAAATGCCTCTTTCACTATTCTTGGTTCAAATTCAGATATTAGACATGTGTTCTGTCTCAGTTTGTTCCTTGTCATCACTGGATCATCCTTATCTCCTATAATTTGACTTTCTGCATGATGTCTTCTAACATATTTGGCTAATATAGGCTCAGTAGGTTCTGTATGATCTTCTTCATCACTCGGTAACTGGACATTATCTTCATTTTCTTCAGCAGCTTTCTCGGTAGGACTTCTCGGTTGAACATAAATGAATTCTTCATAATCTTCTGGTTCTTTGAAATTTCCTTCATCATTTCTTTCTGCAAATTCATCAATTTTCACATTTTCACTTTCTACTATTTTGTTAGATGATTTGATCAGACATTTAAATGCTTTACTTCTAGAAGAATAACCAAGAACTGTTCCTTCTTCACTTTTCTGATCAAACTTTCCATTTTTGTCATCTTTGTGAACATGGCATCTACTTCCAAAGATTTTAAAATAACTTACATTAGGTTTCTTGTCATACCAGATCTCGTAAGGTGTCTTCATAGTTACTTTCTTCAATTGAACTCGGTTCAGGGTGTAAACTACAGTGCTGATTGCTTCTCTCCAAAATGTTTGAGGTACCCTCTTTTCTATCATCAGGGTTCTTGCACAGTGCACAATTGATCTGTTTCTTCTCTCGGCTATCCCATTTTGCTAAGGTGTTCTTGGTGCAGACACTTGCCTCTTTATACCATGATCATTGCAGAATAAGTTAAATTCATCAGAAGTGAATTCTCCTCCTCTATCAGATCTAAGACATTTCAGTTGTCTTCCTGTTTCATTTTCAACTCTTGCCTTGTACCATTTAAACATTTGAAAAGCTTCTGATTTTTCTTTTAAAAACATGACTGACATCATCCTTGAGTAATCATCCACAAATAATATGAAATATTTATCACCATAATAACTTTGAACTTTCATAGGACCACAACGATCAGTGTGTACTAGATCTAAAATTCCTTTAGAAGTGTAGGACTTACTTGTAAAGCTTGATCTTGTCATCTTACCCATCTGGCATCCTCGACACATAGCATTCTCTGGTTTTTCAAGACTCGGTAGACCTCTTACTCGGTGCTTCTTACTTATTTTGATCAGATTATCAAAATTTACATGACAAAACCTTTTATGCCATAACCAGGTATCATCTATCTTTGCATAAAGACACTTGTTCCTAGTTGAGTCAAGATGAAATGTATTACTTTTTGTTTGTGTCCCGGTAGCAACTAACTTTCCATGCTTGTCATGAACTTTGACAATTCCTTTCTGAAATTCTATTCGGTATCCTGTATTGTTTAGCTCTGCTACACTCAACAAATTGTATTTCAAACCTTCAACCTAGTATACATAATCACATTTCGCATTGTCAAGAAGTGTTATAGATCCTTTACCTTTCACCAGACATGGTGCATCATTACCAAATCTTACATAGCCTCCATCATAGTCTTCTAATTTAACAAACTTGTGTTTATCACCTGTCATATGATGTGAGCATCCACTATCTATGATCCAAGAATCATTATTATTTATGTGAGATATTAGGGCTTTTTCTTCATACCTTTCTTCATTAGATCCATCCTCAATAGCCACATAAACAAATTCCTCAGTATCAGTTTCATCAAATTTGTCATCGTTGGATTCTTCATTAGCTATTAGACATGTCTTTCTATCTCTCCTTCTGAAGTCTCGGTGTCCTTTGTATTGGTTGTCTTTCTGCTTGTTATCTCGGTATTCTCTCTTTTCACTAGATTCTTTGTCAAGGCAGTTAGAAGCCATATGTCCTATCTTATCACAATTGAAACATTTTAAAGGTAGCTTCCCTTTATACTTATCTTTTCCTCTTGGTAACCTTCTGGCTAATAATGATTCAAACTCTTCTTGCTTCTTGATTTCCTCATATAGTTTGTGCACTTCTTCCATGTTCTTACGAAATCTTTCACTTGCTCCACTATGATTCCCTTCAGAGTACTTACTCATTCTATCATTGTAATCATTAGATTCACTAATATGAAAAGAACTGAATGCAGATTCAACTTTATTTACTAAAGACCCACTGTTATCAAAATTGCTTAACTCAAATGCATGTAGCTTACCAATAGTAGCATTTAAAGAAATTGGCATGTTAGGTACAGACCTCAATTCATTGATTGCAGAGACTCGAATAGCATAGGCTGGTAGAAGGGTTCTCAACAACTTACTTGTTATATCCTTTTCTTCAATAGTTCCACCCGCTCTTTTAATTTGATTGACAATCTCCTTTAGTCTTGTACTGTATTGGGTTATGTTCTCACCTTCATTCTTCCTCATGGATTCAAGTTGTCCTCTTAGACTATCTACTTTTGCTCTTTGAACATGTTCATCACCTCCATACACAGATATGAGCTTAGTCCACATTGCTTTTGCATCATTACAACCTTCTAGATCATTAAATTTTGAGTCGGTCAATGCTGATGTAATTTCAATCATAGCTTGAATGTGTTCTTGCTTTGCCTTTATCTCTTCCAAGGTCATAGGGTTGGTGCTCAGTGCAATATAATCATTCTCTAGATAATATGTTGCATATTCTCCAATTCCTGATAAATGTAGCTTCATCCTTTTCTGCCATGTGGAGAAACTTGACTTTTTTAGCTTTGGTGCATCCCTTTTATACATCTTTGGATCTTTGCCTCAAGTACCTTTAAACATTTTTTTCTGAAGTCCAAAGCTCTAATACCAATTGATAGTTCTGATACTTAATGTAAGTACATATGCCAATAGCTAACAGGATGAGAGGGGGGGGGGGGTGAAACATACAAACTTAATCTTCCATAAAAACAACAGATTCAACCTCGGTAACTTATACTTCAGCAATATAACCAAAACTGCTAAACATGCAAACTTATAAGCATATAATCATCATAACACTCATAACACCAGATTTAACGTGGAAACCCAAATAGGGAAAAACCATGGTGGGATTTCGGACCCACTAAGAAATATACTTTTCTAGAGCATGCTCGGTTAAAAGCAGATCCTGTTAAAGATTGCAAACACATTGCTAGATGTGACCCGGTTAAGGGATTTCCCTTAGATTTGTTAGGATCTTCACTTTGTTAGAAGTGACCTTGTTAAAGGATTTCAAACACTCAACTAGAATGTTACCTTGCTAGAGGATTACATATAAGACTATTAAGTCCACTTAGTTAAGAGATTTTCTGTCACTTACAAAATAACAGTAATAAAAATCTATTTGCAACTTCACATCTAAAATGCTGAAGAAGATTCTTATTTGCTCAAAACAATCTAGTCATAAGACTTATCTGTCCCTTTGCTGGGCTTTCTACTCTATTATTCAAACAGGTCTTCAAGCTTCTGTGCTCGGTAATCACTATGTAGCATCCCTGTGCATACACTTGCCCGCATACATTGTTTATCAACAATTTCTTATTTATAAACAATTGCGAACCGCTAAATCTCCTTGATCACATTTCCTATGATCAATCTTAGCCATCAGATCTTCAAATTTGATCAGGTTCAATGTATCCTTCGATTTGAAAATGTTTTACCTTACCTCGGGACTTGCAGTCCTTTCTTGGAACTTGCACAAGGTTATTGCGGTTCAATCTGCGCTATAGATGTTCCTGCTGATTTTCCTTTGCCATAGATCCTTAACAAACTTCATGCACGACATACCAATCATTTATACATCTCCAGCTAATCATTGTCCTTCATTAAATAATGCTTTTATCCATCCCATGGGCACTTTTATAACTCGGTTGCAACTCGATAAATACTAAACTTTACTCGGTAGACATTTCGCCTTCATTAACCGATATCGATAACCTTAGGGTTTACTGACTAGGTTCCTTAGGGTTCACCGACTAGGTTCTTTGCTCAGTGACATAGTATAGTATTAACCTTACAATCAACAACATATGTAGGACATCAAAACAATATAAACATCATGATCTCATCATTGTCCAACTCGGTAATAGTTGCCCATTGAATAACTTATTTCTCCGCTTATTCATCACATTCTTTCTGTGTCTTTTACGGACATCTTAATTCTTTTCAAATCAATCTTCTCAAGATATGGCAACATCATACTGAATCAGATAATCAATCTCTTGACATCAATGACAAAATAATGTTATAAAGATAGTTATCATCCTTCTTCAGTTATATCAATAATTTTCAACAACCTTCTCAATATCCTTCATGAATATCAACAATCTCCTGATATTGAAATGCCAACAATCTTTCTTACTATAATGCCAACATTGTCATCATTCTCATTTTGCATCTTTTTAAAAAGTTCTCTTCTCTTGTTCCTTGCAATGGTAAGATTTTCTTGAAGTGCTTGAATAATATCTTGTGCAGCCTTTAGATCATCTTCAAGTTTGATATTTTTCAACTTTTCTGTATCATAGTCTGAGAGAGCTGCTTCTAATTGCTTCATCAAGTTTTCCATCTCTACCGGTGTCAAGATCTTGCTCAAGTTGTTAGGCTTCTGAAAATAGAGGACCAAGCTCTGATACCAATTGTTAGGATTCCCAAAGATACTGAGAGGGGGGGGGGGGTGAATCAGTATCTAGCCGGTTATAAGATTTTCTTAACTTAAAACATGTAAACCATATCAATACTGTATACCGGTAAACAAGAAATAATGCAATAAATAGAGATAACAACAACCACATGAAAAACACACCATAACACAGTAGTTTAACGAGGAAACCCGGTGTGGGAAAAACCTCAGTGGGATTTGTGACCCACAATATTCACTTACTGGCCAATAAGAGACTATTACTGCTACAAGAGGGGTCTGCACATGTAGGAAGGCCAAGTGCCTAGAGCTCACTGCTCAATTACAAAATGGGAAGTCTCACTGACTTACAAAATGGATTATATAAATCCAATGCCTTGTACTGCTTGAAAATATCATCTACTATGCCAGATCCAATACCGGTTTATAGCTCTTCTTCATACATAAACCCTTAACCTATAATTCGCATAATAGTTCTACCTTATTTCGCCTATCTTTTTCCTTTCTTCCATCCTAAAATGATCTACAATGATCTCTTATATATATGAGTCATTTTACAACTTTCCAAGTCGGCTTACAATGATTTTACAATAATTTACAAAATATATTATAAACAAAATTCCTGTCGGCTTCTGTGCCGGTATACTTCCTTTCACTGCCGGTGGTCTGTGTGCTTGTGTAGAGTCTGACCTTGCCAGTGCCGGTAAATTGTCTTGTCGGTGTCATAGGATTGTAAGGTTGCCATCAATGACAAAACCTTCAATCACCTACAATATCTCATTGGAGTGTGCATTTTCCAACAGATTGTGCTTCCTCTTGGAAAATCTTGACCGCTCATAATCATTTGATCTCAGTCGTTGGTTTCTTTCTGAATTTTCTATACATTCAGTCTCTCATCTTTCATTCAAGGATCCTAGAGAATATATTGTTATTATGTTGTTTTTGCTCTAGGTTCACTAAGAATTTGCATTGAGATATTGCATATTAGCTATTTCATATTCATTAATTCATTTAGCTTAAATATTCATATATTGCTTAAATCATGTTAGATAAATCTTGCATCCATCTAGCTTAAATTCATGCTCATATAGATTAAAAATCATTCGTTTAGGTGTTGTCTAGTCACTAGATAGCTTAGCAATCTAAACTTGCATCTACAAAAAGGAAATAGGTCACTTTGTAATGGTTTATTATTCATTGATTATTTATTTACTAACCAGACATCTAATGACTTAATTGAAGTGTTGTGTATCCCAGATACAGATACAGGTCCACTTTTCACACACACAATTGGTATCAGACTAGTATATACAATTGGTGTCAGATAGTGTCTAAGCCCTCTATCTCAAGTGTTGCTGGATAAGAGGATGCAAAGTATAATGGTCAAATAGGGAGAAACAACTGGTAGAAAGTTCTGTCAGTACTCTTTGCCATTGTTGTCAAAGGGGGAGTGAAATTCTATAGTATACCAGATATTATATGTATTGACATCAATGCTAAAGGGGGAGATTGTTAGCATTGTATTGTCATTGATGTCAATCGGTATAGCATGTTATTGGTATAGCCTATCACTAGTAAGTATGGGATGTCAACCAGTCATTGGAGTCATCGGTATACAAGTTAGTGTTGGAGATAGTTGGCATTATGGCAATGCCAACAGGTGTGTGATATGTTGGTAGTGTGTTGTTGCCAACCGGTAAGCATGGGACTAGTATGCAAGCAAGGTTGAACTTATGAAGAATATGTAGTGCAACCGATATGCAAGATGTGAATGTGAAACAACAAGACTCCTGCTAGATAAAGATGGTGTCACAAGATGAAGAGAAGATTGATAGAGAGTGTGCCCAACTGGATCATATGTCAGCATGAAGTTGTGTCTGCTCTTATAGGAAGTCATATTAGTGCAATTCAGGAAGCAGAGTGAGAACAATGTAATGACAAATGGTTCCCACCAGTCATTGGTCAGTAGGTGACAAGGATCCACTCTCACCGGGTGATTGGCATGTTTAGCGCACCAGTTCATCTACTCCCACCGGTAAGTGATAATACTCTGGGTTAAGACAAAGAAGTTAAAGGCAGGTAATTGAAGGTGTATACCGGATGACCATAGTGGAACATGAGGATGCCTCTAGCTTGTGAAACTAGAGATGTGCACTAGATCAACAAGAGTAAGCATGATGAGATATTGGGACACATTGAACTTGAAAAAGAACACGCAAATAAATCGTATTTTGATCAACACAACACATTGATATCTATACATAACTTGGAATATCGCAAATCAAAACAAGTTATATCGACACTCATAAAATCATCACAACAGGACACAAAAATTTTTCCAGATGCGCTAAAACAGATACCCAATGTGCTAAAAACCCCCACGTGCTAGGCAGTCTTTCCTACGCGCTATTCTATCTACCCTATGCGCTAGACTGATTCTACGTGCTAATTTTTTCCCCCCATGCGACACCTAACCTACTCTATGCGCTAAACTCCGTCTACGCGCTAATCTACACCTCCTAGGCGCTACCCATTTGACCCTATACGCTAGGTTAACCCTACGCGCTAAACCCCCTTGCCCATGCGAACCCTGGTGACCCCTATGCGCAAGGTCTACCCTAAGCGCTAACCTATTGACTTGAAGCGCTACCCGACTATCGCTATGCGCTATTCTGCGTCTATGCACTAACCTCTATTTCCTATGCGCTACCCTATTCATTTCGGACGCGACCTTATGAATTGACTAGATGTGCTACTTTAAACTTCGTATGCGCTAATCTATAACCTAGATGCGCTAAACCGCTAAAATCGAACTTTGAAAATAAAAAAATGACTAAAAACGACCAAATCAGAAGTCAAAAGAGGGTCAAAAATGTTGACTTACTGGTGGTCCATACGCTGTAGGTCTCCGGTACCTCCAAACGCGCTCGAAACGGTGTCTATGATACAGAATGAGCAAAGGTGAATAGAGTCTGAATCGGTAGTGACAAGTTGCAGTGGGTTAGTGTGAGAAG
Source organism: Cryptomeria japonica (assembly GCF_030272615.1). Lineage (NCBI taxonomy): Eukaryota > Viridiplantae > Streptophyta > Pinopsida > Cupressales > Cupressaceae > Cryptomeria > Cryptomeria japonica. Next base: position 253,271,163 of record NC_081412.1, read on the forward strand.
AGAACATGTAGAGATTAGATAAAAGTGAACCGACAAAGAAGAGAAAGAGTAAAAAAAAGAGGACTCAACCGGTAAAGTTGTAGCAGAAAGTGAAGGTGAGCAAAGAACCGATAGAGAATAGAACATAGGTGAACCTGTGAAGAGATTATATGCAGAGGTTAAAAAACTCATTTGTAATCAAGTATTACTTTTTTATTATTTATAGACATTGTAATCATTGAGTTGGTGCTCATTGCAGGGGTTGGTGCTTGTTGGGTTGGTGCCCTAAATTAGGGGTTGGTGCTCATTGGGTTGATGCCCTAAACTTTATAATACATACTTTATTGTAGGCTGGATTGGAGCAGTAGACTCCAACAACATTTCTCACCGAGGTTTTTCCCATGTTGGGTTTTCCTCATATATCCAGTGTTATGTGATGTGCCTTTTGTGTGTTCTTGTATTTTGGTCTTCTCCCTATCTCACTAGTATATTCACCTTGTGTTAGATCTACTAACCGATATACACATTTAGGATAAAAAGGGTTAAGTTTGGAAACCACTGATTCACCCCCCCTCTTAGTGGCATTTTGTGTTCTACACATTTCTTTCATTCTATAAGTACAACGTGATACATTATATAGTCTTATTATAATCCATGACATAATCCTCAATTCCAACTACTACCTTCTTACAATTATAATTACATAAAATTCATCACGAGCATACCTCTTCCTATTATAAGATCCCAACTACTACATACAAGAATATTACATTACATGAATTACATTATATTCATTACATAAATCTTCTACAAGGTACATCCATAATCATCATGAAGAATAATCCACATCCATGTAGGAAGAATCCAAGAGAATATCCCAATGGATAAAAGGCACCAACCACCCGACCATGTGAAACCAAAGGAACCACCCCCTGTGCTAGGAGATGACATAAGGTCCCAACACACACTCTAAACCTAAGCTGACACCTATAACCAAAGAGACTAATCACACAAGAACTCTCATGTAAGAACCAACACAAAACAACAAGAATAAACTCCCAGAGGCGTACAACTCAAAAAGACATAAATGCAACCAATAAGGGATAATCATTGTAGACATATAAATATGACCATATTCCTAAATGAATATTTTATGTTCATTTCTCTATTTAATTAAATCCAATTTAATTAATTTACCCACATTCCTCTATTTAATTAAGTAAATTACTCAATTTATTTAAATTAAATTCACTATACCCATTTAATGAATAAATCATTTTATTCAATTAAACCCCCCTATCCACTTTTAATTAAATTCAAATTTAATTAAATAGTTATCCTAAATTGAATAAATCTAATTTATTTAATTGCAACCAAATTGAATGAAATTCTTTATTTCAATTAAATCCTATTATCCCTCCATCCACTTGCAAAATCCCAAACCCCTTTCTAATCCCTTCTAGAATCTTCTAATCGCTTCTAATTAACCTAACCCCTCCTCTAAACTTTGTCACATCCCTAAGCAAAGGGAAGTCACTTCTCAAAACCTCAAAGTTTTTGATAACCATTAAAGACTTTCAACCTTCAACCACTTAATTCCTCAAAGTCTTTGATAACCATTAAAGGCTTCCAACCTTCAACCACTTAATCCCCCAAAGTCTCCAATAACCATTAATGGTTAACTCAAACCCTCCTACATGGTTAAAGAATTTGTTTTGACTCAACCTTTACCCAACCCAAAGGTCTCATCAGGCCTTTAATGCTTTGACCATGATTATCTCTTAATCATTTGCAGAAAGGTTTATCCTTGGATTAACTCTTAATCCATTAGGTAAGCCTAACTTAAGCTTAACCCTTATCTCTAAGATAACCATGAGGTTTTCTCAGGCATTTAATGTTTCCAACCTTTTCTCTCAACCCAACCCTATGTTGACACTTGTCACCATTTCATTGGTGCCAATTACAAACATGGATCCCCAAATTTCATACTCAACCCTTGATTAAACCATTCAATCTTAGCCATCCATTGCCCTATTCTTGCTATAAATAGAGCTCTCATTCCTCCATTTTACATCATCCTCCAAATTTGTAGTATCACACTTATGCTCAAATACATTCAAGCTTTCTTATATCATATATGCTCATCATTTTAGCCTCTCTTTTAACTAGAAATTAGTCTAAATATGCATGTTTAGAATAATTTTTTTATCATTTTAGCTCAATCATAGACAAATATATTATGTTAGGATAGTATTTATACTAACCTTGTCATCTTATAATCTAGTTTATTGTATTTTAAGATCATGCATAGTTCATAATCCATTTCATTCTAAAATCTATCAAGACATCCCTCGTTCTTGCATTTGCCATCTTTGAACCATTTTGCTTAGTGATCTGAGAGCAAAAACATTGGTTTGAGGGACATTGTGAGATAGAGAACCATGGGAACCACCTTGGGAAGCTGAGTAATACTTTGTTACTCCATAGCTTGCACCAAGAAGTCCTGTGTGTGTGTGTGGACTAGTATTTGGCAATATTTTCACATATTGAGTTTTATCAGCTCACTTTTCCGTCATACATTTCTGGTGCCCACCGTGGGACCCGACCCCATATATCATATCGGTTTTTGAAACTAACCACTTTTGCAGGCACGCGGGAAAAATGAATTAGCGCATTCAGTTCACTGTTTAGCACATCCAGTTAACAGCTTAGCGCATCCAGTCCACTGTTCAGCGTGTGGAGACCATCATCTAGCACGTGCAGTTAAAACATTAGCGCATCAAATCACTAATTTTCCTGTAGGTCTCAGCGCGGGAGAAAAACAGAGCAGCGCTTTCGACGCACAGAGTAGCGCATCCAGTACACAGTGTAGCTTATTGGGACATTATTTTAGCGCATCTAGGTTATGTTGTAGCACGTGCAGTCCTTTCTGTAGCGCATCACAGACAGAAGACAAAAATTAAAATTGTAACCGAAATAAAGTTTAGACTTGTAGAAGTCCACCAAAATCCATATTTCTCTGACTATTTGATTGGAATTTTGCAGGACTCTGACAATTTCTTGCAGGTAGAGCTGGATTTTATTTGTAGAATTATAAATAGTTTTAGATTCTAGCTAACTTAGTTAAGTTAGTTAAAATTTAGAGTCATTTTAATTCTTGTTGGATAAAATTGGACTCACCTTACTTTGGGCTGTAAAATAAACCACAACAACAATTTTTTCTTACTTTTCTAGGAGAAAATTTCTCAGTTTGGGTTCTAAAAAGAACAAAACAATATTTATTTTTGCAAGAAAGGGCTAAAAAGAATATCACCATCCTTTGGTGTCTAAAAGGATTCACTTTATTTTTGCAAAGTAAAAGAACCTCATTTTTATTTTTGCGCAAAACAAAGAGGGAAAATTTTCCCCTATCGATTTTCATTTTGCTGACCAAAACATCGAATTTATTTTGTTGACCAATTCCTTTTCATAGATCAAAAAATCATTGCCTTGAGAGGATAAAATAAACACCATGTTTTTGTGGAGCAACATCTCCACATAGATTCTATCAAATCACTAAATTGAAAGGCTAAAAAGAACCAACTTGATTGCTTTATCTCGAAAGTGGAAGGAATATGCTCTCCCCTTAACTAGGTGATCAAAAATCCAGACCACTCTTACAGCTTTCTGTACTTCAAGCATTTACATCCTTTAGCAGGTCTGCCTTCCCGAGGAGTTGAAATCAACTCTTAAAGCCGTTTATGGCCGGTGTGAAGGGAATGACCTAAGTGGGGAACGACTTTAACGCCAAGAATTCCAACCCACTATAATCAAACGTGGAAAGTGACGAAAGTCTTTTTCAACAGTTGCGCGCAACGATTAGCCTTCCCCTAGTATCCTTGAGATACGTAAAGCCTTTGTTCTAAAGGTTGGGAAGCTTCCTGAGGGAGTTTATCACTGACGGCCAAATGGGAAGCCTGATTACGAACCATAGAAATAGAAGCTTTGAACTGAGTCAGTAACCAGACATTTATAACATCATAGTGCAAGGGTGGGGAAGAATCCGCCCCCAAGATTGACACGGCTGTTTGAGCTGACGGAGTATCGAGACTAGTGGGCTATGATGTTATTTATGACCCTTAACTAAAGAGTCTTTCTGAAGGGTATTATTCGTATCCAAACCTATTAAAACATTGGGGATTTGAACACATCCTCGCAGAACATACACTTTTTGTTAGATTAGGCAAAATGGTTGTACTTTTTATGCCGTGTTTGCATTTATTACTTCAGAAAATCATCCATCAAACTTGAAAAATTCACAGCAAAAATTTAAAATTCACAAAAAAATCAACCAAAGGAAAAATCAGGGTAGTTTAGCGCATAAGAGCAACTTCTTAGCGCGTGGGGTACTTCTGTTAGCGCATCAAAATATCAAGTTAGCGCGTCGGGTCCAAACAGTAGCGTTTTTATCATAGGTCAAATCAGTGTTGACATATTTAGTGCATCAGAAAAACAGTCTAGTGCGTAGAAGCAACAGTTTAGCGCGTGAAAGCCAAACATTAGTGCATAAAGTCCAACAGTTAGCGCGTCACAGACCCAGGATAGCACATAGCTTTTTCAACAGCTAGAAAAACAATTTTAACAGTCCAAAAACTTTAGCGCGTGTCTGGGGGCAGCCTAGCGTGTGTGGATATCATTTTAGCGCATAGAGACATTTCAGTAGCGCAAATAGTCTCTGTTCTAGTGCATGATCAAAAACAGAAAAATAGAGGGCAAAACTGAGAAATTTTTTGAAATTTTCAAAAAAAATAAAATTTTAGAAGCCTTTTTTTATCAACATCATTTTTCATCAAACCAGAGTGACAAAAACAAACCACTAAAACTATTTCTTGAGCTAAATTTGTGTCAAAACGAACGTTGTCAGAATCCTAAACGAATCGCGCGATAGAGGATGTCTCTCCTATCATAATCCGGAAACTTCATCATTAGTATCAACAGAATCCTTTACCATCTTACGGATTTTTATCTCAAAACACTTGTTTAAAATTTTCAAATTGTCAAATCAAGTTTCCAGATCGGGAGGCTTTTATCCATATCATTTGACATGCTTTGTCGTGAAAGGACATCTAAACCTTCACTCTGATAGAGTAAGATTTGAAATTTTTTCAAACAAGATCAACTGAATCCAAACCAATCAAAGGAAACCATTGATCACTCATGCATGACTAATCCTCATATTCTAAGAAGAAAGAACCTTTATCGTAACATCATGTTGAAGAAACAACAACCTAGTTTTTCCAAATTTATCAAAAGAAACAAGTTTTTATACATGAATCGTCAACTATTCAAATCTCATTGGGTATTCCTTCATCACGTCAAATGTTATATCCAAAACAAATCTAGTGAATTTGACAAAGAACCCTTGAAGACAAGAGCATACTATCAAAAGTCTGCTTTTAATCAAACCATAAACTGCAGCGGAAGAATCAATCCAACATTCTTGCCCAACGAGTGTATCACTTATAACACATCTCGACCAGAACCACCCACCCCTGAACAACATATCAATGAGACTTTTGTCCCTTTCATCAATGAGAGTTTCTACTAAAATGCTTGTTACTCGCTCTCAAAGAGACAAATAAAGTGAGGCACACGCTGAGTCTAGTGTGAATCGAAGATTATCAAATCCTTTTGAGGTTCCACCCTTAGAAGAACCTGAAATTACCGAAGCACTTCTTCGGGAATGTCAGGAAAACCCCTCATTCCAAAAGCTTGTAGAAAAGCTCATGGAAAATGACAAAGAAAAATATCTGCTCATGCTTACAAGTAAAGGCGGTAAACTTCCTAAAGATTTAGACCCAAACATCTTTAAAACTAGATCTCGACAATATGCATATCAAGAACAACAAAGGGAAGAAGAAACCCATAACTTTGAACAACACATACCTGAGCAACATATTCCAGAACAACGTATACCAGAAATGCGTATACCTGAGCTAGAAACACCAGAGCAAAATGTACCATTTACCACACCTTTTCAGCTGAGAACAAATACAAGGGAAGAACTTTTCCCTCAACAAGACCATATATCTTTGGCAGCCCTTACTCAACAAATGCAAATGTTGCAAAGGCAAATACAGGATATGCAACAAGGGACAACAGTGCAGTACTCTTTAAACGAAATTTGTCCTTATCCATTTGATAGAAGATTGAACATGGTACCTTTTCCTCCAAACTCAGACATTCCCAAATTTGATAAATATGATGGGAAAAGTGATCCCCGAGATCATGTTCGAGAATTTTGCACACTTAGCCTTGAATTTGCTCATGATGACACCTATTTGATGAGGTTATTCCCCAGAAGCTTGGGAGGGCAAACCATGGAATGGTTATCCAAAATTTCGCCACCTGTCAGATCATTTGATGAATTGGTTAACAAATTCATAACCCACTATTCCTACAACATCCAACATGCCATAACCATGCTAGATGTCTGCAATACCAAACAAAAGAACAATGAAACATTCATGATATTTCTTCAACGCTGGCGACGTATGGTATCCAGATATCCTCGAGATATTCCTGAGAAGGAGAAAATGGAAATCTTCATCGATAACTTGAATAGTGAAATGATTTACAGACTAAAACTTCAATGCATACCATCTTTCGCTAAATTAATTGAGAATGGCATTCAAGTAGAAAAAGCATGTGTCAAAAAGGGAACACTCAAATTCTACAAGGAAGGAACAAACTCATCAAACTACAATAATCAGAACAACACCAACCTTGACAAATCTTGATTTTGGACTCGAAACAAAAATGAAGGCAACAATGAATCATATGATCCCAAATCTAAGCAACCAGTGCTTGCATTATCCGGAAATCCTCAAAATACGAAAAATCCTAAAAATGCTACTCCCAGTGCTAACACATATGCACCAAACACTGATCAAGGACAACTCAACACAAACAACACCAACGATACTCAAAGCAAAAACATGAATCCAGGACCTAACAACAATTCACGCAACAACACGAACAATTTCCAAAAGCGTATCTTCACACCACTGGGACAATCATTAGAATCCGCATTCAGAGAACTTTTGGCAAACAAGATTCTTTCTTTGCCTCCAATCAGCAATTATGAACCCCCAATCAAACCACCTTGGTGGAATGATTCACACTATTGTGATTTCCATCGCAACAAGGGTCATAGAACAAACGAGTGCATGAGATTGAAACACATAGTATAGGTCATGATTGATCGAGGTGACTTAACGGTGGATGGTCTCAAAACAAATGGTGATCACGGAGCCTTCAAAAATCCTCTCCCAAATTACAACAAAGATGGAGCATCAACTTCGGATGATACACGCAGAGCTTGTATTAATCACATCTACAACAACACCATCAACCACATATCAGCTGAAGATCATCAAGTCAATGTCATCACCATTCGAGATCGGCATGATCATGAATCTGTCAATGTAACAACCCGAACTCAGAAATATGTCTTGAAGGGACATACTGCACCTACAACTACCACACCAAAAATCCAATATGACTTGGTTAGCCAACTACGCAAGACTCCAGCTCAGATATCTATCCTGGAATTATTGAAACTATCACCAAAGCACAAAGACATATTGGAGCAAGCGCTATTGGAAACAAATGTACCTCAAAATCTGGATACAGACTGATTTCAAGCCATGGTCACCCATATGACAGGACCTCATAACCTCACCTTCTCAGAGCATGACAATACTTCCTTGAGTCATCCGCATAATACTCCTCTCCATATTGAAGTCATTGTTTGCAAACACCGAGTAAAAAGAGTCTTAATAGATGGAGGAGCCAGACTTAATATATGTACTTTAAAGCTTATCCGTGCATTAGGCTTCTCAGAAGAATCTATTGATCCTTGCAAGAAGATTACCATAAAAGCATATGATGATGAGGAAAGGTCCTCTAAAGGAACAGTGATATTACCTATTCAAGTAGGACCAGTACAAAAGGATACTATATGTCAAGTCTTAGACATAGATCTAACCTACAATATCTTGTTAGGACAACCCTGGATACATGAAATGCAAGCAGTACCTTCTACGTATCACCAGTGTGTCAAGTTTCCTTATGATGGACAAGAAATCTCCATATCAGTTGATCATAATCCATTTCAACATTGGAATGCAATGGGGGCAGCCCAAGACAGTTTGGTTCCTCATAATAGAGAAAAGCAGCGATCCTTGACATCAGATCTGCAAACAGCAAAGCCCAACTCCTTATTGGGAGACTTCAAGCAGAAGATGCAAATCAAAGACCAGGGCATGGGAGAATACTCTTTGGAGCCTTTATGTTTGGCCAAATTGCCAACATCACCTAGATCGCATGGTTTGCCTACTACATCAACACATCTGGCCACTCAGCCCATCACTAAATTTGATGATACCTTCATCCAATTGGGTACTCTAGCACATGAATCAGAAGACAAGGACATTCTTAGCTAGTTATACAAAGATGAGGAAGAAGATCATAGAGCAGCCGCTCTGGACATTGTTCTACCAACACACCTGTATGGAAAAGGCTACTTAATCATGAAGCAAATGGGATATGGCGGTAAAGGACCTATAGGGAAACACAAAGAAGGAGTCACTGAACCTATAGAGCTTCCTTCACAACCTAGTAGAAACAAAGCAGGATTGGGTTCTAAACTCACGTTCCTATTGAAACGACCACCACACACAACTACAAAACCTCAATGGAAGGTAAAGAAGAAGTACAAAGAAGAATCCTGGCAGGAAGCACTCTTTGAATTAGCAGAAACAATCCGCAAGGCACGGGAACGTCAAGATCAGAAGTTGCATCAGGGAAAGCTTCTAAGTCATAAGAAGGCCCTATTTGTAGCAGTAGCTCATATTCAAACACCAATGTTTCAAAAACAAATCATGTCATCTCTAGATATCGTTATTCCTCCCCGAGGAAGCACAATCTATGAACAAATCCAGAAAGTAGAAGACGGATCTGATACAGAATCAACAAAAACCACCAAAATGGTATCCATCATCAAAGATTTGTTTTCACCATACAATGTACCTATTTGCAGTACAGATAGAATCTGGGATGATGCCTATGAGACAGATTCCAATGAATATGAATGGGGTACCTGCTCCAATGCTACTACAAATATCCTGGATAATACTGATTCTATATCCCTTTCTCAAGAAGAACATAACGCAGAAGATAGACCTCTTGAATTTGGACCACAAAATATCTATGACGCCGAGGAAAGCGAACAAAAACATTATGCACAAGTCTATGCAGAAGATAATACCATCGAAGACCTCGACGAAATTCTGGACTTCTTTAAAACCAAGACCCATCATGATGAAAACTCTGTCCTAACACTTACAGTAGCAGAGCTTGATCCACCCAACGATTCCTTACCGCTTGTCTTTCCTGACCTGATCAACTGGGATGAACCTGAAACACATGATATACCAATTTTCCTAGATGATGAATCTATTATCCATTACCTATGTACCGTAAATCCAGAAACAGGCTCTACCAGTGAACAAAATAACGATGTTTGTCCATCAGGGAGTGCCAAGTCTCTCAGTCGCAAAAATACACCAAATAAAGGATCTGATGCTGAAAAGCAGTCAATGGCAGCTCTAGATCACAAAAAAGTAAAAATAAAGGACGCATCTGAAGGTGAAAACCTTTTTAAGGCACCTAACGATGGGAGACTTGACACTCTTCCTGAACACTTTCATGAGCGATCACCCATTTTGATTGAGCCCACTCAATCAATCAACATTGTTACCACGGAAGCAGCCAGAAACATACACCTTGTAGAATCCCTGACAGAGGAAGAAAGATCGACATTCATCATCTTCTTTAAAGGATAGCAAATTAACTTTGCTTGGTCATATGCTGATATGCCCGGAGTAGATCCACACTTAATCATGCATCACTTGTCCATTTCTACAGGAGTTAAGCCAGTCAAGCAAAAGCTATGAAAGATGAATCCACAGGTGGCACTCATGGTCAAAACTGAACTGAAGAAACTATTAGATGTCAGATTCATCTGACCCATTGACTATGCGGAATGGATTTTCAACATCGTTCCAGTATCAAAACCAGATGGTAGTATCAGAATTTGCACTGACTTCAGAGATGTCAACAAAGCTTGTCCAAAAGACGACTTTCCTCTGCCCAGTATCGACATAATTGTAGATCTTACAATAGGTCATGCAATGCTCTCACTAATGGACGGTTTCTTAGGCTATAATCAAATCAAAATAGCTCCTGAAGATCAAGATAAAACAGTGTTCACCTGTCCTTGGGGAACGTACTATTGGAATGTTATGCCTTTTGGCTTAAAGAATGTAGGGGCCACTTATCAAAGAGCAATGACAACAATCTTCCATGACATGATGCACACATTTATGGAAGACTATGTGGATGATTTACTAGCTAAATCCTTCACTAGAGCTGAACATCTTGGCATCCTAACAAAGATTTTTGATCGATTGGAGAAATTCTAGGTCAGGCTCAACCCTAAGAAGTGTGTCTTCGGGGTTACATCAGGCAAGTTACTAGGCTACATTGTCTCAGCTAAGGGTATTGAAGTAGATCCAACAAAGGTACAAGCCATTATGGACATGCCACCACCAAAGAATATCAGTCAACTCAGATCTCTACAAGGATGACTTCAATCCATCAGGCGATTCATCGCTCAGCTAGCAGATAAAAGTCTACCATTTAACCATTTACTACACAAACATGTACCATTCAAATGGGAGGCCAAGTGTGCAGAATCTTTTTACCAAATCAAACAGTACCTGATGAATCCACCAGTTCTGGTACCACCAGTCGCAGGAAAGCCTCTTATCTTATATATCTCAACAACAGATATATCGTTGGGGGCACTATTAGCACAAGAAGATCAACAAGGGAAGGAACGTGCCATATATTATATCAGTAGGACATTGAATGGCTATTAACTCAACTATACATTCATTGAAAAGGCTTGCCTAACAGTGGTCTTCGCATCTCAGAAGTTCCGACATTATATGCTAGCACACACCATCAAGCTAGTCGCAAAAATTGATCCTCTCAAATATCTACTCAGTAAGGCAGCTCTTACAGGTTGATTGGCTAAATGGGTCATGATTCTCAGTGAATTTGACATCCAATACACAGAAAGACGAGCCATCAAGGGACAAGCAATTGCAGATCAGTTGGCTGAAGCACTGCTACTAGGCAAACACACCATGGAGATTGAATTTCCAGACAGGGACATTCTTGCTCTTTTTACTAAACAATGGACCCTTTACTTTGACGGATCCTATACACAACATGGTTCAGGTGCTGGCATTCTGTTCATCACTCCTGAAGGACACACTATACCAAGATCATATAGGCTTATGTTTCCATGCACAAATAATGTGGCTGAATATGAGGCGTTGGTTATAGGTATCAAAATGGCTGTAGAATGGAAAAACACAGAGTTAAAAGTCTATGGAGACTCACAACTAGTAGTCCATCAAATCAACAATAACTATCAGACAAAGGATGACAAGTTACTACCCTACAAGCGAATGGTGGATGACTTCAAACAGTATTTTGTGCACATCACCTTCGAACAAATACCAAGATTAAACAACAAAGCAACCAATATAATGGCTACCATCGCCTCACTACTACAAATTCCAGAACAACAAAATCGTTACGAGTTCCTGGTAGAGCAACTGTTCTCCCCCGCCTATGACCACTCTGAATCCCAGTTTATCTATGCCTTGACTGGTTCAGATTCTTCGTTATATGGACCAATATACGACTATCTCAAACACAATATTTTACCAATTGATCAATCCCGTAACCAAAAACGTAACTTTATCCAACAAGCCGCCCGTTACACCCTTACCGCTGATACTTTGTATCGTCGAGGTCTAGATGGTACTCTTCTTCGTTGCCTTGATCGTAATGATTCCGATTCTGCTTTACACGAGCTTCATGAAGGTATTTGTGGCACACATTCAAGTGGCAATACTCTTGCTAAAAAGCTTCTATGGATGGGATACTACTAGCCTACAATGGAGAAAGACTCATATCATTTCGCCAAGAAATGTCCTAAATGCCAGATCCATGGCAATCTGATACATGCACCAGCACAGGAACCTGCAGCCATTTACAACGTCTTGGCCCTTTTGTCAGTGGGGACTAGATTTAGTTGGCAAAATTCATCCTTCATCTTCAAATGGACACAAGTTCATTATAACTGCAACATAATACTTTACCAAATGGATAGAAGCAGTTCCCAAGACCACAGTGACAGGGAAACAAATTGCCTCTTTTATCCTCAATTATCTGATCTGCAGATATGGTATTCCAAGTTCAATCATCACAGATAATGGACGACCTTTCAAAAACCAAGATGTATAGGAACTATGTGAAAAATTCAAAATCCAACATCGGTTTTCTACACCATATTACCCACAGGGCAATGGTCAAGCAGAAGCATCTAACAAAACAATCTTGAAAATCCTAAAGAAAACAGTGAATGATGCAGGCAAAGATTGGCACGTACAACTCAATCCAGCACTTTGGGCATATCGGACCAGCATCCGCACACCTACAGGAGCAACACCATACTCATTGGTATATGGACTAGAGGCCATTTTACCCCTGGAGGTAGAAATCCCATCTCTCAGAGTCTCTTTAAAAGGTTTAATCTCGGATGAAGAATATCGAGTTAACCGGCTGCAAGAACTTGAACTATTAGATAAAAGATGCCAACATGCTTACACTCATCTCAAAGCATATCAACAACGCATGTGCAGAAGCTACAATAACAAGGTCATTCCCAGAAACTTCAAAGTTGGTGACCTAGTCCTCAAAGAAAATCCAAGAAAATCAGCAAGATAGAGAAAAGAAAGGGAAATTTGAACCTAATTGGTTGGGACCCTATGTCATCATATCAGTCTATGGATCAGGTGCCTATCAGTTTACAACTTCAGAAGGAGATGTGCTCGATGACCCAACTAACAACATTCATCTGAAGAAGTACTATACTTAAGTAGCCTAGTGCACGAAAAAGCCAAAAACAATAAAAAAAAATAAAATAAAAATAAAAAATCAAAAAAATCCAGAAAAAGAAAAAACAAAGTACAATAAAAACAAATGGTGAAAACCTGGTAAACAGGCGCTCTTGTGAAAGAACGGCTCCTCTATCTATCTCCATGCCATTTTATCCATACAAACACTATCGGCCATCGCCCAACACTTAGCATATATCCATTCAGAACATACTTAGCATAGTCACTATCCTAGGTTATCCATATATATCTATCCTCTTACCACATCCCACCATGGCTTGGAAATCACTGTACATGATCATATCAAGAGGCACACTCAGCTAGGGGCATTAACTTGTTCAAAAACTTGCAAACATTCAAGACATCACAACTATTGCAAAACTCAGAAGCATGACATCCAACAAACAAAACTACGGTTCATCGCAAAAACCAAAACAAAACAATTCACAAAAATACCAAGGATGGATGATTTTCTGAAGTACTAAATGTTGCATTCTTGCATAAAAATCTTGACTATTTTTGCATTTTGAAGTTTTTCAAATTTGTATTTTCTTTCTTATCTCACGAAATGCTTCAAAAGCTCGAGATCATGGGGAACTTCCAATATTTTCTTAGTCTTTTGTTTGGGAGGTGATCACTTGTACTGTGTGAATACTTGCCTCGAGACGTGATACATCAAATATCACTGAAGGCCTGATTCCACTTCATGCATACAAATGATTTAATCTTGTCTGTTTATGCAATACGCACTCAGGTCATCCTGGTTCAATTATACCTTGACGCTTGTGCTATCTTGCAAAATCAAACATCATGTAAATTTTTCTCAGGTCATCATGATTCAATTATACCATTATGCTTGTATAAATTTTCAACATATCTTGAACAAATCAATGCTCAATGATGAAGCCTACAAAGAAAGCAAATAACATATGGTTGTATCAGGATGGCAAAATGCAAAATGAGGATGCTCAAAAAATATTAGTGGCATATCATTTTACAATTAGTTGCATATCATTGTATACTTAATTGCACAACATATCATACATCTCATTTTCAAGATACATTTCATAGCATATCAGACATCTCATTATCACATCATACATCTCACAACATAGCAAAGCATACATCTTGCATCATGCATCGTACATTTAAACATTGCATCATCATAAAGTAACAAAAGAACCCACATAACATGCATCCATATAAACACATCACATGATCAAAGCAAATGGTGCCATATATATATATATATATATATATATATATATCTCAAAATGATCCAAATGTACAAAATGTGTCAAACACTGCGTCCAGTACAAAGAATACAATGCTAAAAAATACAACAGAGACCATGTCTCTCAAGTATGACTGTCCCCTGACGGAGATGGTCTCGCTCTAGATGTCCTTGCTCCTGGATCTCTAGGAGGGTCCTGTCTTGGTGGCCCCGTAACACCTCGGCTCTCAGATCATGACCCAGTATCTCGAGATCGACTAGATCTCGACTGTTCAAAGCTCTATACTTGGTGATCCCTGGGTACTGTAGCCTCATAATGCCGCTAATAGTACTCTGCCTCCTGAGCTCTCAACGCCAGCTCTCTCAGGGTGTGTCTCAGCAGACCACCTGCTGCTGCTCTCTGCATGCTAGATACCAGCTCCTCCGCTCGCCCTCTCCGCTCTATCTCGGTATCTCGCTCAGTGGTCAACTGCGCAATCTGTCGCTGATATGTCAAAACCTGTGCCTACAGCTACTGAACAATAATCTGTAGGGTCCAAATCTATGCATCCTCAATATGACTCGGGATCCGAACCCGTAGCGGTACCGGTGCTGGGGCAACCCCTCCCACTCTACCTGTCCTTGGTGCTGGAGGTGGAAGTACATCTGTCCTCCTCCTCTGCGCTGGTCGCCTAGCCTCCTCTGTACCACCCACTGCAGCGAACACCTCCCCCGCTCTCCCCTCTCCACCGGCTCTAATAGCCAATCCACCTCTCCCCCTGTCTATCATCCCCTGTCTCACCGCTCTCTCCACACCTCTATCTCCTCTCCCCCCTCTATCTCCTCTCCTCCCTCTGGCCCCTCTCCCTCTTCCTCCTCCTCCATCATCTCCATCATCTCCGTCATCTCCCCCATCTCCCTCCTCCTCATAATCATCAAAGGCTAGCCTCATCTCCTCAGGATCAGATATCCTAGCCACTGCCCGCGCAACAAACAATCTGGCAAACTCATCAGTCATGCCTGCATCTTGAATTTCTGGGGCATAATCTCATATCTGCCCTGCTAACCTCACAAACTCCTCCACCGCAACTCCACTATCAATGGTCGGCCCCCAATCAGCCTCATCCTGCCTCCGCCATGCATCTCCCTGCGGTATACCCTGTTGGCGCCCAAACTGCCTCAAAACTCGGGTCACCACAAACCTCTCTATAACAAACGGGGTCCTCCCGATCAGGTATCTAGTCATAAAAACAAAGGGCATCTCCAGCCCATCCTCAGCCCACACCTCACATCCTGTATACGGTTGCCATGTGATCGTATCAATGTCATCAAGTACCCTCCTCTAATGTTTTAGTTTGCCCAGCTTGCGCTGGACAACTAGACTCCTGTATCCGTAGGCATATGCCGCTCCTACGGGCCTGTCCCTGTCTGCTAGTGGCCTCGCTGCTAGAATATGCTCCCAGCACCATACCTGTAATAATGTCACGCCAGTTGACAAATTGCCATAACCGAGGTATACCACCTCAAGCAGGCCCCTGTATAAATGGGCTAGCATAGCTGACCCCCATGAAAACCTCCAGCCCTGTGTGACCATCTCCTCCAACACCAGTCCCTATCCCACAGAAAATCCCTTTGACCTGCGATCAGGACAAAGGAATCCACCAATGAACCTTGCTAGTACGGATGGTAGTGGTGCATAATCTAGGTCTAGAAACTCCTGCCACGGGATCTCATAGCCGTAGACTGTATCATCCTAGAAAATGCGGTGCATTGCCTTTGTCCCACCCTCCTCCGACTGCTCATACGGTAGTAGTGCACCTACTACAGGAATGCGCAGGATCCTGTAATAGTCCTCTAGTGTGACTGTCATCTCTCTAGTGGCAAAATGGAAGGTGTTCGTGTTGCTATGCCACCTCTCCGCAAGTGCTGTCAGTAGCCCCCGGTTCACAGTGAACCGAGGCATATCCAAGAGGGAAGTCAACCCACATCTCTCGATGATATCGAGATCGGCCTGTGACAACCGCAGTATTAATGTCCACGGTCTTAGAAATCTCTCCCGTGACTGAACCACACCCAATCGTTCTTGTCAAACAAGCAAAACATATCCAATATCAATTTCCACATCAAAACAACGATATCAAAATCAAACTCACATGAACAACATGAATCCATTTGCTCATCTACATCAAGTTCAAAATCCTATCATTTCATATCACCTTGTAAAACAACTCAAGTTCTCAAAAACCATATCAAAACTTGTAAAACAACTCAAGTCTCCAAAATCACATAAACTTGTAAAACAACTCAAGTTTCCCACCCATATCAGCTTGTAAAACAACTCAAGTTTCCAACCCATATCAGCTTGTAGCACAAATCAGGCTTCGCACATTGAACTTGAAACAGAACACGCAAATAAATCGTATTTTGATCAACACAACACATTGATATCTATACATAACTTGGAATATTGCAAATCAAAACAAGTTATATTGACACTCATAAAATCATGACAGCATGACACAAAAATTTTACAAATCCACTCATCATGCAAAATTTTTCCAGATGCGCTAAAACAGATACCCAATGCGCTAAAAACCCCCACGCGCTAGGCTGTTTTTCCTACGTGCTATTCTATCTACCCTATGCGCTAGACTGATTCTACGCGTTAATTTTTTCCCCCCATGTGCCACCTAACCTACTCTATGCGCTAAACTCCGTCTACGCGCTAATCTACACCTCCTAGGCGCTACCCGTTTGACCCTATATGCTAGGTTAACCCTACGCGCTAAACCCCCTTGCCCATGCGAGCCCCAGCAACCCCTATGCGCTAGGTCTACCTTACGCGCTAACCTGTTGACTTGAAGCACTACCCGACTATCGCTATGTGCTATTCTACGTCTATGCACTAACCTCTATTTCCTATGCGCTACCCTATTCATTTCGGATGCGACCTTATGAATTGACTAGATGCGCTACTTTAAACTTCGTATGCGCTAATCTATAACCTAGACGCGCTAAACCGCTAAAACTGAACTTTGAAAATAAAAAAATGACTAAAAACGACCAAATCAAAAGTCAAAAGAGGGTCAAAAATGTTGACTTACTAGTGGTCCATACGCTGCAGGTCTCTGGTACCTCCGAACGCGCTCGAAACGGTGTCTATGATACAGAATGAGCAAAGGTGAACAAAGTTTGAATCGGCAGTGACAAGTTGCAGTGGGTTAGTGTGAGAAGAGAACATGTAGAGATTAGATAAAAGTGAACCGACAAAGAAGAGAAAGAGTAAAAAAAAGAAGACTCAACCGATAAAGTTGCAGCAGAGAGTGAAGGTGAGCAAAGAACCGATAGAGAATAGAACATAGGTGAACCCATGAAGAGATTATATGCAGAGGTTACAAAACTCATTTGTAATCAGGTATTACTTTTTTATTATTTATAGACATTGTAATCATTGAGTTGGTGCTCATTGTAGGGGTTGGTGCCCTAAACTTTATAATACATACTTTATTGTAGGCTGAATTGGAGCAGCAGACTCCAACAACATTTCTCACTGAGGTTTTTCCCATGTTGGGTTTTCCTCATATATCCAGTGTTATGTGATGTGCCTTTTGTGTGTTCTTGTATTTTGGTCTTCTCCCTATCTCACTGGTATGTTCACCTTGTGTTAGATCTACTAACCGATATACACATTTAAGATCAAAAGGGTTAAGTTTGGAAACCACTGATTCACCCCCCCCTCTTAGTGGCATTTTGTATTCTACACATTTCTTCCATTCTATAAGTACAACGTGATACATTATATAGTCTTATTATAATCCATGACATAATCCTCAATTCCAACTACTACCTTCTTACAATTATAATTACATAAAATTCATCACGAGAATACCTCTTCCTATTATAAGATCCCAACTACTACATACAAGAATATTACATTACATGAATTACATCATATTCATTACATAAATCTTCTACAAGCTACATCCATAATCATCATGAAGAATAATCCACATCCATGCAGGAAGAATCCAAGAGAATATCCCAATGGATAAAAAGCACCAACCACCCGACCATGTGAAACCAAAGGAACCACCCCCTGTGCTAGGAGATGACATAAGGTCCCAACACACACTCTAAACCTAAGCTGGCACCTATAACCAGAGAGACTAATCACACAAGAACTCTCATGTAAGAACCAACACAAAACAACAAGAATAAACTCCCAGAGGCGTACAACTCAAAAAGACATAAATGCAACCAATAAGGGATAATCATTGTAGACGTATAAAAATGACCATATTCCTAAATGAATATTTTATGTTCATTTCTCTATTTAATTAAATCCAATTTAATTAATTTACCCACATTCCTCTATTTAATTAAGTAAATTACTCAATTTATTTAGATTAAATTCACTATACCCATTTAATGAATAAATCATTTTATTCAATTAAACCCCCCTATCCACTTTTAATTAAATTCAAATTTAATTAAATAGTTATCCTAAATTGAATAAATCTAATTTATTTAATTGCAACCAAATTGAATGAAATTCTTTATTTCAATTAAATCCTATTATCCCTCCATCCACTTGCAAAATCCCAAACCTCTTTCTAATCCCTTCTAGAATCTTCTAATTGCTTCTAATTAACCTAGCCCCTCCTCTAAACTTTGTCACATCCCTAAGCAAAGGGAAGTCACTTCTCAAAACCTCAAAGTCTTTGATAACCATTAAAGACTTTCAACCTTCAACCACTTAATTCCTCAAAGTCTTTGATAACCATTAAAGGCTTCCAACCTTCAACCATTTAATCCCCCAAAGTCTCCAATAACCATTAATGGTTAACTCAAACCCTCCTACATGGTTAAAGAATTTGTTTTGACTCAACCTTTACCCAACTCAAAGGTCTCATCAGGCCTTTAATGCTTTGACCATGATTATCTCTTAATCATTTGCACAAAGGTTTATCCTTGGATTAACTCTTAATCCATTAGGTAAGCCTAACTTAAGCTTAACCCTTATCTCTAAGATAACCGTGAGGTCTTCTCAGGCATTTAATGTCTCCAACCCCTTCTCTCAACCCAACCCTATGTTGACACTTGTCACCATTTCATTGGTGCCAATTACAAACATGGATCCCCAAATTTCAAACTCAACCCTTGATTAAACCATTCAATCTTGACCATCCATTGCCCTATTCTTGCTGTAAATAGAGCTCTCATTCCTCCATTTTACATCATCCTCCAAAGTTGTAGTATCACACTTATGCTCAAATACATTCAAGCTTTCTTATATCATATATGCTCATCATTTTAGCCTCTCTTTTAACTAGAAATTAGTCTAAATATGCATGTTTAGAATAATTTCTTTATCATTTTAGCTCAATCATAGACAGATATATTATGTTAGGATAGTATTTATACTAACTTTGTCATCTTATAATCTAGTTTATTGCATTTTAAGATCATGCATAGTTCAGAATCCATTTCATTCTAAAATCTATCAAGACATCCCTCGTTCTTGCATTTGCCATCCCTGAACCATTTTGCTCAGTGATCTGAGAGAAAAAATATTGGTTTGAGGGACATTGTGAGATAGAGAACCATGGGACCCACCTTGGGAAGCTGAGTAATACTTTGTAACTCTATAGATTGCACCAAGAAGTCCTGTGTGTGTGTGTGGACTAGTATTTGGCAATATTTTCACATATTGAGTTTTATCAGCCCACTTTTCCCGCATACAATCATAAATCATCAAGGGAACACATGTAGGGGTGGAGTGTCATCACATGCCATCCTGAAACATAGCAACATAAGGCACTAACCTGATGGACATGTGGAGCCATTTCAACCTATGAGAGATCAAGGGAGAATGACTTGCCATAATAATTGCCTTCTCATGCTTATCCTAAAACATCATCCCTAGGATCAAGTCATGAGGCTCACATCAATTTGTATCTTTATTAATGAGTATAACTAGCCAACCCATTAATTATTAGGTTATTACTTATTTACAAATCATGATAAACTCTCAATGTGCCCTGATGGTCTAGACTTCATGCATCCTTACAAGGAACCTTATGCAAGCCTATCTCTCGTGACCCTGATCATCACAAGGAAGACCACTCTCCCTAACATGGTCCAACAATAAATAACAAGAGGCTATAAAACATAATGAAATATGAAAATATAACATTCATATGTAGCCAAGAACATCCACACATACTTTTACAAGATACACAAGGCTACAAAAACATCAAGTATAACAATGAGCCTCTTGGCCAACAAAAGGGCAAAATAAAGTCATCAAATCTATTGTCAATCATGAAAATAAATCCACAACAAGGACAACTCACTTGCTGGTCGAAAACAACAACATATCCAACTCATCAACCATGGCATATCAACATGGAGAGGGTGCAAATACAACCACAATAATGTAGGAAGACAGATAATCATAAAACCATGTAAAAGCATCAAATCTGATCAAGAGCAGTTCTAGAAGTCATGAACAGACCTTAATCAAGCCTCTGGGACAAAAATCTAATCAGAAAAATTAATCAAAATGAGAAAAACTGTGAAAAAAACATAAATCAAACGGGGTCATGCATTCACACAATAGGTTAGCACATTTACACAATAGGTTAGTGCATATACACAATAGGTTAGCGCATATACACAATAGGTTCACACATTTACACTAACAACGCAAATACAAAAATTTCTATAGAAAACTCTTAGCAAAAATATAAAATCACATGGAAAAGTCACCCAGAAACAAGGAATAAGAGGGCACAAATGAAATAAAATATAACCAAGTATAAACCAGGATATATTAAAGTTTTCCTCACGACAAAACTCACAAAGAAAACCAAAAAACTCTACAGAACCTCCAAAACAATCCAGCAAAACACACACACAAGATAATCACACTCAGGAAGGGGATTTTTAAACACCCCAACAAACCAAATAGATTCATAGAGAGAAAATACGATCTGAGAAAAACATACAAAGTCGTGAAAGACATTCACAGGAAAACCAAAATATATTTTCCCAACAAATTGAATAAAGCTCATATAATATAAAGTTCTCTCTCCCAATATTATTTTGGAAACTATATTAAAACTATAGAATATGCAAATATTATTTCAACCCATCTTCCGCAAATAATGTGCAGACACAAAGCATACATGGAAGCTAATAAAATAAAAAATACAAAGGAACAAAGCT
Organism: Cryptomeria japonica; assembly: GCF_030272615.1. Lineage (NCBI taxonomy): Eukaryota > Viridiplantae > Streptophyta > Pinopsida > Cupressales > Cupressaceae > Cryptomeria > Cryptomeria japonica. The sequence continues at coordinate 253,292,664 of NC_081412.1, forward strand.
CCAACTTGCAACCCGTGTAATGGAATGTAGTTGTTGAAGATCTCCCCACAAAGCCAAGCCAAAATCCAACCAAGCTCCATCCAAAATCCCTGTGCAAAAAATAAAAGTTCAAGGGAAATACTCGTAGAGAAAATTTTCAGAGAATAGCCAACCCAAAAAACATCACGGAAATGAAAATAAAAACCAAACAATAACTAAAACCCTAGCCTCCATACCGACCAATCAAAATATTCAGTTTCAATATATTTTACCTCCCATTTAAAATTCAACCAATAAGAGTAAAGGGTAGGTAAGGTAAATATAAAATGTGTTTATACAACCATGTGGGAGGAATCATATTATTATTTTATTTTAAAGTGTTTATACACCCCACTTCAATAAAGGTCAAACTTTATAAATATAAATAAGCTATAGACATAAATAATCAAATGGGGAAATTAAATTAAATAAACCAAAGGCTCATAAATAAATAAAAGAACCAAATAAATATTAAATATCAAATAAACAATTAAACCATAGGCAATTAAATAAATAAATACTAATAAAGATTAAACCATAAATAATTTTTTTATTTCCATTAGTATGTTAGATGCTTAGTTTTTCTAGGGTATTTTGGTGGGAATTACACCTTCTCAAAACTTGGCTCATTTTGTGATACATTATTTGTTGGCAAGAGACATTGTACCGGTAGAAATAAGTGTTTGGGAGTTATCATTGATGGAAATGCAACTTAGAGATTTCATCGGGACTATATGGATTTGTTAGCAACAACAATGCAAGAAAATCATGGGGGCATCACTTAATGATACACCTTCTCATTGATGGCAACCTAGCTCAAAGATTTCATCTAGACTGTATGGATTTGTTGGCAACAACAATGTAGGAAAACCACATGGGAATTACACCTTCTCAAAAATTGGCTCATTTTGTGATACATTAATTGTTGGCAAGAGACACCATACCAGTAGAGATAAGTGTTTGGCAGTTGTCATTGATGGCAACCCAGCTCAGAGATTTCATTCAGACTGTATGGATTTGTTGGCAACAACAATGCAGGAAAAACACAGGGGCTTCAATTAATGAAACTAGGTTATAGCACGTGCGTTCATGGAATACTAAAGAATCCCACTATTTTCAAAAAATATTGCCCTAAACTCCTTTTTTGTCACCCCCTCCCAATACACAAGCTAAATCAAAAGCCCACCTATTTTCACCAATTTTTTTTTATATCCCGATTTAAAAATCCCCCTAGTTTCACTGATAGACAATATATTGTACCCTCATTATTGAGATATTAAACCCCCCAATATGAATGCACATGGTTTAATATTGCCTATCCAATGAATCTCCCATGAGGAAGATTGAGAGGGGGGGGATGAATCAATTTTCACCAAACTTAAACAACTCAACCTCAACTTAAGATTTGATCAAGAACAACAATAAAAAAGATAAACACCACATCAAAAACACACATAACACACAAATTTTTGACATGGAAAACTCAGTCAAGGGAAAAATCATGGTGGGAACCTACCCAAAATATGATGATACTCTAAAGTAGTATGTGTAAATATTACAATGGGGAATGCACATGCATTCAGGCACACTGCTAAGAGTTCATTGCTCAAAAACAACAAAGGAATACAACCCTGGGAAGGATCACTGCCTTACAAAGATTAGACAACAATCCAGATTACATGAACTAAAAGAATAACATCTCCAAATGCCTGATCACAGTTCTAATTAAGCACATTGTCTGCACTGCAACACTTCTTTTCTCTTCTTCACACTATCGAAAGATCAATTCTCTTGTTCGCACATACAACACTCTCAAAGAACACAGATACACATCTTACATGATTATTACTCTTATTTATACAAATCATCAACCTTAATTTCAAGGTCGACTCAACTCATAAGACCTAGTTGCAAAATTACATCACACGGTACATAAATCAATATGCGGACCAATACAATGTCAGAAAGGACATATCATGGACCAAATCAAAACTTCAAACATGCAACACCACCGAATATCTTGCCAAGATCATACATAACATGTAAGAATCATGGAGTTGACCAAAAGGTTGTATAACATGAAGAATACCACTAGACAAATAAAATATTCAATAACATGCACAATGATCAATGCAGACCAGCAACACATATAGAGCATGATCTAAAAATATCAACAAGCAACGTGAATTCCTCCACAATAACCGCAACAATTAGAATCGTCATCATCTCTCTCCTGGAGCTCAAGGACACCAACATAACTTATTGACAAACTGAATGATATGATTGTGAAGTTTCAAATCATGAACCACATAGACTGAGTACACACATGAACGTCCCAAACACTCTCCAAAATCTTCTCAACATAATGAGTCAATTCCAGAGCAATACAAATCAAAAATCATAACTGTAATACAGAACCAATAGAAAAACTAGTCATCACATCAAACCTTATAACTTGATAAAATCAACTTTCGAAGAATTGGAACTCATGCTGAAACAACTGAAGATACTAATCTCTGAATCCTTAAACCCACATCAACATATCTGCAATATACCAACCAAACCAACTCTTTGCAACACCGAAGCACAAGAACACATGAATATATTGACACCAATAACAACAACACATTACAACAAATCTAATATCCAATAATCTCCCCCTTTGGCATTGATGACAACATATGAATGTGAAAAACAATAAATGCAAAGAAAGAAATCAACTCTAGCAATCTCCCCCTAAGATCATATATACACATCTCTCTACCTTAGATAGATAAAATAGTTTTTCACATTCTTCTCTCCCCTTTTGACATCAATGCAAAAGGATCATAAGAAAAACATTATTCTCTCCCTCTTATTAAATAATCTCAAATTTGAATACCTGAACCACAACACTGGCTACTCCCTTTGAGCATCAACACCCACTCATCAATCCAGATATCAGGATAAGACTATGAAGTCCACCAGATTGATGCACCTCAATGCATCTAGTTCACCTCAAGAGGGGAAATCACTGCTAACTTCTCTCTCAGATATACAAATGTATCTGTAGTCAAAGGCTTAGTGAAAATATCTACGATATGTTCCTTTGTAGATACATACTCCAATCTGACTTCTTTCTCATTCACCTTCTCTCTCAAGAAATGAAACTTGATTGATATAAGTTTTTCTTAGAATGAAACACCGGATTCTTAAAAATACTGATAGCACTTGAGTTGTCACAATATATAACAATAGGCTCATTATAAACAACTCGAATATCCTTTAGCATCTGCTTCATCCAAAGTACTTGAGTACAATTGCTAGTAGCAACAATGTATTCAGCTTCTGCAATAGATAAAGAAATAGAATTCTACTTCTTGCTTGTACAAGAAACCAACTTCTTTCCCAAAAAGAATGCACCACCTGTAGTGATCTTTCGGTCATCAACATCACCCACCCATTCAGCATCTATATAAGCACTTAGAATAAAATTATCATTCTCCAAATACCACAAACCATAATCAACTATTCCCTTCAAATATTTGAATATCCTTTTCACACCAGTAACATGACTTTCCTTAGGACCAGCCTGGAATCTTGAAACAAGACATACAACATTCATAATGTTTGGTCTAGTTTGAGTCAAATATAGCAGTCCACCAATCATAGATCTATACAACATCTGATTAGCCTTTGGAGATTCATCATCTTTTGTCATCTTGCATCTAGTTACCAGAGGAGTTCCAACGGGTTTGGAATTACCTAACCCAAACTTCTTCACCAATTCCTTCATATATTTTGATTGAGATATAAAAATGATTTTATCAGTCTGTGTAATTTGCAATCCCAAAAATAATTTCATCTCACCTATCATAGACATTTCAAAATCTTTTTGCATATCATCAGTAAACTTCTTACTCAAATCCTCATCTCTTCCAAAAATAATGTCATCAACAAAAATTTGAACAATCAAAATGTTATAGTTATAAATATTTAAGTATAAATTACTATTAGCAGTACCTTTATAGAATCCTAACTTCATCAAATACCTATCCAATCTAGCATACCAAGCTCTAGGGGCTTGTTTAAGTCCATACAATGCTTTCTTCAATCTGCACACCATGTCTCCTTCATCTGTCAATGAAAATCCATTTGGTTGTTCAATGTAGACTTCTTCTTCCAATTCACCTTCCCAAAAGGCTGACTTCACATCCATCTGATTGCAGTGTCATAAAATCATGACCCTCACAATTTTTTACCATATTAGGGTCCTCACACATGCAAACTGAATCCCTAAGCCTGATCAGAGACCAGAGACTTGCTTGACGCTTGAGAACCGCAACTTGCTTTCCCTCTGCATTGCCAAGATTGCATCCTGTCCTGCAAAAAAGGGTAGGACAAGGGCATGGCAGCCCCATCCTCTGCCCCATTTTGGGGCAGGACCCTTTTCAAATGTGCTTTGGAGGTTGCACATTGAGTGGAAGAAAACTCCCCCAGTGTCGGCCTGCGACGAAAAATCAACAATTAAACCTAATTGACAAGTATTTAAGTGGCATTTGCCCTCTCATTTGCATAAGTTGAAAAAGTTGGATAAGTGGGATGACTGCAAAGTTTACATGAGATCAAGCATTCCTTTCCAGTATTGAGCATTCTCAAATCTCCCTTCAAGGCTAGGTGTTGCATTCAAGTCAAGGATTCAACCATTGAAGAGGAGATTCATTCCAACATTCAATTCCACATAAGAAAATCTATCTACATTCTATTTACAACCTCCCTTGAGGTGACTTACATTTTAGTCTTTCATTTACATTTACTTGTAAGTACTCTCTTTCATCATTTGGTTAATTCCAAAATTGGGGTTTGACCTAAAGGCAAACCCCCAATCCAAAGACCTTTCCCTCTCTTTTGTGTGTGTAGGTTGTAGATGCACAACTGTACTTTCGGATTCGGGATCCATTTGTAGAGTCCAAAAAACCCTTTTCATTTCATAGATTTTTAGGAGGACCGTGTACATTCTCGCCACGGTTCGAACAACTTTTTTCCAAATTCGTAGGGCAACTTCGTTTTGATAGATTATTCCCAGATCTATGTGCACAACTTCATCTTATGCTTCTATCTTGAGTTATAATCAGATCTTTGTCACTTTATACACTTGATCATAGGTACACAATTCAATCAATTATAATCTCAATCTCGGAAGAGGGGATTCACTTACCATCACTCATAATTCAATCTTTTTCTCTAGAGGTTGAATCTAGTGTATTTTCCTCCCTCTTCAAATATAATGTGGAAAATTTGTTTGAAGGGAAATCCAAAGTGAAACTTTCATCGCTCCTCGGAGGGAAGAAAAGATTTCCTCTCGATATCTCCATCATTCACCTTTTTCAAACATCACATTTTGGTGAACCCGATGTCTTACATGCTTTATTTTGAAAATCATTGCATATTTTTCATTTACAAGTTTAATTTTTCTGCAAACTTAGTGGTTAATTCATTCAAAACCCTAGTTTTTAAAATTGAAATTGAACTTGCGTTTTGTAAAAAATGCTTGTTATTGTCTTAGATCTGAAAATTGCTTTGCTTGTCAAATTCAATTTCTTCATTGCTTTGTTCAATTTGCAAATCAAATTCACAAAATTAAGAGGTTAATTGTCAAAACCCTAATTTTTAAAAATCATTTTGAAATTGTGCAAAAATTGAAATTCCATTTAATTTTCAGATTTGTGACTATTTTAAGACTTGTCTTTTGTCCTACAATTCAAAATTTCAATTTCCCTCCTTTTTCAAAATTCAAAATTTCAAAAATTAAGCGGTTAGGTCATAAAACCCTAAATTTCAAATTTCATTGGATTTTGGGAAAATTTCAATCAATTTCATTCGCATTCAGATTTCTAAACTTTCTCCAAGGTGTCCCTCCCCCTTAGGTGTGACCCTTTTCAAAATTGTAGTCGAATCCCTCTTTTTCTTCAAAACCCTAATAGGGTCCTATTTCCACACTGGAGCCTTATTTTTGCCTATCTCAAAATCGTAAAATTTGCCAATTCTTTGGGGTTAGCTTTAAAATCATCGTAATATTCATCCCTGTAAATTTCAAAAAAAGTTGGTTGGACTGTGTGCATTCCCGCCATGGTCCTCAACTTTTTTCTCGAAATTTTGGGAGACTGTTATGACTGTATTTAATAGCCTAAATCTAGAAGATTGGTTGCTTTTGTCGATTTTGGATCCCTCTAACATCGACAATACCTTCAAATTTCAAATTTTCAAATTTCAATTTTTTTTAAAAAACTAAGAGGTTAATTATAATCTGCCCTAATTTTAAAAACTTTGATTTTAAAATTAAGTGGTATTCCCTTGGCCCTAATTTTAAAATTCCAATTTCCTTTCATTTTTTAAAATTGTGTCATCCTCTTCTTCAAACAAAGTTCAAATTGTTTAATCAGTATTTTCTTAAATTTTGCATTAATCAATTTTTTAAGCTTTGTTCCAAATTTAAAATTTTAATTTCCCCTCTAGTGCATGAGTTTCACCACTATTAGTCCTATGTACACTATCCCTGCTAGACGAAGCATTAGAATTAAGGTCTCCCAAGGTTTAGTTATTGAGGAGATGGAGCATAATTTGGGTGACTTCTTTAATGAGGATAATGCTAATGCTTCCCATCCTAATCAGGTCCCTATCTATCCAATTGATGAATTCCATGATGAAGAAGAAGCTTTGACTAGAGTTTCCATAGATCAAATTTTAAAATTGGACAATCAATTTGATAACTTTCAACAATGGATGTCCCAAGAGTACCCTAATAGTGAAGCTCTTCCTCTAATTGAAGTCCTTAAACATATGATTCAAAGTGATAAGAATGGAATTGATATATTGCGTGGCATTTCTCATATTGTTGATTCTAATGTCATGCCTATCATGAGTTGTGCTGAGAGCTTAGGTTATTCATAACCTTCAAATCAAATCAATTCTTCTATTCCTTTGACCACTTCAATGGATAGTGTTCCTACTTTCACTTCAAACATGATGGCTACATCAACTCAAAATGTCATTCCTACAACCATTGGTCATGGGGGAAATCCCTCTTCTTTATTTAATCCTCCATCTTTACCTATGTATTCCATAAGTATTCTTATTATCCCTCAACCAATCAAAGTGACACAAGGGGACAACTCATTCAATAATCATCTTCCTCCTTTGAGTGTCCTATTTCCTACACAATCATCACATATGCCTACTTATCATTATGTTCCACCACCTTATTCTCAATCTATGCCTTCCTTCAATAACATTATGCCACCTTCTCAATCAACCATGTCTAACATCAATTTTTTTACCAAAACAACAATCAATAATCTAGCTCAAACCTTACAACAACAAATTGCTTCTGTGAGTCAATCCAAGTTTAGTGTGTCCACCTTTGATGTTGCGAGCCCACTTTCTCTTGATATTGTTAAAGTTGTGCCACCTAAGAATGTTGAAGTCCCTCAACTGGAACTCTATAATGGAAAAGGTGATCCTCTTATGCATGTCAAAATATTTCAAACTTTGGATACTGATTTTGCTTATGATCAAAGATTGCTTGCAAAATTGTTTACAAGAACATAAGAGATAAGGCTTTATAATTGTATTGCTCTTTTCCTTCTTATTCCATCACTTCTTTTCAAGAACTAGCAAATGATTTCATCCAACAATTTCAAAATAACATTGGTCCTAAAATCACTTTGATAGATTTAATGCATTGTAAACAAGGTGTTAAAGAAAAAGTGACTGATTTCATTGATAGATATAAGCATTTGTGTGCTCAAATTTCTTTTCATGTACCTAATAATGATATTCAATGAATTTTCATTTCTAATTTTCAAAAAGATATCAGGAAAAAGCTTCTTTTGTTTGAGTTTACTTCCTTTCCGTAGTTGTGCGCAACACTCCACAATTATCAACTAGCTGTGAGTCAAATGGAGCAATCTACTCCTATGAATCCGAGTGATAAAGGGGAGAGTGTTCAACAACTGTTTGCAAAGTTCAAACCAACAAAAAGCTTCATCAAGTTCAATGATACAATCAACAACAACAATGTGAATGCTACAACAAGTGTTCCTTCTATTTCTAAATTTTTCAAAAGAGAAAGACAATTTATTCCTTTGAATGAATCTTTACATAGTATTATGTCTCAGTTGTTGCACATAAATGTTATCAAGCTTCCTCCTATAAAACAAGTTGATCCTTCTATACTTGCATCCCCTTATTTTGATAACAATTCCTTTTGTCAATTTCATCATGAGCCTGGTCATGATACTAGGAAATGTTCTGCATTGAAAAATAAGATTCAAGATTTGATTGATAACAATACTATATCTGTGGCAGGTGTGAATGATAAGGGAGATAAATTAGTTTCTCCTCCTAATTAAAATCTTAAAATTTTTACTGATCCTTTGCCTTCTCATACCTCTAACATGATTGAGACTGAGTATACTTCTTTTTCTTTTGAGGAATTCACTTCTATGGCTTTGAACTTAGTAAATATGGTAGAAAAACAAGATACACCTAAGGATCCTAGTGTTACATTGACCCCAGTGAGACCATTAGAGAACTCGATGGCCCTTTATACATAGTTGCAAAGGTTAAGGATATCCCTTGCCGTGGTGCTCTTGTTGATCCCTCTTGTGTGGTTAACATCATCACTGAGGAGTATCTTTTCACTTTATGATTGCATAAACCAATATATGATGCCTCTAATGTAGTGGTGAAGTTATTTATGGATTCTCTTGTCATACCATTGGCTCTATCACCCTTCCTATTGAAGTTCATAATAAATCCATGGATGCTGACTTTGTTATCATACCCTCTTCCGAGCAATTCCGTGTGAATTTGGGCTATCGTTGGCTATGTTCCATGAAGGCTATTGCTTCTCCAATGCATAAGTGTTTGAAATTTCCTCACAATGGAGAAATCATAACTGTGAACCACAACTTATTTTTTCCATCCGAAAGAAGCCTTGGTGTTCCTATTGATTTCTTTTGGCCTAAGCAATTTAAATCTCTTCCATCAAGGAGCGATGCTCTTTTTCAATCTTATTAAAAATGGAAGAAATATATGATCTTATCCTTAAGTCAACCTAGATCGCCAACACTTGACATTCCTATCATACTTGAAGATGACGTTCTTCCCCTCACAGATAGAACTAATCTCCCTCATAAGGAAGATCTTCAATCTATTCCTATGGATGTGACTATGCCCTCTCCTAAGAAGAAGAACACTATTCCTCCCAAGGTTAGACCTGTACCTCCTCCTCATGATGGACCTGGTATTCTTCCTACACCTAACATTCCTCCTTTGTATGGCACAGTTCCACCTCCTTCCTTTTATCGAGAGAAGAGGCCCAGTTCTCCTCTTGTTCAACCTAAAAGATCTCAACCTAAACCTTCAAATATCAAGGAGAGAAAAATTCCTACTTTTTCAAGTGTTCCTCCTCCTTCTCAGCCTTCCACTAAGACTCAACGAAATTGTTGTGTGAGAGAATGACGACGAAGATGCCATGTTCGAGCTAGTGAAGTTGTCCCTCAAAATACTTAATGTCCTGACTCCAACATTTGACATGATTCCCTTTTCTCTTAAGCAAGATGTTCAACCTACATCTCCAAATTATAAGTTGCATAAAATATGTGATGGTTTTACTCCTATTCATGTTCTTGCTCCCCCTTCTCTAAAATTTGAAGAAGAAATCGGTGAAAATGTTATTCATGATGGTAATACAACTTCTAATGCTTCTGATAGTGAGTATGAATATGTTGATGTGGACAAGCATTTATCAACTGAATTTTCACAAACCCTAATCGTAGCTCCTAGAATCGAGTAAAGTGACTTACCACATGAGCATAGTCCTTGTTTTGATCTTGTGATAGCTCCATCTGCCGTGTTTGATGCCGCTCCTCTGGCATGTTTCTCTCCTTCACAAAATAGTGATCAACAAGATTGAGAGGCGGATGTCATGCTAGATTCACAATATTAGCACTGTAGATCTTCTCTCTCTCTCTCTCTCTCTCTCTTTCTCTTTTGTGACCATTCTTCTATGTGTATCCCTGTTCTTCTATTGTTCCCTTAGTGTCTATTTGGGGATGATGCAAAGCATTGAGATCTCTTTTGGTCTCTTTCAAGTTGACTCAAAAGACATCCTCTCTTCCCTTTTTCTAAGGTAGTGTCCTTTCTTTGGGGAATGACAATTATTATATGCACATATACATATATAATATACATGAGTTATCATACAACATACTAACCCCGAGGAAAGCGAAACTACCTCATACTTTGTGTTCATTATCATTGGGTTTATTGCTCACTTTGGGGGATAAGTCCTTGTTATAACACACTCCCTCTCTTCTCTCTCTCTCTTGGGTGTATCCTATCTTAAAGCAATCGCTCCTGATAAGGCGTGCATGATCGCTTTAACGTGGGGGCATACACTTCGCTCATACTTTCCTTTTTGATACTTAAAATTATTTAGTGAACTTGGCTTTGCTTCAAAATTTTGGTATCTTTTTCATGACTCATAGTGAGGGGAACCTTTCTACTTGTAGTCATGGTTTTCCCTTCTTGATCTTCCCTTTTACTTCATTAATCGATTTCATAATATCCTTAGTACACTGGGGGCTTGGTGCATCTTGCCTCCTCGACATGGTAGAAGTCTTTCAATCTTGTTTCCTTGTACTTTACTGACAGTATTGGTGTACACTTATACTCCCGCTAAAGTGGGGGCTAAATTTAGTGTCATAGAATCGCGACCCTCACAATTTTAGACCACATTAGGGTCCTCACACATGTGAATTGAATCCCTAAGCCTGATCAAAGACTGAAGACTTTCTCGACACCTGAGAACCGCATCTTTCTTGCCCTTTGTACTGCATAGACTACATCCCGTCCTGTAAAAAAGGGCATGACAGGGGCATGGTGCCCTTGTCCCCTACCCCATTTTGAGGCAGGACCCTTTTCAAATATGCTTTGGAGGTTGCACATTGAGCGGGAAAAAATACCCTAGTGTTGGCCTGTGACGGAAAATCAGTCAATTAAACCTAATTGACAAGTATTTAAGTGGCATTTGCCCTCTCATTTGCATAAGTTGAAAAAGTTGGATAAGTAGGATGAGCGGGAAGTTTACATGAGATCAAGAATTCAAGCGAATTCAAGCATTCAAGAATTCATTTCTAGTATTGATCATTCTCAAGTCTCCCTTCAAGGCTAGGTGTTTCATTCAAGTCAAGGATTCAACCATTAAAGAGGAGAATCATTCCAACATTCAATTCCACACAAGCAAATATATCTACATTCTATTTACAACCCCCTTTGAGGTGACTTACATTTCATTCTTTCATTTACATTTACTTGCAAGTACTCTCTTTCATCATTTGGTTAATTCCAAAACTGGGGTTTGACCAGAAGGCAAACCCCCAATCCCAACACCTTTCCCTCTCTTTTATGTGTGTAGGTTGCAGGTGCACATCTGTACTTTCATATTCGGGCTCCATTTGCAGAGGCAGAAAAAACCTTTTCGTTTTGCAGATTTTTCAGAGGACCATGTACATTCCCACCACGGTCCAAACAAATTTTTCCCAAATTCGCAAGGCGACTTCGTTTCGACAAATTATTGCCAGATCTAGGTGCATAACTTCATCTTATGCTTCTATCTTGAGTTATAATCAAATCTTTGTCAGTTTTTACACTTGATCATAGGTACACAATTCAATCAATTCTAATCTCAATCTCAGAAGAGGGGATTCACTTACCATCAGTCAGAATTCAATCTTTTTCTCTAGAGGTTGAATCTAGTGTATTTTCCTCTGTCTTCCAATGTAATGTGGAAAATGTGTTTGAAGGGAAATCCGAAGTGAAAATTTCATCTCTCCTCGAAGGGAAGAAAATATTTCCTCTAGGTATCTCCACCATTCACCTTTTTTCAACATCACATTGATATACCTTGAAATTCTTATAAGCAACATATGCAAGAAATAAGCTAACAACTTCAATTCTAGCTACCGAAGCAAAAGTTTCCTCAAAATCAATACCTTCCACTTGTGAATATCCTTTACATACTAGTCTTGCTTTGTTTCTAACAACTTCTCCATCTTCATTCAGTTATTCTTGAATACCCATTTAGTACCAATTATATTCTTTTCTTTAGGTCTTGGATCAAGTTCCCATTTATTGTTCTTCTCAATATGATTTAACTCTTCTTCCATAGATTTTACCCAATTTTCATCTTCACAAGCTTCAACAACATCTTTAGGCTCAATCTTGTAAACCAAACATGTCTCTTTAGTAGCAATTCTTCTCCTAGTCATCACACCTTTACTTTTATCACCAATAATCTGATTCTATGAATGATTTAATCTTACATACTTGGGGGTCTTTTGATTGTTCTGATTTTCAGTCTCTTGAACTTCTTCACTGCCAATAACACCTGGATTTACTAACTCTTCCGGATCACTCTATTTTATGCTCCGAGTCTACACTTGCTTTGAACTAACATCCTAATCATCATATTCCTATCCACATGCTTTGATTTGTTTCTCATGATGCTCATCAATCTTCACATTTTCACTTTCCACTATTTTCTGTCTTTTGTTGTAACACTGTCAGGCCTTGGTCTTAGTAGAATATCCCAAAAAGATTCCTTCATCACTTCTTGCATCAAATTTTCCTATATCCTCATCTCTTTTGATATAACATTTATTTCCAAAGATTCTAAAATATTTAATTGTAGGAACATGACCAAACTATAACTCATAAGGGGTCTTATCAGAATCACCTTTTATATGCACGAGGTTGAATGTGTACACAACAATGCTAACAAATTCTCTCCAATAGATATATGGAACATTTCCTTCAATCATAATAGTCCTAGTAGCATCCAAAATAGTTTCGTTCTTCCTTTCAACAACTCCATTTTGCCGAGGGGTTCGCGGAGCAGATAACTGTCTCCTAATTCCATTATCTTCATAAAAGGAATTAAACTCACCGGAAGTGAATTCTCCTCCTCTATCAAATCTTAGACACTTTAGCTTTAATTTCGTCTCTGTCTCCACTATAGCTTTGAATATTTTGAATTTCTCTAGTGCTTCAGATTTCTCCCTTAGAAAAGTGACCCACATCATTCTAGAATAGTCATGAATTAGCAACATAAAGTATCTGTCACCCTGCAAGCTTCTCACCCTAGAAGGACTACATAAATCAGTATGCACAAGATCTAATATCCCATTAGATATATACTATTTTCTCTTGAATGAAATTCTTGTTTGCTTTCCCAATTGATATTATTTACACACCGGATTAGTAGGCTTCACTATCTTGGGTAGATCTCTAACAACTTGGATAGAAATTATCTTAACCATGCATTCAAAATTAACATGACACATACTCTTATGCCACAACCAAATTTCATCAATTTGAGCAATCTAACAAATTTTCTCAGCAACATTCATATGAAAGATATTACCTTTAGTTTTAGTTCTTGATGCAATTTCTATACTGGAGCTATTCAAGATTTCACATTTCCCATTCTTGAATTGTAAATCATATCCCCTATCAACCATCTGTCCAACACTCAAAACATTATGCTTCAAACCCTCAACATATAAAACATCATCAGTATTATGCTTACCATCAAGATAAATAAAACCTCTACCATGGATTACACAAGCTTTGTTGTCTCCAAATATTACTATACTAGCATCATACTTCTCCATATTCACAAATTTACCTTTATCACATGTCATGTGATGTGAAAAACCACTGTCAATCACCCATGCATCTTTCTCTTCAATCTTAGTAGCCAAATATTTCTCTTCAATAATGCAGCTTGTAGAATCAATAGGTACCGAATCATCTTCCTTGATATAATTGAATACAAATTCATCTTCTGAATTCCCTTTCATAGACTCATCATCTGTCACACCTTCATTAGTAACATAATAACACTTCTTCTAATATCTATACTTGTGATTAGGCTTGTAAGGCTTATCATACTTTGACACTCTTTCCACTCTGTCCAAACACCTAGAAGCAAAATGTCCTATCTTATTGCATGAAAAACATTTCAAAGGTAACTGCCCTTCATACTTATTGGCTCTCTTAGGCAATGTTTTGGAAATAAGTGCTTTAAGCTCTTCCAATTCTCTAGTTGAACTCTCTCCCGGATCATACTTCTGCTTCTTGGATATAGTAGCTTTAAATACAATCTTAGTTTTGGCATGTGATTCTCCAAGTTCACTTAATTCAAAAGAAACAAGCTTACCAACCAACATGTCTCTTGTCACACTTGTCATAGTCCCGATCTCATCAATAGAAACAACTTTTTGTATGTAAGGAGGCAAGGATATCAACACTTTAGTTACAATCTCATCTTCTTCAATGATTCCACCAACACATCTGATGTTTAGTACAAGATCATTCACTTTAGTCATAAAGGATGAAATATTCTCATCTTCTCCCATTCTTAGCAACTCATACTTTCCTTTCAAGCTCTACAATTTAGCAACTTTCACTTGTTTGTCTCCTTCATACAAGGTTTATAACTTCTCCCAAATCTCATGAGAAGTCCGCAATACCATCACATTAGTCATCTTTGAATTAGTCAGGGCACTCAACAATGCTTCTTTGGCTCTTATGTTATGTTCAACATCCTTGATCTCATTTGTAGTAACATGACCATTCTGAGGAACATTATAGACATTCTTTGTGATCTTCCAATAATCTTCCCCAAGAGATTTCAAGTGACACCCCATCTGGTTCTTCCATATGGTGTAATTAGTTCCATCAAATCTCAAAATCTCCTTCTTGAAAACAAGAGTTGCCATCCTAGATCTCCTCAAGCGGTCAAGCTTCTTGCAGAGGATCTATCTCTGATACCAATTTTTGGCAAAAACAATGTAGGAAAATTGAGGGGGGGGGGGGGGGGTGAATCGATTTTCACCAAACTTAAATAAATCAACCTCAACTTAAGATTTGATCAAGATTAGCAATAACAAAGATAAACACCACATCAACACCATACATAACACACAAATTTTTGATGTGGAAAACCCGGTCAAGGGAAAAACTACGGTGGGAACCTACCCACAATATGATGATACTCTATAGTAGTATGTGTAAATATTACAATGGGAAATACACATGCATTTAGGCACACTTCCTAGAGATCAATGCTAAAAAAAAAAAAAGGGCTACAACCCTGGGAACGCTCGCTGCCTTACAAAGATTGGACAACAATCCAGATTACATGAACTGAAAGAATAGCATCTCTTAATGCTTGATCACAATTAGAATTTAGCAAGCTATCTAGACTGCAACATTTCTCTGATATTCTTCACACTACCGAAAGATCAATTTCCTTGTTCACACATACAACACTCTCAAAGAATGAAGACATGCATATTACATTATTATTACTCTTATTTATACAAATCATCAACCTTGATTTCAAGGTCGGCTCAACTCATAAGACCTAGTTGCAAAATTACATCACACAAGACATAAATCAATACACAGACCAATACAATGTCGACAAGGACATAACATGGACCCAAATAAGAAATTCAAATGTGCAACACTACCGAATATCTTGCCAAGATCATTCGTAACACACAAGAATTATCGGGTCATCCAGAAGGTCATATAACACAAAGAATACCATTGGACCAATAAAATATTCAATAACACGCACAATGATCAATATAGACCAACAACACAGATAGACAATGATCTAAAAACATCAACAAGCAACGTGAATTCCTCCACAATAACCATAACAATTAGAATCACCATCATCTCTCTTCCAGAGCTCAGGAATACTAACATAACTTACTGACAAACTAAATGATACACTTGTGAAGTTTCAAATCATGAACCACTTGGACTGAGGACACACATGAATGTCCCAAAGACTCCAAAATCCGCTCAATATAATGAGTCAATTCTGAAGCAATACAAACCACAAATCATAACTCTGTAATATAGAACCAACAGAAAAACCAGTCATCACATTGGACCTCATAACTTGATCGAATCACCTTACAAAGAATTGAAACTCATGCTGAAACAATTGAAGATGCTAATCTCATAATCCTTAAATCTGCATCAGCATATCTACAATTTACCAACCAAACCAACTCTTTGCAACACTGAAGCACAAGAAAACATGAATATGTTGACATTAATGACAACAACACATTCCAACAACTCTAATATCCAACATGATTCATCCTACTGGAAGTCCGAAGTCCAATTTTGCTTAAGTCTGGAAAGTGGAACACAGTGCTTGACATAGTAAGAATACTTTGAGTAAAACTTTATTTTGGTTTCACATATTGCTTTTCTATGATATAGGTAGTTGGCTGGATGTCTAGAGTATCCTATTCTAGGATCTTAGCCTCTGGTGTTGTCTCTTGTGCATGATTGAAGATACGGTATTTGACATTTTAGGAATAATAGTGCTCTTTGGTCAACCAATGGTATAATGTGTTATGCAGAATCATTGTGATGTTTTTGGTAATTTATTTTGTGTTCGAGGTTGTTGAGCTGACATATGGGAAACATATAATCAATTTATTTTGGTCCGCATAGTTGCTGTTGGATCGGATTGAGCCGACTTGGGTAACACATTTCATGTTGCGTGTTTTTGGGCTGACATGGAATTGACCTAAAATTGGTGATGTAGATATATATGACAAATTGACTTGATCATTTTTGATATAAATGGTTGTGTGGTGCATGTATGATAGATTGTGCATAGTTTCACATGAACAAGGTGAAGATTTGTGCTTTGGTATGTTGGAGAATATCAGAACAGAGTAGAGTAAGAATATGTGTTTTGTGCTTAATCGGAACTATTCCAAGCATTTGCAGATGCTATTTCATAGTTCATCTTCATGTATGTTACCTCTGTAACTCTTTTGTAAGGAAGTGAGCCTTCCAAGTTGTAGCCCTTGTATACGTTGAAAAGTGATGATAAACTATTGTAAAGCCATAAAGATCCAACCACAAACAATCTAAGTCCTACAATGAAAAAATTCACCAATACCAATAGAGATACCTAAGATAATGTAAATCAACAAAATAAAACAATATTACCATTCACATGTCAAGTAGGGTTTCAATCTCCATTGATCTTGTTTTATATATTTTCTCTCAGATTTTATGTGTGCACAAGATCTCAACAAAGAACAGATTGTAGTTGATAGCTTGATCACAAGAAGGATTGATTGCATAAGATCGATTAGACGCATTGATTAGCTAGCTGGATTGATTAGACACATTGATTCGCTAGCTAGATTGATTACATGCATTGATTAGGATTTATAATGAAGGAGAGTATCCTCTTATATAGAGAACACTTTAGGAAATGGAGGGATAAGACTAAAAGGTGTAAAGATAAATGGCCGGCTAGGATTAAAGGGTAGGTAGAGAAAATAATTAAATGATAAAGGGGTTAGGTAAGAGAAGAATTAAGAGATAAATGACATGTGTCATGGGTAGAAAAGGCTAATGAATTGATTAAATAAATAAACATTTATTTAATTAATAGAGGAAGTGGGATAATTAAATAAATAAAATATTTATTTAGTTTAGGAAAAAGATAATTTAAATAAATAAAAGTATTTATTTAAATGAGGAAAGGCTTATAAGAGGATTAATGAATTAATTAAATAAATAAGAATTTATTTAATTAATAGAAGACTTGGGATAAAATAATTAAATAAATAAAAATATTTATTTAATTAAGAAAGACAATTTTAGGTGTCTACATTTTGCCCCTCTTTGAGACAATGCAGCTTGTCGCATTGGCTCAAAGAAGATAAGATAAACTGATACAAAGTTTTCCCATGACGGGAATGATATGCCCCCTCAAGAGATTGGATGAAAATGTTTGAAAAGATCAAAGACAATCTCTCAATAAGAAAGAAAGGCTAGAAAGGACTGACAAGATAGGACGTCAAGGTCATGTAGGAAAAAGACTGACTAAAGAGGAATCAACAAAATTGTGTCTATGTCTTAAAAGGCTAAAATTGATAGCTATGTGATGAAGATACGCTATCAATTGGATAAGCTGCTGAGAGGATTCACTCAAACAGGTTCATTAAGGAAGACAAATTGGAAAGAAGGCTAGAATGGACAATTTTGTGATAAACATGTAGGTCCCGGAGACAAATGAGAGGGGGGGGGTGAATCAGTTGTCTAATAAATTCAAACCAAAAACTTATTAACCAACTTAATGCTTAATACCAGTAAGGCAGTTAAGTATGTCGGTAAACAGTGTTAACAGAAAATTGCAGTACCGGTAAGAATTAATGCATGAAACATAAGCACAAAGTCATCCACAACACATGACACCAATATTTGTACGTGGAAACCCTGTAAGGGGAAAAACCACGGTGGGAAACCTTACCCATAATCAGATGATACTATTGCAAATAGTAAGTGTACAAAGAGGGGTCTGCACATGCAGAAAGGCCAATAGCCTAGAGCTCACTGCTCAATCACAAATGGGAGTCACACTGACTATAGTTGGATGGTTAAATCCAATGAGAATGTACTACACAAAATATCATCTTCATATGCTGGATTCAGTACCAGTGTAATGCTGATATGCTTCTACAAAAACCTAACTTCACCTTCAAATGATGTCTTCATGTATATCCCTACTTGATCTCGCATATATCCTTCCTTAAATCTTTTTCTTCACATTCCACACTTGATCTTACAAATAAGATCTTACATTTATACCATACCCTAAGACCAATTTAAGTAGGTCGGCTCTACAAGATATTACAATAAAAATATTTTACAAATAATACAATATCCAATGCAATAACCGATTGAACATGTCGGCTTGATGCATTTACAACAATAATAAATCATCTCCATAGCGTGCCATGTTGATCTGGAAAAGATAAGCCTGCCGGTGTAACCCTAGATAACCTGGACCTATTTGCCGGTAAAAGCAAATATGCAAATAAGAATATACCAATGATTATTACTTCAAAGTAAAGTGTCTTCCATGTCATTTCAGGTACTGGTGAACATTATATCCTATCGGTTGACTATATACCGGTAACTATTTGCACAGTTTACTGTTTGCTGGTGAATGTTGCTAGATCTCCAAAGTAGGTGTATTTAACAAGTGTTGACATCAATGACAAAACCATACCAAAATACCAACAATCTCCCCCTTTGGCATTGATGGCAACACAAGATGGAAAAACCATCAAAGTGCCAAAACAGAAATGCCAAGTACAAAAACCAATTCTCCCCCTAGGAGTAATATGTGTTTATACCAATCTCTCCTCAAAAAGATAATACATTTTTCATACATCTCTCCCCAATGTTTTTCCATATATCTCTCCCCCTTTGACATCAAATGCCAAAGTCACAAAAAGTCAAGTTTATACAAAATACCAACCAATTCAATATACCAACTACTCCCCCTGGGAGGTAGCTTCCTCATCAAATACCGGAAAAAGATTTGTTCATTTAATTCTGTCGGTTGATGACAATCATCAACTGTCTAAGTCTCTACCGATGGAGGTAAGACTCCGAGCTGATCTCTGAGATACTCAAAAGTTTCCTTAGGCAAAGGTTTTGTAAAAGTATCTGCAAGCTGTTCTTTAGTATTCACATAAACCAGTTTTATCTCCTTTTCTTCAACTTTTTCCGTTAGAAAATTCAGTTTGATAGAAACATGTTTTGTTTTAGAATGTAATACTGGATTCTTAGATATATCAATTGCTGCAGTGTTATCACAATATATAGTAATAGGTTCCTTGCATTTTACCTTTATGTCTTTCAACATTTGCTTAAGCCAAAGTACCTGTGTACAATTTGTTGTTGCTGCAACATATTTTGATTCTGCTGTTGATAAAGATGTACAACTCTATTTCTTACTTAACCAAGAAACTAATCTCTTTCCAAGAAAGAATGCTCCTCCAGTGGTGCTTTTTCTATCATCCACATCTCCTACCCAATTTGCATCTGTGTATGTATATAGATCAAAATTTTCATCTTTAGGATACCATAATCCAAGATTTGCTGTGCCTTGTAAGTACCGGAAAATCCTTTTTACTGTTGATTCATGATTTTCCTTAGGATTACTCTGAAATCTAGAAACTATACATACTGCATTCATAATGCCAGGTCTGGTTTGTGTCAAATACAGTAATCCTCCTATCATAGATTTGTATCTAGTTGGATTAATAGGTGTAGATTCATCCCTTTGAGATAATTTGTCATTTGTAGTCATAGGTGTGCTTACCGGTTTAGAGTTTTCCATCCCAAATTTCTTAAGTAGTTCTTTCAAGTACTTAGATTGTCTCAAAAATATGTTTTTATCAATCTGTAAAATCTGCAATCCTAAAAAGAATTTTATTTCTCCTATCATAGACATTTCAAATTCATGCTGCATTTCAATAGAATTTTTTTTGCATAATCCATCTTCTCCTCCAAAGATTATATCATCAACAAATACTTCCATAATCAAGATGTCATCATTAGTTACTTTGTAATATAAATTTCTATCTGCATTTCCTTTAGTAAAACCAATCTTTAAAAGATACTTATCCAATCTTGCATACCAAGCTCTTGGAGCTTGTTTTAATCCATACAAAACTTTTCTTAATCGGCAAACCATATCATTGTCATCTGTCAAGGAAAATCCATCAGGTTGTTCAATATAGACTTCCTCTTCAAGATCTCCATTCAAAAATGCACATTTAATATCCATTTGATAAACTTTGTAATTCTTGTGAGCTGCAAAGGCCAAGAATAATCTAACTGCCTCAATTCTGGCTATCGGTGCAAAGGTTTCATTGTAATCAACTCCTTCTTTCTGAGAATATCCCTTACACACTAGTCTTGCTTTATTTCTGACAACCCTACCATTTTAATTGAGTTTGTTTCTAAATACCCATTTGGTTCCAATTACATTTTTATTTTTAGGCCGGGGAACTAATGTCCAAGTATTATTTTTCTCAATTTGTCCTAATTCTTCTTCCATAGCTTTAATCCAAAATTTATCTTCACATGCCTCACTGATAGATAATGGTTCAATTTGAGAAATAAGACATACCTCTTCATTTGCCAATCTTCCTCTTGTCATGACTCCTTTAAATTTGCTTCCAATTATCTGATCTTTAGAATGATTCATTCTTACATACCAGGGTGTCTTAGTCTGTTGTTGCTCTTCAATTACTGTGGAATCCTCTGATGATACCAGAGTAACTGGATCATCATTCTGTACTGGTGGATTTACTGTTGGTTCATTTGTCATAATTTTTGTTACCGGTTCAGAGTCTATATACCTTGAAGTTCCTCTGAATTGTTCATCAATCTTTACATTTGTACTCTCAACAATTTTTTGTAATCTTTTATTAAAATATCTATATGCTTTACTCTTAGATGAATAACCAAGAAATATTCCTTCATCACTTCTAGGATCAAACTCGCCAGTATACTCATCTCTTCTAATATAACATTTACTTCCAAAAATTCTAAAATACTTAAGAGTAGGAGTATTACCAAACCATAGTTCATGAGGGGTCTTACCAGTTTCACCTTTGATGTGAACTTTGTTGAATGTATAGACAACAGTGCTTACTGCCTCTCTCCAGTATACATGTGGTAGATTTGCTTCTGATAACATACTTCTTGCTGCATCCAAAATAGTTCTGTTTTTCCTTTCAACAACTCCATTCTGTTGTGGTGTCCGAGGTGCTGATAATTGTCTTTTGATTCCATTTACTTCACATAAGGTATTAAAATCTCTAGATGTGAATTCTCCTCCTTGATCTGATCTTAAACATTTAATTTTCTTACTGATTTCATTTTCAACCATTGCTTTGAATAGTTTGAACTTCCCAAATGCTTCTGATTTTTCTTTGAGAAAAGTAACCCAACACATTCTAGAATAATCATCAATAATTAGTATGAAATATCTATCACCTTGTAAGCTTTTAGTTCTAGCTGGACCACATAAATCAATGTGAATTAAATAAAGAGCATTATTGGATTTTTCTGGAATACTTTTGAAACTAGCTCTAACCTGTTTTCCAAATTGACATTCCTTGCAAATTGTATTCTAAGGTTTCACAATTTTAGGTAGATCTCTAACTGCCTTAGAAATACTGATTTTTACCATGCAATCAAAATTTACATGACATAGTCTTTTATGCCATAGCCAACTTTCATCTATATGTGCAATTAAGCATGCCTTTTCACTGTTATTCAAATGAAAGATATTACCTCTAGTCTGATTACCGGTTGCAATTTCCAAATCAGTTCTATTCATGATTTTGCATTTTCCATTTTCAAATTGTAACTGAAAACCTTTCTCAACTAATTGACCAACACTTAAAAGATTATGTTTTAATCCTTCAACATAGTAGACATTGTTAGTGTTATGTTTACCATCAAGAGATATTGAACCCTTACCTTTGATTGAACAGGCTTTGTCATCTCCGAATGTTACTAAACCTCCATTGTATTCTTGAAAGTTCAAGAATTTACCTTTGTCTCCAGTCATGTGATGTGAGCATCCTGAGTCAATAATCCATTCATCCTTTGATTCAACTTTAGCTGCTAGGGCTTGTTCTACTGGTTGAGCAATAGGTACCGGTTGATCTTCTATTATAGCAACAAAGATCCATCCATTGTCTGCTGGATCCTCATCAGAATCATCAGTCACACCTTCATCAGCAATGTAACAAGATTTATCTTTGTTTTTCTCTTAGTCTAGCATGTCTTTCAGGGCATTTTGAAGCCATATGACCAATCTTATTGCAATTGAAACATTTAAAGGGTGCTTTACCTTCATACTTACTTCCAATTGGACCTTTTGGTATTTTTCTTGCAAATAGTGCTTCAAGTTCTTCAAGCTCTTCGTTCTCCTTCCTGGTTTCTTCAAGTTCTCTTGCATAAAAGGCTCTCCAGTCTGATTTGTCAAAAGATGGAGCAGATGATGTTGATGCTTTGAAGGCCAAATCAGTTTTTATAGTAGCAACAAGACCAAATTCCTCAATTTCAAAAGCTGAAAGTTTTCCAATCAATGTATCCCTAGTTACTGATGTATTAGGCATTGTTCTCAACTCATTTATAGCAACAACCTTCATTTTATATGCCGGTGGCAAACCTCTTAAGATTTTTGAAACAATCTCATCTTCACTCAAGGTTCCTCCACAACATTTGATACCCAAAACAATTTCATTTACTCTTTCCATAAAAGCAGAAATCCTTTCATCTTCTTCCATTTTCAGATGTTCATACCTGACTCGGAAGCTTTCAAGTTTTGCAATTTTGACTGTGGAATCCCCTTCATTCAGTGTTTCCAAATGATCCCAAATAGCTTTTGCAGTGGATCTATCTGATAATCCCATGATTTGTTGATCTGATAATGCGCTCAAAAGTGCTTCTCTTGCTTTGCAATCATTTTCTTCATCTTTAGCTAAAGTAATGGGAGCAGTCTGACCAGCTACAACAGCAGTATAACCATTCTTAGTAACCTACCAGATGTCTTTACCAATGCAATTCAAATGTGTCTCCATTCTGATTTTCCATATCCCATAGTTGGTTCCATCTAGTTTAGGACTATCTTTTCTGAAATAATTAGTAGACATTGGATCTCCTCAAGTTGTTAAACTTCTGCAAAAAGAGCACTAGGCTCTGATACCAATTGTAGGTCCCGGAGACAATTGAGAGTGGGGGGTGAATCAGTTGTCTAATAAATTCAAACCAAAAACTTATTAACCAACTCAATGCTTAATACCGGTAAAATAGTTAAGTATGCTGGTAAACAGTGTTAATAGAAAATTGCAGTACCGGTAAGAATTAATGCATGAAACATAAGCACAAAGTCATCCACAACACATGACACCAATATTTGTACGTGGAAACCCTGTAAGGGAAAAAATCACGGTGGGAAACCTTACCCATAATCAGATGATACTACTGTAGATAGTAAGTGTACAAAGAGGGGTGTACACATGCAGAAAGGCCAACAGCCTAGAGCTCACTGCTCAATCACAAATGGGAGTCACACTGACTATAGTTGGATGGTTAAATCCAATGAGAATGTACTGCACAAAATATCATCTTCATATGCTGGATTCAGTACCACTGTAATGCTGATATGCTTCTACAAAAACCTAACTTCACCTTCAAATGATGTCTTCGTGTATATCCCTACTTGATCTCGCATATATCCTTCCTTAAATTTTTTTTTTCACATTCCACACCTGATCTTACAAATAAGATCTTACATTTATACCATACCCTAAGACCAATTTTAGTAGGTCGGCTCTACAAGATATTATAATAAAAATATTTTACAAATAATACAATATCCGATGCAATAACCGATTGAACATGTTGGCTTGATGCATTTACAACAATAATAAATCATCTCCATAGCGTGCCATGTTGATATGGAAAAGATAAGCCTGCTGGTGCAACCCTAGATAACCTGGACCTATTTGCCGGTAAAAGAAAATATGCAAATAAGAATATACCAATGATTATTACTTCAAAGTAAAGTGTCCACATGATGTCTTCGACATTACGAAGTGTCTTCCATGTCATTTCAGGTACCGGTGAACATTATATCCTGTTGGTTGACTATATACCAATAACTGTTTGCCGGTAAATGTTGTTGGATCTCCAAAGTAGGTGTATTTAGCAAGTGTTGACATCAATGACAAAACCATGACCAAAATACCAACAAAACATAGGTTGCCAATTGGATAAGCTGTTGAGAGGATTCACTCAACAGGTGCCCTAAAATAGGTAGGTTTGCTAAGCTGAGTATAGGATAAGTCATTGAATAGATAAAATCCGGCGAGTTATCTAGCAAGATAGGATCAAGTGTAATGTGACAAAAATATACAGTAGGATGCAGTGCCATGTGATAGACATAAGCACTAGGATAGAGCCTGATGAGAAACACCATGTGATGGACATAGGTACCACTAGGCTAGCATAGGATAAGATAAGAAGAACTATGTGATGCACATGAGTACTGCTAGGATTGACATGATTTATTTGATTGGATGCAGGAATACTTACTCCAGATTGAATCTAGAGAGTGATTCCCTATGACACAACGGTTATGAACAAATTTGACTGCTGAGGACCACCCCGCAATCAAGGCGATGGGATTGAGACACATTATGTATATGCATGCGATTTGGGCAAAAACAAGACTATTAACTACTTTGGTGAAAAGATGCTCTCGCAGGGTCTGCAGGAGGGGACAAACAAGATGATGCAGGGGCTAGTCCTTCGGGAGCTCAAATTCCTTCAAGGCCAGCTGGATCTGAGGGAGGGTCTTCATCATAGCTCTCTTGGATCCCATTTTGTATCAGTTTTTGTATGATGATGTAGACACCTTTGGGTGATTTTGTAGCCATATGAGATTTTGACATCATTGTATCATGACACTTATTATTATTTTTCCATATATACATATATATATATATATATATGAGATAATCCATTCCTTGTGGAAACTATATGCATGTGTTCCTATGTGATGTTGTATATGCTTTATGATGATGTGATATGATTCTTATGATCTTATATGATGATGCATGTTACATGTTTTATTACAAATGTAATGATGCTTAATGCAATGGATATGTACATGATGGAATGCAATATATATATTTGTATGATGTGTATGATGCAAATATAAAATGCAAATGGATGTCTGATTATGATTTATTTACATGATGAGATGCATGATACATATATTATTGTTTTTTTTTGTCTTTTTATGTTTTATATGAGAATGCAAATGCTAATCAATGATACATGCAGGATGTGATGAAATTGTAATATCTATATGTATGCATGAAATGTTAATATGTGGTAATGCAGGTGCAAACTACATGAAATGCAGATATTTTTGATGTGTCATTATACTCATTCATGTGATAGCGGGCTACACAGACTCAGAAAGGACAATGGAGGTCAATCAAGAAAGGGGGATGGAAAGTAGAAGATATGGAAGTGAAAGAGCTTCTTGTTCTATTATCATCATTGAGCTTTATTATGGAAAATAGGTTATGACAATCGAGGTATAGGTTTGACCCAGAAAGTCATTGTACCCATTTGCATGAAGATCAGATCGTCACAAACAAGGAATGCCCTAGTTCACACTAGACTCACAGTATCCTCGTATCCTTGGACAAGTCATAGCATTACTAAGAGACAATCCACAGACAACAAAACAATAGGTGAACATATCTCATCCTCACCTTTCTAGTCAAATACATCCTGGAGATATAATATCTAATTAGAGACATCCCAGAAAAGCTAAAAGACATGTCACCAAAAGATAAAATCAAATGAAAACCAAGACTTGACACCAACACACAATGAAATATTCAAGTTATTTGTGTTTCTTGCCACATATGTTAACATGTTTGATTTGTTCACAATGTTGTAATCTTGATAAAGGACAGTTAGTACTGAAAACCATGTTGCTGCCAAGTCTGCTGAAAATTTTGATTTGTTGAAAGCTCCACTACTGCTTGCATCTCATCTAAAACTGAGTGAATCCATGAAACTGATACTTTATTGCAAAGAAGATCATAACTTTATTGTGGATTTTTCATGAAAAGGAGGAATGAAAAGACGATTCTCCTCAAAACATGCAATGGTTAGAGTACAACTTCCATCACTAGATTTAGGATTTTGCCCCAGTTATAGATTGGACCTGATTTATTATGGAAGGAAAGGGTGAAAAGAGAGGTTTATTATGAATGGATAACCAATCTTAGGTAGATCAATAACAAGCCATGATGAGGATGGGTAAATTTATTATGGATGGGATGCCAAAAATTTGGTTTTCACCACGGTACTTTCTCAGGGTGCCACCAAAGTGGTTTTCACAGTTGGATGGATTTATTTCTTTTTAATTTTTTTGATTTTTTTGATTTTTTTGTGTCACAAGGTGTCTATTTGCTAGGTTTTCACCAAGTAATGATTTTTATTTTTTAATTTTTTTTTCTATTTTTGATAATGGGATATTCTAAAAAAACTGTGTCTAAAACTTGCGAAGGTGCATGCTATTGATAGAATCCTCCAAAGGTTCTCCATTTGTTGTTGAGAGATGATATTCAGCCGATCCATAGAATATTGTGATGATGTAAGGACCAAGCCAATTTGGTTTGAACTTGCCTTTATTCTCTCTATTCTGCTGATTTTTAGGATTTTCTTTGAGAGCTACATCACCCACCTCAAATGTGTGAGGCTTTACCTTATGATTGTAGCTTCAACATTCCTTGACTGAATGATGTGTTTCTCTCTTGATTTTCTTCCTTGATGAAGGAATTAAGGTGAAATTACTAATGTGTGAACTACGTAGGCCCATATACATGTCACCTAAAGAAGTTTGGGCATCCTTGATAACAAAGTCCTCAAGGAAGTTCTATTAAAGGTCCATTTATGTGATGTATCACCAAAAGAGGATTAATGTGTGGAACAAGTGGATGAGGAATGAAGGCTTATGATTGCGAAAATAAGTGAAAGTAGGATAGCATGATGGAGACTTAGGATCAACATGTATTTATTTTGAATTGAAATTTTAGAAATTTTGCCCCCAGTTATTTTGATATTAGGGGAGATCAACTCTTGTTCTTTTTTCTTCATAGGATTTTTATCCTTGAATTTGATTTTTGTAGAGTCCAATAGCTTTTGATTTTGATTTAGACTAAAGGACTTTTCTTTATTTTTGACTTCTAGATTTTTCTTTTCAAAGCTTGATTTTTGATCCCCAATAAGTAAGGGATTTTTTGATTCTTGTTGATCCAAGTCTAGGAGAGGAGTGGAAATGGAATGAGTGGATGAAATGGTAAGGCTATAGGAGTTCTCGAGAGGGTTGGTGATATATTCAATAGATTCTTTTTTGGAACCACTCTTAGGACTATTGATATCAAGAGCTGCTTGCACCACTAGAGGAGATTTGCATTCAAACTTAGTAGCCACAACACTAGGTGGTTCACACCCAATTCCTTGATATTGCAAATTGTTTGTAGGTGGTTCCTATCAATTAAATGTCGTAGGATATAGTGGGATTTGATCAACATGAAAGATATACTCACCACATCCCATGTCTTTAACCTTGAATTTTTCTTTAAGCTCTTCTTGTTTTGATGTGGAAGGTTTTAATGATTCTGTATCAACATATGTTGATGAAGGAATAACCTGTTGATTGATTGGGACTATTGTTTTTGATCTTGGTTGCAAGTTGTTGCAATATATGAATGGATTTGGATCACCTTTGACTGTCACTTCAACTCCATTATAAGGGAATTTGATACATTGATGATACTACTCTCATATCATGAATCCATGGACGCCCCAAAAGTATGTTGTATATGAGATCTAAATCAACTTGACAAACTACATCCTTCATGATTGACTCAATTCTCAGAGGTAAGGTGAATGTTCCTTTGGAGGAGAGTTCTTCATCATCATATGCTTTAATAGTGATCTTGTTCTTTGAATTTGCAGTTTGTTCAGAATATCGCAATTGTTTAATAGTGTTCAATGTATAAATATTCAGACCAACTCCTCCATCTATCAAGACTCATTTGATATGATTTTTGTGGAGAAAAGCTTCGATGTAAAGGGGTGCATTGCGTGGTTGGCATATGGAGACATCATCAGCTTCTGTGAATGTAAGGAAATGTGGAGTGGAAAGGTATCTCACCATGGCTTGAAAATAGTCCATATTCAGATCAGTGGGTATGGAGGTTTCTCTCAATGCTTTGTCAAGAATGGCCTTATGTGAAGAGGATATACACAAAATCTCAAGGATGGAAATGAGGGCGGGTGTCTTCCCTAATTGATCTACAAGGTCATATTCATTCTTGGTAGATGATGAGGCTATGGTCTTGGGTGAGCACCTTACAAGGTGACTTTACCTCGATGGGTTATGACATTACATTTAGAGGTGTCATCTTTAGAGGATGAGGAAGATGGTCCAATGCCTTTTAAAACAACCTTACTCCTTTAGGTAGAACCTTCGGGATTTTTGTCCTTTATTATAATGGTAGAAATATAATTGTCCACTGAAATATGGTTAGCGGTAGAATCATAATCATAGGACATCTTAGCATACTTGTCTTGATTATCTATTGTGGCTTTTCCTTTATCATGTTTATGGAATGGCTCCTTAAACATCACATGTTCTTCATTGGAGGTATGGCCATCAACTTCTATGTCACCCTTGTCAATGAGATCTTGTATAAAATCCTTCAATCTGTGACAATTGCCAGTTGTGTGTCCTTTTCTCTTGTGATACTCATAATACTCATCATCATTCCACCACACAGGTTTTACTTTTGGTTCATAAGGTGGATTATCTGGTAGTGTTATGAGCTTGTTTGCAACCAATTTCTTGAATATTGTCTCAAGTGGCTCTCCCAATGGAGTGTATTTTCTTTGAGGCTTTGATGGTCTTTGAGTGTTCATTTGATTGCTTGTATTGGATGAACTTGCACCAGGGAAAGTCATTTTTGGTTTTCCAACATTTGCATCTACTACCCCATCATTAACCGTGTTCTTATTCTTGTTCCAAAAGCGGGGTTTGTCTTTCCCATTTGATTTTTCTTTGGTCTCTTTGAATATATTAATGAAAGCTTGTTCAATAAGGACTTTCTTTGTTGCCAATCCTTTGTCAATGACCTCTTTGAAGGTAGACACACAAGATTTTATTAGCTCATATCCAATATTCTTGTTGAGGCTTTTAGTGAACATTTCTACCATTTGTTTTTGTGGGATATCACAAGAGCATCTACTAGAAAGACCTCTCCATCATTGTAAAAATGAAGCAAAAGATTCCCCATTTTTCTGCTTAGTATTGCACAAGGTAGTTACCAGCACATCTGTTTCAATGTCATATGAGAAGTGTTGTATGAAAGCCTCTGCTAGATCACTCCATGATTTGATTCCAAGTGTAAGTTTGGAGAACCATTCCATAGCTTGTCCATCGAAACTTTGTGGGAACAATCTCATCAAGTATGTTTCTTCTCTTGATACCTCAATGCAAGCTGTGAAAAATTCTCTTATGTGTGCCTTAGGATCCCCTTTGCCTCTATACTTGTCAAATTTTGGAGTCACAAAATATGGCGGAAATGGAGGCATTGGAATGCTTCTATCAAATGGGTAAGGACATATATCTTTCTTTGTGTACTATTACTTTGGTGTATTCATGTCTTCCATTTGCTTTTACAAATCCTTGATTTGTTGTTGCAAGTCATTCTTGGGTGGTGTATTTTCTCTTTGAGCTAGTCCCATTCCTGAGCCACTAGGCGGAGGAGGAGGGATATGATGCATATATGGATGGTATTGATCATAGATGTGTTCATATGGAGGAAGGACATGATTATAGTTTGGATATGGACCACTTGGTATAGTGTTGTAATTAGGAGCACTAAGTCTAGGTCGATACATGTCATGACCATGAGGATGGGAGGTATCATAAGAGTGATCTTGAGTATTGCCCCCAAATCTGACATAGGGTTTCCTCATGTCATGATTTTGAATATTTTCTTGGATGTAATTGTATGCATTGGTATGATATTGGGTATCACCATGAGCATGTGTAGTGGTAGTTCTTCTCCATGGGAAAGGATGACTGCAAGGTTGTTCATGAGAGTTCCTAGTAAAATTGGCATGAGCATAGGTATCAAGAACTTCTAGTTTCTGAAATAAGGATGAAGGTGACTCTAGTACGAAATTCTCTCTCTTATTACTACCATTAGGTCCTCTAGGATTTGTGTTTTTTTGATTTCCTTGATTTGGGTCCTCTTATATAATTTGTGACACATCAAAATCATGAGGTAGCTTCATCCCACTTTGTGCCATGACTTGAAAAAAGTATTGTCTATCTCTTCTCATTATTTCCTCAACCAATCTATTGAACCTTGGATCTATGATATTCTCTACGGAAGTGATAAATGCATTTTCATTATCATTGTTGTTCTCATTATCATTATCTAGTATATTACTATGACTATTAAATGGGTTGTAAAATTTGTCTCCATCAAAATCATGGGTACTCATGTTGAGAGACCTTAGAGCTTCTTCGACTTCTCTTTTAGACCTTTGGGAATTGATTTCAACCATGAACTTAACCTTGGATAAAATGAAAGATGGAAGAAAATATGAAGACTATGGAAGACCAAGAAAGCATATGAGATGGAATGAATCTAGGGTTGTCTTGCAATGTCCAAAATGTAGGTTCAACATATGTGTGATCTAAAGCAAGGCGTGGCTTCCAAAGAGATGATAGATCTCTTGATGTGGTAAGTTGACCTTGACCAAAGATAACCAAATGGGACCCTAAGATGATAGATTTGATGCAGGAACCACTTAGTGATATTTTGTAGTAAGTTTGCAAGATATGATGAGTTTCCTTCATATGCATTAAGTAGTTTAAAGGGCATATTGACAAAGTTAAAAATTGTAGAACATTGATTCAACCCCCCTCTTAGTGTTCCTTGATTCCACCAATTGCTATCAAAGCCTAGTTCCTCAAAGGAAGCCTAACAACTTGAGGAAGATCCTAGAAGGTGAATCAATGGGTTTCGGTAGTCTTAGAAAGCAGTTGGTTGTTGCTCTTGAAGATCTTGATCATGCACAAGATGAGAACCAGAAAGTAAAATAAAATCTCAAAGATGGTGAAGAATACATTGAAACATTGAAGGATTAGTTGAACAAATCAATGGAAAAGAGAAAAGAACTAGTTGATCAACTTAAGAGAAAGAAAGTCAAAGAATTGATGAAGAAGCCTTGAGGTAAAAGACAAAAGAATGTGAGACTTGCAAGAGCTAATACAGTTCAAAAGAATGAAATGGAAGCTATAGTGATGAGTTTAACAAAAGAGATTGAAGATATGAATGAGAATGAAGAAAATATTTCTCAGTCCTTGAAAGACAAATCTAAAGAATATTGTAGACTTGAGAGTGAGAATGGACAACTGAAGCTTGACTGACAAGATTGTAGATAACATGAGGAAGAGCTTGAAAGAAAGATCATGCTTATTAGACACGATCTTGATGTTGAAAGTGAGTACAAAGAGAAATTATAGAAAACTTCAGCTAAGCTTGATGAGATGCCTACCAGTCAAAAGAATCCTAATGATACTCAAGGTCTCAGATATGAGAAAGGAGAAAGCTTAGGATCTGGTCAAAGAAATCCTAAGACTCAATAGTAGAAGAACAAATCAAGAAGGCCTCTGATAAGACAACCCAATGCTCATAAATTCAATGGTAAGTATTTTGTTTGCAATAAATTTGGTCATATGACTAGTCAATGTAGAAACAAGATGATCAATAATGGTCCATCTTTTACTGGTCAATGTTTCAAATGCAACAAATATGGTCATAAGGCAAATGTATGCAGAACTGTGATGAATAATTTTTCAGAATAGGAGAAATGGCAGATGTTATGCATTCGGTATGTTTGGACATATTTCTAATCAATGTAGATCAAGGACAAATCAAGGCAATTTCGAGCCTAATCAGAGGAACAATGTGAAATGCTATACATGCAACCAATTTGGTCACATTACTAGGTTTTGCAGAAGCAAGAATGTGAATAAGAGAGCTCCAAAAGACAAGAACAAGAATGCAAAATAAAATGAGAAGGGAAAAACAAATGTTGAAGAGATCAAAGATCAAATGCAGAAGACATGGGTAAGAAAGATTGACTCAAATGCAGGAAATGGATCCACACCGAATTTAGGCACTGCAAATTCCTCTAGAATCTAGATCATAGCCTCTGGCTTAAGGGGATTTTTTCATGCCAATTCGATTCTCTTTGCCAGATGTTGGTGTCAGATGATCGACAGTATGTTGGAAGCTATAATTTGATAATGCAGATATTCATGATGTATTTTTGGAAGAATTGAGTTGAATTGATTGTCCACAAAAGAGAACTCTATGAATGCAGGGTATTCAGAAGAGTTAGGGATAAGAGCATTTATTATACCTTAAAGGTTAGGTATGCGGTGAATAAAAGGCAACTTAAACTTTGATTTCTCACTTTGCATTCAAAGAGAGAGAGAAGAAGAGCATGATGAAGAAGATTTTGTAGATATTTTAGAGCAAAAGAGAGTTTTTGCATCCGAGTGAAGATTAAGAGGTATTTCCTTGAGTTAGAACCCTTTTTTAGTTTGAACCCTAAAATTTTTGATATGGCATCATTTGGTGTTGCGAATCTAGTAGTTGTAGATGTAACTAAGAGGGAAAGGCCAAATTTCAAGAAACACCCCTTCAAGTCGATGGAAGATGATCCGAATGGTACATTTTCATCGGTCCCATATGGAATTCTATACATAGATGACATTAGGGTTTACATCCATTTCAATATTGAGGAATTCAGTAGGGCACAAATTATGAAACTTTACTCAGAGCACATGATTGATAACATAGGAATCTTGAAACCAGAATTCAAATGCTTGAGGAGAAGGTTTTCTTGTAGTTTGTTAGTTTCCTCGATTTTGACGAACCTGAATGAGTTAGATATGTTTTGAGCAAGGTGCATGACAAGTTCACGTGTCTTGATAAGCTACATAAGATTATAAAGATAGAAATCAAGGTGGTGACAAGTTTGAATGCAACCGACGAGGTGCCCAGCCTAAGAAATGTGAAGAACCAGATAGTGACAGAGACAACTGGTTCACAATTTGAAAAGAGATCAATGACAATTACTGATATAATTAAATATGATGTCAAATTTGCATCGATGGTGACAAGATACAAGGTTTATCACTCCAACAGGGAAAATTCAGTATCCGATACGACAATCTATGTTGCCTACAAAAATTTGAAAGAGAATAAGTTATATGATCTATGTGAGGTGCTCCGAAGTGAGCTCATGAGCAATCTGAAGAAAATCAAGATAAAAAGAATTAAGGAAACACTTCAGGGTCTAGGGGATGCACAAACACAAAAAGGCATTATGTGGGGATACTTCAAAACATTTTAAATCATAATGCAAAACAGGGAAAGGATTCCTAAAGAGTGTGGAAAAATATGAAGACACTATCTATTTCATGGTTGAAACTGACCAATGCCTTATGGAAGACATGGAGATGAGGACATCATGGATTATGCCCATGGGGTATGAGATCGAAGGTGTTGGCATTATGTGAATCGGTATGAGGACATAATGATATTGTATGTTGTCATTGATGTCAATATGTGATATGATGTGAACCGGCATATGTGATATGTGAGAAGAGAGAACCGACATATGTGTGAACAGGTATATATGCCAAAGTGAAGCGGTATATTTGTTCAAGGTGAACCAGCATGTCAAGATGAACCGGCATGTAGTTATGGGAACCGACACATGGAAGCATTGTATGACTACCAGTTGGTAGGTAGTTTCCACTTCAGGATTTCCAGTTGAAGTACCTCAAGCCTGTGTGACTCAATCAGTGATCTTTGTGTGATGAGTTAGCAGTATTATGGAGAACAGATTGTGTTGCCACGTAAGCCTTGTGCGCGTGAAGGATCTTGCATGAAGAAGACTATCCCTATCCACCTTGGGAATGTGCGAAGTTTGTCAAAATGGTGATAATGCATGATGGGTTATCAGCCGCCATGAAATCATTGGATAATGGACGATGGAGAATGTCTTGAGATCGATTCAAGATTGTTGTATTTAATGTAGTATGATTCAACGGTCAGGATTGAACCGTTTGAATTGCTTAACTTAACATGTTTAGGGTTTAGGGTTTTTGCTACCGACCTATCTGTTTCCTATAAGGTCGATGTTGTGTTTCTTTCTAAAGTTGTTGGCAAAAGTTGTATGTGTGTATCCAAGGGAAGTGATACGTGATTCTTGCCAAACCAAAGGAGAGAAGAGATACCTGCAAAGTGAATGTGCAGAAGGTGAAGAGGAGCCAAAATGGATCTGCATTAGCATTAAGTGCGGTTACCAGATCATTGTAATTGCTATTGATCTTTAACCACTTCAACAGTTGTGAAATCCCTTAACAGGGTAGCCTTAACCGGCTTGATACAAATCCTTTAACAGGGTAACTCAAAGTTATTGAGTTCTAGGAAGCTATAGAGCTCTGGAGATCCTTTAGCTATTGAGTTCTTGAAATCCTCTAACAAGGTAACCCTAACCAGGTTTAACCCTTAACCGGGTATTATAGCCATCCCTTAACCGGGTGATCCCTAACAGGATCAGTTCCTAGCAGAACCTATTGTAATGTCTTTAACCGGACAAGGCTCCTAACAAAGCGGACTTCTAAAGAGTTCAAAAAGCAGCTTGTGGGTATTCATCCCCACCGTGGTTTTTCCCAGTTGGGTTTCCACGTGAAAAATATGTGTGTCATGTGTGATGCTTTGTTATTACCTGTTAAGCATATGATGGTTCTGTGTTTTATGCCTATCTATAAAACATATTGAACTAACTATTGTGAAGATCTGATGATAGTTTACCTGTTCATGCATGAGGGTGTAATGGTACTATAGTATTGAGCTAAGAGGAAAGCTAAGTGAGTAACCAGTTTATGATTGTTTTAGTTGTTCTGAAACTTACCGGTTGCACTCTGTTTCAACCAGTGTCACTGCTTGCCAGTCATTTGGAGTATTTGCTATCAAACCGGTTTTGGACTGTATTTTGTCTGTACTGATTCACCCCCCCCCTCTCAGTACCGGTTTGGTACTATTCATTCATCATTGAGTTATCAATTGGTATCAAAGCGCTCTAGGTCCTCTGTGTTGTAAGCTTAACTGCTTGAGGTAATGATCCCAGTCAAATGATGAAGAGGGAAGGTCCAAAGTTTAACAGGGAAAATTTCGGTATATGGAAAGATAGGATGAAGATATTCATCAGAAGCATGGGTGCTCAACACTGGAGTTATGTTGAGAATGTCTATGTTGTCCCTACCGGTACTCTCATCGATGACCAAAAGAGAGAGATACAAGAAAATGGGCAAGTCATGGAAGCCCTTATTAGTAGTCTATCTGACATTGAGTTTATTGATGTTTAGGACAAGGTAAATCCAAAAGAGTTATGGGATGCTCTTGAAAATATCTATGGTGGTGATGAACATGTAAAATAGGCTAAGAAAGAAAGCCTGAGAGGGAAGTTTGAAGATATGCGGATGGTTGAAGGTGAGACCATCCAACAGTATGGAATAAGAATCAAAACAGTTGTTGGAGAAATCAAGAGTGCAGGTGGTAAAATAGAAGATTCCACTATGGTAAGCAAAGTCCTGAGATCCCTATTGCCGGTCTATGCAATAAGGGTTGCTGCTATTCAGGAGCTGAGATCAATAGACAAGACTAAGATATCCTTGGACTCCATCATAGCCAAGTTGACAGCCTATGAGCTAAATAGTTTTGATGGCAGTGTTCAAAAGACTGAATCAGCTTTTAAAGCCTCTGCTATACCACCCAGAAAAGGAAAAGAAGCTAGCACCAGTGGTGAGCCTAGATAGAGCAGAGAAATGATGATGAGGAGATTTTGATGGCATTTGAAGCTCTCCTTGCCAAGAAGATTCATAAAGGAACCAGTAAATACAAAGGTAAGCTACCTTTGAAATGCTTTACTTGTAACTGGATAGGACATATTGCTATAAATTTTCCTAATGGCGATAACAAGGACAAACCAGAAAGGTTCAGGAAATTCAAAGGAGGAAACTAGAGAAACTATTTTTTGGCAGTTGATGAAGGTGTCACAGATGAAGAATTAGAGGATGAAGAAAATGAAGATATTGTGTTTGTTGCTGTCAAAGAAGATGTGTCAGACAAGAAGGCTCTTGTCTCCCGGTTTGATAATTCCAATGAGTGGATCATTGACAATGGTTGTTCTTGCCATATGACTGGTGACCTAAGTAAGTTTCTATCCTTGGAGGAGTATGATGGAGGTGTGGTTCACTTTGGCAATGATGCACCATGCATGGTCAAAGGCAGAGGGTCCATCTCTCTGAATGGAAAGAGCAGTGCTGACAATGTGTACTGGGTTGATGGTCTTAGACACAACCTTCTAAGTGTTGCCCAGCTAAATGACAGTGGCCTCACTCTGGAATTCAAGAATGGAGTTTGCAGAATCAAAGGAAAATATGGTGAATTGGTGGCCACCGACATGCAAACCAAAGGTAACCTATTTCATCTAAATGCAAATATAAGTACATGTCTTATGACTAATTTTGATGATAGCTGGATATGGCATAAGAGACTCTGCCATGTAAACTTTGATAACATTGTGAAGGCTAGTAAGATCAAGGCAGTTAGAGGGTTGCCGGTGCTAAGCAAACCGGATAATAGCTTGTGCAGAGAGTGTCAATTGGGGAAAATGTCTTCCTCAACCTTTAAAGGTAAATCTTTCATTGCGGACAACTTGCTTGATCTTGTGCATATTGATTTGTGTGGTCCTATGAAAACTAGAAGTGTATAGGGTGATAGGTACTTCATGATTCTCACTAATGACTGCTCAAGAATGATGTGGGTCACATTCTCGAAAGACAAGTCTGAAGCCTTTGTGAAGTTCAAATTTTTCAGAGCATTAGTGGAGAAGGAAAACGGTAAAAGGATCAAGTTTCTCAGAACTGATCAAGGAGGGGAATTCACTTCTGGTGAATTCAACAAGTATTGTGAAGAATTTGGCATCAAGAGGCAACTGTTTGCCCCCTGGAATCCACAATAGAATGGCCTAGCAGAGAGGAATAATTGGACTGTGGTTGAAGCAGCTAGAACCATGTTGATTCAAGGAAAGGTAGCTCACACCTTTTGGAGAGAAGCGGTGAGCACTGCAGTCTACACAATGAACCAGGTACTCATCAAGAAAGGTAAGGACAAAACTCCTTATGAGTATTGGACCGGTAAGACACCTATGGTTAGCTACTTTAGGGTATTTGGTAGCAAATGTTACATCAAGAGGAGTGAACATCAGGGCAAATTTGAAGCTAAATGCGATGAGAAAATATTCCTAGGATATTCCACCAAGAGTAAAGCTCTCAAGTGTTACAACAATAGGACTCAGAGAATTATGGAAAGTATCAATGTAAGAGTTGATGAATCCTCTGAGAAAACTAAGGAAACCGACAATGAGCAAGCTGTAAATGAATTGGTTGCAACCTTTTGGGAACTGGTTGTGAGTCAACCAAGTACCAATAACAGTATTCCTGAACCAGTGAATGCTGATACTGATGAAGATGTGGATGAAGAGGAAAAGCAAGAAGAACTAGTCAAGACCATTCCTCGGTATGTCAAGCTGAATCATGATCCTAAGCAGATCATAGGAGATAAGGATGCAGGAATCCTTACAAGAAGAAAGAATAGAGAAAACTCATGTATGATCTCTGAATTTGAGCCTAAATCATTCAAAGAGGCTCATAAAGATGAAGACTGGATCAAGGCAATGGAAGAGGAACTTGACCAGATAGAGAAAAATGGTATATGGTCCTTGGTACCCAGACCAGAGCATAAAAATATCATTGGCACCAAATGGGTGTTCAGAAACAAGCTGAATAAGGATGGCACAGTGATTAGGAATAAAGCTAGATTGGTGTGCAAAGGATATGCTCAATAAGAAGGAGAAGACTATGGAGAAACCTTTGCTCCTGTAGCTAGATTGGAAGGAGTTTGTATGCTTCTTGCATATGCAGCTTTTAAAGGCTTCAAAGTATATCGAATGGATGTAAAATCTGCATTCCTAAATGGTGTACTTGAAGAGGAGGTGTATATTGAGCAACCGGATGGGTTTTCCCTATCTGAAGACAGTGACATGGTATGTAGGCTACATAAAGCCTTATATGGTCTAAAGCAAGCACCTAGGGCATGGTATGAGTGCCTAAATTCCCATCTTGTGAAGATTGGATTTGAGAGAACAAGTGAAGATAGCAATATCTACTTGAAGTCTGAAGGAGATCAGATCCTGATCTGTGAGGTTTTTGTTGATGACATCATCTTTGGTGGAGATGACAAGATGAGTCATGAGTTTGCTGATGAGATGAAGAAAGAGTTTGAGATGTCACTCATAGGGGAGATTAAGTTCTTCGTTGGATTACAGATCTAGCAGATGAAAGATGGAATCTTTATCACTTAGTCCAAATATGTCAAAGAGGTGTTGAAGACCTTTGGCATGGAAGATAGAAAACCGGTTGGTACACCGATGGTGACCGGTTGCAAATTGTCAAAAGAGGATGATTCCGCACTGGTTGATGAGAAGGAATACCGATCAATGATTGGTAAGTTGCATTATGTAGTGCATAGCAAACCGAATATTGCACATGCAGTTGGCCTTATTGCAAGGTTCCAGAAAAGTCCAAGAGAATCCCACTTGGTTGCAGTCAAGCGGATTCTTAGGTATCTGAAGGGAACAGTTGACTATGGATTGTGGTACCCATACAGCAATGATTTCATTCTGAAAGTATTCACAGATGCTGATTGGGCAGGTAATGTGGATGACTGGAAAAGCACAACTGGTGGTGTATTCTTTCTCGGTGGCAGACTGGTCTCATGGATGAGTAAAAAGTAGAGTTGTATCTCTCAGTCTATAGTGAAAGCAAAGTATGTTGTAGCTTTCATGAACTGCACTCAAACAATCTGGATGAAGCATGTTTTAAATGGCTTCAAAATCCCTGTATCTGAACCGGTAAGTATATTCTGTGATAACATAAGTGCTATCAATATTTCAAAGAATCCGGTTTTACATTCTAGAACCAAGCATTTTGAGCTTAAGTATCATTTCTTGAGGGAAAAGGTTCAGAATAAAGAGATTGCACTAGAACATGTTTCCAGTAAGGAGCAATTAGCAGACATATTCACCAAGCCTCTCCCAAAGACTACATTTGTGCATTTAAGAGGTGAACTAAAAGTATTTGTTCCACATCAGTTAGGTATTGCATAGTCAATTTTTTGTTGATTGATGTGTTGAAGGATGCTACTCCTTAGGGGGAGCAGCATAATGGAATAGGGATGCTTGTGCCTCCACTTTGGCATTGTTGTCAAAGGGGGAGAAGGAGTGAAGCGGAAAAGATATCTGCAGAAAATGTGAAGCGGAGAGATATCTTTGTATATTGCCATCAATGCCAAAGGGGGAGATTGTTGGCATTATGTGAATTGGTATGAGGACATAATGATATTGTATGTTGTCATTGATGTCAATATGTGATATGATGTGAACCGGCATATGTGATATGTGAGAAGAGAGAACCGACATATGTGTGAACCGACATATATACCAAAGTGAAGCGGTATATTTGTTCAAGGTGAACCGACATGTAGTTATGGGAACCAACACATGGAAGCATTGTA
This sequence comes from Cryptomeria japonica, assembly GCF_030272615.1. Classification (NCBI taxonomy): domain Eukaryota; kingdom Viridiplantae; phylum Streptophyta; class Pinopsida; order Cupressales; family Cupressaceae; genus Cryptomeria; species Cryptomeria japonica. Next base: position 253,332,989 of record NC_081412.1, read on the forward strand.
TGACTACCGGTTGGTAGGTAGTTTCCACTTCAGGATTTCCGGTTGAAGTACCTCAAGCCTGTGTGACTCAATCGGTGATCTTTGTGTGATGAGTTAGCAATATTACGGAGAACATATCATGTTGCCACGTAAGCCCTATGCATGTGAAGGATCTTGCATGAAGAAGACTATCCCTATCCACCTTGGGAATGTGCGAAGTTTGTCAAAACGGTGATAACGCATGATGGGTTATCAGCCGCCATGAAATCGGTGGATAATGGACGATGGAGAATGTCTTGAGATCAATTCAAGATTGTTGCATTTAATGCAGTTTGATTCAATGGTCAGGATTGAACCATTTGAGTTGCTTAACTTAACAGGTTTAGGGTTTACAGTTTTTGCTACCGACCTATCTGTTTCCGATAAGGTCGATGTTGTGTTTCTTTTTAAAGTTTTGGCAAAAGTTGTATGTGTGTATCCAAGGGAAGTGATATGTGATTCTTGCCAAACCAAAGGAGAGAAGAGATACCTACAAAGTGAATGTGCAGAAGGTGAAGAGGAGCCAAAACGGATTTGCATTAGCATTGAGTGCTGTTACCAGATCATTGTAATTCCTGTTGATCTTTAACCACTTCAACAGTTGTGAAATCCCTTAACAGGGTAGCCTTAACTGGCTTGATACAAATCCTTTAATAGGGTAACTCGAAGTTATTGAGTTCTGGGAAGCTATAGAGCTCTAGAGATCCTTTAGCTATTGAGTTCTTGAAATCCTCTAACAAGGTAACCCTAACCAGGTTTAACCCTTAACTGGGTATTATAGCCATCCCTTAATCGGGTGATCCCTAATAGGATCGGTTCCTAGCAGAACCTATTGTAATATCTTTAACCGGACAAGGCTCCTAATAGAGCGGACTTCTAAAGAGTTCAAAAAGCAGCTTGTGGGTATTCATCCCCACCATGGTTTTTCCCAGTTGGGTTTCCATGTGAAAAATATGTGTGTCATGTGTGATGCTTTGTTATTACCTGTTAAGCATATGATGGTTCTGTGTTTTATGCCTGTCTATAAAACATATTGAACTAACTATTGTGAAGATCTGATGATAGTTTACCTGTTCATGCATGAGGGTGTAATGGTACTATAGTATTGAGCTAAGAGGAAATCTAAGTGAGTAACCGGTTTATGATTGTTTTAGTTGTTCTGGGTCTTACCAGTTGCACTCTGTTTCAATCAGTGTCACTGCTTGCCAGTCATTTGGAGTATTTGCTGTCAAACCAGTTTTGGACTGTATTTTGTCTGTACTGATTCACCCCCCCCCCTCTCAGTACTGGTTTGGTACTATTCATTCATCATTGAGTTATTAGAAGGACACATTCTTGACATGTATGCTCAACACTTATTAAGAAAACTGGTGGATCCTACTGAAGGAAGGTTTGGGACATACAAGGAAAAGAGCTTGAGTTTGCATAGTTAGTTCAAGAAAATTGAGATATAGAAGAAAGTAAGGAATGAGGTGGAGTAGCTGGTAGAGAATATGGGGATCATAAAGGAAGCAGTCCGAAGGGCCAAAGAAAAGAACATCTTGAAGGAAGAAGATATGGTCAAAAATCAAAGAAGGCCAAACCGGAAGCTCCCTTCCCTAAGCCAAAGAAGCCTAAGAGCTCTACACCCTCCTTTAGTGCTCAAATACTTAAATGTATATAGTAAGGCTCTAATTGAATTAATGATAGTCATACCCAAGAGCCTGTATGAAATTTTTGATGCTAGAAGGCAAACAACAAGTAAGGAAGATGAAAGAATAAAAGAATATGTATTGGTCAACTTATACTTAGTTATCTCTAAAGAGGAGATAAATAGATCACTAGAATTAGCGAAGAGTGAGTTCAAAAGTAAACTTAGAGTTCACAAAATCATATTTGGAAAAATTGATGAAGTTGTAAAGGAAACATAAAATATTTTGGAATTTTTTTTGTCAAATAACCGGTATAAAGTCAATCACCCAAGTGATCCTAATCTGGAAGCCGAGCATAACAAGGATGACACTTCTATTTCGGATGTTCAGAATGTTGTGTAGGAAGGAGTTGGAGCTGAAGATATAGCAGACAAAGGTGGAGACAATGCAGGAAGAGATGATGCAGGTAAGGACACAAGGGTCAACCCTCCAGTTTAGGAAGTAGATGCAGGTGAGGGAACTCAGAACCCTTCGGTGGTAACTATTAAATTGGAGAAGGAAGAAGAGAAAATAGAAAGAAGGGTTGAATAAATTTTGGTGGCAAGAGACTCTGATAAATCAGTGAAGGGGAAGCAGATCATGAGCTACATAGACTTTTCCCAAGGCCCCATCAATCTTGACTCTTTATCCCCTATCCAAGCACTTAAACTGGCTGCACTCGCTCAAGCCAAAGCAAGTGAAAATTTATTGAAATTTCAGACGAAGGACAATGAGGTGATAACATTGGCAACAAGTGTCATTGAGAAACTTTGCCATCCTTTAAACAAGACTCATCCAACACTCCCTTCGGAAAGCTAAAATTTTTTGCTTGAATTAGTTGATTCTCATTTTGAATCCTTGGAGAAAGATGATGAAGTAAAAGTTCAAAGTCATTTTAATGCTAAGAGATTGAGGACAGTTTTGAGAATGATTGAAGGAGATAGAGATAGTTTGTTAACCAGTGTCAAAGGTATTCAAGAAGTATTGGATGAAGGAGGAAAAATCTACAAATCATGCCTCTTATTTCCTAAGTTCACTTTTGAGGTTGACAAGAAGATTAAAAAGTATGAAGATCAGTTGGCTAGTCTATCTCAGTCTTATGATCCTCAAACCATTTTTGCAAGCAATGGAGAAAACAGGGTGCTATCTCTCCTTGATAGAATTAAGAGTCTACGTCAGGAGAAGGACAAAATTATTGGAAGAGTGGGAGAGCTAAGGAATCTAGTTACTCCATGGTTAGACACCCTACTTAGTAATATGCAAGATGCCCAAATGACATTGAATAAGAGTGCCCCTATAGATCTTAGGGCAGTAGATATGCAAGCATATCTATTCAACGCCCTCATATCTATTTTGGAGATTTTGAATAAGGGATGGGATGACTACTTATAGTCATTGAAGACTATTTTTGCTGATATCTTCAAATTTTTGTAAGTTGTACCTTTATATATAGAGCTTTGTGGAAATTTTGACATGCAGATACCTGCCTTTGCCATTGATGTCAAAGGGGGAGAGTAGAGTAGTGAAAAATGTTGATCTTAGGGGGATTCATGTTTCTTTTGGAAACCGGAAGTCATATTTTTGGTTGTAGAGTGTACAATATTTCAGTTTTGATTCGACAGTTATTTTTCACCAAGTGTTGCCATCAATGCCAAAGGAGGATATTGTTTGCAAGAGACACCATACCGGTAGAGATAAGTGTTTGGGAGTTGTCATTGATGGGAACCCAACTCAAATATTTCATCTAGCTTGTATGGATTCATCCTACCGAAAGTCTAAAGTCCAATTTTGCTTGTCTGGAAAGTGGAACACAATGCTTGATAGAGTAAGAATACTTTGGGTAAAACTTCATTTTGATTGCACATCTTGCTTTGCGGTGATACAGGTAGTTGGTTGGATGTCTAGAGCAGCCTATTCTAGGATCTTAGCCTCTGATGTTGTCTTTCGTGCATGATTGAAGATCCAGTAATCGACATTTCAGGAAGAACAATGCTATTTGGTCAACCAGTGGTATAACGTGTTATGCGGAATCGTTGGGATGATTTTGGTAATTGATTTTGTGTTTGAGGTTGTTGAGTCAACATATGGGAAGCATATAATCAATTTGTTTTGGTCTACACAGTTTCTCTTGGATTGGATTGAGCCGACTTGGGTAACACGTTTCATGTTGCATGTTATGCAGTTTTTGCGCCGACATGGAATTGACCTAAAATTGGTGATGCAGATATATATGGAAAATTTAATTGATCATTTTTTATATCAATGGTTATGTGTGGTGCATGTATGATTGATTATGCACAGTTTCGCATGTGCAAGGTGAATATTTGTGCTTTGGTATGTTACATAATATCAGAATAGAGCAGAGTAAGAATATGTGTTTTGTGCCTAACCAGAACTATTCTAGGCATTTGCAGATGCTATTTTATAGTTCATCTTCATGTATGTTACTTTTTTAACTCTTTTGTAAGGTAGTGAGCCTTCCGGGTTGTAGCCCTTATTGTAAACTTTGAGTAGTGAGCTCTAGGTAGTGTGTCTGAATGCATCTGCATTCCCTTATGTAATATTTTTATACTTCTATCAGAGTATACTAATATTGTGGGTTTGAATCCCACCATAGTTTTTCCCTTAATTGGGTTTCCACATAAAAATCTTGGTATTATGGTTTTAATGATCTTTTCTTTATGTTTCTACACTTTAATTACCTTCAAATGCATTAAGTGGTTTAAAGGACTGTTATCTTGTCATTCGTCCCTTATAAGAAGAGTGAGTCGCCTTGCAAAATTTTTAGTTGAGTCCTTGTCTTGTTAAAAATTTATTGGTTCAATCCCTAATCCGCTTGTAAATCATTTCTAAATCCTTAGCATTAAGTTTCAATGGTCTGTTGAACCTCATGAACCTCATGAACCCCTTGAACCATCTTGAATGGAGTTCATAGTGTTCATTTAGGTACCGCAGGTACTAAGTTGTGTCTAAGACATTTTTGGGCTAACATTCATATAAAGTGTTTTGTAGCAACTCTATTTCATGATCGCGGATGATGTTTCATATACTCTTTCTCCAGACTGTGAACCGTTTGAACCTAGTTCAAACAGTTCAGTGATGTTCAAAGTGTTCGATGAAATTCAAGGTTCAAGTTCTGCAAGTCTGATTTTATGATAGTCATATAGACCCACACATAGTAGCTCATATCTTTTTACTCAGGAATTATTTTTGAAATTGCTCCAATCAAAATGGAGAAAACTAGGTTTCAACCAACATATCCAAAATTGAGAATGATCGCACGGTGCAAACAAAAGTTATGGGCCCCGCACCGAGACATATTTTGACTATCACAAATATTTTTAGTCTGCCTAGCATAATGAATATTTTTATTTTGAGTTAAAATATTCAAGTGCCACCTATCCAAATATTATTATAAACTTTAGAGAATTATATTTCTAATGTTTATAAGTATTTTATATTATAAAAAAGAGTAATGGGCAAATTGAAAAGCGTAAGTGGAAAGGTTTTTCAAGATTCGGTTATAAAACTGAATAATGGTCTCATGTAGCTATTTATGGTGAAAGAATTGGGGGAGGAAGGTTCTTCTTCTTTTTCTTTTCTTCTAGTAGCCTGTGGGGGAGGGAGAGTAGATTTTTATTTGTAAGGGAGGAGTTGAAGCTTTTCTAAGCAATGCTTTGTATAGAAAATATCAATCTTTGAGTTGATTTCCAGTCATGAATAGAATGTAGATGATATCTTCAATCTTTGTGTTGCTGATATTCTTCTCATGGCTGTAGCTAGACTTTGAGCCTTTGCAGTTGTTTATTAATGTCTTTTCTGTTATAATCAATTGTGTATGTGGATTTATTACAAGTCTGTGTGCTTGAAAGTAAGCCATATTGGAGCAACGACTTTCTCTGTTAGTTTTTAGTCCAAATGCTATCCATAAGTGCAGAAAATTAAACTTTGATTTAATGATCTTCACTTATATCTATTTTGTAAGTCTTTGGCATTCATTTTCATGGCTATGGATGAATGTTATTTTCCTTTATTGCTTTCTGGTTAAAAGCATATCAACAATTTAATTCCTTGTAAATCTTCTAAGAGGGAGTTGTACCTCTCAATTCAGAGGAAGATTATCACTTCAATGATAATATATCCAACTGTTAGTACTTTTTGTCCTTCATTCTGGGCATTTTGAGTTTATTTGTATAGTTATCTTTGAAGGACAAATCTGTTCACTAACAGATTTTTGACGACTCCGCTAGGGATTCGAAATCAAAGACAAGTGCATTTTGTTTCCTCATATTTTTAGATTTATCTCTATGCAAGAGATTGGCGACTCTGTATATAAACATCATGCTCAAGGCAAGAGCAATGAGAAAAGGGAAAAGACCAGATCCTTCGATCTTGGAAATTGTTGCAATAGATGATAAAGTACTCCATGACTTCTTGGAGCATTACAAAGAAAGTATTTCTCGTGCTGTTAGAAATAATATAAGTGTGGAAGATGATCATGCATCCAATCTTCTATGGAGAAGCCTTTGCATCAGATTTCACAAATTCAAAGAACTGAAAGAAAAGATGAGAGTTTTGCAAGTTTATGCAAAGAAAATATTGTAGCTGAAAGAAGAATTAAAATTTGATGATGATGAGGCTCCAGTCATCTCAGTTTCATCTCACTCTTACAATTACCTTGTCTTGAATGAGCGAGAAGTTCAGCAAGAAACAGTTCAGTCTCATGAAAGTCAAACAATGGTAAGTGAGAATAATCAAGACAACATTGGAGAAGCTGTGGGCTTGAATTAAATAGGTTTTTTGAGGTTTTTCTCTTACCCGGAAATGGAAAATTTCAGTTTTGATAGTATGGAAAGTTATCTTGGTCCAAAAAGTATAAAGGATGAAAAGTTTCAGATTTATATGCAACCAGAGTATGAAGCTTTCAAACTTATACATGAAATTGATGAAAATGATTCTTTATGTTTAAAAGCTTGTTATGAGTCCTTCATAGAATCATTTCATTTTGACAGTAAAGCAATATTATGTCTTCCTAATGAAGAGTTGCAGTCCCAAGAATTGTTGATCGGTTTGGATAGTACTTCTTTTTGTGAAGAAGAGATCATAGAGCAGTTCTTGTCATCCATTGAAGAAGGGGATTTCAAGGAGAAGGATTCAAGTATTAATTCATTTCATGCATTAAGTTTGGATAGGGAATTTGCAGATTGAATTTCAGTAAAAGATGTTGAAGTTGTTTCAGCTAAGTTGGATCCCATGCATGATGAAGTGTCTCTCTATTCTGAGATTAGTTCAAATGCTGAAAATTATTTTAAGAATGATGGTCTTAATAGTGGTGATTGTGAGAATGATGCAGCCTTTTCCCTAGGAATTTCTGAGCATTACTTTTTTCAACCAGAAATAGAACATTATTTGAGAAGTACTATGCAGATGTTTCTAGAAAATTCAGAAGTTCATGATGAAACATGGCTTTTTGGGCATGAATGTGTATTCACAAAGTTTCTGCATATTGTTAGTTTGGTGTTCAGCATTGAAGAAGTTACCAGAAGAGCATGGTTTTGGGTTGCTTCATTTGAACACAAACCATTTTTCAGAAAAGGCTCCTTCTTCTCCCAACTGGTGGATGGTTTTGTGTAAGAAGTTCTTGGCTCTAGTTCTCATGGTGGGATTTTCCTAGCTGTATATTTTTGTAAATAATATTTTTTTTGGTGTGATCTAGGTGTAGTTTGTCTTAATTTTCAGCCTTGGTTTAGTGTGGGTTTTGGCTTGTTAGTTTTTCCTTGTTGCCTTCCCCCTCTGCAAGAAGCTCTATGTGCTTTGTTTTTCTTGACTCTGTTTCCCAATGGTTAGGCACTGATCTTTTCCAAAGACATTCTAGATTCTCCTAGTCCTTTACAGTCCCGGTCCCCAGTCAGAGCCAATGTTATCTTGTCATTCGTCCCTTATAACAAGAGTGAGTCGCCTTGCAAAATTTTCAGTTGAGTCCTTGTCTTGTTAAAAATTTGTTGGTTCAATCCCTAATCCACCTGTAAATCATTTCTAAATCCTTAGCATTAAGTTTCAATGGTCTGTTGAACCTCATGAACCCCTTGAACCATCTTGAACAGAGTTCATAGTGTTCATTTAGGTACCGCAGGTGCTAAGTTGTGTCTAAGACATTTTCGGGCTACCATTCATATCAAGTGTTTTGTAGCAACTCTATTTCACGATCGCGGATGATGTTTCATATACTCTTTCTCCAGACTGTGAACCGTTTGAACCTAGTTCAAATAGTTCAGTGATGTTCAAAGTGTTCGATGAAATTCAAGGTTCAAGTTCTGCAAGTCTGATTTTATGACAATCATATAGACTCGCACACAGTAGCTCATATCTTTTTACTCAGGAATTATTTTTGAAATCGCTCCAGTCAGAATGGAGAAAACTAGGTTTTAACCAACATATCCAGAATTGAGAATGATTGAATGGTGCAAACAGAAGTTATGGGCCCCACACCGAGATAGATTTTGACTATCACAAATATTTTCAGTCCGCCCACCATAATGAATATTTTTATTTTGAGCTAAAATATTCAAGTGCCACCTATCCAAATATTATTATAAACTTTAGAGAATTATATTTCTAATTTTTATAAGTATTTTATTTTATAAAAAAAGAGTAATGGGGAAAGTGAAAAGCGTAAGTGAAAAGGTTTTTCAAGATTCGATTATAAAACCGAATAATGGTCTCATGTAGCTATTTATGGTGAAAGAATTGGGGGAGGAAGGGTTCTTCTTCTTTTTCTTTTCTTCCAGCAGCCTGTGGGGGAGGGAGAGTAGATTTTTATTTGTAAGGGAGGAGTTGAAGCTTTTCTAAGCAATGATTTGTACAGAAAATATCAATCTTTGAGTTGATTTCCAGACATGAATAGAATGCAGATGATATCTTCAATCTTTGTGTTGCTGATATTCTTCTGATGGTTGTAGCTGGACTTTGAGCCTTTGCAGTTGTTTATTAATGTCTTTTCTATTATAATCAATTGTGTATGTGGATTTATTGCAAGTCTGTGTGCTTGAAAGTAAGCCATATTGGAGCAACGACTTTCTCTATTAGTTTTTAGTCCAAATGCTATCCATAAGTGCAGAAAATTAAACTTTGATTTAATGATCTTCATTTATATCTGTTTTGTAAGTCTTTGGCATTCATTTTCATGGCTATGGATGAATTTTATTTTCCTTTATTGCTTTCTGGATAAAAGCATATCAACAATTTAATTCCTTGTAAATCTTCTAAGAGGGAGCTGTACCTCTCAATTCAGAGGAAGATTATCACTTCAATGATAATCTATCCAACTGTTAGTACTTTTTGTCCTTCATTCTGGGCATTTTGAGTTTATTTGTATAGTTATCTTTGAAGGATAAATCTGTTCACTAACAAGGATAGATTGACAAAGTTAAAAATTGTAGAATATTGATTTACCCCCCCTCTCAGTGTTCCTTGATTCCAACAATATTAATGTCTGGCTAAATAGGTTGAGTTGATAGAAGTGGTTGATCCTTAGGAGAATGTGAAGTATGAGGGGTTTGCACATGAGTTTGTTGGAAATATTCACTAAGGTTTGGAACAAAGGGATTGTGAGGAGCTCCATGGGTGTCAATAGAAGAGCTAGGTTTTTCTTTAATTTCTTCCTCATTGACCCTTCTAGCAGAGCTATGAGTAAATCTTGAGGTTTTGGGATTATCAGTTTCTACCTTCCTCTTTTTATTTGATGTATCCCCTTCTATGAGCTTAGGTACCGCAATTGCCCTTTTTGTCTTCTTTTGTGAGGATTCACCTTTTTCTATTTTCACCCTATTTGTCATGGGCCCCTTTTTATTTTTTTGACAGGTGGAGACATAAATTCCAACCATTTCTCCTTTCCAGATTGTTTTTCAAGAAGTAATGTTTGACAATTTGGTGAATCAAACTATGATACTTAATTTGACTTCCCTTCTCTTTTAACCTAGATATCATGGAAGAAATTTATAAAAATAAGAAAGCAAGAAGATTGACCTGGCCTGTGGCCTAGTGTATGTATATATCAAATGAATCAATATCCGTATACCTGGTCCAAATATAATACCATATTGTCCTTCATAGGTGAATAACTTCATCAACCAAAGTTGTTTTTTTCCATGACTCGTCCAAACTGCTTCTATTAGCACCTTTTGTGCTACCCTTGTGGATTTGTAACTGGGCCAAGATTCATTTCCTTCATAAAATGCAATAATTACTTCATCAAAATTGATGTGGCCCGTGTTCATCAATTTCCCTTTAGAAGGAATTCTCGATACTTTACTAATGACTTGAGGCGTCACTTCTATTACCTCCCACCAACTCGGGTAATATTTACATGAAAATTTTCCACAAATTCTTCTACTATTCTAAGCTCAAATCCCTGATACATTTTGATGAAATTTAACCAAACCACCTACTCCAACAATCTCTCTATCTGTGGGTCTAAACTAAAATTTTCCGACTTTGTTATTCTCTTATTCCTCATTTTTAGCTTAACTTAGAGAGCTATACATTTTGCACTACAACTATGAGCTCAATTTACAAAATAAGTAATGAAATAATTTCCATTTAAAGATAAAAGATTTATCTTAGATGACAATTAATTACACTCACATTTCCTCATTAATTTCATAGTCATTCCACACAATCCGACCTCCATCACTTGTACTTTGTTTCTTGATTCATTGAGCTAGCAAGGGTCATAGCATGTGTACTTTATCACCATAATCATTACTTTTAAAATTTGAAATGACATATGAAGTTAGCCAAATTTCTCCCTTATTTCTCCATTTAATACTTATAACTTATAATATTATTGTTTAATAATGGGTTGGCAGAGATTTTTACACAAGCAAAATTTATCACTTTCTACTTTATATCTATAAAATTAGAAAATAATATTTCAAATATAATACTTGCAACAAATGTATACCTTTTACTTATTTAATGTATATTTGTTAGGAGTTCCACAATTAACTGATTAATTGTTGTCAATCAGGAGCTATCATCCAGAACTGACCATTTTGCCAAAAAGACAAAGCAACATATTGATCAAGAGCCATCTAGAGCATATGTATCAACTTATCAATAATAAACCAACAAGCATATGAGACAATTTTTTCTTGCAAATGAGATTTCTGCTTCATGAACGATCAAGAGCTATAGGAATATAAATCCGACAAAATGACTTATTTCTAAATAATTGAGAGCCATCAGGAGCAAACTGTAGTTGATTTGGAAAAAGTCACCATTTCTGGTTTTCAACTTTTTCCTTAGGTATGATTCACCATTCCTGGTTTGCAATTCACTCCTGGGGTAGACCGCCATTTCTGATTTTCATTCGCCCCCCACCCCTATTTTCTTTTTGGGAGATAAACCGCCATTGTTGGTTTTCAATTTACCTCCTTTATTTTGTCTTCTTGCTAGAATCATTCAGAATTGAATTTCACCACATAAATGATGTCTTTCATGATGAAATGTTCAATTCTGGACTACAACTTTGAAAATAATTCTTCTTTAGATGCAAGTTTATGATATAACTTCAGATGATGAACATTAACCAACATAGTCCTTCTTTCTCCATCAATAGGAACTAGTTAAACTACACCATTGTCAAAAACTTCATCAATCTCATATGGTCCCAACCATCTTGTATGAAATTTTCCTTTGAATTCTTGAAACTGAGAATCAAATAATAGTGCCCAATCTCCTTTCTTAATTTTTTTGGAAACAATATGCTTGTCATGCCATATCTTACTTTGATTATGAATTATTTATGTATGTTGTAAAGCTTCCATCCTCATTTCATCTAGTTTGTTCAACTGCAAAATTCTTGTCTTTTCTACTTCAGATAGATTAATTCCAACTTCCAATGCTATTTAGATTAATTTTATCTAGTTGGATTCCTACCTAGAAGAGGCCCATGTGATCATTTGGTTGAATTTTTCTTTGATTTAATGTAATAAGGTCTTGTTAGACCATTTTTTGTTGTTTGGAATATAGGTTGGGTCATTAGACCATTGAGAATATCATAATGTAAACAATGGCAATTGTTGTCAAGCCACTTTGTCTTTTCAATGTTGTCATGAATGGCACATTGTTGTTTTATTAGTGGTAACTCAAAAAGTGGTTGGTGACCATTGGGAGGTTGGAAAAAATTATAAATAATTTTTTTTCATTTACCAAAGGGTTGTTTGATGCTATTGTTGAAGATCAAGCAATAAAAAGATACTATGTTTTGTCTCTGTTGCAGAAAATTGCATGGCCTCGTACGAAGGATCCATGATTTGGAACTAGTTGTGGTGGATGGAGAAGTGAATCAATTTTCATTTTTTTTTTGGTCCCATTGATTTTCATTAATATTTGAGCATTTTATTGTCATTTTTTTGAAGACTAATCTAAAACCCTTGGTTTTGAGGGTTTGACTAAAAAAATATGAAATAGGACCATTCCACCAATGGAAAAAATCTATAAATCAGTAGAATGGAAGTAGATAGGATGTATTTTATGTTTTTTAAGTTTCCAAGAGTAGGGGAAGGTGATAAGTGCAAATTTGGTGATGCCATAGCCTAATTTATTCATGTATTAGGCTTAAACAACATAGGTAGAAAGAGGGTTTTGTAAAAGTGTGTTGTGGGAATTGTTCTAGTTGGCGAAATTTGTGGATTCAAAAAAACTGTAGGAGACATCTTTAGGGCCCTATAATGAAAATTTTAAAGTTGGAGTCAAGTAAAACCATAGGTGCTTTGTAAAACAGGCCTAATTAGTCTTAGTTGCAACACTACTAGTCAAAAGTTGAGGCCTTGGTTACAAAACAACCCTAGCCACAAATTGGATATGTTATAATGTGGCCAAAAGGGTATCCTAAAATACCATCATAATTATTTGAAGTAGTCCATACATGAAGTTATTCCCTAAAATCCCCTTTTGGAGGGCTGCTAGAAATTAGGCCTAGTTGTGAACAAACCACCATTGAATTATGCCAAAGGTCTTGTGTCAGTATTTGGTACAGATATTCAAGTTGTTATAAGACATAATGGGAATCTATATCAGTTGTTTTCTTTGGGTTGAGGCCTTTTCTAAAAGATATGTTAAATAGGCTATGTTTAGAGCACAACAAGGGGAATTGAAGACTTTGTAAGGAAACCACCAAGTCAGGGTATCAAAGTTGTGAAAATTGTTCAGTTGTGACTAGTTTGGAAGCATCCACTCCTACTCTGCATCAATTGGTATCAAAGCATAGGTCTAATTAATGGAAACCAAGTCTGGGTGTTTCTGTTGAAGATAGGGAAAAATTCCTCCAACAGGAAATGCCATTGCAAGGGAAGTAAGTGAATTGAAGCAGAAGCATGATAAGGAGATGAAATATTTATAAGAGAGGTTGGTTGAAAGTCTTGAAGCCCTAGAATCCAATCAGAGAAGAGATGAGGTCATGGGAGATGTAAGTGACCAAGGGGAAGAGGAAGTTTCCCAAAAAGGGTCTGAGGAAAAGATGGACCGACCTTAAGAACCGAGGATGGCAAGGCTCCTGAAAGCAGTCAAAGGAGATAGTTACAAGACCAAAGTGGATTTTCCCATGTATGGAGGAAAGTTAGATGGAGAGGAGATCCTATATTGGATAGGAGCATTGGATAACCATTTTGAGTGTGAAGATGCACAAGAAGATCAAAAGGTGAAGGTGGCAAAATCAAAGTTGAAAGGACATGCTTTGCTTTGGTGGGATTTTGTGCAGATTGAAATGAGGAAGAAAGGAAAGTACAAGATAACCTCATGGGATAGGATGGTGGCAAAACTCAAAGGGAAGTCCCTACCAAGTGATTACAACATTTAGTTGTTCAAAAGGCTTCAAAATATCAGGTAAAAGGAGATGGATGTGCAAGCATACACAAAGGAATTCTATAAGTTGAGTATAAGGACAAGACATGAAGAGGGTGAAGAAGAGATGGTGGAAAGGTATCACAATGTTCTGAGGTACAATATCCAAGATGAGTTGAGTCTCACCACACCAAGGATGGTAGATGAGTGCTACAAACTAGCAATCAAATTTGAGGACAATCTAAAGAGGAAACAAGATAAATAAAATAGGGGTAGAGGTAATAATTCCAGAGGTAGAGGCACTTTTGGGGGAAGAGGACAATCCTCCCAGCCACAAGAAGAGGCAAGTAGAAGACAGGAACAAAGCACAAGTCAAAGAGGAAACTTTAGAGGAAGGACGCCAAATGGTAGGGGTAAATTTGGTGGACAAGGGACAAGATCAAATAATTTCTCAGGCATATGCTATCAATGTAACCAATTTGGTCATCGAGCATGGAATTGCCTAGAGAAACAACCATCTACATCACAAGGGGGAGAAAGGATAACTCAAATTGTGCAAGGGGACGATTGTGAAAGTGCGAACTCTCCTTCACAATATGTTGATCCATAAGTTGGAGAATCATTGATGATAAGGAGAAATCTCATTAAGGTACCAGTAGTGAAAGAACCTCCACAAAGGAATCTCTCTTTAGAACCACATGTATGTCTCAAAGCAAGGTCTGCAAGGTTGTTGTTGTCTCGGGTAGTACAGATAATTTGGTTTCTCATGAGATGGTAGAGAAGCTGAAAATAAAAGAAGTCCACATGTCACTCCCTACAAAGTCTCCTAGCTGAGTAAGGGACAACAGGTCCTTGTAGATGAACATGATTGGGTGGATTTTCAAATTGGAGGATACAAAGACAAAGTCCTATATGACATAATGTTCATAGATGTATGACACTTACTTTTAGGGAGACCCTAGAAACATGGTAGGAAGGCTAGGCATGATGGGAGAAAGAACATTTATGTGATAGAAAAGGATGGGATTTCATTTACCCTCAACCCTTTAGAAGATGAGGAAAATACTACACATGAGGGCCCTAGTTTGATGATGGTAGGATAAAAGGAGTTCTTGTGAACCATGAAGGAAGAAGGAGAGGGTTATGCCATTTTAATAAAACCCAAATCTATTTTGACAATAACAAAGGTTGATGATGTGCCTAGTGGGGTCCAAGCCTTGTTAAACAAATACAAAGGCATTTTAGTAGATGAGCTACCTAGCTCATGACCACCTATGAGAGATGTGAGCCATCATATAGATCTTATAACTGGTGCAACCTTTCCCAACAAAGTTGTATACATGATGAGTCCTCAATAGAATGAAGAGATAAGAAGACATATCCAAGAGCTGCTAGATAAAGGTCTAATAAGGGAGAGTTTAAGCCCATGTACTATCCCCACCATTTTGGTAGCTAAAAAGGGAGGAGATTGGAGAATGTGTATCGACTCAAGGGCAATAAATGAGATTACAATAAGGTACCAGTTTCCTATTCCTATAATGGAGGACTTGATGGATTGTCTAGGAGGGGCATGCTACTTTTCAAAAATAGACCTCAAAAGTGGCTACCATCAGATTAGGATCAGAGAGGGAGATGAATGGGAAACTCCTTTCAAGACAAATGAAGGATTGTATCAATGGCTTGTCATGCCATCTAGGCTCTCAAATGCACCAAGTACCTTTATGAGACTAATGAATGAAGTCTTGAAGCCCTTCATAGGTAAGTTTGTGGTTGTTTACTTGGATGATATACTTGTTTCCAATAGGACTAAAGAGGAACACTTGCAACATTTGGACTTGGTCTTGAAGAATTTGAATGAAGAAAAGTTGATGATAAACCTCAAGAAGTGTGAGTTCATGAAGGAGGAACTAGTGTACCTTGGTTTTGTGATCTCTAAGGGCTCTTTAGAGATGGACCCCAACAAAGTAGAAGCAATTCTTAATTGACCTACACCAAAATTAGAAGGGGAGGTAAGAATTTTTCATTGATTGGCTAGTTTCTATAGGAAATTTATAAAGAATTTCAGTCATATCTACTCTCCAATAATTTATACCATCAAGGGGTATAAGATGAAGAAGTTTATGTGGACTGATGAGGAAGAAAAAATATTTCAATATCTAAAAACCAGAGTGACACAACAACCCATCTTAGCATTACCTGATTTCAACAAAATCTTCACCATAGAGTGTGATGCAAGTGGGTATGCAATTGGGGTAGTCTTGAGCCAAGAGGGCAGACTGATGGTATGATGAAAGAATAAGTATCTGGTAGAATATTGAGAGGGGGAGGGGGTGAATTAGTATAATGAAAAACTGATACAAAGTTCTCAATCTCAAACTTAGTCACACAAAGTAAACATATCTCAGTCAAGATCAATATTTATAAGAATACTTGACATCAACTGGTTTAATTATTATAACAACTTAATAGTAAACAACTTCAATCTTGTAAATATCAACAATGCTTAATCATAACTCAACATATTCAACTTTCAATGCTTCTACTTATCATGCCTTATCAGAAGTTAACCAAATCAACAAATAAGATCATAACCAGAAAAGCATTCACCACTTGACACAAACGTTTATACATGGAAAACCCAAATAGGTAAAAACCACGGTGATATGAGACTCACAAGGATAGCTATCTGAACTCTTTTGAAGTTTGCCCTATTAGGAGCCAAGCCTGTTAAAGCTTTACAATAAGTCATGTTAAGAACTAATTCTGGTTAGGAATCAACCGGTTAGGGGATTTAAAAATATGCCTTGATGAAAAGCACAATACCCTGTTAGGAGTAACCTCGCTAGACGATTTAAGAATCCAAGCTAATAGACCACCTTGTTAAAGGATTTAAGAATCCAAGATAATAGACCACCTTGTTAGAGGATTTAAGAATCCAAGATAATAGACCACCTTGTTAGAGGATTTAAGAATCCAAGATAATAGACCACCTTGTTAGAGCTTACTCGGTTAAGGAATTTCACTACTGCTGTAATTGTTAGAAAATAATAGGTTTTCTTGATCTGTCTGAGTAGCACTACATTTGCTTGATCAGATCCTTCTAAGCTTCAATCTGCCTTCACTCAAAGTGTAGATCCATTCACCAGTTAGGCAACTACACACTCAACAGGTTTCAATCAATCTTGTCAACAACCTTTACAAACAACTTCATCAACCTTAAATACAAATTAGTTAGGTCGGTAACACAACAAAAACCTAATTCTCATCATCGAGATTACAAACAAGTTGGTACAAACTTGACCGTTAGAAATCATGACAATCTCTTCACACTCTTCAAGAAAATTCCAACCGCTCCATGATCACTGCTTCATCAGACTTTGTAACTCATCATGCACCATGCATTAGATGCAATCCACTTTGCTCCTTCCCTAGACAAAAAACAAATGCGCCAAAACAATTTGAACTTAACCTCATACAATTATCACACATGTCTTCATCATTACCACTTATCAGATAATAAAACATCAAAATTGATCGGTTAGGGTTTAACAACTGATAGGGTTTACCGATTACATTGCATAGAAAGGTTTAACCCTTTACACTGGTTCACTAGTTCAACTCACAAACTTTGCATACCAGTTTACAACATCTTCCACAAAGCTCTTCTTACCGGTTACTAGCCAATATAAAAAACAACAATATCAACAATAATAAGGAATACCATTACCAGTTCAATTGACATCAATGACAACATATCATTAATGCAATCTATATGCAAAATTCCAACAAACTCAAAATGCCAACACAAACCTGTAGCATTTTTCAGTGAGAAACTTGATGAAGCAATGAAGAAGTATTCTTCTTATGCTTTGGAAATGTATGCAATAGTCCAAGCCTTGAAAGAGTGGAGACACTATCTCCTTCCCAAAGAATTCATTGTTTTCACTAACAATCATGCTTTGTAGTTTCTTAACAGTCACTTAGACAAGTTGAGTCACAGACATGTGAAGTTGGTGGAGCACATGTCGGCCATTTGGAGGAATTGATTATGTGTTGCATTGATGTTTTGTCATTGATGTCAACACTAGCTATTTGGATGCATTACTGACACCCTTCTGGTCTCGGTAGGTTGAGTCATTTCTGGCTGGTTTGGATCTGGTATGATCCGGTAGGCTTCAGTATGGTTTGGTTATGGAATTGGCTTATTCATGATACTCATGTTCATATTCAGAAAGTTGGTTTCGACCTGGTGATCAAATGCTATCCTATTTTCTTGGAAGCTTAGCTTGTGGTTCTGGCGAGGGTTTCACCGACAGAGCTTTTGATGAAGATCTTTGATGATATGCATAAGTGATGTTTGTGTAGATTCTCGTAGAGACTCAGGATATTGTTGGTGATCATGTTTGAGACTTGGCAGATGGAGATCATTTCTTTAGCGTGTGGAGCTATATTGGGTCCTGGTTGATCTAGGTTATGGATTGGCTTAATGTAACGTGTGGATTGGGCCTCTCGATGTGTTTCCGAGATGTCTTATGTGTTAAATATTATTTGGTTGGTCTAAGGCTGACATGTTTTGTAATTATGTAGTTGGTTTATTGTCTGGTGGCCGACCTGATTGTTTATGGTCGAGGGTTTGTATATATATGATGTAAGATTTGATTGTAGATCATGTGTGAGGATATGTAATGTGCGAATAATGTAATATCATTTAGGTAGAGGATTTGGTTGATCATTGAAGATCGAATTGGGTTTATGTAAGAGGATTTAGTCCTCCGGTATTGAGCTTAACCGAAACTATACTTAGGCATAGGAGATGATATCTTTGCAATTCAAACACTTCTTCTGGATTGTAGTCTGGATTTCTATGTAGTCAGTGAGGCTCCTTTTGTGATGAACAATGTACTCTAGGTTGTTGGCCTTCTTGCAAGAGAAGGCCCCTCAATTGTAATTCACATACTTATTGCAGAAGTATTATTTGACTGTGGGTAGGCTTCCCATCATGGTTTTTCCGTTTACCGGGTTTTCCACGTATAAATATTGGTGTCATCTGGATGGTATTTATTCTGTGATTGTTGTTTATACTCAATTGGTTTAACCTCTATTCCAATATTTGGTTTAAGCATTTCGGTTTAATGTTTTGGGTTCCGATATTAAAGTTTTAATAGCTTAAGGTTTCGGTAATCTATGACAACTGATTCACCCCCCTCTCAGTTGTCTTCCGGTTATTTGAACTGTCTAACAATTGGTATCGGACCTTTGGTCCTCTCTGTAGAAATCTTAACCACTTGAGGAAGATCCTATAGCATCTAACAGTTCAAGTTCATCTGGAGCTATCTTTTGGAGGGATATCCCTAGGCCTGCTGGAACAAATTACACAATATGGAAGATTTGGATGGAGACTCATCTGAGATGTCTTGGCAAGGAGATTTGGGAGATCACATAGAATGGTGTTACACCTCATAATCCGACATATGGAAATCCTCCTCTGGAAAACCTAGATAAGGAGCTTGAGAATGATTGTAGAGCAAGAGAAGCCCTCTTATGTGCACTTTCTGATCAGCAAATAATGGGATTGATTGACAAATCATCTGGAAAGGCTGTATGGGATAAGTTGGAGACTGTTAATGAAGGTGAACCTATAGTTAATATTGCTAAACTTGATGGTTACCAGGTGATATATGAAAACCTGAAGATGGAAGAAGATGAAAGGATTACTGCATTCATGGAAAAAGTAAATGAGATTGTTATGGGAATTCAATGTTGTGGTGGAACTCTGAGCGAAGATACTTTGGTTGGGAAATTATCTGATTTTGAGCTTGAGGAATTTGGACCTTCTGGAGCTATGAAGACTGAACCTTCTTTTCATGCATGTGTATCAGCAACCGGTAAGCAAGATTGAAAAGCTTTGTATGCAAAATAATTGGATGATATGAAGAGAGAAGATGATGAGTTTGAAAAACTTGAAGCCCTATTTTCTAGAAGAGTACCTAAAGGACCGGTAGGAAGTAAGTATGAAGGAAAAGAACCTTTTAAATGTTTTGCATGTAATAAGATTGGTCATTTTGCATCTAGATTTCTTGAAAGGAATTCAAGATTTGAAGAAAGAGTTAGAAGATCTTTTAATCCTAACCCTGGATATAAGAACAAGTATAAGTATAGGAAAAATAGAGAAAAATCATGCTACATAGTGGATGAGGAAGGCATTATTGATTCTGATGATGAACGGACAGAAGACTCTGCTAGTGGTTCCGGCAATGGGAAGGAATGGGTGTTCCTGGCTATGAAGGAAGATGTTCCAGCACTGGAAGAGAATGTACCTGAAGAGAAGGCACTTGCTGCTAAAATTGAAGACAAGGATGAATGGATAATTGATAGTGGTTTTCACATCATATGACTGGAGATAAAGGGAAGTTTCTATCTTTGCAAGAATTTGATGGTGGTCTGGTTAGATTTGGAGATGACAAAGCATGTATGATAAAAGGAAAAGGAACTATATCATTGGATGGTAAGAACAATACTAACAATGTTTATTATGTTGAAGGTTTAAGGCATAATATTTTGAGTGTAGAAAAATTGGTGGATAAGGGATTTCAATTATAGTTCAAGGATGGAAAATGTAAAATCATTAACAGATCTGATTTGGAGATTGCAACTTGTATACAGACAAAAGAAAATTTATTTTATTTGAATTCTAGTGAGAAGACATGTTTGAATACAGAGATTGATGAGAGTTGCCTATGGCATAAAAGGCCGTATCATGTGAATTTTGATTGCATTGTGAAGATCAATTCAACTAAGGTAGCTAGAGATATACCTACAATTTTGAAGCCCTATAATCTGGTATGTATAGAATGTCAAATGGGTAAATAGGTCAGAACCTCTTTTAGGAGTATACAAGATAAATCAAATGATTTTCTTGATCTTATTCAACCTGCTTTTTGTGGCCTTGCTAGAGTTAAAAGTTTTCGAGGTGATACATATTTCATGCTAATCATTGATGATTATTCTAGAATGATGTGGGTTACTTTTCTAAAGGAAAAATATGGAGCATTTTAAAAGTTTAAAATATTTAATATTAAATTGGAAACAAAGACATGATTGAAGATTAAATGTTTGAGGTCAGATCATGGTGGAAAATTCACATTCGGTGAGTTTAATAACTTTTGTGAGAAGCATGGTATAAGAAGATAATTTTCTGGTCCCCAGACACCTCAGTAGAATGGAGTTGTGGAAAGGAAGAACAAAAATATCTTGGATGCTACAAGAAAAATGATGATGGAAGATAGTCTACCTCATAACTACTCGTGAGAAGCAATGAGCACAATAGTTTATACATTCAACATAGTACATATCAAAGGAGAAACCAGTAAGACACCTTATGAATTATGGTTTGGAAATACACCTACAGTTGAGTATTTCAGAATCTTTGGTAGTAAATTTTATATCAGGAGAGATGATATCATTGGCAAATCTGATCCTAGATGTGATGAAGGCATATTTCTTGGTTATTCTAATGAAAGCAAGGCATATAGATGTTATAACAAGAGATTGCAAAGAATTGTGGAAAGTGTTAATGTCAAAGTGGATGAGCTGAATAGAGGTCAAATCAGAGTTTATGAGAAGGAACCGGAAGTGGAAATGGTTATATATGAACCGGTAGCACCTTTACCGAAACAGGGTGTTGAACCAGTTACTTTGATAGTATGAGAAAAATTTACAATAACTAAAGAAATGGGAAGTGGAACAAAGAGTCAGAAGACTCCTAGGTATGTGAGATTGAATCATTCAGAAGATCAGATCATTGTGGATAAGAACAATGGTGTAATGATAAGAAGAAGACTAAAAACTATTGAGGTATGTTTAATTTCTCAAGTTGAACCGGTATCAGTAATTGAGGCATGTAAAGATGAATATTGGTTGAAAGCTATGGAAGAAGAATTAGATCAGATTGAGAAAAATAACACATGGACTTTGGTTCCCTGGCCTAAAAATAAGAATGTTATTGGAACTAAATGGGTTATTAGGAATAAATTAAATAAAGATGGTCAAGTTGTAAGGAATAGGATAGATTGGTTTGTAAAGGATATTCTTAGAAGGAAGGAATTGATTATGAAGAGACTTTTGCACCGGTAGCTAGGATTGAAGCTGTGAGATTATTTCTTGCTTATACTACTCATAAAAACTACAAGGTTTATCAGATGGATGTTAAGTGTGCATTTTTGAATGGGGATCTTGATGAGGAAGTTTATATTGAGCAACTTGATGGTTTTTCACTGTCAGATGATTCAAACATGGTTTGTAGGTTAAGGAAAGCTTTATATGGATTGAAACAAGCACCTAGAGCTTGGTATGCAAGGTTGGATAAATATCTTTTGAAGCTTGGTTTTACTAAGGGTAATGCTGACAATAATTTATATTATAATATCATTGATGATGATATACTGATTATTGAAGTCTTTGTTGATGACATTGTTTTTGGAGGTGAAGATAAGTTATGCATGAAATTTTCTGAGAATATGGAGAAAGAATTTGAAATGTCTATGATTGGGGAAATCAAATTTTTCTTAGGTTTGCAGATTACTCAAACTGATAAAGGTATTTTCATCTGTCAAACTAAGTATGCTAGGGAATTGTTGAAAAAATTTGGTATGGGAGATTCTAAACTAGTAAGTACTCCTATGGTTACAAGTGAGAAATTGACAAGAAAAGATGTTTCTGCACTAGTAAATCCTACAAGATAAAAATCTATGATTGGAGGTCTTCTTTATTTGACTTAGACTAGGCCTGACATAATGAATTCTATTTGTATTGTATCAAGTATTCAGAGTGATCCTAGAGAAAATCATGAGAGTGCGGTGAAAAGTATATTTAGATACTTACAAGGTACATCAGAATATGGTGTGTGGTACCCTAAGGATGATGACTTTATGTTAGGTCCCGGGGACAACTGAGAGGGGGGGGTTGAATCAGTTGTCAAATAAATTCAAACCAAAACAACTTAACCAACTTTAATGCTTAATACCAGTGAACCAGACTTGTATGTCGGTAGACAGTTTTATCAGTTAATTATAGTATCGGTAAAGATTAATGCATGAAACAGAAAGACAATAACATCCACAACACATAACACCAATATGTATACGTGGAAACCTTGTAAGGAGAAAAACCACGGTGGGAACAGAAAGGCCAAGCGCCTAGAGCTCACTGCTCAAACACAATAGGAGTCACACTAATTGCAATTGGATGGTTAAATCCAATAAGGATGTACTGCTCAAAATAGCATCTTACTATGCTAGATTCAGTACCCGTGTAGTTCTGATTGTCTTCACAAAAACCCTTCTTCAACCTTCAAATGATGTCAGTGTGTATAGCTCTGCTTATTCTCGCACATACCTTCACATAATTTCTCTTTCGCATTTGACATTGATCTTACAAATAAGATCTTACATTTATATCATAACCTAAGGCCAATTTTAGTAGGTTGGCTCTAAAGGATATCACAATAAAATCATTTTACAAATAAAACAGTATCCGATGCAATAACCGATTCATCATGTCGGCTTAATGCAATTACAACATTAATAAAATATCTCCATAGTGTGTCGTGCTGATCTGGAATAGATAAGCCTATCGGTGAATGATCTGGACCTATTTGCCGGTAACATCAAATATGCAAATATGAATATGCCAATGAACAAATCTCTAAGACAAAGTGTCCAAACGATGTCTTCGACATAACCAGGTGTTTTTCATGCCGTTATAGGTGCCAGTGAACATTATATCCTACCGGTATACCAGATACCGGTGACTGTGCATAAGTCACTTGCTTGCCAGTGAACATTGCCAATTCTTCAAAGTGCCAGAGTTGATAAGTGATAGTAGGTGTTGACATCAATGACAAAACTATACCAAAATACCAACAATCTCCGCCTTTGGCATTGATGGCAACACAAGATGGAAAAACCATCAAAGTGCCAAGAAAAAAATGCCAAATACCAAAAACCAACAATCTCCCAAAAAAAAAAGATCATAACTAGAAATCAAAATTCAGATATAAACAATCTCTCCCCCTGGGAGTGTCATGTGTTTTTCTTGTGTTTTTCCATACCAATATCTCCCTCTTTGAAATCAAATGCCAAAGCTAATGCAAAACTAGATGTAAATACAAAATACCAACCAATTCAGTATACCAACTACTCCCTCTGAGAAGTAGCTTCCTCATCAAAGCCGGAATAAAAGATTTATCTGTTGATTCTGCCGATTGATGACAAACATCAACTGTCTAAGTCTCTAGCGGTGGGGGTATAAACCCAAGCTGGTCTCTAAGATATTCAAAGGTCTCCTTAGGCAGAGGTTTAGTGAAAATATCTGCAATCTGCTCTTTAGTATTCACATAAACCAGTTTTACTTCTTTTGTTTCAACATTCTCCCTTAGAAAATTTAGTTTGATAGAAACATGTTTAGTTTTAGAATGTAATATCGGATTCTTAGATATATCAGTTACTGCAGTGTTGTCACAATAGATAGTTATGGGTTCCTTGCATTTTACCTTTATGTCCTTTAACATTTGCTTAAGCCATAATACCTGTGTACAGTTAGTTGCTGCTACAACATATTCTGATTCAGCTATTGATAAAGATGTACAACTTTGTTTCTTACTCAACCAAGAAATTAATCTGCTGCCAAGAAACAATGCTCCTCCGGTGGTGCTTTTTCTATCATCCACATCTCCTGCCCAATTTATATCTGTATATGCACATAATTCAAAGTTTTCATCTCTAGGATACCATAATCCAAGATTTGTAGTGCCTTGTAAGTACCGGAAAATTCTTTTGACTACTGATTCATGATTTTCTCTAGGATTACTCTGAAATCTTGAAACAATACATACTGCATTCATAATATCAGGTCTTGTTTGTGTCAAATACAGTAAACCTCCTATCATAGATTTGTACCTAGTCGGATTAATAGGTGTAGATTCATCCCTTAGTAATAATTTATCATTTGTAGTCATAGGTGTGCTTACCGGTTTAGATTTCTCCATCCCAAATTTCTTTAGTAACTCCTTCAAGTACTTGGATTGACTCAAGAATATACCTTTATCAGTCTGTGAAATTTGCAATCCTAAAAAGAATTTTATCTCTCCAATCATAGACATTTCAAATTCTTGTTGCATTTCAATAGAAAAGTCTTTACATAATGCATCTTCTCCTCCAAAGATTATACCATCAACAAAAACTTCTATAACTAAGATGTCATCATTAGTCACTTTGTAGTATAAGTTGTTGTTAGTATTACCTTTAGAAAAACCAATCTTCAAAAGATACTTATCCAATCTTGCATACCAAGCTCTTGGAGCTTGTTTCAACCCATACAAAGCTTTCCTTAACCTGCAAACCATATCTTTGTTATTTGTCAAAGAAAATCCATGAGGTTGTTCAATGTAAACTTCTTCTTCAAGATCTCCATTCAAAAATGCACATTTAATATCCATTTGATATACTTTGTAGTTCTTGTGTGCTACAAAAGCCAAGAATAATCTGACTGCCTCAATTCTAGCTATTGGTGCAAAGGTTTCATTATAATCAATTCCTTCTTTCTGAGAATATCCCTTACACACTAGTCTTGCTTTATTCTTGATTACCTTACCATCTTCATTAAGTTTGGTTTTGAATACCTATTTTGTTCCAATCACATTTTTGCCTTTAGGCTGGGGAACTAATGTCCATGTGTCATTTTTCTCAATTTGTTCTAGTTCCTCTTCCATAGCTTTAATCTAGTGTTTATCTTCACATGCCTCATTAATTGATGATGGTTCAATTTGAGAAACAAGACATACCTCTTCATTTGCCAGTTTTCCTCTTGTCATAACTCCTTTATACTTGTTCCCAATTATCTGATCTTTAGAGTAATTCAGTCTTACATACCGGGGTGTCTTCGTTTGTTGTTGTTCCTCAATTACTGTGGAATTTTCAGATGATAACAATGTAACTGGATCTTCATTCTATACCGGTGGGTTCAATGTAGGTTCATTTGTTAGAATCTTTGTTGCCGGTTCAGAGTCTATATACCTTGAAGTTCCTCTGAATTGTTCATCAATCTTCACATTTGTACTCTCAACAATTTTTTGCAATCTCTTGTTAAAACATCTATATGCCTTGCTCTTAGATGAATAAGAAAGAAATATTCCTTCATCACTTCTAGGATCAAATTTGCCAATGTACTCATCTCTTCTAAAATAGCATTTACTTCCAAATATTCTGAAATATTTAAGAGTAGGAGTAATACCAAACCATAGTTCATGAGGGGTCTTACCGGTTTCTCCTTTGATGTGAACTTTGTTGAATGTGTAGACCGCTATGCTTTCTACCTCTCTCCAATATATATGTGGTAGATTTGCTTCAAATAACATACTCCTAGCTACATCCAAGATAGTTATGTTTTTCCTTTCAACGACTCCATTCTGTTGTGGTGTCTGGGGTGCTAATAGTTGTCTTCTGATTCAATTCACTTCACAAAATATATTAAACTCGTTAGATGTAAATTCTCCTCCTTGATCTGATCTCAAACATTTGATTTTCTTACCGGTTTCATTCTCTACCATTGCTTTGAATAGTTTGAACTTCCCAAGTGCTTCTGATTTTTCTCTGAGAAAAGTAACCCAACACATTCTAGAATAGTCATCAATGATTAGCATGAAATATCTATCACCTTGTAAAATTTTAGTTCTAGCTGGACCACATAAATCAGTATGAATTAGGTGAAGAGCATTATTGGATTTTTCTGGAATACTTTTAAAAGATGCTCTAGCTTGTTTTCCAAATTGACATTCCTTACATACTGGATTGTGAGGTTTGACAATTTTAGGTAAATCTCTAACTGCCTTAGTAGTACTGATTTTTACCATGCAATCAAAATTTACATGACAGAGTCTCTTATGCCATAGCCATGTTTCATTAATATGTGCAATCAAGCATGTCTTTTCACTGTTATTCAAATGAAAGATGTTACCTCTAGTTTGATTTCCGGTTGCAATTTACAAGCCAGTTCTATTCATAATTTTGCATTTACCATTCTTGAATTGTAACTGAAATCCTTTCTCAATTAATTGACCAACACTCAAAAGATTATGCTTTAAACCTTCCACATAGTAAACATTGTCTATATTATGCTTACCATCAAGAGATATTGTACCTTTACCTTTGATCAAACAAGCTTTATCATCTCCAAATCTTACTAGACCTCCATTATATTCCTGAAAGTTCAAGAATTTACCTTTATCACCAGTCATGTGATGTGAACATCCTGAATCGAAGATCCATTCATCCTTAACTTCAACTTTAGCTGCTAGGGCCTACTCTACCGGTTGAACAGTAGGTGTCAGTTGATCTTTTGTTATAGCAACAAAAACCCATCCATTGTCTGCTAGATCTTCATCAGAATCATCAGTGACTCCTTCATCAGGAAGATAATAAGATTTATCTTTATTCTTCTTAAATCTGTATCTCTGATATTCAGGGTTAGGATTGTATGTTCTTCTAGCTTCTTCTCTTAGTCTAGCATGTCTATCAGGGCATCTAGAAGCCATATGACCAATCTTATTACAGTTAAAGCATTTAAAGGGTGTTTTACCTTCATACTTACTTCTAACTAGACCTTTAGGCATTTTCCTTACAAATGGTGCTTCAAGTTCTTCAAGTTCTTCATTTTCTCTCTTTCTTTCCTCAAGTTCTCTTGCATAAAAGGCTTTCCAATCAGACTTGTCAAATGATGGTACAAATGATGTTGATGCCTTAAAAGCTAAATCTATCTTTATAGTAGCAACAAGACCAAATTTCTCAATTTCAAAAGCTAAAAGTTTTCCAATCAATGTATCCCTAGTTACTGATGTATTAGGCATTGTTCTTAACTCATTTATAGGAGCAACCTTCATTTTATATGCCGGTGGCAATCTTCTTAAAACTTTCGAAATAATTTCATCTTCACTTAAGGTTCCTCCACAACATTTAATACCCAAAAAAATTTCATTTACTCTTTCCATAAAAGTAGAAATCCTTTCATCTTCTTCCATTTTCAGATTTTCATACCTGACCCGTAAGCTTTCAAGTTTTGCAATTTTGACTGTGGAATCTCCTTCATTCAATGTTTCTAGATGATCCCAAATATCTTTAGCAGTTAATCTATCTGATAATCCCATGATTTGTTGATCTGTTAATGCGCTCAAAAGTGCTTGTCTTGCTTTGCAATCATTTTCTTCATCTTTAGCCAAGTTTGGTGAATTAGACTAACTGGTTGTAGGAGTTGTATAGACATTCTTTGTAACATCCCAGATGTCCTTTCCAATGCAATTTAGATGTGTCTCCATTCTGATCTTCCATATTCCATAGTTGGTTCCATCAAGCTTAGGACTGTCCTTCCTGAAATAGTTAGTGGACATTGGATCTCCTCAAGCTATTAAACTTCTACAAAAAGAGGACTAGGCTCTAATACCAATTGTTATGTCCTGGGGACAACTGAGATGGGGGGGTGAATCAGTTGTCAAATAAATTCAAACCAAAACAACTTAACCAACTTTAATGCTTAATACCGGTGAACCAAACTTGTATGCCGGTAGACAGTTTTATCAGTTAATTATAGTACCGGTAAATATAAATGCATGAAACAGAAAGACAATAACATCCACAACACATAACACCAATATTTGTACGTGGAAACCCTGTAAGGGGAAAAACCACAGTGGGAAACCTTACCCACAATCAGATGATACTACTGCAGATAGTAGGTGTATACAAATGGGGTCTGCACATGCAGAAAGGCCAAGTGCCTAGAGCTCACTGCTCAAACACAATAGGAGTCACACTGACTACAATTAGATGGTTAAATCCAATAAGGATGTACTGCTCAAAATAGAATCTTACTATGCTGGATTCAGTACCGGTGTAGTTCCGATTGTCTTCACAAAAACCCTTCTTCAACCTTCAAATGATGTGAGCATGTATAGCTCTGCTTATTCTAGCATATACCTTCACATAATTTCTCTTTCGCATTCCACATTGATCTTACAAATAAGATCTTACATTTATATCATAACCTAAGACCAATTTTAGTAGGTCGGCTCTAAAGGATATTACAATAAAATCATTTTACAAATAAAACAATATCCGATGCAATAACTGATTCATCATGTCGGCTTAATGCAATTACAACATTAATAAAACATCTCCATAGCGTGTCATGCTGATCTAGAATAGATAAGCCTGCCGGTGAATGATCTAGACCTATTTGCCGGTAACATCAAATATGCAAATACGAATATGCCAATGAACAAATCTCCAAGACAAAGTGTCCAAACGATGTCTTCGACATAACCAGGTGTTTTCCATGCCATTACAGGTGCTGGTGAACATTATATCCTGTCAGTGTACCAGATACCAGTGACTGTGCATAAGTTGCTTGCCGGTGAACATTGCCAATTCTTCAAAGTGCCAGAGTTGATAAGTGATAGTAGGTGTTGACATCAATGACAAGACCATACCAAAATACCAACACTTTACACTATGTGCATATATAGATGCAGATTGGGCTGGAGATGTTGATGACCGAAAAAGTACTTCCGGTGGAGCTTTCTTTCTTGGAAAGAAGTTGGTTTCATGGATAAACAAGAAGCAATCATGTACTTCTTTATCTACTGTTGAAGCTGAGTATGTTGTTGTTGCTACTAATTGTACACAAGTCCTATGGATGAAGCAAATGTTAAAGGATATGAAGGTGGATTGTGATTGCCCAATAGTTATTCACTGTGAGAACTCTGCTGCTATTGACGTATCAAAAAATCCAGTATTTCATTCTAAGACAAATCATATATTTATCAAGTATAACTTTTTGAAGGAAAAGGTGGAAGCAAATGAAGTTAGATTGGTTTATGTGAACACTAAAGAGAAAACTGCAAATATCTTCACTAAACCTTTGCCTAAGGAATTATTTGAGTACTTCAGAGACAGTTTGAGAGTTTTTTCCCCTCTAGTAGAAACTTGATTGATGTGGTTTGGCATCAGTCTGATATGCATTATTAGAGATATTTTTCATTCTGGCACTGATGTGGGGATGCTACTGGTCAGGGGGAGTAGTTAGCTTTGTGATTCAGTGGTTTGTGTTTTTTCTTTGATATGGGAGAGATATTGACGTAAAAAAGAAAAACTTAAGGCATTGTATACGTTAGAGAGAGATTGTTGGCTTGATGATGATTGTAATGAATTCATCATATATTGTCATTGATGAAACACACACACACATATGTTTATATTGTCTACTGGTATAACTTCAAGTTGTTTACACTACAACCTATATACTAAGAGGTTTATCTCTAACCGGTACTTTGTGACAACCAGTGGATACACATTAATTGGCATGAACATGAAGGTCAAGCGGAGATTATATGAGGAGATTCAAGGATAACGGTTCATATATTTAACTCCAACTGGTATTGATTGTTCCAAGCAGTATTCATTGATTGTGTGATGAGTTATCACAAATCGTGATGAGTTATCCCAGCGACAATTATTTGGTGGTATTTTTGTGATGAGTTATGATCACTTGACTAGATACACTTCACCTAGGAAATTGTGTTATGATTTCTTCAGGCCGACATGAAATCTAAATGTCTATATATTGACATCACAATGAATTGTTTTGTATGAGTAAAAAGTGATATGTTGTGTGCGAAAGTCAAAAGAGTTAAGTTGAAGAGTATGCATAAGAGCAGTGCTGAATATGTTTAGAAGGATCTGATCAAGCAAGTATTGTGCTACTCAGACAGATCAAACCAATCCTGTTGTTTTCTAACAATCACAACAGAATTGAAATCCCCTAACCAGGTAAGCTCTAAAATGCTTCAATGTTCAAATCCTCTAATAGGGTGATCCATTAGTTTGGATTTAGAAATCCTCCACCGAGGTTACTCCTAATAGGGTACTACCTTTCATGGGGTATAAGCTTCTAATCAAGCTTTGGGATCTCTAACAAGATTCACTCCTAGCAGAGCACTTTGTAGACCCTAACCGGTCCGTTGTCTATTACTGTAGATAGTTAACTTGTGAGTTCCATCTCACCGTGGTTTTTACCTATTTGGGTTTTCCATGTATAAATATTTGTGATATGGTGGATGTTTTACTTATTGTGGATGTTGTTATATCATTTTGGATTACATACATTGTGTTTCAAAGTCTTGTTAAGTTCATCTTCCGGTTAGTGTTTGAAGTAGTTTTATTTTTGGTGCCACTGATTCACCCCCCCTCTCAGTGCTTTTCAAGTCTATCAATTGGTATTAGAGCCTAACTTCTTTGAAGCCTAATCACTTAGAAGGGAGCCTTGAAACCACAATGGGGGTTATGAGCTACTTTGAGATGGCTAGAGAGCTAGAAGCTAGTAGAAATGAGCTTGAAACCCTTAGGGTCAAACTGAAAGCTTCACAAGTCAAAAGAAGAGAGCTAACAGAACAACTATTGGAAATATCTGATAATAGTTCTTCATATGAGGCCAATATTGATGCTTTAGCCGAGGAAGTTGAAAATTTAAACAGTGAAAAACTAAATCCAAGAAGAGAGCTGGAAAGTCTTACTATCTGAATGAGTCAGGAACTGGAAGCCAGAAGAGCTGCTGAAGATCTTATCAAGGAAAGAGATCATGAGATTTCCAAGATCAAGCGTGAAAATTCTACCTTGCATGAGCACTTGAATGCTGAAAGAGAAGAGGAGGAGAACTTACAACTAGATCTTGAATTAGCATCATCTCTGAGAGAGAACCTATCAAAGCATAATGAAGATCTCACCGAATAGCTTACCGAAGCTAATGAGAAACTGGAAAAGTTTAACAAGAGTTCTACCTTGTTTGAAGAACAAATTCAATCACAAAGGATGAAAGGTGATACCTCTGGACTTGGTTTTCATACATCTGAGAAAGGTGAATCCTCCGGTACCAAGAGCAACACTCTTAAGAACAAATCTTCTCCTAAGATCAAGAAGCCTACCGGTAAGAAGGTCTTTAAACCTATTTTCTTTGTTTGCCATAAAGTTGGCCACACTGCAAATGTTTGTAAAGACAAACCTAACAAAAGCTACAATACTAATGCTAGGCATGTGTCCAAGAAATTTGAAGGTCATTGCTTCACATGCAAAATGTATGGACATAGATCTGTTGAGTGCAGATATGGAGCAAATAATCCTATACCACATATGCATCGAAGACCGAATGGCAATTGGACGAGGAATTTCGACAACCGGGTCAACATGAACTGGCAAAGACCCTATGACAACCGGTTTAGCCCATTTGAGATGGAAAAGGTAACAAATGTCATTTGCACCATCTATAATAACTTTGGTCATGTGGCTATGAACTGCAGAAGAAGAACTGGGAGAGGAAATGCAGGACCTTGGAAATCACCTAGTATGGCCTACTATCATTGTAACAAATCGGGGCACTTTGCAAAATTCTGTAGATCCAGAAATATCAAACCAGTCAATTCTTCTAAGGATCAGAAAGGAAAGCATAAAGTTAATGTTGAAGAAACTAGAGAGGAAATGAATCAGATATGGAAGAAGAAGAGTGATGACTCACCTAGAGAAGAAACTATTCCTTCACCCAGTGAAGAGAACCATGTACCGGTGAATTAAGCCTTTTAATATGGCTAAGGGAAGCTTAACAGTAAATCCACCTCCGGACCCCTTGAGATGAATGAGCGGTAAGAGAATTTTGAAGCATGAAATTTTGATAACTTTTTGTCAATATGTTATCAACTGGTTTTCTCCTTGAGCGATGAAATTAGGGTTTGTAACCCTAATAGGTGAGTATTTAATGCAGTAGGTAAAAAGGATAAAAGCGAGTTTTAACTCTATTATTTTTACCCTAATGCATTCGAGAAAAGAATTTTGAGCGCTTGCAGAGTCTAGAAGAGTTTGTTGGCTGATAATTGTCGAAGTTGCATTGTGATTTGTAATCAAGATGATTTGAAGGTTGCAGAAGATCAAACTGGTATGCACTTGGGCATTCAACCGATAAACAAGGCAACGTGCGTAAAATAAGGTATTTCTTTGAAAATCTTGCTTTGAATCTTGTGCATATGAAATGGCATCATCTTCAAAGTCTATAGAAAGGTTAATGATTACATCTTAGACAATGGTAGTTGTATAGGCAGAACAAATTGTGTCGTATAATGCATTATCACAAGTTCCTAGTGGAGTTTTAGTAAAAGGAGATTTGTCAAGCTATAATGATTGTAAGATTGAGGATCTAGGATCACTATATATTTACACTCAGCTAAAATCCCTCTGTGATGAGAATCGAAAGATGCAAACACAGTATGCTAGGGTTTTCGAGAAAGGTTTTCACAACACCGCTTATTTTCTAGAAGATTTTGAGGAAGAGCATATTAGAATCATTTTGAGTCAGGTTCATGGTGAGAACATGTACTTAGAGAGAACTCACACAATTACCAAGGAAACCATTCAGGTTGTAACTGGTTATTATTCAACCAGGGAAGTACCTGAGCTGAGATGAATTTCAAAAGAGACGGTATACTCTCTAACTGGTTCAACATCTGACAAACGTTCTTTTTTTGTAAACAATATCAAGGATCCAACGGTGAAACTGACAACTATGGTTATAAGCTACCGATTATTTTACTCTAGTAGACTAAATAGTGTTCCATCAGCAACAGTACACACAAATTACAGGTTGATAGCTGAAAATGTAGATTATGATCTTTGTGAGGCTATTAGGAGACAACTGTTTCTAAATCTGCAATCTATCAAGAAGGACAATAGTCTAAAGTTCAAGTATGGACAGCTATTGGTCGGGTTATTCTTTTATTTTCAAAATTTTCTACCGGGAATAGGTGATATTGAATGGTCAAAGGACCTACCGGTATCCACACAAATCAAGAACAACATCAAGGCTGTAAAGAAAACTTTTCCTGCTGCTATGAATAAGTATTTCGATGAGTTTCAGAAGAAGAGGAGCATGAGAATGAGATTGCCTAAAGATGTGGTAAGACAATTTGCAAAACACATTGTTTTCACAGTTACCACTGATTTTTGTTTGATGCAAGAAATTGAGCCGAGAAAAGAAGAAATGGAAGATATGAGTTATGAGGTGAACCATGACTTACTAGTTGGTTATGCTAATAACCTATTAGCATCTCCTAAAGATAAAAATAAGGCAAAACTGGATATTGTGGTAGTCCAGGATGCTCAATCCAAAACCAGTATTGCTCCTACCATAAGTGGGAAAGGAAAAAAAAAAAGAAAACTGATGAAGCACCTCCGATGATGAAGAATACAAGGGTGACTCAGAGTATCCAAATGAAAAAGGAACCAGAACCTAAAGCCTATACAAAGAAGGAGAATGTATCAAAGAAGAGAAGTCAAAAACTTATTCTCCAAGAAGAATCTGAGGGTACTGATACTGAAGAAGAACCTAAGAAGATGAAAGCTACTAGTAGAGTAGCAAAGGCAGTAAAGGAAGTTCCAAAGGCAACTATGCCTATTGATATCTCAACTTTCAAGCCTGATACCCATTTTGAAAGAACACTGAAGAGATTAGGGAGGAACAAATTTGACAATGTCAAAGAACATTTTGATTCCTTCACTAAAGATGAGAAGAAGGAAATCATTCAACAGGTAATCACTCAATTGTGTCATTACAATAGATTTCCACATGATCTTGAAAAGGATATCTCAAATTATTTGTACAGTATTTTGTTAAATAAATGGGAGGAAGCTATAAAATTGGAAAAATAAATTATTGATGAGATATTTGTACAATATTTTCCCAATTTGTCTAAGGATGAGATAAGTGCTTTAGTTGATCAGTAAAAAATTCAATTTGCTTTCAAAGCAAGGAGATTGAAGCTACTTAGTGGAAAGAGGGCAGTTATTGAGACTGAGACACATCAAATAGCCTATGGAATCAAACAGATGGAAGAGCTCATCCAATCCTCTAAGAATGAGGAAGATGTTGTCAATCGACTAGAAATGGATGAAGAAGCGATTGTACAAGCTGATGAGGTCTATCATGTCAAGGATGACACCATCATTCATGTTATTGATGATGTCCAAGATATAGTTGATCTATCTAGAGACAACACTACACTAGATATGGAGCCTCCTGAAGTCATTGATATACAGGTTACTTTAGTTGAGCAACCGGAAACTCAACAAGGAGTGGATATTCCACCAGCAAAAGATCAACCTGAGCAACCCCAATCCCCACTGGTCTTACAAGATACTCGGAAGGAATCTTAGAAAAATATTGTCACATAGACTTCTGAAAAGGAAACAAAGAAAAATCTAGAGAAAGCAATCATTAAGGTTACATCCTCTGAACCAGCAAAGCCATTAGTCACTCTGCAGACTGATGAGGATGATGATGATTCATTAGGCATTTCAGGGCCTATCAATGTTGACAACATGAGCGCATTTGAAATGATGAAGATGGCAAATGTTATGCAATCTAGAGCGCATAAGAGGAGACTTAAAGAGAAAGGGGTTAAAGTTGAAACAATTCAAAATGTAGTAGATATTCTATCTAGTCTACTACCAGAAACTTCTATAGCACATTTGACATCCCCTATTAGAAAACTTCATCAGTTGGTTGCTGACGCATCTGGTCAAATCAAGTCACAAGAAGAAGTATGGGGAGAAACTTGCAAAGGACATTGATAGTGGCAAAATGGCTCTATCACATAATAAAGCTTTATTGGGAAAAGCTATTGAAACAAGAGAAAAATATCTTGCTTCTACCTCTAATGTTTTATTCTGTTATTCTGATATCACAAAAAGACAAACAGAAATAGAGCAAGACCTAGAAAGGATATGTAATGCATATGTCCCACTTCAAGACTCTATATTTGCTTTTAGCAAATCAGTAGATGATTTGCACAATAGGTTGGATACTTATGATCATGAGAAAGAAAAGTGACTCTAGTCTCTAAAGGAACTCAAGAGTCTACTCACATCACAAGTGGACATACTACAAAGAGACTACTCAAATACAGAAGCTATCTTAGCAACTCCAAAAACCTATACACTAGATTCAATGGAAGAATTCCATACACAACTTATGTCTACAATAGAGTACACTGAGAACGTGCTAGAGACATGGACAAATGCCATATCATAGTTGAAGAAGAACATTAATGTTATTTTCATGAGACTAGCTTATGAATGAATCTTGATTCAATTTTTTAAGTTGTTGTATATGCTGAACACTTTGATACAAATTTTCTATATATATATATATATATATTACTTTTTCAATTTGGCATTGTTGTCAAAGGGGAAGTAGAAATATGTATGTGTGTTTTTGAAAATTTTGTATAATGTATGCATTAAGGGGGAGTATGTATATGTGTAAATTTGTTTTGTATGCACACTTAGCGGTATTACTATAAAATTTTCTAAGTGTTGCCATCAATGCCAAAGGGGGGGATTGTTGGCTTGATGATGATTGTAATGAATTCATCATATGTTGTCATTGATGGAACACACACACACACATATGTTTATATTGTCTACCGGTATAACTTCAAGTTGTTTACACTACAGCCAGTATACTAAGAGGTTTATCTCCAACCGATACTTTGTGACAACCAGTGGATACACATTAATCGGCATCAACATGAAGATCAAGCGAAGATTATATGAGGAGATTCAAGGATAACGGTTCATATATTTAACTCCAACCGGTATTGATTGTTCCAACTGGTATTCATTGATTGTGTGATGAGTTATCGCATCGACAATTATTTGGCGGTATTTTTGTGATGAGTTATGATCACTTGACCAGATACATTGCACCTAGGAAATTGTGTTATGATTTCTTGAGGTCGACATGAAATCTAAATGTCTATATATTGACATCACAATGAATTGTGTTGTATGAGTAAAAAGTGATATGTTGTGTGCGAAAGTCAAAAGAGTTAAGTTGCAGAGTATGCAGAAGAGCAGTGTTGAATATGTTTAGAAGGATCTGATCAAGCAAGTATTGTGCTACTCAGACAGATCAAACCAATCCTATTTTTTTTTAACAATCATAGCAGAATTCAAATCCCCTAACTGGGTAAGCTCTAACAAGATTCAATGTTCAAATCCTCTAATAGGGTGATCCATTAGTTTGGATTCAGAAATCCTCCACCGAGGTTACTCCTAACAGGGTACTACCTTTCACAAGGTATAAGCTTCTAATCAAGCTTTGGGATCTCTAACAAGATTCGCTCCTAGCAGAGCACTTTGTAGACCCTAACCTGTCATTATCTATTACTGCAGATAGTTAACTTGTGAGTTCCATCTCACTATGGTTTTTACCTATTTGGGTTTTCCACATACAAATATTTGTGTTATGGTTGATGTTTTACTTATTGTGGATGTTGTTATATCATTATGGATTACATGCATTGTGTTTAAAAGTCTTGTTAAGTTCATCTACCGGTTAGTGTTTGAAGTAGTTTTATTTTTGGTGTCACTGATTCACCCTCCTCTCTTATTTCTTTTCAAGTCCATTAGAGATATATGTATAATTCAGAGCTTTACAGAGATATCATTCACAGGGGGAGTTTGGTACTTGTTTCAAAACTTCACTGCTATATCTTTATGCGGGAAATTGTTGGTTGTCTTCCATTGGGGGAGACTTGTTTGGCATTTATTGGTACTTAGATGTTTTTCACATCTAGTGTTGTCATCAATTCCAAAGGGGGAGATTGTTGGCCATTTGGAGGAATTGATTATGTGTTGCATTGATGTTTTTTCATTGATGTCAACACTGGCTTTTTGGATGCTTTATCAAAACCCTTCTGGTCTCGGTAGGTTGAGTGGTTTCTGGTTGGTTTGGATCTGACATGATCCGGTAGGCTCCAGTATGGTTTGGTTATGAAATTGTCTTATTCATGATACTCATGTTCATATTCAGTAAGTTGGTTTCGGTCTGGTGATCGGATGCTATCCCATTTGCTTGGAAGCTTGGCTTGTGGTTCTAACAACAGTTTCACCAACAACGCTTTTGATGAAGATCTTTGATGATATGCATAAGTGGTGGTGGTGCAACTTCTAGTGGAGATTGAAGATGTTGTTGGTGATCATGTTTGAGACTTGGCGGATGGAGATCATTGCTTTAGCGTGTGGACCTATATTGGGTCCTAGTTGATCTAGGTTATGGACCAACTTAATGTAACATGTGGATTGGACCTCTCGATGTGTTTTTTAGGATGTCTTATGTGTTAGATATTATTTGTTTGGTCTAAAGCCGACATGTTTTGTAATTATGTAATTGGTTTATTGTCTGGTGGCCGACTTGATTATTTATGGTTGAGGGTTTGTATATATATGATGTAAGATCTGATTGTAGATCATATTGTAGATCATGTGTGAGGACATGTAATGTGCAAATAATGTAATATCATTCAGGCAGAGGATTTGGTCGATCATTGAAGATTGAATTGGGTTTATGTAAGAGGATTTAGTCCACTGGTATTAAGCTTAACCAAAACTGTACTCAGGCATAGGAGATGCTACCTTTGCAGTTCAAACACTTCTTTCGGATTGTAGTCTATATTTCTATGTAGTCAATGAGGTTCCTTTTGTGATGAGCAATGCATTCTAGTCTTTTGGCCTTCTTGGAAGTGGAGGCCCCTCAATTGTAATTCACATACTTACTGCAGAAGTATTATCTAACTGTGGGTAGGCTTCCCACCATGGTTTTTCCCTTTACCGGGTTTTCCATGTATAAATCTTGGTGTCATGTGGATGGTATTTATTCTGTGATTGTTGTTCATGCTTATGTTAGGATTAGGATTCCCAAAGATACATTGAGGGGGGGCGGTGAATCAGTATCTGACCGGTTAATAAATTCACTTGACTTAAAACATGAAAAGCATATTAAAACTGTGTACCGGTAAACAAGAAATAATGCAGTAAACAGGAATAACAACAACCACATGTGAAGCATACCGTAACACTGTATTTTAACGAGGAAACCCGGTGTGGGAAAAACCTCAGTGGGATTTGTGACCCACAATATTCACTTACTGGACAATAAGGGAATATTACTCTTACAATAGGGGCCTGCACATGCAGGAAGGCCAAGTGCCTAGAGCTCACTGCTCAATTACAAAAGAAGTCACACTAACTTACAAAAAATGGATTATATTAATCCAATGTCTTGTACTACTTCAGATTAGCATCTGCTATGCCAGATCTAGTACCGGTTTAAGCTATGCTACATATATAAACCCTTAACCTATAATTCACATATTAAGTCTGCTTATCTCGCATCCTATATCACTTATATTTCCTATTACAAAATGAGCTCATACATATATGAGTCATATTACAACTCGCCATGTCGGCTTACAATGATTTTACAATTAATTACAAAATACATTATAAACAAAATTCATGTCAGCCAGGGTGTCGGTATCCTTCCTTTCACTGCCGATGTTCTATGTGCCAGTGTAGAGTTTGTTCTTGTCGATGCTGGTATCCTGTCTTGCTGGTATCATATGATTTCAAGGTTGCCATCAATGAAAAAACCTTCAATCACCTACAATTTCTCATTGGAGTGTGCATTTTCCAACAATCTCCCCCTTTAGCATTGATGGCAACACTCATGAGAAAAAATAAAAGTGTCCAAAATGATATCCAAAAATAGTTTGCCAAAATTGTCTTACCAAAACTGTATGCTCCTCCTGAGCAAATGAAGTCCCTTCCTTCTGACCATTTTTCTCAGCCCACTCCTCCCCCTTTGACATCAATGACAAATGTTGTCATTCACTATCAGTGGAGTCCTACCTGGATTCTTGTAACTGGTGGGTTACAATCTGAAAGATATCTGTCAAAACTAAATTTATGCCACTGTTGAATGTTTTGTAGTCTTTTATTGCCTCTTGTGTTCTCTGCACTGTACCGGTGAGTATGTGCATTTGCTCTTCCGATGTCTTCAGTTTGGGAACCAGAGCCTCAGATATTTCTTTTCTTAAGGAAATAAGATACTCTAGTCTTGGACTAAGTCTGTATTTTAAGTCTTTTACCTTGTCCTTTATTCCCTGTTTGTCTTTCTCTAATTTCTTGATTTTCTCTTCTTGCTCTGCAATTTTCTTTTCTAATTCACAAAATGAATCTTATGTTCCAATCAAATTGTCAAGAATATTATTTAACTTCTCTTGAGCTTCGTTGATATCCTTGTCAAGATCCTCTGTTAAGACATTTATTTTGCGAGTATCCCTGTACAGTTTCTTGAAGTCAAGAATTATTTCTCCAAGTTCCGGTAATAGAGTATCCATTTTCTCCTTGTTCTTATTTACAATATCCTCAAAGAATTTCTCTTTTTCCTTTATCATTCTCTCCTTGAATGTATCCTCATTTATTTGATCAACAGTTATTAGGTTGTCGGTGATAAACTTAGACAATGTGTCTAGTTGACCTAAAGAATCTTTATTCTCAACACTGCACTTTGGTTCTTTCAATTTAAGAATTGGTATAGTATCATCAATATCTTTATAGGCTTGTGCATTGCATTCTGTGATCTTCTTTATTGAATCTAATAAGACCTTTGTTACATTAGTAGGTCTGAATTCTGTCATAGCTGTACCAAATATTTGTCCAACAGTTTTTATAATAGCCATGCTACCGGTTGTAGTTATTTCCTTGCTTGGTTCGACCTCTGGTAGGTCTGTCTGAGTTTGCGTTTCCACAAATAAAGTTTTAGGCTTTTTAGTTTAGCCAGGTGGCACTGTCTCTGTCTATACCTGTGCTTCAACCTGTACCGGTTTGGGTTTCTCCAAATGTGTCTCAGATGGTTTCTCGGAGCTTTCAGTTGCCGGTTCCTCAGTTTGTGCCTCTAAACTTTGCTTACCCAGTTCTTCAGATGGTTTGTTTATTATATCTACCAGTTTCTCAGTGGTATCCTTTGTCGGTTGCTCTACCTGTGAAGGTTTTTCTATGTTTAACTCAACCTCTGCAGCCGGTGACTCAGTGGTCACATCTTTCTCCTTATACTCAGTGGTCTCTCTGTCAGCCACGACATTAACTTCTTGAGTATCTACATTTACAATATACAAAATTTCTGATTCAGGGTTTGTATCTTCTACCAGAGTCTCCATACTCTCAGTGGTCGGTTGATTTGCAGTAGTGTCTACTGGTGGAGTATCTGAAGGAGGTGGGGGCATATTGTCAATTATTTTTAAACTTGGTGGTCCACCTACCTTGCCTTTACCCTTGTCTCTATCCTTTTGATATAATCTAATAGTTTTAGGTCAAAGTAATTCTTCCTCTTTTTCTTTCTCCACAAATAAAATATCCCATCCAATAGTTGTTTCCTCAGATACTTTAGTTACTCTGCCAGCCATTAATGCTACATGTCGGTGAGTAGTAGAGAATACTGTCCGGTTAGCCTCATTGATTAATTTGTCTATTTCATCAGGTGAGTTAACTGGATGCACTGCCAGTAATTTTTCAATTTTAATCTTTTTATCTAGTTCAACAATAGATAATCTTCTAGCTTCTAATCTCCTATACAAGTCATTTAGAATTTCATCAACAATTTGCATCAAAAATTTCTTGTATATATCTAAGTGTAGAATTATATTGTTCTCTATACTTTCCTTATCATCAACTGATAGTGTATTGTACATTTTATTGATATTCTTCAGCTTACCATCCTCTATAATTTCACTGAGAAGTTTGTCAATGGGGGCAATAGTTTGTTTCACCTTCTTCTTAGGAGTCATCTTCTTTGTCGGAGGCCTTACCGCCTGTTGCTTCTATCTTGTCCTTTTTAGTGTAGGAGAAGGTGTCGGTGAAGGTTTTCTTTTCCTCTCAACTCTCTTGAATACAACAGGTATGTCACTTTCTGAAGAAGATCCAATCGGTGAAAGGTGAGTTTCCGGTTGAAGTGCTTCCAACTCACTTTCAGTTATACCAGTTTGTTTTAGCACATCTTCCTTGATTTCCTTTGCTTGCCGGATTCCTTTTCTAATGGTTGCTTCTACCTTCTTAACTCTTTTCCTTGATTGTATAGTGGTCTCTATTGTTTCTGCACTACCAAATACTTTCTCTTCTGGTTCATTAGGAGCTTCAAGGAGGGATTTTGCATAAGTTTCTATGATGTTATCATCTATCTCATAGCCCATTTCAATTACCCAAATGGTTCTAGGGATAACTTCCTCCATCCAAATTTCATCTTTCTTGATCACAAAATAGATTTTCTTTTGATACTTATCCACAATAGCTTGTGATAGTCTTACTCTGTTCTTCATTCGAGCCTTAAATGCTTGAAAACGCTCATTTATGTTTTTCTCCCTAT
Source organism: Cryptomeria japonica (assembly GCF_030272615.1). Taxonomy (NCBI): domain Eukaryota; kingdom Viridiplantae; phylum Streptophyta; class Pinopsida; order Cupressales; family Cupressaceae; genus Cryptomeria; species Cryptomeria japonica. The sequence continues at coordinate 253,374,868 of NC_081412.1, forward strand.
TCTCTCCCATATTATTTAATAGTTCTAATAGTTGCTTTCCTGCTAGTATATCAAATCCAAAATCTCTAGCACCAATACTGGGTGCTTGTTTGGTTATGTATAGCATCAGACAAGCAAGTAAGTTTCCAAATCTGAATGTCCCTTTCTTGTCTCTTTTGATCTTACCCAGATTGTCTATCAACTCATCTTTGAGCCATTCACATATGTATATTCTTGCATTATCATTTACCATATCATAGGCACTCTTAATACATAGGCTAGAAACTGAGTTTAACCTATTTGCATGTGTAGCCTTATAACCTAAGATCATACTGATAAATCTGATATTTGTATCCTTCACATCGTTTACCCTTAGAGATCTCTTATCAAATGTTGCACCGGTTAGGTTTGTCACTAAGTCATTTGAGACCTTCTTAGTTTTGTCAGGTTTGTTGGCGGTGGAGGGTAACCCTGTTACAACTTTTACTGCTTCTTTTGTGATTTTATGAATAGATTCTAACAAGAAGAATTCACCATGTACTCTGCTTAACACAATCCTTATGATATCCTTGGGGAAATCCGAGATACTAAGTATTTCAGTGAAACCTAGGGTTTCTACTATCTTATGTCCAGGTTTGACATTTCCAGATTCATCACAAATTACAGTCTCATACATATTTTTTATTTCATCGTCACCTAGTTCATCAATATGACATTGTATATACATTCTAGGGTCTTAAGCATATACTACTCCTTTAGGGATTTGAGAGAATGCACCTATGCTATCATCTTTCTTAGTAATTTTGGGAACTAGCTGAAAAACGGGTCTAGGTCGCTTAACAACTTCAACAATAGTAGGGTTTGCAATAAATTCAAGAGTGGATGAAGCTACCATAGCTATAAATACCTCGATCTTCCTTAAGGATGAATGCTTTGATGGATTGCTTCACTTCTTTTCTTGGAGTACCTTCGCTCGGGAATTTTCGCGCTCTCAAAGATTTGAATGCTCGGTGAATGAAAAAAGAGCCAAAACACTTGCTTTATAATGTTATTTTTGCCAACTACCACATTTAATGTTTGCCGGTTAAGTCACAACTTAAGTCATCTGCTGGTATAGAAGTAATTTCAACTTCTCACCATCAACCAAGGGAATAATAGCATGTTTTTCATTTTGTTTCTAAACCCCCAAAAGAATTTTCTTTAGTTAGATGAAGAGTCTCCTGCCGGTGGAGTGTTACTTTGTCCTGCCAGTGGAGGGGTAATCACATCAACATTCTGATCTAACTTTCTGATCCATTGTTTTGAAAATTATTGTTTTACCTCTTCAACTTTTTCTTTACCTTTCAAACTAGGACCTTTCTTATTTGTTGGTGATGCCTTACTTCTACAAAATTTAGCAATATGTCCAATCTTGTTATATGCATAACAAGTCACATTGTTCTTCTGAATAAATTTCCCATATCCTATGTCGGTATGTGTTCTGTATTGATTAGATAAGTGCCCAAATCTTCCACAAACATAACATCTCCCATTCATTCTGCAATTTTCTGAATTGTGACCAACTTTGTTGCATTTAGAACATTGACCGGTGGGTGTATTAGTGTGCTGATAATTTCTAGATCTACACTGATTTTCTCTATGACCATACTTGTTACAGTTAAAGCATTTGCCATTAAACTTGTAAGTAGTAGGTTGTCTTACCAGTTTGCTATGATCATGATTGTTTGTAGTACTTAAGCTTTCACCAACTTCAAAGCCAAGGCCATTTGTATCACCATTAGGTTTCTGATTCTTCAGCATGTCACCAAGTTCTTCTAAACTTTTCTTCAATTTTTCCTTGTGATGATTTGCAGCAGTTAGCTCACTTTCCAAGATTCCTTTCTGTCTTATGAGTTTAGTTCTATCATTTTGTGTGTGCATTAGATTTGTCTTAAGCATATCATTTTCATGACTGAGTCTTGTGTTCTCATTTCCAGCATCATTTAGTCTTATGGCCAAGTCTTCTTCATTCTTCTTTCTATCTTCAATTTCTTTACAAAATCTCATAGTCATATCCTGCATCTCATTCTATGTTGTACTGATCTCTTGTCTTAGCTTGTTTACTAGATCATCAAGAGTTTCCTTTTCATCATTCTCATTCTGCATCTTTTCACAAAGTTCTCTTCTCTTTTTTCTTGCAATGGTAAGATTTTCTTGAAGTTCTTGAATGATATCCTGAGCAGCCTTTAGATCATCTTCAAGTTTGATATTCTTCACCTTTTCTGCATCATAGTCTGAAAGAGCTGTTTTCAATTGTTCTCTCAAGTTTTTCATCTCTATCGGTGACAAGATCTTCCTCAAGCTATTAGGCTTCTGAAAAATAGAGGACCAAGCTCTGATACCAATTATTAGGATTAGGATTCCCAAAGATACTGTGAGGGGGGGGGGGGTGAATCAGTATCTAACCGGTTAATAAATTTACTTGACTTAAACATGAAAAGCATATGAAAACGGTGTACTGGTAAACAAGAAATAATGCAGTAAATAGGAATAACAACAACCACATGAGAAGCACACCATAATACAGTATTTTAACGAGGAAACCCAGTGTGGGAAAAACCTTGGTGGGATTTGTGACCCTCAATATTCACGTACTGGCCAATAAGGGAATATTAATCTTACAATAGGGGCCTACACATGCAGGAAGGCCAAGTGCCTAGAGCTCACTGCTCAATTACAAAAGAAGTCACACTGACTTACAAAAAATGGACTATATTAATCCAATGTCTTGTACTGCTTCAGATTAGCATCTGCTATGCCAGATCTAGTACCGGTTTAAGCTCTGCTACATACATAAACCCTTAACCTATAATTCACATATTAGGTCTACTTATCTCGCATCCTATATCACTTATATTTCTTATTACAAAATGATCTCATACATATATGAGTCATATTACAACTTGCCATGTCAGCTTACAATGATTTTACAATTAATTACAAAATACATTATAAACAAAATTCCTATCGGCCAGGGTGCCGGTATCCTTCCTTTCACTGCCAGTGTTTTGTGTGCCGGTGTTGGTATCCTGTCTTGCCAGTATCATATGATTGAAAGGTTGTCATCAATGATAAAACCTTCAAACACCTACAATTTCTCATTGGAGTGTGCATTTGCCAACAACTTAATTGGTTTAACTACTATTCCGTTATTAATGTTTTGGGTTCCGGTATTAAAGTTTTAATTGCTTAAGGTTTTTGTAATCTGTGACAACTGATTCATCCCCCCTCTCAGTTCTCTTTTGATTATTTGAACTATCTAATTGTACATCCAAATTTATACCTTCACCATAAAGCACAAAAAGGGGCAGACCAAAAACGTAGCAGATGCTCTGAGCAGGAGGATAATGTTGGTGCAAGAAGTTAAACTTCAAAGTGTGGGTATTGATGCCTTGAAAGTTATGTATGAAGGTGATGATGACTTCAAAGATATCTATGCTGTTTGTAATCAATTGCATGGTGCTTTTCATGAGGAATGTTTTGATTTTCTATTGCAAGGTGGTTTATTGTTCAAAGGGACTTAGTTATGCATTCCCCAGTGCTCAATGAGGATAAATATGATTAGGGAGAAGCATTGTGGTAGTTTAGGTGGTCATTTTGGTGTGGATAAAACCTTAGAGAAGGTGAGGAGGTATTACTATTGGCCAAAAATGCAAAGTGATATCAGAAAATTTGTGGAAAGGTGTGTAATCTACCAAAAAGATAAGGGTTGTAACACCAATGTAAGTCTTTACCAACCATTTCCTATTCCAAATAGGCCATGGGAGTCCATTAGTATGGATTTTGTATTAGGATTGCCCAAAAATCAAATAATTCATGATAATGTGTTTGTTGTTGTTGACCAGTTTAGTAAAATGGCACATTTCATACCATGTAGGAGAACTAATGATGCTTCACATATTGTGGGCTTGTTTTTCAAGGAGGTGGTTAGGATTCATGGGTTGTCATTAACTATTATGTCAGATAGGGATTCAAAGTTTGTAGGTCACTTTTGGAGGACCCTTTCGAAGAAGTTGGGTACAAACTTGACCTTTAACTCTACCTATCATCCACAAACAGATGGACAGACTGAACTAGTTAATAGATCACTTGGAAATCTGCTTAAATTCCTCACGAAAGAGCATGCACAACAATGGGATTTGGATCTTCCACGGGCTAAATGTGCATAAAATGATTCCATCAATAGAAGCATTGGTAAAAGTCCATTTAAGGTAGTTTATGGGATGAAACCTAGAGTTGTATTTGAGCTCAGGTATTTGAGTGGCATGGAGAGAAGGAGTGCAAAGGGAGAAGAGTTTGCAGTGGCCATGAAGGACATTCATGAGGAGAATCTCAAAAAGAGTGGTGAGAAGTACAAGAAACATGCAGATTTGAAAAGAAGAGATGTTCAATTCAAGGTGGGAGATCTAGTTTTAGCACATTTGAAGAAGGAAAGGCTACCAAAGGGAAAGTACACAATGTTGTAGATGAAGAAGATTGGGCCATGTAGGGTGGTCCACAAGTTTGGAGCCAATGCTTATGAGATAAAACTCCCTCCTGGGGTGGCTATCTAACCAATTTTTAATGTTGCTGACCTCTACCCTTTTAAGGGAACTATGATTACAAGTACAAATGTAGGTACATAAGAAATTGCAGATGAAGATTGGGTTAGAGACTTGCCACCTAGTCAACCATTGGAGTTAGAATGCATCTTAGACAAGAAGGAGATTAAGAAGACAAGGAAAAAGGTTTATTATGAATACCTAGTCAAGTGGAAAGGACTTCCAATGGAGGATGCCTCTTGGATGAAAGAGGAGGACATCAAGAAGCATGGTACAGTAGTTGAAGATCTGATTTCAATTGGAGATTGAAATTTTGTTCCCCTCGAGAGTATGGTGCAGGAGCACCAAGTTGGATTCATGCCTCCAAGAGGCCCATGTGATCATTTGGTTAAATTTTTATTTGATTAAATGTAATAAGGTCTTGTTAGACCATTTTTGGTTTTTTGGAACATAGGTTGGGTCATTAGACCTTTGAGAATGCCATATTGTAAACAGTGGTAATTGTTGTCTAGCCACTTTATCTTTTTAATGTTGACATGAAAGGCACATTGTTGTTTTGTTAGTGGTAATTAAAAAAGTGGTTGGTGACCATTGGGAGGTTGGAAAAAATTATAAATAACTTTTTTTCATAGACTAGAGGGTTGGTTGATGCCATTGATCAAGATCAAGCAATAAAAGATACTCTATTTTCTTGCATTATATTATTTTGTCTTTGTTGCAGCGAAATGTATGACATTGTACAAAGGATCCATGATCTAGAATTGGTTGTGATGGATGGAGAAGTGAATAAATTTTCATTTTCTTATGGTCCCATTGAATTTAATTAAGATTTGAGCATTTTATTGTCACATTTTTTTGAAGACTAATCTGAATCCCTTGGGTTTGAGGGTTTGATTTAAAAAATCGTGAAATAGGGCCATTCCAGTGGTGGAAAAAATCTACAAATCAGTGGAATGGAGGTAGATAGGATGTATTTTATGTTTTTGAAGTTTGTAGGAGTAGGGGAAGGTGATAAGTGAAAATTGGGTGATGCCCTAACCTAATATATTCATGTATTAGGCTTAAACAACATATGTAGAAATAGGGTTTTGTAAAAGTGTGTTGTGGGAAGTGTTCTAGTTGGTGAAATTTTTGGATTTGGACAGACCTTAGGAGACATGTTTAGGGACCTAGAATGAAAACTTGAAATTTGGAGTCAAGTAAACCCATAGTTGCTTTGTAAAATAGCCCTAATTAAGCCTAGTTGTAGCATTACCAGTCAAAAGTTGAGGCCTTGGTTACAAAACAACCCTAGCCACAAATTGGATATGTTATAATGTGGCCAAATGGGTATCCTAAAATGCCTTCATAAATATTATAAGTGGTATATACAAGAATTTAGTCCCTATAAACCCCTTTTGTAGGGCTACTAGAAATTAGGCCTAGTTGTGAACAAACCACCATTGAATTATGCCAAAGGTCTTGAGTCAGTATTTGGTTGAGTTATTCAAGTTGTTACAAGATATAAGGGGAATTTGCATCAGCTATTTCCTTTGGGTTGAGGCCTTTTCTAAAATATATGTTAAAGAGGCTATGTGTAGAGCCCAATAAGGGGAATTGAAGACTTTGTAAGGAAACCACCAAGTCAGGGTATCAAAGTTGTGAAACTTGCTCAATTGTGATTAGTTTGGAATCTTTCACCCCTTCTGTGCATCATAGTCATGGATTGTGTTTGTATGGAAGATAAATTCATAGGTCACATGACTTGATTGCAAAAGGGCGTGACATGGACTACATTGGTAGTCGTAGGCATTTGAGTTATCATGATAATTGATGTGGTGAGTTGCGTTGATGGAACAATTGTTTGGATAAATCTTCCTAAGGATGCAGTTGGTGCAAATCCTGATGAATTGACATAAAAAAGATAATAATGTCATCCAAGAGTGCCTAGAGGTGGTAATCCTATTGATGAAAATTGGATACTTTGTTGTGTTGGTACCACAAATGATTGAACTTTTGATTGGGATGGAACTAATGATACCACTAGTTGCTATAGAGGTGGCAAGATCAATGTTTTTTGTTGAGGTAGTTGTGATGATGGTGGAGAAGGTGTTGGTTGTTGGAGTGGCTCTTGAGGATTGACAATCACAGTCGTAACTGAAGAGGCAATGGTCATGCCTTGAGAGAACATGTTCATGAAGATAATGTGTTAATGAATCTCAATAATGACCTCAACTATTTGAGGATTGTTTGGGTTCTTGAGGAATTTTTCTATCAAATCAATAGGATCAATTTGCAAGTCAATTGCATCTGGTTGGTCTACCATGTTATTGTCAGGTGCAACTTGATAAAGTGGGTTGTAAGTGATCGAAACATTTCTTGGCATGATGGGCATAATACCCAAATTAGGATCTGGTTGTGGGTTAGAAATCCTATTTTGAATTGCAAAGGTTGTTTTTCTATTGCCTATTTAGATCATGATTGGGTCATGATGGGCATGAACTGTGAAGTGCAAATGAAATGTGATGCCAAAGTCATGGATGAAATGACATGCTCAATTTTATAAAAGGTTGATGAGATAAAAGGATTGATTTTAAACAAAAGGATTGATTGAAATTTTGGTACTCTAAATAATGAGTTTGACAAGCCAAATAAGTGATGCGACTAGAAAGCTACTCAAGAGGATGCACTCAAGCAACAAAGCGGATCGATTCTAACCAAACCTCTGGCTCAAGGTGAAAAGGATAAAATGATATAAGGACTATCTCTAGACACAATGTAGTCAAAGAGGAAGTGATGATAGTCACTAAGATGTAGGCTATGTATTGACTCTATGATATGAGACTGAATATGGATGAAGGACTGATTTTTTTATTTGATTTTGGATTGATTTGATGATTGATTGGATGATTGATGAAGGATTAATTAATTTGACTACTTTTGATTGAAAATATTAAATGATTGGACTAGAACTCAATGTTCGACTTTAGATGATTGATATTTGGATTAATTGATGTCTAATGTTTGATCCTTGAATTAGGCGAAAGATAAAAAAGACACAACTTTGGTGACAAATGATGACAAACAAGGATGGCAATTATGACGATACAAAATTGATACCCAGGTGAACAATTATGATGATATAAAAGATGCAAAAATTTCACTTGGATAAAAGGTAAAAATCATCAGATGATAACACAAACCTGGGACTCAAAACTTTGATACCATAACAAAGCAAAGACTCATTCAAGATTTTCAGACTTGTCGAAGATATTAGTAATCAACAAGTGAATGATCTAGATAATAGCACAATATGCTTAATTAGATCCTTGACAGCTCATTGTTAATGCATTTTAGCATTACTTCAGTCTTCAATATCTCCACACTCTATCTCTTCACACAGACCTAATCTTCTCTTCAATGATCACACATAACCTTTTCTATTCTATATCACACACACAAACCCTAGACATAATGTCCTTATAAAGGAATCTGATTTCATGTCGGTCCAATAGAATTAAACTACAAGTTCCTAGGTACAATGCATCTAGACACATTTGGTAACACGACATAAACACACCGCCAAAGTGCCAGTGGATGATAACTCATCACACATTACAGTAATACCAGTTGGTAACTCATCATAGATATATACCGGTTAATACAATACCAATTACCAGTTGTCAAAAATGAAGACTGGAAGATCGTAGAGTTTCGATCAAAATTTAACTACCACCTGGGTCCTTTGTACCGCTTGAGATCCTCGAACCGCTTGGGGTCTTCATACTGCTTGGGATCTTCAGTCAATCTGTGACCGGTAAACCATCTTCTGCAAAATATTGATAGTCTAAAGACTATACATTCAATAATACACAATACTAGTTGGAACAATTACCAGTTGAGCATAACTCATACATCAAGAAAGTGTGTGTCCATCAATGACAATCAAAACATCATCAAGATGCCAACAATCTCCCCCTTTGGCATTGATGGCAACACTTAGGAAAATTTTGACATCTAAGTGTTTTTACAACAATAACAAAAAAGATGCTACAATCAAAATTACTCCCCCCTAAGCATATATACTCCTACCTTTGCAAAAATTAAAAGTGCATGAAATGGTAACATTCACCAAAATTTTAATGTACACTACTCCCCCTTTGCCAACAATGACAAAGTAATGTATTGTAAGCGAGTTTCGGGTCCCTTAAAACCCGATTTTCCTTAATAAAAAACAATGACAAAGGAATGCAAAGTAACCCCTTTTTTTCTGATACAATGAAATAGAGTAGATGTTCATCACAATAAGGAATGAAATTTCCCAAAAACAGATTTAAAGTTCTGCATAAAAGTTTTCATGTCCAATGTCCATGACTCAAATAATGAGGTAGCAACTTCACTTTCAGTCTTCATCTGGAATGCCAGTTCTTCCATTGCATCGATGGTACTCATCTCTTGAGTTACCGTGATAGCTTCCAAGTTGAGAAAACATTTATGAAGAACCTACAATTTTGGTAATAGGAGCAGTTGAAGCTCCTACAAATCTTGAGTCTGGTTGCTGATCTCTAAGTCCATCTTGGCAGTCTGATGCTGAAAATGATGAACAGTTTGTCCATAGGCAATGAATAAATCATAGGGCATCTTGAAGTTGCTAATATATTCTTGTAACTCCAATTGGAGTTGAGCTTTCTATTTGAGCACATTTTCACAAAACAGATGGGGTTGGCATATTTTACAAAAAAGTAATTTACCCTCACCCATAGCAACACTGATATCATTCTGTTGCTTCAGTAGTTGTGTCCTGAGTTCATTCATTTGCTTGACTAAGGAAATATTGAGTGCCTTTTCATGGTTCTTTATTGTAGTTGCTTGAGCAACATCTTCCAATCATTGTACCTAGTCCTCTACTACGGTACAAAGAAGTTTGAGCTTGGATAGAGAGGAGTCGGTACTGGGGAGGTTAGTACTGGGAATTAGACTGGTAAGGGTGTCAACTGCAATTTGTATGACATCCTGTTCTTTCTTCTTCCGCAATTCTTCTAGTCTCTCCTGTGCAATTTTGATGCCTCGAAGTAGCTCAGACTCATCTGATGATTGAGTAAGACATGCAAGAGTTAGATCAATAGGACTCGTGGAATCAACCTGCTTGGTTTGATCACCAGTTGCCTTAGGAGTTTGCCCTCCTTCTTTGGTCTGGATCTCCGCTTGTTTTCTCTTCTCTGCTTCCTTCTCCTCTTCCACTCTTTTCTTTTCTTCTTATTTCTTCTTCTCTGACTCTTTCTTTTTCTCCTCTTCTTGTTTCTTCTCCATTTCTTCCTTCTTCTTATCCTCTTCCTACTTTTTCTTCTCTTCCTCCTTCTTCCTTTCTTCTTCCTTCCTCTTGTCTTCTTCTTTCTTCTTCTCTTCTTCTTTTCTTTTATCTTCTTCTCTCTTCTTCTCTTCTTCTTTTCTCTTATCTTCTTCTCTCTTCTTCTCTTCTTCTCTTCTCTTATCTTCTTCTTGCTTTTTCTTTTCCTCTTTTCTCTTGTTTTCTTCTTGCCTTTCTTTTTCCTCTTGTTCTTTCTCTACTTTCTCTTTGTCCTATTTCTCTTTCTCAGCTTTTTCTTTGTCAAGAGTGACGTCCTCATTATCTAATGCATCAACATCAATAGGGTCAATTTGTTCTATCACTCTTTCACTTTGATTGTCAAATACCTCATCCGGTTTGCCTGAGGATAGGTCAGGTTCTTGATCAGCCTTCCTAGTGGCTTCAGATACTTGGTGTATTTTGACAACTTTAACATGTATGTGTGTATCCTTTTCTACTTCAAAAGTTTTACCTTCTAGTAGCCTAAGTCTCCTCCTTCTCATAAAGAAGATGCCTTTGTGCTTATCCATAATTTCAAATAACTCATAATTTGAAGCATCAGGAAAGTACTGTGCAAAAAATTTATCCCTCATCTCTTGTTCTCTTTCAATGGCAATGCGCCATTTATTATCCAAATAATTATACAAAGAATTTGGAGTAGCAGATTTAATCTCAGAAGGTGACCAATCATTAATACATAAATATTTAATGACCTCCTATTCTACCTCCTCTTTCTCACTATCATTAAAGTCATCAAAATGTTCCTTTAAGTCATCAAGCAATTTCCTTCTAATATTCTTTATTGTCCTTTGATAGTGTGTCATTGGTTTATAAGAGGTAATATCTATATTTATCGGTGCAGAAGTTGCTGGTACATTACTGGTAGACTTTGGATTTTTGCTTGATTGCCTTGTCTTCTTTATTTGAATCTCTGGTTGAGTGTCTTCTGCCTCCGGTGAGTGATTCCTGGATTTCCGCTTCCTCTCGAATACTTTTGTTGGAATAATCTTAGGTTTCTTTTTGGCTGGTGACCACTTGGTCACTTTCGGACTGGAAGATGTAACCGATGCAGATACTGATGGCACTGCTTTGCCCTTTTTCTACTTCAGTTCCTCAATCGGTGTGACCCTCTCTAAGTAGGTACCGGTTATTTTCTTCTTTGCATCCAGTGGTGAGGCTAGTAGGGTAGAGGCATACCCGATCAATATGTCATTCACCATTTCATACCCCATAGGGCCAACTACTTCCTTTCTAGGTTCCACAACTTCTATTATGCAGTCATTTGTCCTTATTGTGAAGCAGATGTCATCTTCATGCTTCTTCACAATATCACTAGATATCCTCATTCTCTAGCTCATCTTTCATTTGAATTCATCAAAATACTCATTTAGAACCTCAGGATATGTAGTTCCCACTGCTTGTAGACTCTCCTTAATCTGTTTGGAAACCGGTAGGTTGGTAGACCATTGAACATCACCTACTCTAGGGAAATAACCTTGAAAATAGAAGAATAGACCAACCAGAAGTTGGCCAAACTTGAACCTCAGTGATTTGTCCTGTTTGATGGATTTCAGATTCACCAACAATTGCCTCTGTAAGCAAGTACATAGGTCATATTTAGTATCTTCCTTGATCATCCTATAAGCAGCATTCACTGTAGCAGCAGGGACAGAATTCATTCTGCTGGCATAAAATATTTTGTAACCAATCACCATGCAAGCATATTTTACCAGATCATCAAAAATGGTGTTGACGGTCATTGCCTGTTGGTCACTCATAGAACTGGTGAGCTCTGTCATTTTAGTTTTGGTGATCTTCCGTAGAATTGGTACTTCTCCAACATTGCAGAATCCGGTGATGGCATGAATCGCTTCTGGTGTGATGTCATGGGTCCGCTCAAGATACATCTTGTCACCATGCACTCTGCTAAGGATAATGCGAATATGTTCTATAAATTCTTCCAGAAAGTATACTGCATTGTGTAGTTTCATCCTCTTGAGGATGCTATACTCTGGTTTGATCTTCTTGTCATCTCCAAAGAATAGACTTAGCTGGGAGTGAATTACTAGGGATCCTAGGTCTTCCAACTTACAGTATATATACCCTGAAATATCTCCCTTGACAATGACTTCGACAGTAATTTGAGATAGGGCATTGTATCTCATTTTCTTTTGAAGAAACTCAGGTGTATCTTCAGGTGCACTAGAACTAGAATGCGATGCAGAAGCCATAAACCAAATGATAAGAAAGAATTTTTGAAAAATACCTTCACAATCTGAAATTTAGGTTTTCCAATATCACGCACAGTTCACCACTTCGGTTGCTAGTTCACCGCTTAGTGTTCTTCACTGATTGCTTGAAGATGATTGCAAGATTTTGCACACGATTTCTCCAAATGCTAAACAAATTTCTCTAGTTTATCTGCTCTTGAAAATTCTTCTTTTGTAAACAAATAAGTGAAAATGACGATGAAAACCCTTTTAAACAAACTCTCACCGACCATAATAAATGCATCACTGCCAGGGTACAACCTTAATTTTTCCTTTTATCGCTTCAGATCTTCTACTGACTGACAGGTAACATATACTAGTAAAGGTCTTTACCGATATAAACCGAGGGTTCAAAATATTTCACCGATATGTTCCCCCTAAGCTTTTGTGAAGCTCAGTTTGCCAGTTCAGAGACTTCCACACTAGGTGCAGAAGAAGGTTCATCCTGTGACTCTTCTTCTGATTTCTTTTTCCAAGTTTTATTCATTTCCACCTGAATGGTTTCAACATCAATCTTCCCTTCTGGAGTGATTGGTATATCACCCGATAGGTTCTTTCTCAGTCTGCAAGTTCTGGCAGTGTGTCCCGGTTTGTTGCAACGATAGCATACCATTCCAGGTGTTCTCCATGGTTCGTTATTCATACTTCCATTCTTCCTTCTATATGTTGCAGCAGTGTGACCGCTACCACGATAGATCAAACAAGTTTCTCTCCAACTAGTTGCCACTTGATAACCAACTGACCGATGGTCATGGGTATTGTACCGGTTGGGATTCTGGTTCATAGGAAGTTCCAGAATAACTCCTTGATTCCTTGGAGGATATCTCCCAGTGTTGTGCAAAACCGACCTGCATTCAAATTCTCTATGCTTAAAATCGTTGCATGCATAACAATTTCCATTGAATCTATTGGATCTAGGCATATTGTTTTGAAAATAAGGAAAATTGTTGTAGGCCTTGCTTCTACACCTATTGGCAGTATGTCTTTCTTTGAGACAATTAAAGTAAACAAGTTTAAATTTTTTCTTACCTTTATCCTTGGATGTCGATTGCTTCTTTGATGCTTCAGCTTTTGTTCTAGAGGTCTCGCCTTCCTCATACCCAGAGAAACCAAGTCCAATGGTATCCTTTGATGGCTTTGTCGATTCCAACTTTTGCTCTAGCTTAGCAGTACTCTGATTGAATTTGGCAAGTATCTCCTTTGACTCAGTAAGTTCCTTGGAAATAGAAGCATTGGATTCCATCAAGGTTGCATTCTCAGAAATAGCCATGTTTAGTTCACCTTGCATTTATTCTTTTTCCACTTTACTCTCTTGGAAATGAGCGGTAAGGATACTGATTTCTTCCTTCATCTTGGAGATCTCATGATCTTTGTCTTTTACTAGATCTTTAGCTTTCCTTCTATTCTCAAGCTCTTGACACATTCTGATAGTAAGTCCTTCCAACTCTCTTCTTAGGTTGGCTTTAGATTCATTCAGTTTTTCAACTTCTTCAACTAGGGCATCCATGTTTGCTTCATTAGAAGAGCAATTTTCAGTGAGTTCCATCAGTTTCTCAACATGCTCTCTTCTTTTGGCCAAAGAGGCTTTATACTTGACTTTGAGTTCATCATAGGCTGTCTTAGTCTGAGTGAGATGAGTAAGTTCCCTCACACTCTATTCCCCCATATCTCCTTCCAAGTGGTTAGACTTATAGAAAGGCTGGCTCTGATACCAATTGATGAATACTAAGAGGGGGGGTGAATTAGTATACCAAAAAGTACAGTAATCAATCTTTTAAATAGTTTAGCAGATAACCGGTGCAATAGAATCACTAATAAACCGGTTAAGATAAGTGCAAACCAAATAGAAAACAAAGCATTCACCCACAAAAGAACAATCACCATAACACAAGATATTTGACATGGAAACCCAAATGGGAAAAACCACGGTGAGAAAAAAATCACAAGTAACTATATGCAGAATAGTAACCAGACCGGTTAAGGTCATACAATGTTCTTCACCAGAATAGATCCTGTTAGGAATCTAGATCTCTGTTAGGAGATAAGTCCTATTAAAGACTACCTTGTTAAAGGAATTCAGATCCACAGTTGTGAATCACCTTGTTAGAGAATTTACAAAGGCTTTGTTGGGCCTATCCGGTTAAGGGTTTTAGACTTGTCAAAGGTATTAGTAATCAACAAGTGAATGATCTAGATAATAGCACAGTATGCTTAATTAGATCCTTGACAGCTCATTGTTAATGCATTTCAGCATTACTTCAGTCTTCAATATCTCCACACTCTATCCCTTCACACAGACCTAATCTTCTCTTCAATGATCGCACATAGCCTTTTCTATTCTATATCTCACACACGCAAACCCTAGACATGATGTCCTTATAAAGGAATCTAATTTCATGTCGGTCCAATAGAATTAGACTACAAGTTCCTAGTTATAGTGCATCTAGACACATTTGGTAACACAACACAAACACACCACCAAAGTGTCATTGGATGATAACTCATCACACATTATAGTAATACTGGTTGGTAACTCATTGCAAATATATACCGGTTAATACAATATACCGATTACTGGTTGTCAAAAATGAAGATTGGAAGATCATAGTGTTCCGATCAAAAGTTAACTACCACTTGGGTCCTTCGTACCGCTTGAGATCCTCGAACCGCTTGGGGTCTTCATACCGCTTGGGATCTTCAGTCAATCTATGACCGATAAACCATCTTCTGCAAAATACCGATAGTCTAAAGACTATACATTCAATAATACACAATACCGGTTGGAACAATTACTAGTTGAGCATAACTCATACATCAATGACAATCAAAACATCATCAAAATGCCAACAGCAACAAGTAAAAATAAACTGAAGAAAGTTACATCACCAAATGCATAAAATCAGATCCAAGTTAACCTCATATCACAACTCACAAAACCTATAGTAGATCTAGTGAAAGATCTTTGTACCACTATCCACAAACACTTGCAGTAGGTATGGTGAAGGATTACTGCAACACTGCTCTGCACTCTAACTCTACTCCAACTACTTCACTCAGAATGTCACTCATACTTTCTCTCTCTCTCATCCATGCCTTCATACACTTCTATATATATATCAAAAAGGTTACACATCGGGATATTGTGGTGACCAGGTATGTTTCCATCAATGACAATCAAAACATCATCAAAATGCCAACAACAACAAGTAAAAATAAACTGAAGAAAGTTACATCACCAAATGCATAAAATCAGATCCAAGTTAACCTCAAATCACAACTCACAAAACCTATAGTAGATCTAGTGAAAGATCTTTGTACCACTATCCACAAACACTTGCAGTAGGTATGGTGAAGGATTACTGCAACACTGCTCTGCACTCTAACTCTACTCCAACTACTTCACTCAAAATGTCACTCATACTTTCTCTCTCTCTCATCCATGCCTTCATACACTTCTATATATATATATCAAAAAGGTTACACATCGGGATATTGTGGTGACCAGGTATGTTTCTTGGATCAACACATTATCCAATAAAGCCTTAAACATAAACGTGATAACCAAGTCAGCCTCCACAAGATTTCTACACACTTTACACAATTCATTCATTGATGCAGATACCTTAATTGCCAGAATAGAACCAGGGTCAAATGGGCCCATAAGCACTGACCCAAAAACACAAAGCTCCAAGCATAGAAACTCCAAACTCCAAAACACAAGTACTACACGTACCACAGATACCAGACTACAAGACATGAAAACATACAAATTTCATAACTAAAATATCTAATACCAAAACACATAATTTACACCGGGACCACAATAAGCATAACTCAGGATTCCAAAGATGAGGATCTTGTGGAAATGACTTCAATATATCATATACACCTTACTGTATCATATCCCAGCAATACCAAAACCACATACATCATCTGCACATACTATCTACATTTATATATCATCCGCATATACCATCCAGACCAAACAGGATGACTGGTTCGACATCAATGACAACACTAACAATATTCACACAAGTCTAACATAGACTAGCACAACTGAGGCTCACTACTTCAAGGCAAGATACAAAGATCCGCCAAGAGACCCATTGTCTTTTGACAACAAAAAGAATAGAAAAACTAATATGAGAAAAATCTATTGATCATGAAATTGTCATTGTACCTTTGTGTCAAGGGACCAATATCATGGCAAACATATCTAACATCCACCATTATCTTAGAACATTGTTACACTGAATATATCACCTTCAAAGCTCTTCACAAACTGACTTTCACACATTCATAGTATCAAATCTACTTGCACATCCTTCACATTCACTTCACATCAACTCACACTCTATCCCATTACACAACTCATACATCCCCACTCCTTAAATACAAGTTAGATCATCAAAAACCTAGTTGAGGGTTGATCGCAAATAGAGTACATAATATTGCACAAAATAAGCCACACGGACCAAAAAATACCCAAAGCACTCCAGGAGAAAGAGGGGACCGAAATCCTTCACAACACATCCTTAAGTTGAATCCAATGTATCACATGCACTAAAAAATCCTCCAAAGTTGACACCAAAATGTAGCATGTAGATAAGTAATAAAACTCAATAACCAGTCGACCAAAACATTTTCTAAAGAAGATTATTTAATGTGGATCACCATACACCATAGTGAGACCCATAACAATATTCTAACTCAACCTCCAATGCATATCCAAACCAAAAAGTATGATCCAATCAAGATAATCCAATCAGGCACACTAAATGACATAACACAATTGAACATACCTGTAGACACCTATTTCCATCCACTTAATTAAATAGATATTTGATATTTATTTGATTATTTAACCATAATTAAACTCTTAATTAAATAAACAAAAGATATTTGTTTAATTAATTCATCTTATCGTAAAATCTCATCTCTCACATTCAAATAAATTAATATTTCTAAAATCCCATCTCTCACATTTAAATAAATTAATATTTATTTATTTAAATCCTTGAAATCCCCTTCTCTCACATTTAAATAAATTAATATTTATTTAAATTCCTAAAATCCCTCACCCACTTGCATCATCTAGAAAAGCAAGTTGCAAGTTGACTCTCCTCATAATCATTTACAAACCCCCTATCATTAGCCTAATCACCCTTTAATGGTTTGCACATTCGTAAACCAAAGGTTACCCCAAAAACCATCAACTCAATCCTTTACTGGCTTCCTTCTAGAGTCTTTTTAAACCTTTAATGGCTTCCTTCAAAGTCTTCAAACCTCTAATGGTTTTTGTTGCAAGGTGTGTGCCCTTGGTCTCCTTGAGCTGTGCAGCGACACTCGAGTTTGTGACATGGCTTAACCGCCTCCTATGGATTCTATAAGTCTAGTGGTTGTATCGGGAATTAATAGGTCAATATTTTAGTGCAACAACAATTTTACTTCTAACAAGTGGTATCAGAGCCTAGATCCCAGGTTCAAACCCCATCGCTTGCACTAGGGGGGATTGTTGCAAGGTGTGTGCCCTTGGTCTTCTTCTATTTTGTAGCGCGACACTCAAGTTTGTGACATGGCTTAACCACCTCCTATAGATTCTATAAGTCCAGTGGTAGTATTGGTCATTAACAGGTCGATCTTTTGGTACAACAACAACCATATTTCTAGCAGTTTCCTTCTAGAGTCTTCTTAATTCTTTAATGACTTTCTACAAAGTCTTCAAGCCTTTAATGGTTTCCTTCTAGAGTCTTCTTAAGCCATTAATTACTTCCTTTAAAGTATTCACGCCTTTATTGGCTACCTTTAAAGTCTTCAAAGCTTTTAATGGCTTCCTTCTAGAGTCTTCTTAAGCCTTTAATAGCTTCCTTCAAATTTCTTTTAAGCCTTTTGTTCGCTCCACCAATAGGAATAATAACTATAGTTAAAGTCTCAACCCGAAGTTTGGACATTCACTTTGTGAAGTTACTATCTCCATAACTAAACTTCATTTGATTGTCAACCCAGGGACATATTACTTTAAATGGGTTTGCCTTATATATGCACTAAGTTCCTGCAATAGCTATGCTGCATTACTGCAGCAACTAAAATCTATTTGGGATAAGCAAGCAAGAATGAAAACAACTGAATGGCTACAAGAAAACTCTGCATTAATATAAAACTCACTTAAAGAAATGCTAACTAATCCCAAAGTTGTCAAACAGGAATTACTCTGTTAGCTCTGGCTGCAGGAACAGTCAATGGATCTGTTTCGAGTGGCTACAGGAATAGTCAATGCCAAGACATCTATTGTGGCAGAAAAGGAAAAGTAAACTTAACAAAGGTGCAGGATCACTCACCAAGTGGGCCCCCTTGGATGAGTGTATCCAGGCTTCCAAAATAACTCTAAGTGCTCATAATAACATAGCTTTATTCATTGCTTTTCAAAAGTCAACACATCATTCAGAATGAAAGAAGACTAAAACACTCTACAACTTTATTTCTAAAATCTTCTGCTCTTTGTCACTCTCTTTCTTTCTAACCTCAGAGAAGAGGTAGAGACACTTATTTAAAATAAAATTACAACAACTTCTTATAATTAAGATCATGGCGATGAGAAGAGGCAAATAACATTCATGAAGAAAAATCAGTCGGAGTTAAGCCACTAAAAACGTGGATCTGCACCAAACCACAACCAAGAATATAGTGTGGCGGTATTATAAAATTGATGCTCACTAAAGTTAGACATAACTGAGTCTTGCGCGCCCTGCTACTCCTTCATCATTCCTCATGCTCATTATCCTCTTCGTTGATTTGAACTTTTAGTCACCCCTTGAATATCTCAAACTGCCTTCTCGACGTGACAGGACAACCTTCTCCACAACATCTCATTTATTCCTGCAATTGAAAAGAGATAACATACAAGCATATACATATCTATTTTAATTAATCATAACACTTATTCATTTCACACATGATATCGCCTATAACAATCTGTAAGGAAATAGGAACAAATCACATGGCTACAGGAATAACTGGCATGGCAAAGAAAAAACATGATTTAATGGGTTCTATTAACATCTAAAATGCATATAGTCAAACTTTAATACATCATTACCATCCTATTATACAAATTCAAATATGAAAAAAAACTTATGAGTTCTAGGAATAAAAGGAGATAATATCTCAGCTCATCACCTTTAATGGCTTCCTTCAAAGTATTCAAGCATTTAATGCTTTGTCCCCCTCTCCTCTCAAGCCTTCCCTTGTTGACACTTGTCAACATGTGATTGGCTTAAAAGAGAGCACATGAATTGAGGATCAACACTTCCTCAATAAATCCTAACCCTTCCTCAACCCATTCAATCTAAACCCTTCATTTGCTCATTTCCCCTATAAATAGAGCTCATTCCTTTATTGTTAGAGGTCACAAGAATTATCCATAGGCATTGTTACTTTTCTTAGAATTTGAGTGTTTTTGTAGGAATGATTTGTATTATGTTTTATCTCTTCCACTAGTTGGAATTGCTATTTAACCACTAATACTTCATTTACATCCTCAATCAACAATTCACATAATCAACCATATCCCATCTCCCATCCTCCATTTGACATCCTTTTGTGCTAGTGCTCAAGTTGAGGGCATACTTCATGTAGCAGCAAGATCTTGGAGAGGAGGAGGACAAGGAAGAGCCAAAGCATGGGAGCATCATGAGGGAAGTAATATTCACGTTTGTTTATTGTTCCTAACTTGATTCTTCTTTACTAATATTTTGTGATATGTTTTGAAATGGTTTGAGTTGAATATGTTTATGGTTGAGCATTTTATTTAGATGAACTCGTATTGATTTTCCACTAATCTCCATTTTTATCGCATGATTTGGTGAACCCAATGTGAAACAACAAAACTTGGCCTTCATCTTGCATTGATCGGTATCCATACTCTGTTACAACGCTTCGCTTTGGCACGAGCTGGCGTATGCTGGCAAATGGTCATGGAACTTAGCTTTCCACCTTGGAAATTGCATTTACTTGAAAACTTCTAAAGCTTCTTCACAAATCCATTTTTAGTGTTTAATTTTGTGTTTATTTTTAGGATTTATGTGTATTTTATTTAGTTTTTAATTTTTTATTTAATTTTGTTTGTTTTTTTGTTTTTTGTCAATTTAGATTTTTTTTTAATTTTTTAATTTTTTATTTTATTTGTTTTTATTTTATTTTATTTTATTTATTTATTTGTTTTTATTTTTATGTTTTTTTTTTAATTTAGATTTAATTTATTTTATTTAGTTTAATTTTTTGTTAGTTTAATTTTTTAATTTGTTTTGTTTTTGGTTTAGTTTCTAAATTTGTTTGGTTCAATTTTATTTGCTAACAAATTGTCTAACCAGGGGGCAATTGCATGATCTAAAAGAGGGGCATTAACAAATTATTTTTGCAGGATAACACATTGTAGCGTCGTAAATTGTCACTGAGCCAATTTACACCTCATGTTTTTGCCTCTACTTTAGCATAGCTCCCCCTCACCTCCTATCTGGGTTCATTTAGTGCCTTAATTGCAATTTTTATGCTCAATACACCTACCAACTGACTCCCCATAGAGGTGTCTTCCTCCCTTGGCCCAAAATTTGTTCCCTACTAGATGAGGACCAGGGCGCTAGTGCCCTGGTTGTCCTCCTTGGGGCCCAATTTTCAAGGACGAGATGAAACCTACTTCTCCGATGGGAAAATAAATTGGTGGCTCAATATGACCATTCAAGGTTGGCCTAATCAGTAAATTGACCTAGATCCTCATATATAAACACATTTGATCAACCCAAGCATTTTAAGTCTTCACATACAAGTAATAAATAATTCAAGCCTTGAAGTGTTCATCATCAAGCATTTTTATAGGTCTTCAAGGCTACAGATTCTTCAGTCAACCATTGTGAAGCAAGTTACAATATCCATATGCAAGCATGTGTGTGTGATTAGGGTTTTGTCATGTTCATGTCATTTCATACAACATATGTGATTACATTCAAGAAGAAAAGCATCATTATCAGCCAATGCAGATCTGAGGTATACCTTTCCATTCTTTATTTCAATATTTACAATATTGCATTCGAGGTTAATTCCTAAATTGAGGTTTGACTTAGGTAAGCCCCTATTTCCAACCTGATTTCCCTTATTTCTGTGTGTAGGAAGAAGGTACGGAGTTGCGATATTCATGATAATCTTTATTTATAGAAATAAATTCATTGGAGTGTGAAAAGTGTGGAGGACCAGACCGACCATCACAGCGGTCCCAACAAATCAGGAGCTCCTTTTAGGAATAGGTCCAATTCTCTTACAATCCTCAAATCCTAGTTTGTGGCTTGATCCAACAACTATAGCTTTTTTTTTAATTTTTACATCAATTCCAACACATTTACCCTAATTTCAGAAAATGCAACAATTCAATTCAGCTCAAGGGAAAGAAGAGGCACATTCCAAACCCCTTGGAATTGGTTGAGCATTCAGACCTCTTAGGTTTAGATCTATCTAATTCCTATTTTTCCCTAATGTAATGGCCCCCAAGTAAAATATTAGCGATTATCATACATATAATGGTTGAAACCCCAATATTTTCACCATTACACACACATTTTGCAATGATGGCTTAAAAAGAACCTTTATTTGTATTTCGTAAAATCTTGCAAATTAACATTTTGCTATCTTGGTTAAAAAGAACCATCATTTTGCTATCTTAATTAAAAAGAACCATCATTTTGCTATCTTGGTTACAAAGAAAAATCACTTTTCTATCTCGGTTAAAAGGAACAAACACGTTGTCATTTTTTGCTACAAAGTGGTTTTAAAAAGACCGCACACTTTTTTCTTGCAAATGGTAAAATGAACACGAAACATTTCATTCTTTATTTTAAAGAAAACCGCGCTTTCGATTTTATGCTTACAAACAGTAAAATGAACAAACATATTTTGTGATGTTGGCATAAAAAGAATCTTCATGCATGATTGACAACTACAAATTCACATTTTGCTATGAAGGACTAAAAAGAATGTGTATATTGAGATTAGTGCATCTGCACAATTTGTTAGCATAAAAAGCCATTTTCATTTTTAGAAAGGCCTGCCAAGGGACACATCACCCTTGGGACGACCTTAAGCTATAAATCCTTCGAGCCATTATAGAAATCAGGTGAGAGATAAAGCTATAGCCTTAGGTGTATCTATTCCTACAGTGTAACTTGTCGAAAGGACATATGGGCCCCACCATGAGTTACTAGGCTCTTAAGTGAGTCACTACAAAATGAACTTACATCTAAAGCCATCAAATATTACTAGAACCTTTTTAGTGTAGAGGCCCACTTGTTCTATTGATTGAGTTTTTTGGTAATTTCAGTGCAAGGGCATAGCTGATTTTGCCCCCAAGATACTCACCATGTGTGTTTCCTTGAGATGAGAGAAATTTTTGGGTTGTACAAGTTGTTTTCAACTTCCAAAAAGAGGGTGATTAGGTCATCTTTCCAGTCCTAGAGGTACTTGTCTATCCCCTCTCGCAAAGATGAAAATACAATACGCTCCTTAAGGTGTTGCATATTCGATTCAAAGAAGCATCAAGTGTGAGTTGAAGTTACTACAATTGGCCATCCTTAGGCATAAAAAGTGACTGATTTGTCTTTGTTTATTTGGACTAGTGGAAATTTAGGCTGAATTTGGCCTAAGAACATACACATTTCATTGAATTTATTTCAAAGTTACTCTACCAAGAAAAGATGTGTTCATGTTCTTGATATGTCTTCTTGTCAAAATCAAAGCATTGAAAACAAGTACATATCATCAATTGAGAAAAACAAAATCCTCAACCAAGAACAATCTTGTACAAATGTCAATGCTTCAAATTTGGAAGTCTCTCAAATACATCAATAAATCCATCTACTACCATTTTAAGAAGAAACCTAGTGAAAAGAAAGTCCAAAAAAGAAGAAGTTTTGTGTACAAAAATCATAAGCTCCTATTGAAACATCGAATATTCATACACAGTTATCAAGACTTTCAAAATGGTTTGGCAACAAATTTTGAGCTAGAACCTTTGAGATCACATGCCTTTTTCCAAAGATGAGCCTTATCGCAATCACATAATAGAAGCCAATACTTTCCACAACTAGAAATATCCTACTAAACTCCAAAGTTTGTGCTTACTATGAGAATCCATCACCAAACTGCAATCTATTCACCTTTCAACATTAACAAGTTGTGTCCTTAGTCTTTTAAGATCTTGTACATCTTAGAAATAGATCAACTTATTAATATATTTCTAACATCTAGGATCAATCATCCTAAGAGGTCATACTAGTCATCTATGGTAGGTAAAACTAACTCATGAGTGCATCCTCTCATAGTTAGATAGATTGTGGGTTTCAATCACAACACTCGTTATACCTCACTCAAAATTGTTGCACCCCAAACTAAAGATTTGAATAGTACTTTATTGATGAACATGTGGTATCGAGAATCATTCACTCACAACGACCAATTCACCCTATTTTAGTCAAACATTGCATCTATAGGAGTTAGACCGTCACATTCATCACAATCCTACTTCCATACACTGTATTTTCACATGACGGGTACTAGATGCATGAGGCATAAGCAAGAAAAATCACAATTTGAATCAGAGGATGATGAAAACTGTAGGTTAGGAAATAAGAAATCATCACAAACAAGATAAACGTAATAGCTCAATCACAAATGCATTCATTGCAATGATCTATCCTAAACAACACTCAATAGAGACATGAAATAAAAACATTCAAAATTAAAGACATATGCAAACCAATGGTAGATTTGAATGCTTCTTCATGCGGCTCCATTGTCCTTCTTTCTTCTCCAAATAGCCTTTTGTTGTGGATCTCACCTTCAAGTGCACAAACCTAGTGTGAAAGCAAGATTGATATTGGCACAAGAATACTAGAAGAAGTGATTATTTCTCATTATCTGATTCTATGATTATGTGATTGCAAAAGTGATTACCAATTAAGAATTAAGGGATTTGAGTGAAGAAATTCATCCAATTTATAGAGAAATTGGAGAAAAAGATCAAATTAGCATGAAAGTGATTCGAATGGAAATTCAAATCAAGAATAGCAAAATTATGACATGTGAATGACAAATTGCTATGCAAAGATTTATGACAATTTATGACAATTTATGACAAATTGCTATGCAAGGATTTATGACATGAATTTGAAATAGAAATAGACATTTAGGAATTTAGGAGAAATTAGAAAATTAGGTTAGAAATGATGACTTGGAAATTAGGAAATTGATGCAAATTAGGTAAATTAATTAATAATTTCTCATTCATTAATTAATTTACAAAAATAGGAGGAATTAATTAGCCAATTAAATAAACATTTAATTGTGACAAGAAGACTTAGGATAAATAAATAAATTACTTAACCTAGAGGGAAAAAATGCCAAACAAGATTAAATGAATAAACCATAAAACCTTGGAAGATGAATTAGAAATGCAAAGACGACAATTAGGTCTTGACAAAGGATAATTGATATCGATTTGATCATGATTTTGGATTGATAAATGACCAATGTGATAAATGATTTGGTTGATAAAATGTGCCAATTGACGAGGAACAATGACTAATTGATCCAAATTGACACGATTGAGAAAGACGACGATCGATGACAAATTGATCGCAGAATGACAAGATTGACAAGAGGACAAGGATTGATGACAAAATAGATTGCAAGACGACAGTATTGAAAATGACCACGATCAATGACGAATTGATCGCAAAATGACAAGATCGAACATGACAACGACCGATGACAAATCGATCGTTAAACGACAAGATTGAAGGATTGATAATAAATCAACAAGATTGATAAGAGGACAACGATCAATGACAAATCGATCGCAAGATTGACAGGAGGACAAAACCCTAATTAGGATTGACGATGTCCAAAATAATGACAAATGAGCATGCACATTGATGCAATAAGATAGAATCGATTAAAATCATGACTGGATAGTGTTGTTGACAAGACCAAATTCAAGAGCGAGATAGATGAAGAATGCAGAAGAATGACTCGATGTTCGCAAATGATAAAAACCAAGTACGAATCATAGGAGAAATGTTAATGCGACGCAAAAACCTAAAATGAGGCAATGTGCAAATGTTAAAGTATGACTCCGCAAGCGTTGACCATTTTTAGGTGTCTACATTTTGCCCCTCTTTGAGACAGTGCGATTTTAAGCGTTGTTTCAAAAAATAGTAATGAAAATGCCCTAGACAATGACAATGACATGTGCATGCCCCCTCGAGGAATTGGCCGGAAACATCCGGAAAAGAGGCCAATTGATCGATAAAAATGATAGAAAACAATAGGAGCAAACAGACTAACAAGATTGACGGAAGAAATGTTAGTAAGCAGAAATTAGACAGAGGACAGGTAGAGATGAAGAAAAACTTGCTTTCAGTAATGCACTTTGTAGGTGAGAACCTTTATTTTAATATAGCAAAATGGATGTGTAGCATCATGGCATTGAAGGCCAGAGCTGAAATGCAACCCTTTTTGCAAAAGACAGACACATCACAGACAAACAACAATCGCAATCAAAAAGAAAAGGACCATGAACCATCCCGGTCACTCTAAATCACTCAGTGACATCATCGAGCAACATGATCGAAGATAAATCAATAGAAAGATAAGATGCACAAATTCCAACAAATCAAACAAACACCTTGATCTTCGTTGTCAAAAGTTGAACGTGCTGATAGGATGATCATGCTGTCTGGTTTCAGGACATGTGGTACCCCGTCTAAGACAGGACACAGTCTGGTTTCGAGTATACCACACCCTGTATAAGACCCATGATAGTATGCCAAGGACGAATTGATTTTGAGGTTGATTGATATGACAATGTTGGTCAGTTTGAATGTCTGGTTTGATTGAAAAGTTCATCTGTTTAAGCGTGATTTCATTAAAGTACAATGTTGAATTGCGAGTCGTTGGATGTATACTTAGTGATTTGTCTTATGCACAAAAAGAGATCCTTTATTGCAAAATGCTTGTTTTTTGGATTTTAATGTTTTGAAAATTTTTTGTGTTCAATTTTTTCAGGACTTTTTATGATTTTTAGGGATTTTCATTTTTCAATTTTTAGATATTTTTTCAGGACATTTTCGATTTTTTTGAAGATTTTTTCAGGACATTTTCGAATATTTTTGAGATTTTTTTTCAGGACATCTTTGAATGTTTTTGAGATTTTTGAATTATTTCAGGACATTTTTTAATTTTTTTAGGATTTTGCCCCCAATGTCTAGCAAAGCAAGGAATATGACAAGTGAATAAATAGGCTTGCTGAAATGATGGTGGATAGAGGGAAGACAAAGGCCATTGATTATGGAGACAATGCGGATGCAATTTTCAAGGGCTATGGCATGATGGGACAAGAGACTGGATATGACAATGTAAAGCAGTGACATGGCATGAGGGATATGTCAAGAGGTTTTTTAAACCATGTTTAAATTTTGCGTCCTTATGTTAGATTAAGATCAAGGAATAAAAAAGAGTGTATGGATAGTGATAAGATATGGATAGGATAAGCAAGACCAAGAATGGATAAGGGACATGGACTGAAGGTCGAGATAGGATACAGGATAGTGGCAGAAAGTTGCAATAAGACAGGGAATATGGATGAAAGGTTATAATAAGCAAATGGATAAATACCAAAAGCTATGATAGACTAAAAGCTGCAAATAAGATGCATCATGCTCATGACGATCGTCAACCTTGTCAAGATCAAAGGTGGAAAGGGAAACTGGACATGAGGGACAATAGGATATGAAGGGTAATGACATGGTATGATAGGATAATGAAGGGCAATAGGATATGTAGGAGGAAACCTGCCCCCAAGTACAATATGCAAGAAGTTCATGGATTACGCATGATGCCTGTTTGCCAGGTTTTCATCACAGTACTTGCCCAAGACGCCTGTTTGCCAGGTTTTCACCAGTGGACGAATTATTTTTCTTTACTTTTTTTTTCTTTCTTTTGTCTTTTTTTCACTTTTTTTTTTGTATTTTGACTTGTTCAATAGAATATGGACACATGATAGGGGATGGAAGAAGGACTCAAACATCTTTTTGTTTTTTGGATAGTAACCTTGAAAAAAAATGGACCATGACCTTTAAAAGTATGCTCAAAGACGTTGGTAGGATAAGGACATGGAAAAAGAGATGAAACTAAGGCAAGGATTTATGTAAAGGATTGGATCAAAGGGATCGAAGGATGGAAAATATGAATTGGATAATGGATAGGGTATTGGAAGAATTGTGCTTGAGTGGATAGAATTGAAGGCAAGATCAACATTGGCACACACCTTGATGGGCAGTGGATTGATGGAGGAAAAATGGATCTTAGATTGTGAGATTTGGATGGAGGAATAGCTTGGGATTTTGGGACATAAGGGCCCAAAATGGATGAAGAAGGTGATGGAGGAACAAATTTGAGAGGGTTGGATGGAGGACTATCAATTTTGGATGCCAAGTTGGATGTTTCTTTAGGCTTTTGTGCTTCAAGGAGTTGCTTAGGGATCCACATGGTTTTCGATTTTTCATGCTTTTGTGGTTCCTTGGAGTGCATTGCTTGCACAAGGGATTTAGGAACCCATATATATTTTGACTTTGCTTTATTTTGCTCAGTGGGCCTCTGTGGCCTTTTGGATATTTCTTTTTCTTTATAGATCATATTGTTCTTTGATTTGACATGTCGATTATATTGGACATGTTGATCCTTGAATACATGTGTATTGCTAGACTTATGACTTTTATACTTGGCATCCAAATTGCTTGGAGGGGGAAAGGAATGCATGGATGGAAATGAATGAAATGGACTTCTTTTGGATGACTGGAAGGTTCTCAAAGATGTGTGCCTTTGCTGACCTTGCATAAAGGAGGAAGGGATATAAGGACCTAAGATGGATGGAAGGTATGATGGGGAAGGTGTATGTTTTGATTTTGATGGAGGGATACCAACGTCTTGAGAGTGAGCTGTGTAGACATGACCCTTAAGATCTTCTTTGATATGGAGAGATTCTTGCTTATGGAAATCTACTCCTTCGCCTTTATGAATATCTTGACTTGTAGGATACTCTTTTCTTTGGGAAGAAGATGTGAGTCCATTATGAGGTGGATATGATATGAGAGAAATAATGAGATCTTGAAGTGGATCGGATTGCACCAAAGTGGAAGAACCCATTATGCATGTCGAGGGTTCATGAACATCTTGCACTGACACGTTAGAATCATGAGGGGGATTAGGATCACTAGGGGGATTAGGATCATGAGAGGGACTAGGATTGTGTAGTGGACATGGTTCAATGACAGGCTCTTCAAGAGATGGAATGGGAGAAATAATGGGATCATCAAAAGAAATGAGACCTTGGAGTGTATATGGAGCATTAGGACAAGGAGATGGAGGAACAAAAGGATCTTGTGGAGGATTTAAAGGAATAATTTGATCTTGACAAGGAGGAAGATCATTGGAATCCTCTTTAAAGGTGCTTTGCTCTTAACTTTTAATGGGATCATCGGAAAGGATGGAAGGGATATCTTGATCTTTCTTAGGAAGTGGAATGTCAATGGGTTTTGAAAGGACATTTTGTTCATGAAATGGAAGGGGATCATTTGGGATTGGATGGACTGGGATATCTTGATCTTGCTCAGGGAATGGAGTGTCAATAGGATCTTGGATAGGATGGACAAAAATAGGGGAATCATAGTGAGTGTCTGGGAACATGGGGTCCTGGTCAACAATTGGATGGGATGATAAGGTTTCAGGATCTTGATCTTGATTTTCTTTAGGACTCATTTCTTCATGCTCTAAATTATCCTCTTGACATGGGGTTGGACTTTGGATATGCATGGAGGATTCTGACAAGGAATCAATGATTTGGCATGAAGGGGATGCACTTTGAACATTTGTGATGGATTCTGGCAAGGAATCAATGTTTGAACATGAGGAAGAGGGACTTCGAATGGGGTCCTCTAAAATAGGTAATGGCAATAAAGTGCATGGTGGCATTGGGTCTTGTATCTCTGAAATATGACAAGGATGTGCATCATGAATTGGATTATCATGGCAATCAATTATGGATAGCCCTTGGGTAATTTCATCCTTGGGTGTATTGTTTGATGAGGACAACATTGAAGGTTCTTGTAAAACTTCTAAAGGTGTAGGGATAGATGCCACTGGAGAGTAAATTTGTTTACGGGGGGATGAGGCATTGCTAGACATAAGTCTATTATTTTGATCTTCCTCAATAAACTCACTTGGTAATTTCCTTAAGAGCATTGCAATAAAGCCACCTTTCTTTCGAGGTTTTGACATGATTGGATCTGGAATTTTAACTTGTTTGGCAAGGAGTTGGTTCTGATCTGATGTCATGTTTTGATATTGGACTTGGTTCAATTGTTCTGACATGTTTGAAACTTGGGTTGGTGTGTGCTGCCAGTTTTGTTTTTGAATTTGTGATTGTGGTTGTTGACATTGATATGTTGATTGAACTTGTTGATATTCCACCATTGGTTGAACTATTTGTGGACATTGTATAGTTGGTTGGACATATTGTTGAAATTGAACCATTGATTGTGTTGGTTGTATATGTTGGAAATGTTGAACAATTGGTTGTGATGGTTGAAAATGTGATTGATAGTAAACACCTTCTTGTTCTTGTTGTGGAGGCACATACTGTTGAAATTGATGTTGTCTCTTTTCTTGAAATTGTTTCATCATCTCTATTTGTGAGAGGAGAGCTGGTATGTCTGATCGTTCGATAAGAGATCTTACATCAATTGGCTCAATATTTGGATTTCAACCTGGAAATTTTTGAAACACTTTAGACATTTGTGATCTATTCTTCACAATGTTTTTCACTCTTTGTTCCAAAATCTCATTTTCTTGAGCTAGTTTCTCCTCTAGTTTTTGTATTTGGAGACTTGTTTCATCATAAAAAGTTTGATCAATATTGCCTTGTTGTTGGGTTGGATAGAATTGTGATTGCATTGTTGGTTGATATGTCAAACTTTGTTGCATCATTGGTGCTTGGAACCTTGTTTCAATAGACATGTCACTATGCAAATGCAATATTTTGGAATTTTTCAAGGATAATGTATGATATGCAACTAAATGCAAACTAGATAGACGAGCATGCAATCTATGTTTTTGGTTGTTTTTCAAGATTTTGACAAACTTTTGAAATGCAAATCTAAAAAGAGACCCTTAGGAAATTGAAATGATGTCTAGACCTCAAAGGACAAAAGGACCAAGTGACAAAAGGACAAAATGACAATGTCTCCCCTATATGCTTGGATACTAAGCTAGGTTTGACCAAATGACAATAATGACAAAAATAGAAAAGGTTTGATAAGGTCTAGAC
Source organism: Cryptomeria japonica (assembly GCF_030272615.1). Lineage (NCBI taxonomy): Eukaryota > Viridiplantae > Streptophyta > Pinopsida > Cupressales > Cupressaceae > Cryptomeria > Cryptomeria japonica. The sequence goes on from NC_081412.1 coordinate 253,405,447, forward strand.
TTCTTAACAATGACTTAGGGTTTATCAAAGATCTAGATTACTCAAGTATGACAAAACCTAATTTTGACACTATATGCAAAGGGACAATTAATATGCAAGTGACTCTAATATGATATGATAATGACTTAAGCTTAATGAAGGGACCTAGGGTATGCAAATGTATGACAATGGTATGACTTTAGTGCAAGAGGACATATGCAAATGGATGACCCTTATTGATATGCAAAGGAGTATGACTTAGGTGAAACCTAACCTTGGTACTTGACAATGAACTTTGCAAAATGCAACCTAGGATGAACCTAAATGTAAGTGACATGAATGTTAAGACAAGATTTTGAACAATGTTTGACAACCATGTTTGAAAGTGTTTTGAACTTTGTTGGATGAAATGCTTTTATGTTTAACCTTGTTTTGAATCAATTTGTCTTGCTTTTGAAATGAGATACAATTCAACTTTTGACAAGTAAAGAAGACAAGATATTTTAACATAGACTCAAGACAATCATGCTCATTCCCACATTTCTTATGGTAGGCAAGGACATTAGGTACTTGAGAGGTAGACTTGTTATGGGATTCAAGGAGAATACATAGATGCTTGACCCCACAGGCTCCCCTCCACGGCACTCACTTCTCAGGGCAGCCAAGCATTAGTCCCCATGGAAATCTCCCCATAGTGAACTTAGTATCTCTTCCAAGTATCCGAACTTGTCCTTCTCAAGCAACTAGAAGGGTTTTTGGCTTCTAAATACAAGGTGTTTAGTCAGGATTTCTGTTAAGCGTTACTCCTTGATGTCACGCAAGCGTGATTGAGACATTAAGCCCACCAAGATACCAAACAAATGTAGTCGCGCAAGCACGATTTAGACCTATGAGGCCCTACTTAGATGTTGATATGAGAAAGAGTTCAAGGGTCATCACTTCCCAAGTAACTGCAATTCCCACGTAACCCTTCCTTCAAAGCTTTCGCTCATCAGGTATTTGTTTATAGTGAGTTAGAATGCCAAGGTATTCTAGCCGTACTCACTTTGGGTCATTCCCTTCTCACAATTATCACTTGCTTGCAAAAGCAAAGTGGTCGGGAAGGCAGGCCCTCTAAAGGAGACACACAATCAAAGACAAAAGCATGGTATCGAAGATCTGGATTTCTGATCACCCTGAAAGGATGAGAGCATACTCTCCTACTCCAATGTCACACTCAACAATCAAAGCAAAAACATGTTCATTCCAACCTATTAGAAATCACTAGGTGCCTAAAACATTTAAAGACAAACACCAAGTTTAATTGTTTCTCCAAGGCAACCTGCAAAACCCAAGTTAGAAGTTTGATTTCTTGTCTTTGACTATCGATTCTGCATAACCCATGTTAGTAGTTTGATTTATTGTCTTTGCCATGCGTATGCCAAGATTTTGCATAGATAATTAGTACCAAAATCCAAAGCACAGAAAACAGAATGCAAAAACTAAACCAATTTCAAATAAAACACTGCATTTTTACCCCTGTTCTGGACTTTACACAGGCGCAGAACCCATGACACAGGCGCAGAACTCATAACACAAGCGCAGAATGTCTCTAACACAAGCGCAGAATGCTTAACACAGGCGCAGAAGTCCCCAGAAAGCCCTGCACTGCCCTGTTTTTGGGTTTTTTGACTTGCAAATCAACTCAAAAGCACTCAAAGACACAGTTAAAGGGTTAGATGGTTAGTATTCACGTCGGGTTCACCAATTAATGTAGGTTAGGAAATAGGAAATCATCGCAAACAAGATAAACGTAATAGCTCAATCACAAATGCATTCATTGCAATGATCTATCCTAAACAACACTCAATAGAGACATGAAATAAAAACATTCAAAATTAAAGACATATGCAAACCAATGGTAGATTTGAATGCTTCTTCATGCGGCTCCATTGTCCTTCTTTCTTCTCCAAATAGCCTTTTGTTGTGGATCTCACCTTCAAGTGCACAAACCTAGTGTGAAAGCAAGATTGATATTGGCACAAGAATACTAGAAGAAGTGATTATTTCTCATTATCTGATTCTATGATTATGTGATTGCAAAAGTGATTACCAATTAAGAATTAAGGGATTTGAGTGAAGAAATTCATCCAATTTATAGAGAAATTGGAGAAAAAGATCAAATTAGCATGAAAGTGATTCGAATGGAAATTCAAATCAAGAATAGCAAAATTATGACATGTGAATGACAAATTGCTATGCAAAGATTTATGACAATTTATGACAATTTATGACAAATTGCTATGCAAGGATTTATGACATGAATTTGAAATAGAAATAGACATTTAGGAATTTAGGAGAAATTAGAAAATTAGGTTAGAAATGATGACTTGGAAATTAGGAAATTGATGCAAATTAGGTAAATTAATTAATAATTTCTCATTCATTAATTAATTTACAAAAATAGGAGGAATTAATTAGCCAATTAAATAAACATTTAATTGTGACAAGAAGACTTAGGATAAATAAATAAATTACTTAACCTAGAGGGAAAAAATGCCAAACAAGATTAAATGAATAAACCATAAAACCTTGGAAGATGAATTAGAAATGCAAAGACGACAATTAGGTCTTGACAAAGGATAATTGATATCGATTTGATCATGATTTTGGATTGATAAATGACCAATGTGATAAATGATTTGGTTGATAAAATGTGCCAATTGACGAGGAACAATGACTAATTGATCCAAATTGACACGATTGAGAAAGACGACGATCGATGACAAATTGATCGCAGAATGACAAGATTGACAAGAGGACAAGGATTGATGACAAAATAGATTGCAAGACGACAGTATTGAAAATGACCACGATCAATGACGAATTGATCGCAAAATGACAAGATCGAACATGACAACGACTGATGACAAATCGATCGTTAAACGACAAGATTGAAGGATTGATAATAAATCAACAAGATTGATAAGAGGACAACGATCAATGACAAATCGATCGCAAGATTGACAGGAGGACAAAACCCTAATTAGGATTGACGATGTCCAAAATAATGACAAATGAGCATGCACATTGATGCAATAAGATAGAATCGATTAAAATCATGATTGGATAGTGTTGTTGACAAGACCAAATTCGAGAGCGAGATAGATGAAGAATGCAGAAGAATGACTCGATGTTCACAAATGATAAAAACCAAGTACGAATCATAGAAGAAATGTTAATGCGACGCAAAAACCTAAAATGAGGCAATGTGCAAATGTTAAAGTATGACTCCGCAAGCGTTGACCATTTTTAGGTGTCTACAAAAACATTAATCCTTTTCACCATAAAGAGTTCATAGGAGGAGAAGATTCACAAACTCCTACACAAGAGGAAATAGAAGAAGCAACATATGGTCATAGGTTCAACAAGCTCTTTGACATAATACTTGAAGAGAATGCAAATACTCACTTTGTCAAACTCATACAAGAAGGTGAAAAATATTGAATGGTTGAATAGACCATAACTGACAAGGGGGGTGAATTAGTATTCCCACACTTATAAAATTTTTATTGATATATCAATTAATCTCACCAACATAAAACAACAAATGCATAATAAACAAACAACATTACCACAAATTGAACATTGGATTTTTATACGTGGAAAACCCAAATGGGAAAAACCACGGGGAGGGTTAACTCTTAAGATAATATAACTAGTTATATGGTGTTTACAAAAGGGTGGCTCACTTCTAGATTACAAAGTGACTCGCTGCTGGAATGCTCACTACAATAAAAAGTAAATGAACTAAGGAAAATTGCATCTCCAAATGCATGAAGTTGGTTCCAAGATAAGATCATATATCAACTCACAAAAACTCATAAAAAATCTTGTAAGGGGTCTCTTCAACCTATCCACAACGGCCTGCAATAAGTTTGGTAAGGGATTATTGCAAAATTGTGACTACACTCTATTAATCCAACTACTTGCAATAGATTTGGTAAAGGATTACTGCAACAGTGTCTACACTCTCACTCTTCTACACACACTTCTTCTCATATATCATATTCCACTTCTCACACTGTATACTACTCTCTTACTTCAATTTCTCTTCTATCCACAACTCTATCACTCACACACTTCTTACTCTGCCACACAACACACACACATACTCTATTGTTCCATACACTATACATCCACATATCTTCTATATATATATATATACATATCAATAAGCACATACATCAAGATAATATGTCAACGAAACATAAATGATTTATACCATAATGCATTGCTCAGATCAACACGTTATCCAAAATATGCCTCGACCAAAAGTAGGGTAACTAAGTCGGCCTTCAGTGATCTTCTACATGCTTACTTCACATGCTTCAAATACCAAAACATATGCCTCAATTACCAGAACAAAAGTAATAGTCCACGAGACCCATAGATACAAACCCATAAGTGCAAATTCCAAGCACCACAACTTCCAACCTCAAGATATAGATGTCACGGATTTCAGAACATAGAACCATAATGCAATATAACTATTCAGATAACAATATGACATACACAACTGATAAAACTGATACCGAAACAAGATATAAACCATGATAAGCCAAACACAAGATTCTGGAGAAGAGGATCTTCTGAAAATAACTCCAGTAGATCATATATGCCTTATTGCTTCATATCACATACCTATCTTCCACTATTGCTCAACATGCCACATTCAGTCCTAATCGGATCACCGGGTTTGACATCAATGAAAACATTCACACAAATCTAGCAATCTCCCCCTTTGTCATTGATGGCAAAACATCTCAAAAATAATAATCTCAAAAACATATTTGCATGTAACTCCCCTTACTCATATGACTCATATCTTCATTTACCTTTCTTTATTTACCTTTCTCCATAAACGTCTCTTCTCTCCCCCTTTGACATCAAGGAAAAAGGGTTCCTTTGATGAAAAAGAAAGAGAGAGAAAAAAATGCGCTCAACAAAAAGAATGTCAAAATTGCATGTCAACCAAAAAGGATTTGTTAACTACTTTTCTTCTTAAATATTTGCTTGTATTTCTCTTTAAGATCCAGAAGGAGAACCTTCCATGAATGAACAACCAATTTAATGCTAATGGATAAACTTCTACACTCCACCAGCACATCAATAGCATGAGAAAAATTATTTGAAGCAGATAGATTCTCCTCATACTCAACTGCATCACCAAGCAATACTGAAAAGTGTTCCAATTTAGCCTCAACAATCTCCTTAACTTTCTAGAAAACACTCACATAGTGTTCCTTCTGCCTTTGCAAAAATAACAACTCAGCCTGCAAGAAATTTACCTTTTTCTTTTTCTCAGCATCTTTGTCGCTTAGAAAGTCGAGTGTCTTACCCATAGAATTCAATTCTTCTTCAATAGGATCAACTTTAGCTTTGTGATTCACCACAACAGCTGGCCATTAGAGACAATATTTGTAAAATTTGTTGGCACTATTGATACAATATCTCATCTCATTTATGTATGGAGATAAAGTCCTTTTAGATCTTAACATTTCTCCAACATATCTTGCAAGTTATCTGCTTCTTCCTCATAATCATCTTTCTCTTGTTCTACAAAATTCAATTCTTCCTTAACCACAAGGGATTCCAAATTATCCAACTCAATTAATTCTTCATGTAAGCTATTTAACAAGGGACCATGATCTGATACCAGTTATTGAATGGTTGAATAGACTAGAATACTGAGAGGTGGGGTGAATCGGTATTCCTAAACTTATTAAACTTTTATTGATATATCAATTAATCTCATCAACATAAAACAACAAATGCAGAATACACAAACAACATAGCCACAAATTGAACACCGGATTTTTATACATCGAAAACCCAAATGGGAAAAAACATAGAGAGGGTTAACTCTCAAGATAATATAACTAGTTATATGGTGTTTACAAAAGGGTAGCTCATTGCCAGATTACAAGGCACCTCACTGTTAGAATGCTCACTGCAATAGAATGTAAAAGAACTGAGGAAAATTACATCTCTAAATGCATGAAGTCAATTCCAAATAAGCTTAGATATCTACTCACAAAAACTCACAACAGATCTTGTAAGGGATTTCTTTAACCTATCCACAACTGCCTGCAGTAAGTTCGATAAGGGATTACTGCAACATTGTGATTGCACTCTATTAATCCAACAACTTGTAGTAGATCCGGTAAAGGATTACTAAAACACTATATGCACCCTTACTCTTCTACACACACTTCTTCTCATATATCATATTCCACTACTCACAATGTATATTGCTCTCTTACTGTAATTGCTCTTCTGTCCACAACTCTACCACTCACACATTTCTTACTCTGCCACACAACACACACATACTCTGCTATTCCACACACTACATATCCACACATATTCTATATATATACCGATAATCACATACACCGAGATAATATGTTAGCCAAGCATAAATGATTTACACCATAATACATTGCTCAGATCAACATGTTGTCCAAAATATGCCTCGACCAAAAGCAGGGTATCTAAGCTGGCCTTCACTGATCTTATACATGCTTCCTCCACACGCTTCGAATATCGAACAAATGCCTCAATTACTAGAACAAAAAAAAGAGTCCACCGGACCCATAGATATAGACCCATAAGCGCAAATTCCAAACACAAATTCCAACCTCAAGATAGAGATGTCACAAATTTTAGAACATGGAACCATAATGTAATATAACCATTTGAATAATAATACAATAAACACAACTGATACCAGAACAGGATAGAAATCATGATAATCCAAACACAAGATTATGAAGAAGAGGATCTTCCAAAAATAACTCCAATTGATCATATATGCCTTGTTACTTCATATCACATACCTATCTTCCACTGTTGCTCAACATGCCACATTAAGTCCTATCTAGATCACCGAGTTTGACATCAATGACAACATTAACATAAATATAACAATATTCCTCCCTTACTATGATGTTTCCTAAGTTGTAGAAATAGTTGATTAGGTAGAAAATTATCATCATCGAAATAGGGATCAAAACGATCGTAGGTAATGAAATACCAATAAATATGAAAACAATCAATACCAACATGACAACCATGGTCATATCCCACCCCACAACACAGAGATAGATATCTTATGCCAATAGATAAATGATCTCTCACAACAGATAACAAATTGAGGGAAGTCATAGAAAAGGTATTCTCTAGAGGACATGTGTCCTTATCCATTTGATAGGAGCGTAATCATGCCACATTTTCCTAGGCACTTTGAGGCTCCCAAGTTTTACAAATACAAAGGAAAGGGTGATCCTAGGGATCATGTTCATGAATTTTATACAGATTTTTTAGAGGTTTCTCATGATGAAACATACTTAATGTGCATTTTTCCTCAACGTCTAGGAGGCTTAGCTATGCAGTGGCTTTCACAGTTTCTAGGTGGAACTAGGACATTTGATGGCAGTTCAAAAATTTGTTACTCATAATGCACACAACATAGAATGTGATGTCTCCATGACTGATTTATACAATACTAAACAAAAAAATGGAGGGTTATTCTCAACATTCTTGCAAAGATGGAGACACCTTTCTAGCAAATGTTCCTTCCACATTCCTGAGGAACACTTAGTTGAAATCTTCATTTCAAACTTAAATGAAGAGATGGAATTCCACTTGGAAGTCAAATGTTCAAAATCTTTTGAGGAGGTGATAGCCAAAGGAATCAAAATTGAGAAAGCTCTTATAAAAAATGCTTTGTTGAAAATCTTCAAAGAACCCCAAGATAATCCTCACCTAACTTACAATGGTCATAATCCAATGTTCTGGTCTAAAAACAAGAACATTGTCAACGATGGCATAGTTGATGTTAGAACCATGAAAATTGCACAACCTATTGTAAAATTGTCAGGACCAAACACCACCAACAATAAGCCAATAAGCAACCAAGTGAGCAACACTCAACAAGATGTACCTAAGAGAAGGTACACTACATACAAACCAAATCAGACTTACATGACTTTTAAGGAACCCATAGAAACAGTGTTAAGGAAATTAGTATCATTCAATCTTATCATGATTCCAACAACATCCAACTATGAGCCTCAAGTGAAACCTTCCTGGTGGAAGGATAACAAATATTGTGAATTTTATAAAGGAAAAGGCCATAGAATGAACAATTGCCACCGCTTGGAGAACATCATCCAAGATCTTATTGATCAAGGAGAGGTAGAAATTGATGACATCAACCATACAATATTCAAGAATCTACTCCCATCATATGAAAAGGGGAATACCTCCCATCAAGGGAAGAACAATGACAATAATCCCAATTATACGCAAGCATCCATCCTATGATTATAATATCAATAATATAATTGAAGATACTGAACACATTGCAATGATAACCATCAAAGCCAATAATCCTGAATGCAATGTTGTTACCCGTTATAGCAAGGTCACACTACAAGGTGTGCCATCAAAAAATGACATATGGTCCAAAGTAGTATAACCTTTTTGACCAGCTAGAAAAGATGCATGTGCTAATTTCCATCCTTGAGCTTTTGCGGTTGTCACCATCATATAAGATAATCTTAGATAAAGATCTCAAAGAAGCATATGCCCCATCCAATATTAATATCGATCAATTTCAAGCCATTGTGGGTAATCTTAAATCATCTCATTGCTTCACTTTCATTGAAAAATCATGATTCATCCATACAACAACCGCATAATGCTCTGCTTCATATTCAAGGCTTCATTAACAAACATAGAATCAAGTGAGTCTTGATAGATGGTGGATCTAGTCTAAACATATGGACATTACAATTGGTAATATCACTAGGATATTCAGAGAATGTAGTGGATGCTAGAGAGAATGTCACCATCAAGTCCTATGATGATGCAAAATGATCCTCCAAAGAATGTGTCACGCTACTAGTCAGGGTAGGACCTATGGTCAAGGATGTGGTTTTCTAAGTCCTAGATCTACCCCTTCCATATAACCTTCTTCTAGGGAGACATTGGATACATGTCATGCAAGAATTAGCTTCCACCTACCATCAATGCATCAAGTTTCCACATAATGGAGTGGAAATAACAATTTTAGGTGATGTTAACCCCTTTGCCTTTTGCAGTAATATAAGGAATCAACCTAATACTATTGTGCCTAGCAAAAAAGAAGCTACTTCCTCATCATCCTATGTTAACCTTGCTTCTCTCACCAGTAATCCAATCCCTACACCTGACAACACTAAATTGAAGATGAAGGCCTAGGAGAATATAACATTAGACAACTTTTCTATGTTGGACAACTAACCCTCTCACCTCAGACCTATGGAAAACCTCAACCTTTACGGTAGACATCCACCATAGCTAGCACATGTACACTTGCAAGGTTTATCTTGGGAAGAAGCCAAGAGGAAGAAAATGTTGAAGAAGACTTGATAAAGTGGATCTACAAAGAGGAGTCAACCAATGGCAAACAACCTATAGAGATACCAATAGAAAACTATGGAAAAGGATTTACAATGATGCAAAAGATGGGTTATGGTGGACATAGTTCTTTAGGCTTACAAAAGCAGGGTGTGCAAGAATCTTTACAATCTTCATTATAGCCTAAAAATCAACTCAAAGGACTAGGATACAGTACAAGTCAACCAAGCACTTCTCGATGAAAATCCACAAATAGAAAAAACAAGAAAAAGATATATGTTGTGCAGAACTCAATCACTCCAAGTTTAAAGCTCTTATATATTTTAGACACATAAGAAGCATCAGCAAGACAATTAGATACAATATCTTTAGAAATTGTCAAAAACAACTTTCACACTTGAAGATATACCTATAAGATAATATGGCAAACTTCTACCAAGTGATTCTAAGTCATATTTTCATGAATATGAATGGGATTCTTTAGATTCACATGAATCTAAATGGGATTCTATTGAAGATAAATGAAGCAGCCAAGGTAGGGAGATTTAATTAAGGACATCCTCGCCTTGCAGCCTATAACACAAAACACCATACAAGATACCGGCAACTGGCAACACAACAAAAGATATAACCGGTAAAATAAAAAGAGCAACCCCAACTGGTAGATATAACACGTGATATAACTGGTAAAAATAAAAAAGAAAGCAATCCTTGATACTTGATGAATTACATGAGCCCACAAGCTTTACACATGTTGGACCGCAACCAATGATTACAAAATAATCCTTACAACTCAAAACTATGATCCGCAACTCATCTCCTCAACAATTCGGCCTCTAGTAATAGTCTGCATTGTTTTGCACTAATTCGGACCTCAGTCCTTCTAGACTTCAGTCCCCCCGGACCAGAATCTCTCCGGAAACTACATCTTCTCTCAATCTCTTCTTCCTCAGGCCTCTATCCCTCAAAATAAATCTCTAAACTTTCTCTTTATACCATCTGCAAGCAATAAAAATTCGATCAAGTCGGCCTAAGACCAACCGATTCAAGATGAAACGTGTAAACAATAACATGTCAACCCAAATCACCAAGAACACCTCCAAAATTCATAGAACTCTGGGAACATCGATCAAATACCAAAACAACATCGCTCAACAATATGCAAGTTACAAAAACCATCTGCAACCCAATTCAGCTTCGCTTTACTCACTGCGAGACCAACCGGTAAGAACACACCAATACCGGAACAATACCGAAATCAATATCTCACCGAGATCAAACCCAAACACCATGAATCTTGAATATGATCAAGAAAAAGACCTCAAGGAGATAAATCTAAATCCATGACTCTGAATCCAAAAACATGAAGAAATGCAATGATCTCCAAGAAACTCCATTATTAACTCCTCCGACCGGATGAACTATTATGGTGCTCTTCATCAACCAGATGAGCTACTCTTTTGATCTTGCATCAATAAAAGAGCTGAAGGAGAGGCATGGATCAAAACTTTCAGAGATATTTTTGAACAAAAGTCACAATGTCCTTTTGATAGAGATGTATCACCTCTTAATCCTGAATATGAATGATGACCTTGATACCTTCGTCAGATTCACCTTAAACACAACATCCTATAACCTTAACCTAGTCAATTACGTAATGCCACTTATGCATCCCCAACTCATTGACTGGGACCAACAATGTCCCCCATGCATAGATGTATTCCAAAATGATGATGTGATCATTGACTTCCTCAAACTTCAGGATAACATACCAAGCGGGGATCACAAGGTTGGGTTTTCTATTAAACTCAACATCACAACTTACTTCAGAGAGAATGTCATACCTTTTAGTAGAAAAATATAACAATCAAGAATGAATCTTCTAGTGAAAACCACACTACAACACTTCTAGATCCTAAAACATTAAAAATAAAGGACGAATCCAATGGTAAAAACCTTTCTGAGGCACTTGAGGATGGAAGGTTTGACATTCTCCCCTTCAGCACAAATAAAAAAAGGTCATCTATCCTCATGGAATAGACAAAATAAATAAATCTAGGAACAACATAAAATCCCCACATGATACACTTAGCAACATCATTGACTCCAAAAGAAGATCCTAGTTTTGTAGAATTCTTTCAACAAAGGAAGATCAACTTGCCATGGTCTTATGCAGACGTGCTAGGGCTAGATCCAGATCTAGTGATGCATAACTTGATGGTAGTAGAGGGAGAAAAACCAATGAAACAAAAGGTAAGGAAAATGCATCCTCATATCACACTCTTAGTAAAGGCTGAACTCAAAAAGTTTTTAAACGTTAGTTTCATCAAACCAATTGACTATGCAAAATGGATATCTAATATTATACCAGTGGCAAAACCAACTGGGGCATCTGTATTTGTACATATTTTAGAGACTTAAACAAATCTTGTCCAAAATATGACTTCCCCCTTCCTAACATTGACATGATTGTGGATATGACTATTGGACATGCAATTCTCTCACTCATGGATGGATTTTCTTAGTATAACCAAATCAAGATAGCACATGAGGATCAGGACAAAACAACCTTCACTTGTCCATGGGGCACTCACTGTTTGAATGTGATGTCATTCGGCCTAAAGAATGTTGGAGGTACATATCAACGAGATATGACCACTATCTTTCATGCAAAAATGATGCATACTTTAATGGAAGACTATGTGGATGATCTCCTAGCAAAGTCCTTAACAAGAGAGAATCACCTAGTAGTCCTGGATAAGATCTTCTCAAGGCTAGAACATTACAAGCTCTGCTTGAACCCAAAGAAATGTGTCTTTAGAGTAACCTCTAGGAAGATCCTAGGATACATTATCTCAGATAAAGGAATTGAATTTGATCATGCAAAGGTGAAAGAAATACTATAAATGCCACCTCTGAAGAACATCAACTAGCTAAGAACATTACAAGGAAGGTTACAATCCATTCATCGATTTATCGCTCAATTGGCCAATAAATGTCATCCATTCACATATCTGCTACACAAAATATATTCCATTCAAATAGGATGATAAATGCCAACAATCATTTCAATAGTTAAAAGACTACCTAATGACACCACCTTTGTTAATACCACTAGCTCGGGACAGGCCCTTATTATTATACATATCAAATACTACTACTGCCTTAGGGGTAGTATTACCACAACATGATTTAGAAGGAAAGGAATGCATAGTCTACTATATCTCCATAACATTGATATAACTCAACTATACCCCTATCAAGCAAGCATGCCTTGCAGTGGTCTTGGCCTCACTGATGCTAAGACACTATATGCTAACACATAAAACCAAGATCATTGCAAAAATCAATCCTCTGAAATATTTGTTAAGTAAAGAAGGCCTAACTGATCGATTAGAAAAATGGGTCATGATCCTTAGCAAACTCGATATTGAGTATGTGGACCACAAGGAAATTAAAAAGTATGTAATAGTAGATCAACTGGCAGAGACTCCCATAGAGGGTAATCATCCACTTGTATCAACCTTTCCTAATGAAGCAATGTTCACAGTAACACCTACACAATAGTGGAAGGTCTACTTTGATAGATCATACACCCAACATCTCTTCATCACTCCTCAAGGTGACAGCATTCCAAAGTCATACAGGCTAAAATTTCCATGTACAAACAATATAGAAGAGTATGAAGCCTTGATCACAAGACTCAAAATGGCTATACAATGAAAACTAGAGGATCTACAAGTCTATGGTGACTCTCAACTGGTAATTCAATAAGTCAATGATGACTACCAAACCAAGGATGAAAAGCTCATGCCTTACAAATGTATGGTCGATAGTTTCAGGCTAATCTTCACAACTATCACTTTTGAGAAAATCCTAAGGGAAAAAAATAAAGTTGTAGATGCAATGGATACGATAGCCTCTCTCCAAGATCTACCACAAAATTCTACATGTTATGAGTTCTTAGTTGAATAGTTATGGATCCTTGCTTATGATATCTTGGAATCTGAAATGGTATATCAAATAATTGGTCCCAACTTCCCTTGGTATGGTGATTTCTATTGTTACCTTCATGATCAAATCCTTCCACCAAACCTATCCAATAACCAACGTAAAACCTTCATACTCCAATCACCCCAATACATAATAATTTTTGATACCATATATTGATGAGGTCTTGATGGTACTCTCCTATCATGTTTAGAGCAAGGAGAGGTGATGACAACTTTACAAGAGATACATGAAGGTATTTGCGGAGCTCACTCTAGTTGCCCTTCCCTTGCTAAAAGGATACTGAGAACATGATATTGTTGGCCTACAATACAGAAAGACTCATGTTATTTTGTCAGAAAGTGCAAGAAATACCAATTTCATAGAGACTTGATACATGCACCAGCGTAGGAACTACTACCTATCGCAACACCATTACCTTTTTTTCCAGTGGGGACTTGACCTTGTGGGTAAGATACATCCATCATCATTAGGCGATGATAAATTCATTATCATTGCCACTGAGTACTTTGAAATATAGATCAAATCCGTTCCATTAACACAAGTCACTAGCAAATAAATCACATCCTTTATCCTAAATTACATCATATGCTGGTACGATGTTCCCTTATCCATTGTCACAAATAATGGTCTTCCATTCAAAAACCAAGATTTCTATGAACTTTGTGAAAAATACCATATCCAACACCGATTCTCCACCCCATATTATCCACAAGGCAATGGTCAAGTGGAAGCTTCAAACAAAAATATTCTTAGAATCCTAAAGAAAACAATCAATGATGTTGGTCATGATTGGCACATCCGTCTAAATCCTGCACTATGGGTGTATCAAACTAGCATTCAAACCCCTACAGGCACTGTTGTCACCAAGATTGCACCCGTGATGCATAAGCTGAAAGCTCAGCAATCTTGTGAAACATTGGAAGATTTCCTAGCTTGTGGGTTGTGTATGGTGGAAATCAACCTCCAGAGTGAGTTGGTTCTCTGGTGAAACCTCCTAGAAAAACTAATCTTTGCTGAGAAAAAGGGAAGAGAGCTTGTTGGGAATAAAATTCTACTGCTAATGGGAGGTGATGCACCAATAATTATTTTAATACTTGTTGTCCTAAAGAGTTATCAACTTCAAAAGACCTGAGATTTAATTCACAACCTAACTAATACCATGAAATTCATAAGTGTTTCTTGTGAAGGTTTGAAAGGTTTTCAATGTTGTTTGAAGAAAAATGTATTTTTACAACATTCAACTGATTGAAAAAAAATAACACAACACAAAACCTGAATTTAATATGATTTTTTCTTGTTTCAACAAAGCATCAATGAGACAAAATAAAGGATTTGAAATACACAACAATATTTGATCCAATCATCTATATGACAATGAATGAGACAAGCATTTGCTAAGAAAGAATTTGTATCTTTATTGAATTCTGAATAAATAACTTGTTGCTACAATGCTTGTGTAGACACTTAAAAATAATTATTTTAATTATTTTTAATTCCTCGCATAATTAATTAATTAATTATGTTAATTCAAATTCCTCTCAATATTAATTAAATATAATTAATATTGTCACTATAGCATATGATTGATTTATTTAATAAATCAATCCCTTTCTTTATTCTTCTAGAAAAATAAAATCCTCACAAATCTTCCTCTTAGCTAATTAATTTCAATTAATTAGTTAACCTACATGATTCCTACAAATCATCTTCTTAATTCATTCTTCTAGAAACTCCCTAAACTCACTTAACATTATTCTTATAATTTTTTATTCCCTCCACTCATTCTCTCTCCTAGTCAAATTCTCCTACAAATATTAATCCCACCTAACATTTCCTCTAATCCCCCTCCTAATGAGTCGTTAATGGTTAATCAGCATGATTAGCCATAAAGTCAACTCTTTGTCCTTTTCATCCAGCCACTAGCTTTAAATGCTCTTTTCCTAGGTGAATGTAAGATTTTCGAAATCACACATTCCGCTAGGCATCCCCTCTCCCAAGGAATTTTTAATTCCTTTTTATTCCTCCAATCCCCATGATATCCTTTTTGGAGAATTTTTAATTCCTACAATGCATCATGTGGAGTGTGGAGATACGAAATGTCTTTAAGGCATATTTCTTGGTCTCCACACCCTCTCTTGGACATTGTGTGAGCTCACAAGTAAATCTTAGCCCTTCATCTCGAATTCATCCTAGCCATTCATTTTCCTCTCCTCTTCCTATAAAAGAGGGCTCCATCCCTTCATTCAAAACATCTTGAAATCTAGTAAGTTTAAGCTGCCCTTTTGAGCCTAGGAAATCATCTTGGCAACTTGTCATCTCATCATTATCATTTTTCAAATCCATTCCATTTGTGCACAACATTGGAGAGCCATTCACATCCAGCAATCAAAGGAGCACATCAAGTGGAGCATTATCAAGGGGCGCCTTCACTTCATCAAGCTCAATCCAAAGGAGAAGGTAAAATAGCAAGGTGAAATGGTCTTTTAATGATATTTTAGCATTCTGCATGTTTATTTCGTTATGTTTTGATCATTTGACCTTCAAATCTGTTTTCCCCTCTTCAGCTTGAATCTGAAAAAAATAGTATATGAGCTACAATCTCTCGTTGTGTGTATGCAAGGAAGAAAGAACTCCCTACAAAAGATAGAAGAGAATAGATTTATAGGGAAGAAAACTAGAAGAAGTTGAAGAAGAACTAATTATGTCTTTGAGAACTCAGCTTCAACTGGTTCTCTTCTTCCTTGATTCTATCTCCCTCCTGCATGAAATATCTCTCTTGGTCGAATCTGAGCAAAAAGAAAGAAGAAAAGGAGGTGGAACTGAACTGAAATAGTTGTAGATGGCCTCAAATTGGTCCTTAACTGATACATAACCCATATGAGGCCTTAAAATGAGCTTGAACTACTTGTAAGTGCCTCAAAATTCCTTATTTTTAGGGTCAAACTAAATGATGCACCTAGAACTCCACCATTTGCTCCTTTAAGTTGATTGTTAAACTTGAGTGCAAGATGATTCAACTATTTGTGAGATCTTGAAACAAAAAGGGTCAAATTTGATTGAAAACCAAACATAAGGAGACCTAAAATTACTTTAAACATATTGTTCATAAGTTCAAATTGTTAGACAGTTCAAATAACCGGAAGACAACTAAGAGCAGGGGGTGAATCAGTTGTCACAGAGTACTAGAACCATTAGCAATTAAAACTTTAATACCAGAACCCAAAACATTTATACCGGAATAGTAGTTAAACCAATTAAGCATAAACAATAATCACATAATAAATACCATCCACATGACACAAATATTTATACGTGGAAAACCCGATAAAGGGAAAAACCACAGTGGGAAGCCTACTCACAGTCAGATAATACTTCTATAGTATATGAATTACAATTGAGGGGCATGCACTTGCACGAAGGCCAACAGCCTAGAGCGCACTTCTCATCACAAAAGGAGCCTCATTGACTACATAGAAATCCATACTACAATCTGAAGAAGTGTTGAACTGCAAAAGATAGCATCTCCTATGCCTAAGTATAGTTTTGATTAAGCTCAATACTTGAGGACTAAATCCTCTTACATAAACCCAATTCGATCTCTAATGATCAACCAAATCCTCTGCCTAAATGATATTACATTATTCGCACATTACACATCCATTTCCCTTTTTCATATATATTCTACAATAAGATCTTACATCTATATATACAAACCCTCAACCATAAACAATCAGGTCGGCCACCAGATAATAAACAATTACATAATTACAAACCATGTCGACCTTAGACCAAACAAATAATATCCAACACATAAGATATCCCAAAACCGCATCGAGAGGTCCAATCCACACGTTACATTAAAGTTGGTCCATAACCTAGATCAACTGGGACCCAGTATAGGTCCACATTCTAGAGAAATGATCTGAATCCACCAAGTCTCGAACATGATCACAAACAGTATCTTAAAACTCCACCAGAAGTTGCACCAACACTACTTATGCAATTTATCAAAGATCTTCATCAAAATCTCTGTTGGTGAAACCCTCGCCGAAACCGGAAGCCAATTCCATAACCAAATCATACCAAAGCCTACCGGATCATGCCAGATCCAGATCAACCAGAAATCACCTAATCTAGATCATGTCAGATCCAGATCGACCAGAGGGGTGTCGGTAAAGCATCCAAATAGATAGTGTTTGCATCAATGACAAAACATCAATGCAACACATAATCAGTTCCACCAAATGGCCAACACAAACTCCCTCTCAACTAAGGAATTATCCATAAGAAATCTCAAAATAGAGTAGAAAGTTGATAATGTTGTCATTTACTGCTCTATGACCGAGACAGTGCCTTAAATCCTTATAGCCAGTCACTATTGGGATGCTCCAAGTTCATTGTCTTTGAATGTCTTCTCATTGTGAATGGTGATTTAGCTTTCATTGTTATAGACATCTAGAACCAATCTCTTCTCTTTATCCATTTTTGTCTAAGGGATGGAAAATAACTATTTATGTCTTTTGCAATAAATCTTGAAATATTTTCATGATGATAATTGTGAATGTCTTCATACTGACATTTCACTATTTTGACCAACTTATTCTTATATGGACTGTACATTGTTATGGGCTATGGCTTCTCTAAGTGTGAGGCTTTTTGAGGCATCATACTACTGTCTCATTAGGACTAAATCTTTCCCATAATTGCCTTTATTCAATATGACTAGGTGAAGATTGCTTCTTGACAGTGATTTATTCCAATGACTGGTTGCCCTTGGTCTTTGGGGCTTAATGATTGTTTTAGGTTGGTTGTGATAGTGTCTCAAAGAGACTTATTTGATATTTCACTCCTATTGTGAGTGCCTTTTCCATACTTCCATGATGAATGTCCTTTGTGACTCTAAGACTTGATCATTCTTTTCTCTCCACTTGGAAAGTGTATTCATGACAGTGATGCCTTCCATATATACCTATACTTATGAATGTGTCCTTTGACTGATTTGATCAAGGGTTTACTTTTCTCTTGAGGACTGATAAAAGGTCCTACTACTGTGGACGGAGCCTTGACTATATTTCTTGTCTTGGGAATCATGGAGAATATCCCAAATGTTGCAATAGTTCCCTTGCTCTACTCTTGATGCTCTTTATAACAATATTTGTATTTGCATACATTGACTGTGTTTGATCATGAATTGGCCTTCATCAAAATTGTGAACAAAAACTTATAGATTTCCTAGACATGGATTCCTTTGAACAACTTTGACTCTTAATCACTGTTTCTTTGAGTGTTATCTATGATCACTGTCATGCTCTGGATGTCACTGCCTTGTTCTAGTTCATGGTTTGAGACCATTAGATCTATATGCTTCTACTATCTTTATTCTTTTGAGAGACTTCATTTTCATTTCTCCTCACTATATTGATACCCTTAATCATTAGCAAAAATACAACTATGGATTGTAATTAGCAGCCTATCCTTCATCTTTGTGACATACTATCATGAAGTCTTTGATTTTGATTTCTGAGATGTGGCTGCTTCATGGGAGGATTCTGGTCTCCTTTTCATTGATTGCCTTTGTGAATACATATGATTGTCCTTATGCTTAGATATTGTGCTTTTTTTTTCATGACATGGAATCTATATGAATGTACTTATATATTTCTTGCATCATCACATGACTATCACAATACTCCCCTTATCACTGCTATTTGGATTTAAGTTACTTTAATGGATGCTACTATCACTCAAATCTCATAGCACTATCCTTCATCTTGGAGTATATTCTTAGTTGTGAGACTCATATTGACTATACTCCCTGTTGATCTAGTCCTTATCATGGTTGTCCTTGAGTTGCTAGTGTGACAGTGACCTTTACCTCTGCCTTTAAACTAAGATTTCTCAATATCTTTATACTTCTCTCACTGTGTTTTGATGATTGATTTCTCTTTGGTTCATTTGATCTGTAATCCGATAAGTATCCTCACTATCGACCACTATTCCTAGGGTGTTTTTGAATGAATATTGTTGTAATCTTTTGTGACTGCAAATGAAGCCCTTCCTTCATCATTTTTGTCAACACATATTTATATCATTTTTAGGCCTTTTTGTTGATTCTCTATTTGTGTATACCCTGATCATTCTATACCCTTGCTTTGTAAGAATAGGTCATTGTCTTTTCATGTATTGAATGCTTTTTATATTCTAAGTTGTGCCCTTGGAGTTGTACTATTGGTTCTCACCTACAACCTTGTATTTAGGCTCCTCCAAAGCTTTATACAAACTTTCTTTCTTCTTGAAATCACAAAGAATGAAGAGAACCCATATGACTATCTCCAAAGGTATCTAATCCATATACAAGGTATTGGTCCTTTTAATGTGCACTTTGACCATGATCTTCTATGAATAATTTGTAAACTCCTCCTTTAAGGCATTATTTGTGCATTGATGAGACTAACATGACCTCTATGACTGTCTATACCACTATTACTTTGATAGTCATTAAAACATTATAATATTGTTACCCCAAAATGTCTTGTCTGCCTTTTCCTTGAAGAGTGTTGGTATTAGTTCTTGTGATTGCTATTATGGGAATCATCACCGTGATTGATACAAGGTTGTGAGTTTAAAAATGAAGCCCTCTAATAATGACCTTGTCTTCAAAATAAGACCTTACCCCAGTGATATTCAAAATATGCTTATCATGAATCACTGCCTTATATCTTATCCTTACTATGGGTATCCTTGATGTTATGAGGTGCTCTGTCTTTTATTGTTATGTCTTGTTTCCTTCTAGACCTCACTATTCTTTTGTCATTCACTGTTTTCATTAAATATTCTATGGGTGTTTTTGTGATACTGCTCATTATGACAAAACCTTAGGACTGTTTTGCTATTCTGATCTCTTTTAGGACTTTAAAAATCTACTCTATTAGGGTTGTGACTTCTCAATGTTCTTCTACAGGGCTAACACTGTATTGTCTTGAATATGGTTGCATAATCAATGTATC